>NC_083749.1:960000-1560000 GCF_033458585.1 Syngnathus typhle
ACATACATTCACATACATACATACATACATACATACATACATACATACATACATACATACATACATGATCGAGAAATAGATATGTTGGATAACATGTATATGTTGGATAAGATGGATAGAAAGAGGATGGAGTTTTGCTGCATGTGTTTCAGTTTTGTTGTTTACCCTTGGTAGTGAACACACCTATTTTCCTCATCTTCCAGGAGGTACCTGTAAATGGCCAATAGCAGGAGTCGAAGTCTACTCCTCGGACGAGCTGTGATCACGCTTCCTGGTCCTCTCCGGTTGTCACCTTAGCCCAGTGATTCCCAACCTTTTTTCATTCACACCTTTTCATTGGAAAAAAATCTCGAGGCACACCACCAACAAAAATCTGTTAAGTGTTACACCAGCTTCTATATTAAGATCAGTTATATTACAACAAAAGACGTAAAGTTCTATTCCTATATATGTATGGAGAGTCGAATAATTGAAAAAAAATAAATAAATACTAAATACCAAAATTTGACATTTGGTTAACTGCTTTATGATATGTATATGTGTTTTACGTTGTGTAACGTGTTGGTGTCCCACAAAATAAAGAGCAAGTAGTCAAATACACATTCTTGACTCGTACAAAAAATACAAAGTTATTAGGTAGACCTGAAAATGGTGCTGTACCTAATGTAGTGTCTGTGTGACGTCACAGATCAACCAGCCAATCAGGAGGTGGGGGTGATTTTTCCCTAATGAACTGGCCTGTTATTAGGTACATGTGAAAATGGCGGTGTACCTTATAGAGTGTCCTAGTGACGTCACGGATGAAACAACCAATCAGAAAGTGGGGGTGAGGGCGGGTGTGGCACTTTTCACTTAAACCAGGGGTGCCGACCTCCAGTCCTCAAAGGGCTGCGTTCCAACATGTTTTCCAAGTGACCCTCGTTAAGCGCACCTGCGGGAAAACTTTTAGCCATTTTCACGGTCTGCAGTGGCTAAAACTTTTCACGCAGGTGCGCTTAACGAGGGAATCACACAGACACTTCATTAGGTACACCGCCATTTTCAAGTGTACCTAATAACAGGCCACTTTATTAGGGAAATATCATGGTCAAAGGTCACACGTGTCAAGCTCTTGTCCTCAGGGCCGCGTTCCAACATGTTTTCCAAGTGACCCTCGTTAAGCGCACCTGCGTGAAAACTTTTAGCTTCTTTCACGTTCCTCCGTGGCTAAAACTTTTCACGCAGGTGCGCTTAACGAGGGAATCACATAGACACTCCATTAGGTACACCACCATTTTCAAGTGTACCTAATAACAGGCCACTTTATTAGGGAAATATCTTGGTCAAAGGTCACACGTGTCAAGCTCTAGTCCTCGGGGCCGCGTTCCAACATGTTTTCCAAGTGACCCTCGTTAAGCGCACCTGCGTGAAAACTTTTAGCCACTGCAGACCGTGAAAATGGCTAAAACTTTTCACGCAGGTGCGCTTAACGAGGGAATCACACAGACACTCCATTAGGTACACCGCCATTTTAAAGTGGACCTAATAACAGGCCACTTTATTAGGGAAATATCATGGTCAAAGGTCACACGTGTCAAGCTCTAGCCCTCGGGGCCGCGTTCCAACATGTTTTCCAAGAGACCCTCGTTAAACACATAACCAATTCTAAGGATTCAGTTCACTTCATTTGGTTTTATGAGTTTAATGAGTAAAGAGTAAATGAAAGCTTTGTATGTGCATAAAAAAAGCAAGTTTCAAACATGTTCAAAACTTCAGAAACATCTTTTTTAGCATTGAAACAAAAGCTGTGAAGTAGTATGCAAGTGCTAAATCGCCAATGTTAAGTGGAAACTAGCTTGCAAATACTTTCAAACATACTTGTCGCTCAATGCTATAAATGCAGCATGACTTGTGCACATTTTTCATCCACACTGGCAACGCATCCAAAGTGAATGGTGAAGGTCGTCAAACGGACCTATAAAACTAGGCCTTGTAGAAAAAAAACAAAAGTTGCCTTTTGGGCAGCTTTTAAACGAACACTGGCTGTGGTATTTCCATGGTTGCATTCATCTTTGAACCAGTCGTACGAAGGCCTGCACCAGCTGGATGATCGGCTCCTGGCCCTCGTGGATCCCCTTGGAGCCTGGGGTGGGCGGTTTGGACTGAGGCAGGGGGCACGGGAGGGCCGCTGCACCGCTGCCCCCTGCTGGGGACGAAGGCGAGCCGCGGCGGAAATGGCGCGCTAGGCTGGAGAGGACAGTGCCCTGTGGAAAAACAAAGAACTTATCAAAAGAAGAGAGAGAAATTGCATGTGAAGGAAGGCTGAGAGGCTCAATGAAAACACGGAATGACTAGGAGAACGTTTTGAGACGTTACCAGCTCTGAGCTGAGTTCCTGCTTGAGCCGCTGCTTGTCTCGCGGCGAGGTGCCGACGTCTTTGAGGCAGTGCAACGCCTGTGACACCAACACGTAGAAGCAGTTCTCCATGGTGAACATCAAAAGGGACCTCCAAAACACAAGAGAAAAGTGCCTATTTAGGGCATCTACACAAGAAGGCAGTATTGCTTGCATGGGTTAAAAGTTCTCACTTAAGAGCCTGGATCTCCTCGGAGGAGGCGAGAGCCACGATGCTGAGCAAGGCCGTCTCCTTCTTCTTCTCCATCTGATACAAAGAAAACAAGGCTGTCGCGTCATGCACGCGCGTTCTCACGCGTGTTGATGGTACCTCGGTGAGCATCTCGAGCGCCACGTTGACAGTGGCCAAGAGGGTCCCAAAGGACGGAGCCACGTCGGGATCGAAGGCTGGGGCCGTGAAGCTCAGCGCAAACAGCGTCTGGTAGGACGACAGGTCCATGCACTGCACACAGTTTTCAAAGTATTAGAGCTGCGATAGCAAAAACAAACTGCAGTCAGACAGACAGACAGACAGAAGCGGGCCCAGTACCTGATCCAGTATCATCTGGCAGCAGTCGGGCGTGAAATGTTGCAGGCTGGCGAGCGTCTTGCTGAGGATTCTGAGCAGAGCGCACTGTACGGCCAGCACGGCCTTCTGCTCCACTTCGTCGCACTCGTATCGCCCCGCTGACAGCGCCACTTCCTTGGAGGGGCGCTGCGTCCTGGGGAGGGGCCCGGGGGGCAACGACTCGCCGTTTTTAGGCTGCAGGAGGAACAATTGCAATTGCATCAACAGCAGAGCATAAAATCACCATTTTTGAAGAGCGTGCCACCGCCGCCGCCGCTTGTCAAATAAGTCAAAGTCACTATCATGCTGCTGGCAAAAACATGACAGATGAAGGTGGCGTGGCGTGTGGCGGTCACCTGGAGGTAGTGGTGCAGCATCTTCTTGCTGTGCAGCAGGTATGTGCACGTCTGACACAGGTAGCACAGATTCACCTGAGAGCACATTCAAACACATTGTTTCAGGAACAAAATCTTTTTGCATGAGGAGGAGGAGGGCTCCTCCGGGACTCACCTGCACATCCTGGAGCAGCTTGGGCAGGTGGAACTGCCACTCGTCGGAAAAGCTGGAGAGCTGCAGCAGGAAGCCAACGGTGTGGTCGGCCTCGTCCAGACACGCCAGAGTCTGCACGGTGCGCACGGCGTTCAGACACTGCACGCACGAGAGGAGACGGCAAGTTAGCGCTGGCTGGCAGGCTGGCTGGCAGGCTAGCCGGCTGGCCGGCCAGAGTCGTGAGGGAAAAGTCCTTCGATGCCGACGCACCTGCAGGATGCGCTCCTGGTGCACGCCCACAAAGTCGAGCGCCTCGCTGATAAAGTTGTAGCGCAGCGTCTTGAGCAGACTCTCCATCAGGGACACGCACAGGCGGTAGACGCCGGGCCAGCATGCGCAGTCTTGAGATTTGCGGTTGAAGCTCTGCACAGGAGAGGGCGCCGTTTCACAGCACAGGCCAAAAGGGAGACAAGACGAGACAAACGACCGACCGACCGTACTACCTGGGACGCTCCGTTGCTGGAGACTTCATAGACGCTGAGGAGAGGAAGACATATCGCTTGGATGACTCCTGCTCCAGCCACGGCTGCTGCCCCCTGGTGGAGGGAGGAACAAAAGCTTGAGACCTCTGAGCGCATTTGCGGCGGCAATGCGCGTTTGCAATGACCTGCGGCGTGCGCGCCAGCGTGAGCAGCAGGTGTAAGGCGGCCTCGGTGAAGTAGAGGTTCTGCTTGGAGCGCAGACTGAGCTCCAGGGCGCTCAGCACGGAGGGCAGCACAGGGACCGTCCTCATCACGGCCACCCAATGCTCACCGTCCTCGTCGCTAAGGCACAGCTCCTTGGCCAGGTGCAGCGCCAACACGCACACCTGAAGAGCGCCGGCGTGAAAAAAAGACGCCAGCTTGTCCGAAAGAACAACGGGCTGAGGCGGACTCACCCCGTCCCTCTGGTCCTTGTGGGGTCCGCGGGCGAAGTCGGTCTCCATGTTGTCGTCGTCCTCCGGAGGCTCGGCCGCGCGCTGCGCCTGACGGGTGCTGTCCCTCAGCGACGAGGCTTCGTCTTTCACCGTCTCGCAAACGCACAACAGCAGCTGGGGCAGCTGCGACACCTCGCCGCCTGCCTCCGACACATTTTCACATCATCCACCTTGCGAGTGTTCATATTATGTTTCTATTCTTTTCCAGTGTCTTTTATACCGTTGAGTCCTTGAATCTGCAGCACGGAGATGAGCGCTGACAGGATTTTGCCTTTCGTCCTGTCCATCATCTGCTGGTCGGCTTGCAGGACGCACTCCAGCATGAGCGAGAGCGGCGGCAGGATGTCGGGAGCGGTCGCCACCACGCTGGGAAGGAGGAACCACAAAACATCAGCTCATTCCAAAATCGACCTCCTCGTTGTCTTTGGTACCTTCTCCACTGCTTGAGGAGAACGAGGAGCAGCGTGGCCGTCATGGAGCCCAGGCGGAGGCACGCCATAGACGAGGGTCTGGTCAGCTAAAGGACAGAGAAGGTGAGGTCACGCCACAGCGGGCGGAGCGGCGAGGGCCGCAACGCCGGCGACTTACGGCGGCTTTGGTGGCATCCAGCACGTCCATGAAAAGCTTCAGCTTCGTCTGGTTGTCCGTCAGCTGCATCACATCGGACTGAGGAAGAAGGGAGGGGGGAAAAAAAAGATGAAATGGGAAGATGAAACACAAAGTTTAAAAATGGCGACGGCGCTCACGTGACCGGTGGCGAGGATGAGCAGCATCCGCCAGGCCAGCAACAGCATGTGCGTCTGCTCGGGGAAGTAGCAAACGCCCTGGTCCTCCATGGCCGCCACGTGGCACACCAGCGACTTGACGTACTGGGACCAGTACCCGTAACGCCGCGCGTTGGCCAACCTCCGCAGGGCGTCCTTCAGAGGCTGCTCCAGAGAGGCGCTGTTCAAGTGAAAGGAGGAGCTTCATTGGCCTGGCTCATCGCTCCATCTCATATGCTGAATTCTCCATTTCGATGAGTATTGACGTCACTATTTTTTTCCTTCCTCTTTTACATCTATCCTGGAGTCTAATAATGATGCTATTTTCAAATTTGAGAGAGACAACTTACCTATGTACGTAAAAGACCTCCAGGCCGACGATTTTCATGACAAAGGCGCACGTTTCCAAAAGGGAAGGCTGAAGGGAATGGATGAATGAATGAGTCCACTTGCTTAGGTTACATCTTCCATTTGGTGAGCGTTTGAAAGAGCGTACCTCAGTGGTGTCTGAAGGCGGCGCCAGCGTTACAAAGAGCGGCATGGTTAAATTCTCCCAAAACCTTTCTCTGTGTTTGGAGGGGAAAGAAAGTCAAATGATGATGCTACAATCGGTCACCGTTGCGCGACGGCGGCGGCGACGACGACTTTGTACTTGCTGCGCAGGACACAGATGGCGCTGTCCCGCCGGTCCTGCCACAGCGCCAGCAGGAAGGCCAGAGCGGCGCGGTGCAGCAGCGGGGGGCACCAGTACTTGCCCTGCTGCTTGGAGTCAATCAGGTCCAGCACCACATGCAGGCAGCTCCACTCGCCCAGCAAGAACTCCTGCGGGTGGGTGCACAAGACCAACGGGTGACCACGTTGGCGGCAAAATCGGAAGCGTCGTCGTGAAGCGATAACGCAAGGCCATCTGGAGCGGCGAAGGTCCGAACCTTGGAGCCCTCGTTGCCGTCCTTCACCTCCAGGTTGAGGAAGAGCTCGATGAGGCCCGGCTGCGTTTCCACGGCGACCGTCAGGAACTCCAGGATCATCACCTTGAGCCGCATGTCCTCCGTCTTGCTCTGCAGACGCGTGAGGAAGGCGTCGCGGATGGCGGCCGCCTCGCTGCCCAGGCAGGCGTAGACGGACATGGGGGCCACCTGGCGGGCGGGCGGGGGCCAGAGGCGCACGTGCGTCAGGCAGGATAAACAAACAAATGAATCAAGAGCAACAGCAAGTTACGGTGGCGAGGCGCTTGAGGAGCTGGATGGCCAGCCTGGGCAGCGCCGGGTCATGTTTGTGGTAGATGTACTTGGCCAGCACCACCACCAGGTTGTTGCCGTGGCCGCCGTGCTGCGTCAGGGCCTGCTCCAGGGGCGACGCCACATCAGAGGGCGGCTTGAGGCGGATGGCATTGTTGCTGACCGAGAAGGCCAGCTTGACCATCTGGATCAGCACCTGACCCGGGCCCTCGGAGCCGCAGCTGCGCAAAGGCGACGGACAAGGTGAGTTGTCGACCATTGCGGGAGGACACAAAAGCGGCGCCGAGGAGTCGGCGTGGACCTGCTGGGCTGAGCGGCCAGAACCATGTCGATCTTGTCCACGCCCACTCCCATGATGTTGACCACCGCCTGCCCGGCCTCTGTGTTGGCCAGACTGTAGATGCAGAGCCACTGCAGGGTGGGCATGCTGTAGTCACAAGAAAGGGGAAAAAATGGAATTGGGTTTTTAAAACGACGACATCTCCACTTGATGCCCTACCTGCCCTGGTCCCCGCCCTCTGGACTCAGATTGAGGATGGCATGGATGAGGTCCAAAATGAGACAGCCTGAGGAAACACTGCAAGTTGGCTTTCCACAGCCAACGTGGAAGCCAAAAACGACAAAAGCACCATTCGCTGAAATGCGCCTCACCGATCCTCTCTCGGACGCCGTAGGCGTTGTAGCGCCACTTGTGGTAGGTGGGCAGCATCTCCTTCAGCACCAGCAGCACGCAGGGGATGAGTCCTTTGTTCTGAGTGCTGCCCAGCTGACCCTGAAGGCAAGGCTACAGCAGTCTTACCGACAGCGGCACTCGCTTGCGTGTACGTCTGACACCGACGGGCCCGCGCAAGGTGAGCCGCCTCACCTTGACCAGGGTGGTGACCAACTTGAGGAAGGCCATGGTCACGGCGTACTCCCCTCTGGGCTGCTCGATCTGGACCAGCAGGTTGCCGTAGTTACCCGCTTTCATGCCCTCCGCGCTGGAGGGGAACAGGATGGCGAGAAATTCAAGAGCGCTCCTGCCCGCTGCAGCTCGCCAGGGGGAAACGGGACGGCACCTACCTGACACACTGGGCCATGCTGTTCACGGGGTGGGAGGAGAACGGGAGGAAACCCGTGCGCTGCAGGCTGGACCACACCTGAAAAGACAAGGAGCAGGTGAGGAGAGTGCCCCCGGGGACAAGTGGCGGCGAGGAGAGGCGAGGCGTCAGAACCTTGCCGGGCATCCTGGCGGCCAGCACTGACAAGCAATTGACGCACGAGGCGATCACGTCCACCGGAGGGTTGATGACTGACGTTAACCTGACACAAGACACGTGACCTTTACTTCTTTCAAAGACCAAATTGACTTCTTTGGGTGAAAGAGTTTTACCTCTGCAGAAGCATGTAGATGCGCGACGTGAGGGGCAGCAGGCAGTCCGACACGGTCCAGTCGGTGCTGATGATCTTGTGCACCAGGTCCAAGATGGGCTTGACGCGGGCGCAGTGTGCCATGACGTCTGCACACGGAAGGAATGAGATGAGCGGGGGGAATGCAGGGCTCGAAGCTTATTTTTTGCCCAAGTTGCCCTCGGGCAAGTTGGAGAAAATTTTACTTGCCCGAAACAAAATTTTACTTGCCCGAATTTTTTTGGAGTGGATTTTTACTTGCCCGACACATTTTTGCAATAAAAAAGACAACACTATAAGTTTTGCCTTCATATGCCTTCGTATCCGCCAACCGGAAACAAGCTCTGCTGGTGCGCAGGCGCAGAAGAGCCAGGGACGGGTGAGGGAGGATGCATTTAATTACGAAGCGCTTTGCCGTTATCAATGTATTGCAGACTTACACGAGAAACTAACCGCTCCCTAGAAAACAAAATGTCGGACCAGAAGCGGCAGAAGTTGCGAGAAATTATGCACAAAATCGTCTTTTTACAGCTTGAAAACATGGTATTATGGCAGGGCAAGTTCGGGCAAGTGAGGAAAAAATTCTACTTGCCCGTCTGCCATCGCTACTTGCCCCGGGCAATCGGGCAATCGTTAGTTTTGAGCCCTGGGAATGTCCCAGGACTGAATAGAATAGGACTGAATAATACCTGCTGTGGAGACCACGTGGAGAAGCATCTCCACCTCGCACGTGAACAGCGTCCAAGAGCTGTACGGGAAGTCCCAGCGCACCACGTAACCTTGCTCGCCGCCAAGCATCACCTGGCCCAGAATGCCCTGTGGCATCCACAGGTTGGTCTGGCCCGTGCCTGCATATGTAGACAAACTCTTGTTAGAATGTTTGACCATTCCTGGGGGAAAGGAAAAAAAAAATCGGATCTGAATGAACAAACCAAGCGGGTAGAGAAGTTTAGGAGTCTGTCTCTTCCACAGTGTCTCGTCCTCCTTGGCGATGATGTCGTTGGGCTTGTGCTTGTACGCTTGCGTGTAGAAGGACATCTTATCCAAAAAGTTGTACACCTGCCACAACACAGCTTTTTGCTTTTTCCACATTGGTACAGAATCAAATATTCCAACATTTATTGACTTTTTTCCCCCTTTAATTCCTGCAATTGACCTTCTTGACAGTGGACTTGTTAGACAAGAGCGCAGTGAGGAGCTGCAAAAGAGGCGCCATCTTGTGAGGGAACATCCCGACGGCGCTGTCAAGAATCATTCCCAAGCCCATGTTGGGTTTCTGTTACGGGATTCCAAACAAAATAGGCAAAGATGAAGAAAGTCTTTCCTGCGAGATTCTTTGGCCATGCAAGTCGGCCGGCGCCTACCATTTCCCAAATGACCTCGGCCAGGCTGGGCGCGGAGAGGACCTCGCAGGCGGCGTCGATCAGGTGGGAGCTCTGTGACCCGCCGCTGCCAGTCTGTCCAAAGTAGAAAAACACGTTATCGTCGTTTCTTCACTTTAGGATGACTCAATAATTATCTGGCTTGAAGCTAACTCGCATACCTGCAGGCTTTCTTCTTCAAAAGACGTGATGACAAAGGACAAAAGGCCATAGACGCACATCTTGGCTGTGCTCGCTGTGCACTGCGGCAGAGATTTCAAATCAAGACTAGTTGAGTCCAACCGGCAGTAGGTACCAAGGTCTTACGTTGTTCCCGGAAACTCCCAGGCCTTTCAGCATGGCGGCGAGGTACTTGAAGACCTCCAGCTGCAAGGCCACGCTGCCGATCCGCCGTACCACGGGGTTGGACTCGTCGGGTCTGAGGGTGTGCCGCAGCAGGACCCAGGCCAGCAGTACCGGCCCGTGGTGGGGGATGTCCCCAAAGGTCAACAACAGCTGGTCCGTCTCCTGACAGGGATGAACAGAAATCCAATAAAAAGATAAAAGCAAAAGAAAAGCTGCAGCGCTATTTCGGTGGCCATCGTCAAACCTTGACAATGTCGGGAACGCTGGAGAACTGATGCTGCTCAGTGCAGTCCTCCAGGGCGCACTTGTGAAGGAAGTCCACATCCATGCCCTCCACCAGGATGAGAGAGCTCAAGTAGCTGCATTGCACCAAAACAAGACGTCGTCGACATGAGCTGCATTGTCATCAAAGCGCTTTTTTATTCGACACATCGATTGATTGGGTTCTGACCCGATGCGATTGACCAGCGCATCCATGCTCCACTCCACCAGGTGCCTGTTGGTCTGTCGCAGTCCGAAGCCCTGCTCCTTGAACATCTTGGTGAAGGTCAGCAAGTCTGACGGGCTCATCTCAAAGTAGGCGTAGTACAAGAAGATGATCTCCAGCAGCAGCGACTGCTCGCGCAGGCACTGCAGGAACCAGCGCGACACCTGCCGCTCTGTCTGAGGGACGGCCAAAAAAAAAAGCGTTAGCGCGCCATCTTTTCAACTCGTCTCCACTGGATGTGCGGCGGCCGAGCGTCACCATGAGGTTCCCGTGACTTTCCCACGTGGGCGCCTCGGCTTTGAAGAGGCTTTGGAACTGAGTCTGGTAGCTGCTCACCAGGTCCTTCTCTAGCTTGTTGACGCAGTTGGAATACTCGCTCTTGCCAAGGAGAAGATAAGCCACGTCACAAAACCAAACAAGGACGAGTGTGTGTGGGTGGGTGGTGATCTTCTAACCCTGTAGGGGTGACGCTCGTCTTGGAAGTACGTCAGCAACAGGAGGACGCAGCGTAGAAGACACATGCGCTCCTCGTAGTAATAGTCTGCTACCTGTGGACGCACACACACACACAACACACTCGATTTGAACAAAGTGTTATTTTTTGAAAGCAGCAGCAGCAGCACATATCTACAGACCTTGAGCAGCAACGCTTGACTTTGCCGCTCATCCTTTAGCACAACCTGCGCGCACACAAACAAATTGTATCAACGTCACTCGAGTCCTCCTGCGTGTTTATTTCAGAGCGGACACGACGTGCAGTGAGAGGTCACCTTTAAAGAATCCCGGGTTCCTCTGTAGTCCTCCTGCAGGTAACACTGTAGCAGCTCCACACTCTGCACCTCATCCAGGCCCTGCCATCACATGGCACCAGTCGGGTTCAAACAAACTGACAAACTTTTTTTTTTTTTTCTCGGTATGGCGCCGTAAGTGGCTGCCTCCCAGCAGTGTTCTCTCTTTTCCTCTTTATTTCTTTCTTTTCTCTTTTTTCCTTCTGTCTTTTTGTCCATTCGGCGATGCTGGTGCCTTCTACCGCACCTCGGTATCTCTTCGGATCGGATATTTTGTATTATTATTTTTTCTTCCTGGGACCGGGATCATCGGTCGAGACCGGCGTAACTCTACGGCGGCTTCCTGCTTATCCGGCCAGTGATGACCGGGTCCCTCGCCTTGGCCTTGCAACCGCAACCCCTGTGGGGACTCCGCTCCCTCGTGCTCGTCGGAACCAACGACTTTCGCCATGCTAGCACCGTGGTGACCATCTGCATGTGCATCCGACTGGGTGCCCAGGACGCTGCTCACACGTTTGCCTGCTTTGTGATGTTTTTCACCGATTCACGACCACGGTCCATTGGGCGCCGTTGAACTGGACTGCCGTTACACCTGTCTATGGACCCCGTGGAGGCTATTTTGTGTGTTTTGGGGTGTTCTCTTGTATTGAGGGGTGCTGGTTGGCCACAGTTTTTTTTTCCCTTTGTCTTTTAGCTTTGTTTTGCTTTGATGGCTTTTATCTTTAGCACTTTCTGGCTTTCTTTGTGGCGCCGTTGTGTGGCAGCCTTATGAGAGCCTATTGAGTTGCGCTCATGCCATCTGTGTGTCTTTTGTATACCCACTCTGTGGTATGAATACTGCTGGGGCCTGAATTTCCCCACCCCTGGGGATCAATAAATATTCAATCAATCAATCAATCAATCAAAGGGCGCTTGGAAGCACATCTTACCAGGAGCTTACTCAGCCGAAGACCAAAATCCTTCAGCGGCTGAGCGACATCTTTCTTCTCCTTTACTTTGCTGGCCGAGGAAGAGCTAGACGGGTCCAATCGCACAGTTACTTCCCTTGTTCCCGTGTTTGAGATCAGAAGTCATACCTGGGTGGCTTGTAGTAGCTCAAGCCTTGATGCAGTCGCTCCCAGTGTCTTTCCAGCTCCGATTCTATCTGAGCCTTCAGAAAACATCAGGTTGATTCATCTTTTTAGTCGTGCATTGTGTCAAGAAAATGGCTGGATTTGTACTTAGCATAAAATCAATGATAAACTCAGTTGGCTCCTGAATAGAGTTTCACGTTATAGAAGCAGATTTTCAGTACTAAATTAAAGGGTTTGGTTGACCGGCCATTAGGGGGTTTGAATATAGAGATTAGATTCATGCTAGTTGTTTTAGGAGTATGTAACGGTAAATGTAAGCACATATCCTAGCAGCTAGGTAAATAAACAGCCAAATCCAGCCAACACGGCCATTCAATTGGCCACTTCGACGAGAGATTACAATAAAGAAAACTCCTACTGGCTCTCTCAGCGCAGAACGTCCCAGCAAAATGGTCCATAACTCTCGACAGCTCCTACGGGAAAGGAACAAGGCCAATAAAGTACAACTCACTATCTCGACTTGAAAGGCGGAAATGCCGCATGCTTGGCAGCCTTGACAGTCTCCACACCGCCGAGCCATTCGAACGGTTCAAATGTTAGCACAGTTGCTAAGCTAAGTTAGCGTGACGCTAAGAGCCGTCGACTGCACGGGGAAATATGCCATAAAAAGGCGGTCTGTTGAGGTAGAAAGTGCAGCACGAAGGTCGCTTTGTAAGTTCGTTCGTCAATTTTCACAGCGCGTATCGGCCAAACGAAAAAAGTTAGCCAGGTTTGCGGCTCATACCTGAAACTCATCGTGGAGTCCGCCATCATCGATGCTGCGCTATGATTGGCTGGTAGGCCTTTACGTCACAACAACAACAACCCTCGACTTCTTTGTGGTTATACTCGTCGAGATGCAATACTCGATCGCCGTCTTGTGGACAACAATATAAAAACGCCACACGGGTACTTATGGAAGTTGTACGCAATAAATGATCGTCACTATCTTAATGGGTATAAATTGTTTAAAAAAATAAATAAATAAATCTAACATAGCAATGGAGTTCGGGGCTGTCCTCGAGCAGTTACTGCCGTCATCTTGTGGACGGCGAAACCATCAAATCGTATCAATTATGAATTACATTGACTTCATATATCTACCGTAATACTATTATTTACTCAATCAATAGCTACACCAAATTATAATTTCATTTAAAAGAAACCAATCAATCAAATGAACCAATGGAAAGTGGCCCTACCACGTGACCCGGCTATCCAAACATGGCGGCCTCCTACTGGCTGGGAGACGAACGTTCTCTGACAAAGGGAAGACACCCTTCCATTCGCCTCGTCCGTATGACAACACAATAACGCAGTAAGTATAATTAGCATTCGGTTTCTCTGTGCATCCTCGGTGGTTATGACGACCATTATACGCGTGCAGTGTTTCGTTGAGGATAACGCTGTGTTGTGTCGCTAGCCTGCAGCATCTCTGCAAGCCTCAGATCAGAAATAAAAGAGCTGAAAAATCATCTGCTTGCTTCTTGCCCAAAATAGCCATTAATAACAAGTATGCAGCCTCAAGTGTAACGAGCAAGCCATCGCAGGGACTAAAGGTTATTGTGCAATGAAAGCGTGTGTAAAGGGCAGTGTGTGAAGGAAGGTTCACCCCGGTGGGAAGCAGTGACAGCGAGGCCTTCTCACCTGGCCCACATTTACATACTCACTTCTACTATCTGTTCTATGCCCTTTGCTTCAGTCCTTACAGTCTCTTCTTTTTTGCCAAATCCACTGTTTTTAGAGTGAGCCGTGGGCCAAATGAAGACGTGACAGACGGCGGCCTTTGTTGATCGCGAGCCCGCCTGCCCATCTGCAGCCACGATGCCTCACGTCAACCCGGTGCTGGTGGAGTCAGGCGTGGTGTCGGCGGTGGTTCTTTGCGTCCACGCCGCGCTGTGGAACCAGCACTCGTGGTGCGCCGTGGCCTTGCTCATCCAGGCCTTCTACGTGCAGCACAAGTGGGACCGCTTGCTGAAGTCGGGCGGCGCCGTTTTCCAGTTCCGCCCCGCAGCCAACAGCGGCATCGTCCCGGCCTCCATGGTGATGCCGCTCCTGGGTCTGGTGCTGCGGGCCAAATGCGCATCGGCGGGCAGCGTCCACTTGGAGCGCTTCACCATGGTGGTGACGGTGAGCGGCATGGTCCTGGCGCTCTTCCTGTCTCTGATCGCGCTGGGCGTCACCAGACCGGTGCCCGTCAACACCTGCGTGGTGGCCGGCCTCTCGGCCAGCGCCATTTTGTACACGGCCAAGCAGACCCTGACGGTGTCGGAGGTGATCGAAGTGCTGGAGGTGCTGCTGATCTTCGTCTACCTCAGCCTCATTGTGCTGTACCTGCTGCCTCGCTGCTTCACGCCCGGCGAGGCGCTCCTGGTGGTGGGCGGCGTCAGCCTGATGGTCAACCAGCTCATCAAGCGCTCGCTGAGCTGGGCCGAGGCCAAGGGGGCCGATCCGGTCCACTACCTGCTGCCCGTGCTGGTGGTGGGCTCGCTGCTGCTGGGCGTGGTCTTTGCGCTGCTCTTCTGCTTCATGGAGTCGGAGACGTGGGTGTCGTCGCTCTTCTTCCACACCATGACGGCCGTGCTGGGCCTGGGCATCCTCATGCCGTGGCTGTCGCTCTTCATCGGGCGCCATCCCATCATGTGGTTGTGGGACTTTGTCACCTTCAACCGGCGCCGCCTGGGACTGGTGGCGTACTGGGCGGCGCTGTGCTTGGCCGCCACCGGCGTGGTGCTGCACCAGAACTACCAGCGCCGCGCCGGCTCCAAGAAGCACCAGGCCTCCACGGCGGTGCGCAAGTACTTCCACGTCATCGTGGTGGCCACCTTCGTCCCGGGGCTCCTCTACGACAGCCAGCTGCTGCACGTGGCGTCGGCGGGCTGCCTGGCCGCCTTCCTCTTCCTGGAGTACGTGCGCTACTTCCGCATTAAGCCGCTGGGCCGCCCTCTTCGCCAGATGCTCACCTTGTTCCTGGACGAACGTGACTCGGGCCCGCTTATCCTCACCCACATCTACCTCCTGCTGGGCATGGCGCTGCCCATCTGGATCTTCCCAGGGGCCTGCGCGCCCAAGGGGACGCTCCCCGGGGCCGGCGGCTTGG
This sequence comes from Syngnathus typhle, assembly GCF_033458585.1. NCBI lineage: Eukaryota > Metazoa > Chordata > Actinopteri > Syngnathiformes > Syngnathidae > Syngnathus > Syngnathus typhle. The sequence continues at coordinate 975,012 of NC_083749.1, forward strand.
TGCCCTACGCCGGCGTGCTGGCGGTGGGCATCGGCGACACGGCGGCCTCGGTGTTTGGAAGCGCCGTGGGCGAGATCCGATGGCCGGGCACCAAGAAGACCATGGAGGGCACGGCCACGTCCGTATTGGCCCAGATTGTGGGCGTGGCCTTGCTGCTGATTTTTGACGTGGGCGTCAACCTCAACGGCGCCTACTCGTGGATCCTGAGCTCAGTGGCGCTGGTGGCCATGCTGGAAGCGTACACCTCGCAGATCGACAACCTGCTGTTGCCGCTCTATCTGCTCATCCTGCTCACGCTCTGACAGGACGACCAGAGCGGCGGGCCAGGAACGGCGCCAAAGACGGCAAAACTCAAAGCGGAAGGAGCGCAAGGCTGTCGACGTGCCTGCAGACGGCCTTGGAAAACATTTTCTGCCATGAACGACTCAAAGGCAGGGCTATGACGCTTTGGGTTGAAATTTCAGAATGAAACTCAATGAGGAAATGAAACGTTATGCATCGTTTGAACCTTGATTCTAAATGTACCTAACCAACCATTCAATGAAAATATATTGTACAAATACAATATTTCAAATAAAAAAACATCCGTTCTTACTTGCATACAATTCAACTGTACATTGTCTAGAAATCATGCAACAAAGTTCGTTTTTCAGTCAAGGATGGATGAAAAATTCTCCGAATACGACGTATGAACAAATTGGCGAATTATTCATTAGCTTCATTGTGAAATTTCAGCCAATTTCCCAAAGCTTGCGAGTCGTGAACAACGTCCTGGTATCAAAGCCTTAAACGGCGAGACGGTTAAAGTAGATGCTGTTTTTTCAGCTTTCGTGGGACCCTGTTTGGTATTTATTATTATTATTTAAAATTGCCCCATTCCACCCTAAATGATCACGACTGAATGTTTAAGCTAAGTTTAATGCTAAGATATGAGCCTTTCCCTATATTTTTAATCTTGCATGTGAAAGAAAAAAAATATTTGAAAAAAAAAAGAAAAAAAATCTTAGTCCTAGTTGATCACAATGTGATGTTTCCTCATAATCCACTTTTGGCACATTTCATGTTTAGTTTTCAATGAATTCTTTTCTGAAAGCACTTTAAGGAGTGTTTTCTCCGTTAATTCATCACCATTGAATGTTTCCTCCGAACGCGAGATCGCCCTGCATTTTTATTTCATCGTGTCATTTTGCTTTGAATCTATTTCCATTTGAGTATCGAAAGTATCGAAATGAAATTATTTGTACAACCGTTCTGTCACGATCATTAAAGTACATGCACCAATATCAGGTGTGTTTCTCGTTCCTCTTTTTTCCTTGGCCCTAAATCATTTGTATGAATGCTTTGAAGAAGAATTGGGAACAAACCGTCATTTGGTGTAGAGGGGTGGGAAAGGAAGTTCTTCGGTGGGCTGCAGCCTGAAAGAAAAAAAGGGGAGCCATCAAGTCAAAAATCTTTGGTCTTTGTGTTTGAAAGGCTGACCAGTTGTCTGGACTCCAGCGGGTTTGGTGGGCCTCCATGAGATGGAAGGTGTAGACGTGGCGCGAGTCCTCGGATACGTTCTCGGCGCTGCGGTGCACCACTTGGCTGTGGATCAGCACCACGCCACCTACAGGTCATTTACTGCGCCTTAGTGATTATCAAAAGTCGACACACTCCAGTTGAAATGCCAGCCAAACATTAGAAACTGAAAAGAAGACCTTTTTTAACTTCTACCGGGACAAACTTGTCAGCGTCGTAGTCCCGCTCCGTGCCGATGAAGTCCGTCAGGGGGAAGGTGCCCGGCGGCGTCCTCACCATCCGTCGAGTCACAGCGCCTGGCCGGGTGGGAGGCGAACAATTGGATGGCGCGGGCCTGCCGATAAACGTGTCCGCTTACTGTTGTGCGAGGCCGGCAGGAACCACAGGCAGCCGTTGTTGACGGTGGCGTCTTCCAGGGCCACCCACAGGCCCATCACCCTTCCCAGGGGCTCCGTGTACAAGAAGGTGGCATCCTGGTGTGACATCACTAGGGGGCGCAACAGCAAATATTCAATGACATCAAAAGATCAGATCAAGCCTTGTACTTTTCCTGACCCACCTTCTCCGCCAATCCTGGGTTGCTGGAAGGGCGAAACACATAAAAAAAAAATGACAGTACTATTCATTGATATCGTCTGCATGAAAATCGAGTTGTTGTGCAGGCTGACCTTGAAGATGTACATGCTCTGCAAAATGACAGGATGAACCAGGCCAAGCTTCCTGGCAATTCCCTGAGAGGATCATGAGCGCCACGCAAGACATTCACAAATGGGACGGACGAGAGTGCAACGCTCTCATACACATGAACCATTTTCTCACCTGAACTTTGTCTGAATGGGTAACTTTTTCGTACAAAGGTTCATGAGCATGCAGGGCGTGTCCCACTTTATTGAGCGATCGATCCTTGGGCACCGCAAACTCTCCTGCGGGTGCAAAATAGAATAAGAAAAGTCACTTCACTGAAGATGATGAGGAGCCAATACATACGCCAACTGACCTTTATCGTCAAAAACTCCCTTCTCGAAGAAAAAACGGATCTTATCTCCACTGGTGATGAAATAGTCGGCGTTCCCCTGCGGGTCAAAAGCACAGCAGATGATTGACTTCATCAAACGCATTCAACATTCACAAAAAGAATTGGGGGGGAAAAAATGCTTACGAGTGTGACCCACAAATTCTGCCTAGCAACAAGTAATGCAAAAAATATACGGACAATGTTTGGATGTTTTTCTTTCTCGATTGGGTCTGCTAAAATAAAATAAGAAGGTCACATACCTGCATCTGCAGTGTGACATGAAGGAAGGCATTTGACAGAAACCCGCCGAGTTGGATCAAAACGCCAACTAAGTATATGTACTTGACTACTTGCCAGCACCGAAGCCGCTGACCTGCTCTCTGAGCTGCTCCTGCTGGTAGGTGGAGAAGGTGGTGCGGCAGTGCGCCGGCACATCCATGGCGTCCACGATCTCCGACATCCTCTGACGCAGCTCGTCGCACTCGCCGGGCGTCAGGAACCCGTCCAGAACCACGTAGCCGTCCTCAAAGTACTAAAAAGAACCACACGTCAGAGACAGCACCAAGTTCCACTCACACTTGATTCTTTTGGAGTTGTTTTTAAACTTTTTTTTTTCCAAAATAATTGAATTCCTGTTCTGTGGTTATCATCACACTGAACTGGTACAAAATGTATTCTAATCAACTGAATGCGCAGCTCGGCCTTTTGCTACTGTACATTAATATGCATAATTCAAGAAGAAAATATTTCCAGTAACTCCAAAAATATTGGAAGTACTCGCAGCTTTCATTCGCGTCGCTGATTGGCTGCGCATTCAAACTACTTATGTAATCAAACTCAAACAAAGAATACACGGTATCTTTCTCAAATGATGTGCATTTCTCACCTTTTGCACATCTCGGTCACTTAGGAAGTCCATGTTGTCTTCACGGCTCTGAAAAACAAAACTGTGTGCCTCCTGAGAGGAGGAAGAGCCATAAAGGCTTCTGCTGATTGGTTGGCTGAGCCAGTAGCGGACTTCCGGGAACGTGACCTACCTCATAAGTCAACACGCCTCGATGTAACGGATCAGTTTCTCTTTTGCGCATGGCTATGGAGTACAAGCGTCTCAATTGCCTCGCGCCCTCTAGCGGCTACTTTGTTGCGTTACAAATCCCCGTTATACGCTACAAGTTAAATTCAGTGGCACACAATGAATGGCAACCTGTACAAGCTGCCGTGTTTAACTCAACAATGTTGAAACTCAATGATTAAAAAAAAAAAAAAGTTTATTGTGTCTTTCCCCCAATTACATTTCAACGTACATTATACTTCACACTTGCAAAATGCATTGCGCCACTTACCAGAACTTTAACTTGAGCATCCAATAAAATACAACGCAGCTCTGCTTACCTGTTGGCTTTGTCATGATAGTTGCGGTGTCACAATCTGGCAACTTGAAAGTGGCTCTGGATCTTCCCCCAATCTTAGCTGATCATGTGTGCAGAGAAACTCAGTGTGGGGGCAGTTATACAGTATATATCTATTTTCTTGCCATCAACTATTGTACAAAACCCCTAATTGTGTCAAAACGTTTAATATTAGAATCAAAATACAAAACAATCAGGCAACTGTAAGAACGCATTCTGTAATTGGGTAAACATTTAGTGCGCAGCTTAAGTTTTTTTGTTTTTAAAGACACCAATTAAGGCCATGTTAGCAACATGCTAAGCCACGTGAAGCGGTTCAAAGCAGTGGACGTGAGCAGCTAAAAAATGTCCATTTAGCTTGCAAAAGCTAAAAACATCCACGAAATATTGAGGCGGCCATTTTGGAGTAGTGTTGCAATGCGTAGTGAGGGTGAAGTGCCACCCCGCCCGTAGATGCGCTCACGATACATTTCCATACAATGGTCACGATCAGCACAAAAGCAATACTTTGGCCCGTGCGTCACGGCAGCCGATAGAGAAAAAGCAACGACGCGAGCGACCTTTGTCCGCATTTTGCGAGGCCGCACCTTTCTCACCTACCCGTTCAAAAACAAAACATACGGCGGTAAACGGGCAGAGTCCATTTGGCAAATAGAAACGTCCACCACTTTCTGATTTGATGAGTGAACTTTGGAGTGGGCTCCATAAAAAGCCCTCCCTCTGTAATCTTCCGATTCTATTCAAGCAGTTCCTTCCGGATGTCCCATTCCGGTCCATTGGCACGTAGGCAGTGCAAAAAGGAAGAAAATCACTTTGACGTGCCGATTAAAAAAAAGAAAGGCTTGGCACAGAGCCCAGGTGGCACGCCACAGGCGCTTCCGATTGACCTTGGAGGCTTAAGCAAGGAACATTTAAGGCTTCTCGGGTACATTAGCGAGTGTCACGTCCCACTTACCCCGTGGAGGCAATCCAAACGAGACGAGGCGTCAGGCTTTTTCCTTGTCTGCGCTCAGCAGCTGCTCCTTGACCTCGGGCGGCAGCGTGTTGAAGAGCTTCTCCTCCACCAGCAGGCCGCCGCGCGGCAGCAGCCGACACTCGCCCAGCTCGGGAGGCAGGCTCTCCAGGTTGTTCCCCCGCAGCTCCAGCTGAGTCAGGGCGGCCAGCTGGCCCACGCACGCCGGCAGCGTCTCCAGGCAGTTGTTGGCCAGCTGCAGCACGCGCAGCTTCTTGCAGCACCGGAACAATTCCATGGGCAGCGCCTCGATCTGGGGGAGGAAGGAAGGCGTGAACCTCGGCAGCGAACCTCGGCTTATCTGCACACTGAGCTTCTTACTCGGTTTTCCGTGACGGCAAAGTGCTGCAGGTTCTGAAGCAAGCCCACGTCGGGCGGGATGACGGTCAGGTTGTTGTGACTCAAGTCCAGAAAGCGCAACTTGTGACAGAAGAAGAGCTGGCCGGGCAGCTTCTCGATCTTGTTCCTGTTGAGGTGGAGCTTCTCCAGGCTGTTGAGGGTGCCGATCTGGATGGGGATGTAGGCGATCTGGTTGTACCAGAGCTTCAGGCACACCAGGCGGCGCAGGTGCTGGAAGCTGATGATCTCCTCGATGGTTTTCAGGTTGTTGTCCTTCAGGTTGATCTCCTGCAGGTTGTACAGGCTGAAGATGGAGTGCGGGATGCGCTCGAGGTCGCAGTGCACCAGCTCAAGTTCACTCAGGTTGACCATCTTGTTCATGCTGTTGAGCACCATGAGCTTGGTGCCCTCGTTGTTGATGGAGAGCTTCTGGAGGTGCGCGCTCAGGTCGGTCACCACCTGCGGCAGCTTGTACAGGCTGCTCTTCAGCCGCAGCACCTTGAGCCTCTTCAGCTCCCGCAGCCCGTCCAGGGCCACGTAGCGGTTGTTGTCGGCGCTCAGGTTGCCCGTCAGGTGCAGCTCGCTGAGGTTCTTGAGGCTGTAGATCCACAGCGGGATCTCCTTGACGTCGGTGAACTTGACGTGCAGGGACTTGAGCTTCTCTCGCAGGAAGGTGAGGGCGGCCGACTCGATTTTGGCCGGCGTGTGGTAGAGGCGCAGCTCGCGCAGGTTGGACAGCTTGGCCACGATGGGCGGGATGGTGACGTCGGGGACGAACTCCAGCTTGAGGCTCTCCAGCTCCGGCAGGTCAAAGACGGTCTCGGGGATGCCGCTCAGCATGCACAGGTGCAGCTCCAACTTCTCCTGGGAGTTCTTGGAGACGTGCTGCCGCAGCTTGTCCTGCGTCCACTCGTTGTTGAGGTTGAGCTGCCGCAGCTTGTTCTCGCTCACCTCCGACAGGAAGACGGCAAAGCGCTTGGAGTAGAGCGGGTCGTACTGGTCCAGCATGTGCAGCATGAAGGCAAAGTCGTTCTTCAGGTCGGGGATGTCGCTGTAGCTGCCCTCCTCGCGGATGGCCTCGAAGGAGTAGCGCTTGAGCGTGCGCCGCAGCATCCAGCCCAGCGTGTACATGGCGATCAGGCCGTAGACCAGCACCAGGCTGATGTAGAAGGAGGCCAGGATTTGGAAGAGGGTCGCCAGCGGGTGGGCGCAGTAGAAGGTGCCGAAGCCCGTCAGCTTCTCCGTCTCCACCGTGCACATGACGCCGAAGCGGATGTAGCAGACGTAGTAGCTGGCGTAGCTGATGATCAACAAAAACATGATGACTTTGATGACCGTCTGACGCACGTACAGACGGTGGATGACGTCGCCTTCTTCCACGTGGATGCGGAACTTCTTCACCTTCTCAAAAAGAGCCTTGGCCTGCTCCCCTTCCTTCTTGTCTAGAACGCCCGTTTCCGACCGCTGCACGATGCCCTGCTCCATTTTGCTCCTGGTTCTCTGGAGCATGGGCACGCTGGCCTCCACGTCCTTGCTGGCGGCCAGCGGCTGGTACAGGGTCCTTTTGTCGTTCGAGCCGTTGGCCTTCCCCAAAGGCTTGGAGTCCCTCTCCTCCACCACCGTCTCCGACAGCGCCCTGGTAGTCCACGGCGAGTCGAAGCACTTTCGCAGGATGGAGACAAAGTGCTCCAGTTTGGAGCTGGTGCGCGGGAACTTGAACCAGAAGTTGCTGCAGGCCAGGAAGATGAGCGTGTGGAGCAGCACCAGGTAGGGGAAGTACTTGGCGAACCAGTGCAGCTTGCTCTCGTAGCACACGGCGTCGATGTAGCTGTACTGGTGGCGGTCCAGGTCGTTCTGAATGCCACGGGGCTCCCCCGGCCGCCGCTGGGCGCCGCTGGGCGCCGCCTCGCACGACTCGTTGGCCACCCACTTGCACGGCAGGCAGATCATCTTGTCCTGCGTGATCTGCAGCGTGCCGCCAAACACGGCGATCATCAACATGACCACCGAGATGTAGTCGTTGAAGACGTCCCACCACGGCTTCAGGATGCGGTACGCCGGCTGGGTGTCGGCAAAGTAGCGCAGCTCTGTGATGGGGATCATGACGGCTTACCTGCGGGGATGCAAACGACACGAGCGGACGGTTAGCCTCCGACCGCACGCCGCGTGCCTTTCGCACGGAACCGGGCTCGTCCCGCCTTTGTCGCTGCTCTGACACCGCCTCCGAAGGCGGAAAGTTACCGTCTCAACTGTCCCATGGCTCCGTGACGAGGCGTCGGTTGAAATTTCTGTCTAGGTCATCGATATCAAACCGCGCTCAGCTACTTCCCCTTCTGATAAGAATCTTAAACATGGTGCCAGTCTTCAGAGCTCAAAGTCAAAGCACAATCCAATACTCAATTGTTGATTCAATGTGGGAGACTATTGGGGGGAACTAGGTCAAACTAGATTTTTTACAAGATGGTGATGTCACAATCAATCAATGTGATGCCATTCAAAGCACAGGGGTCCTTTCTTCAAATACTAATTGCAAATCTACATTTATACAGCAGGTGGTGTCAGTGGGTTACGGATAGCAAATTCCCAATGAACTGACTTTTTCAAACTTGTGGACATCCATGAAAGCCGTCTAGGCTTTTATACGACTCATTCAATTGAAGGTGCATATTCATGATGCTATTTGTCCTCACTAGCAAAACAGCGAGTCAGCTTAATGACGTACAAGTAGGCCGAAAGCAGAGCCGTAGACACGTTAGGGCAAATCAAAGACCTGGAATAAAAAGGCTGCCCACCCCTCCAGAGCTCTTCACTTCCGGGAGGAAAAACAATAACAACTAATACAACAACAACAAAAACAACTCACCACTTTTAAGGAGGCTGCTGTCTCTCAGCTCTCCCACACGCCAGGGAAACATTTCTCAACCCCGAGGCCGGCCGGACGACATCGCTTCGGTGGGTTGGGTGGGGACCCAGTTGGACAGCCAGATTCGGGAAAACGAAAGGCCGGAAGAGTCGGTTCTAAGATCGCCGCTGATTGGTCAGTCAGCGCGCGCTTGCCGGAAGTAGCGTATTTCCTGCTCTGTTTTCCAAATTAAAGCGCAAGGTTACAGCGGAATACAAAAACAGCAACGTCGGTTCCGCTCGCTCAAACAAAAACACAACGCTCAGATTGTTTTACACAATATATCATTGAGACGTGACAAATATTTATAGAACTAATGTTGTATGAATCAACATCAAAACACGACGCTCCAGTGAAAAGAAAGCGCGTAGCATGAACATGACGTCATAGACATGCGACGACCCAGCAGCTGCAAACGTAAACAACCTCATGGCGTTTCACGGCTGTCTAGCTCGTTTACGATGGCCACACATTTCCAAATCGACGATGGGTTTCGTTCAGGGTTGGCAATGTCGTTCATCCGTTTGTCGACTTGACCCCCGCTGCTACCCTGCGTTTGGGCCGAGAGCGAGCCTTTCTAATTTGGACCGCTGCAATGGTCGTCTTCAGGAAAGAGTCCAGACCCCTTGCAGAAGCTTTTCAAGCGAGGCCGTTGGGAAAATCCATTCAACGCATTACCACCTGGTGTACACATGCAAGGTATTTTGGTTGAACCATATTCTTTAAGCTTAGCTTGGTGATGAACTTCATGCAAATTGAAACTTTGCAGGTATGCTCCGCCAGATCCACGCAAAAGATCTCCAAGCAGGCGTATCACAACGGTGTCGTTATTGTGACATGTTCGGGATGCAAGAATCACCACATTATCGCCGACAACTTGGGCTGGTTCACCGATTTGGAAGGGAAAAGGTTGGTCCGATTTGTAAGATTGGCTCATTGGAGACATTTTAGTCGTTATAAACTTCCTCCACAACATCCTAAAAGTTTCATTTCAAAGGTTACTCACCTAATAGCAGTAATGCTTAGATGGCTCCAATGTGCAAATTGAGTGAGTCTGACTTTGCATCCTCGCTGTTAACGTTGTCAGGAACATTGAGGAGATCTTGGCTGCCAAAGGAGAGACGGTGAGGAGGCTGGGAGGAACGGATGCTCTCCAAGTTGTTCTGACCGAGTCAGGCCAGGAGAAATGTCCTCCGTCGGAAACTGCAAACAAGGACACGGACAAAGATACATGAATGTGTGAATCATCGAGTTTTCTTTTCTATAGTGGTTGTCATTGTTTGGATGGCGGATGAGCTTGTTGTCTATTTGAGTCCATTCAAGCCTTTGTTGAAGTGAACATGGATGTGATGGAGGTAGCTGGAGAAAACCCACACAAGCACAGGAGGGAATCATTTGCCAACTCCAGGTTTGGACCCAGAACATACTGTTAAGCACTGGACCACCCTGCTTCTTGACATGTGAAGAAATTGACTTTGACTTTTCTCAGGATCATTTTGTTCGGTTTAACAGAAAAGCAAAAATAAAATAAAACCGTAAACCCAAAAGAATCACTAAATGCATTTTCGTTTCCCTCGGCATATGGTTTAGGTTTAAATTTTAGTTCCGTTTATTCTGGAACAGAAAACAGCAAATTCGGTGTTTTCCATGTAACGTGGGTCACATGATCTCCTGACGTCACGCGAGAACGCAACCTGCTTGTTGGCTAACTGTGTAGCCTCTGAAGCGGGCTAGCGCGTCAACTCTTTCGTTTTGCCCCCTTCGTGTTCGGACTGCGATGGAGGTCCTCGCGGCCGGAGAGGAGGCCGAGGAGAGGCCGCATCATCGGCCGTTCCTCATCGGTGTCAGCGGGGGAACCGCCAGCGGGAAGGTTTGTTCGAACTAATTAGCTCTCGTGGTTATTAGCGTTAGCTAAGCTAGCGTTGCCTGTCACGACAGTTGGTCCGCGCACATAACACAAAATCGAAACTAAAAATGTAGTACGTACATAATAATGTTTAGAGTCTCTTCTTGTTGAATGGTGCGTTCCTTCCTTCTTCGGTGGCGTTCCAGTCGACGGTGTGTGCCAAGATCATGGAGCTGCTGGGCCAGAACAAGGTGGACCACCACCAGAGGAAGGTTGCCATCATCAGCCAGGACTGCTTCTATCGCGTGCTCACTGCCGAGCAGAAGGCTAAAGCTCTCAGGGGCCAGTACAACTTTGACCACCCAGGTAGATTGCCTCTATGGGGTCACCGCGTGTCAAGGCATTCGATATTGAATCATTTGAGATAACACGACACTTTGCAACTCTTGCAGAAGCCTTCGACAACGAGCTGATGTACAAAACTCTGAAGGACATCGTGGAGGGCAGAGTGGTTCAAGTCCCCACGTACGACTTTGTCACCCATTCCAGGTGAGATATTGGACTTTCTGGTCCAGGGCGAAGGAGGCCATTATTTGAGGACATAAGCGCAAAGGAGGTGGCAACAGGTTCTTGCTCCCTATGCGTTCAGATTGGACGAGAGGATCACGGTTTACCCGGCCGACGTGGTCCTCCTGGAAGGCATTCTGGTCTTCTACCCGCAGAAAGTGCGAGACATGTTCCACATGAAGCTCTTCGTGGACACCGACTCGGACGTGCGGCTGTCTCGCAGAGGTACGGGCCGCGCTTTGGATTTCTTTGGCGGTGCCTTGCCGAGCTGAACGTTTTGCTTCGTCAGTGCTACGGGACATGACCCGAGGCCGGGACCTGGAGCAGATCCTGTCGCAGTACACCACCTTTGTCAAGCCCGCCTTTGAGGAGTTCTGCCTGCCTGTAAGCGTTTGATCAAACAGGTTCCTCGCTTCGATTCTTGAAGGCTATCTCCCCCTCCTTCTCCTCGCTTTGTTTTAGACCAAGAAGTACGTGGACGTGATCATTCCCAGGGGAGTTGACAACATGGGTGAGCTGGTTTCTCTTTTGAAATGGCAAAAGAACCTTGTCAGGCATTGCAGAGCAAACTCCTGAGCACTCATTTTGATCAATCTAATAACACCTAGCTACACACAGCATCATCTCCAGCTTACCTTTCTTTTGTTTGTGTGCCTCCAGTGGCCATCAACCTGATTGTGCAGCACATCCAGGACATCCTCAACGGCGACATCTGCAAATGGCAGCGGGGGGCCGTCAACGGGCAGGGCCAGGGCCGCCCCTTGAAGCGGGCCATGGCGGGCGAGTGCCACCTGCAGAGCGCCAACCCGCCTGGAAAGCGGGCCCTGCTGGAGCCCAGCACTCGGCCACATTAGCGGCCAACACCGTTTCCAGAGACCTTTATCTGATTTTGGGATTTGCTGTTACACAGGCAAAGTTGTATTTGATAACACTCAACCGGGAAATTTGAAAAATGTGGAAACCTTCAATGAGGATTTTGGGGAAACATCTCGTTCCCTCCTAAACAGAGATCCACGTTGTGCTGCTTTTCCTGGTGTGCGCACTTTGGCCACCAGGGGACGGCAGAACACTAAACAGTTTCCCATTGTGCTTAATTCCCATTGAAAGTTTCCAATTTTAAAAAACGTTGCAAGCATACATACGCTCGGTCGGTCTTGTTGTTAGACTAATAAGCTGATTTAACGATTTCTTTTGCACTGATTGTGACCCATCTTGTTAATCTATTTCAAGTTTGAACCCAGTGAGAGATGTTTTTTGTCCACTGGAGATTATTCAATGCCTTAAACACTTTCCATGTAACAGGAATGTTTTTTTTGTGTGTGAATAATATATATATATATATATATATATGATGATGATGATAAAGTGTTCATGTATAGAAACAGCTGTTTTGTTTTTATTGAGGGCACAGTGTGAGGCATTGCTTCTGACTGCTCTCCCAAAAAAAAAGATTTACACATTGGAATGACAAATGAGCTCACCCCCCATCCTGAACATGACGTGATTGTTTTTATGTGTTTGTAATTATTATTTTTTTAACATATGACCACAGCACACCATGACGTAACAGATCACAGCATCTTGAGTCATTTCTCTTTCTCCTCGTTTTCCCGTGCGTACGCCACTTGAAGGAGAGACGTCCGAGTTCTCCCGGTACGCGCAGACGTCCTTTTCAAGAACAAAAGGAGCGCCGTGTGTATAAAATACATTTCATGACCACGCGTGATTCTTCCAGAAGCTAATGAGCAAACCTTCCCCTCGGCAGCAGGGGGCGCTGCTGTTTTGAGGGGAGCGGCGTGCGCCACTTGAGGCGACCAACTCGACGACACGTGATAAACACACCTACATCAATATCTACACACACTACTTCCAAAAAGGAATAGACTCTCGGCTTTGGGTGAAAACATTTTTTGCGAGTAGTGCGTGTATATCGTCGCTGTTGGGCGGAAGCCCCGCCATGACCAAATATGGTCAATTTCAGTTTTTCACATCATGACACGATCGGTCTTTCTTCGGCACTTTTATTTTACACGTTGCCCAATAAAACTAGAGAGCAAATTTGTATATGTGAACGCTTCTTTGTTCTGCAGGAGCTGGGCAGCATTATGTTGCCTCAAGATCCGAAATCGGGCATTTTTTCTTTTTTTTTTTTTTAAGACAATAACGACGCAAAATAGGTTATATACATTTGAGTAAGCCGGTTCTGTATATATAAAAAAAAAAAATACTGCAATGACTCAGTCATATTTCATTTCATCAAAGTTTGGCATGATAATGTAATTGCTTTTGGGAAGTCGGCAGTAATTGCGGACTTTGTCACGGACGGAGTGTAATATATAACTTTTTCTATTTTAGCATGTGAACAATTGTTTGTACACAATTTTGGTGGTGCTGTGGTGTGTTGATGTATGATAGCGGTAGTACTTGAACAATATGGCGTTCAAGTGGAACTCAAGGTAAAAAACGAATCACAATTAGGCAGATCGCAACATCCATCTGGCGTTTTGTCCGACCCGGCCCTTTGCCATCCGTCAACCCAAATCAACATCCAAGTGCCCTCGGGCTCGCATCGGCGACGTCACACGTCGGCAAACCTAGAAAACCGGTGAGCCGTGGCGACGCGTGGGAGCCCGAGGGGCGCGTGGACATCAATGTCGGTGGCCAGCAGGGGGCACTGGCCTACAAAATGACAGCACCCTGAGACTGATGCCTCGAGTTCCCCTTGAAGTAACCGGTGATTTTCCAGAGGCCAGGATTTTGCCCGACAGCGACGACATAGAAGAATACAAAAATGTTGAAAAAGTTGAAAGCGAAATGGACCTTCTCACCTCGCTGTCTGTCACACACTCGGCCGGCCGGCCGTCTCCGCTTGACAAGAGGGCGGACTTTGGTTTTCCCGCCGCGGTGTGTCCGCTCGCTCCCAGTTCGCAAGAGATCTCCGAGCCTGGTACGGCTTCTTGTAAACCTCACTAGCGCTTCCCATAATCGCTCTCCTGCAACGAATCTCCCGTTAGCTCCCGCCAAAATTCAAAGCGTCCATTTGGCGGGTCTATTAAAGTGGGGTTAGTGTCATTGAAGCACAGTTGGAGGTCAAGTCTTTTGATTTTTTGCGGTGCTGGGGGGTGGGAGGCCGCGGCCGCGCTTAAGTCTTCTCGTCCCGCTCCGTCTTGCGCCGGGCGATGTTCCGCGGCTTGATCTTCAACGACAGCTCCCACAGCGCCTCTTCGGCCAGGTGGTCGCTGAAGTCGTTGAAGAAGGAGACGATGTCGTCGTTGCGTTTCAGCTCGTAGTGCCTGCAAACAAAAACAATCAAATTTGTTTTTTTTTTACAATTTCCCAGTTTAAGGGCATGTCGTAAATTTACGCCCATCGTTTGCAAATAGCGATTGGTCACGCACACTTGCTGGAAGCGGCGCATGCTGTCCAAGATGTTGAATTGCTGCCATCGCTTGGAGAAGTTGACTTTGCCGTCGATGAGGTCTGGGTTGCCCAGGTGGACGAAGGTCAGGTCCTGTAAGATCAGACCCCTGCAGGGCGGCAGGAGAAGCCAGAAAAACCAAAAACTTTAAATACCGTTTGAGGTGACGAGCCGCGCTGCACTTACAAGTACGGGATGCAGGGAGGCTCCACTTCAGCCAGAGCGGCCCGGTACGCCCGGAAGGACGACGAGCTGTCAATCAACGTGCAATATTCCTCCAATCCCTGGTGAAAAGATTTAAACAAGTGATCAAATATTATTATTTATTCATGATAATCACGAGCCACCCGACTCGATGCGCGTGATCACCTCCGACGTCTGCTTCTGCCACTCCAATCTTCGGATGGGGGCGGAGTCCAGGGCGGAGAGGATGGCCAGGTACGAGTTGAAGTTGTTCAACTTTCTTAAGTGCTGTCGAAGGAAAGGATCATGAAACCGACGGACGATAAAGTTGGATTTTCTCTGCGGGCGTGCGAGGAGCCACCTTCATGATCTTGATGAACTTGAGCAGCAGCTTCTCTCGATCCTGGGCTTTTTCTTGCTGAATGATTAATGAGCGCACCCTGGTGGACGCAGACGGTTAAAAGAGGAAGCGGGCGGTGGGAGCTTCCTGACATTTCGTTTTGAACTCACCAGTAGCTCATGTTGTTAAAGTGCTCTGTGAACTGCGTCAAGTTGGGACTCTTCTCTTCGTTTTGCTCTTTGGCCCAAAGCAACACCTCGGGAATCTGAAGCAGACAAAAAAAAAAAGTTGTCAATGACAGACCAAAGGGTTAGTCAACTGCAGACGCACGATCTGCCCCACCTCAATTTTGTAGAAGAGCTCGGCGTCGAGAAGCGTGAGCTGGTCCGCGATCTCGTGACTGCGGAAATCGTGCAGCGTTCCGGGCCTGGCGGGATGACGCCGACACGCTTGTTTAGAACGGCGTTTTGGATGGCCGCCGAAGGTCGGATCCATCGGACGTACCTGGCCGAGACGCCCCGGGCGGCCAGCGGCTTGAGCGAGTTGGTGTAGCGCAGCAGCTTCTTCTGCTCCACCTTGTCCAGGATGTTCTTGCGCAGGACGCGGGCCAGGCTGAGCTCTCCGTTGCAGACCAGCGTGAAGACCAGGTCCATCAGCTGCTTGAGGATGTCCTCCGTCAGCTCCACCAGGCTGCGAGCGCAGAGCCGGCCGGCCGGCCGGCGTCAGGGTACCGCTGGTCTCATTTGATCCTTTTCGGAGGCGCAATGACTCACCAGAGCTCGTCCACCACGCGCACCAACACAAAGAAGGTGTTCTTGCTGACTCGCTTCTTGAACGTGTCTGGACTGTGGCAAAAACTCGTATATGTGCTTGGTGGTCAAGGAACATCAGATTTCTTTGGAGCACACATGCCCACGCAAAAGTGGCAAAGAGTGAGAGGATATCTGTAGTGGAGCTTCTTAATGAGGTCCTCGGGGCTTATAAACGTCCTATATGTAGTCAAAAAGGCTTCACAGTACAAAACCAGATCTGTGAGGGGGGGGGGGGAGGGAAGGAGGGCTTAGTCACGAAGCGAGCGAGCGAGCGCCAACGAGACGACAACCTGTGAGGATTGCTCTTTACCTTTGCGGTCCGTCTCTGTGGCGTGGACTAATAAAATGTCTCCCGATCCAGCGCGCACATCCGGCCCGTCGTCTTTCTGGGGGGGGGGGGGACAAGAGATGTCATTTAGCCAAGTGGGAGGGGGCTACATTAAGAAAAAAGCAGTGCTTGGCCACCATCTTGTAGCTGAGGATTCACAAAAGTAGGGCTTTGCTGACATCCTGACACGGGCAAGGTTTATTTGTACAAAAGTAGTGCTTTGCCACCGTCTGAAACGCATCTTTATGCCTGTCAAAAATGTTTTACTTTGATAGTTTTCATAAACTAGAATAACCTTGTCACTGACTCACAGTGACCTTTGCCCCCCAACAAAATCAAGCTGGCGTTGCAGTGGCATGCGCTTCCGTTGCAGACTGGTGGCTAAAAACAGAAAAGCAAAAAAAAAAAAAAAAAAAGGTTTCGGTCGTCTTACTTCCTGTTTTAGTGTTATCCTGCTCATGATCTCCTTGTGATCGATGAGCGACAGCTCGTCCACGTTCTCCTCGCTCTCCTCTGCTGACTCCTGCCTCCTGAAAAACAAAAATTGGCGTCATCATCATTCACCACAGCAAAGTAATGAGCAGACATGATGACATTTACTTCAACGCCTTACCTTTCCAGTTTCACCGCCTCTTTGCCATTGGCGGAAGGCGTCGGAGGGGCGGGGTCTTGGAGCACGACGCCGTCGGCCGTGACCGTTTCCTGATCGGAAGAAGGCAGACGGATGCTCAAACTCGGGAGTTGGAAAGCTTCGTGGAAACGCTGCAATTTGGCAAGCGAGACAAACCGCCGCCGCCGCCACCGCCGCCGTTTGCCCGACGGCAAACACCCAACACAACACAGCACGACATGCTACAGTACGCGCCGTCGCCCCAACGTCAAAGGGAATGAGGACAACGGCGCACAGTGCACCCAACATGCACAAGACAAGGAGAGGGGGGCAAAGCGGACACGGGAGGTGTTAGCTTGGAGGCTAGCGACATTAGCAGCAAAGGCTTTCTTTTGGAAAAGCCGAGCGGAGCGGCCTCGGAGGAAAGCGCGCGAGCCGGTCCGTGAGCAAGCCATGCTCGGCGCATTTTGCCACCTGGTGGCGCCCTCACCGCTACTACTTACTCTGAGGGAGCGAGGCGGCTCGCCATTGGCCCGGCTGGACGAGTACAAGTTGACGTACTCGCCCTCCCCGCCCTCGTCATTTGCGCTCTCGCTCTACGGGAAGGGGGAAAAAACCGAGACGTGAGGCAGCGTGAAAGGGCCGTGAGGGAGGGAGGGGCGGGCGGGGAACCTGGCTCAGCATCATCACGACCAGCAGGTGCCACGAGAGTTCATGCAGAGTCACAAGTCATGCTCCCCTGAGATCTTTGATGGATGGGCAGGCTGTGTTAAGATGATCACGAGCAAGATTCCAGCGGGTCAACCGGTCATCGCCAATTACTTTTTTTTTTTTCCCCTGCCCTCCTTTTACTTCTACGTAAGAATGGAACAAGCCCGTCCCGCCCGTTCAATGTCCACAACAACGCGTTCGACATCCGTGCTCACCGCCTGGAGCGAGTCACCGAGGAACGACTCGGAGGGAGGCCGGGCCGCCGTCGCCGAGGCGGACGGGGAGCCCGCGGGCCCGGGTCCTCCCCCCCTGCCGTCGGGAACGATGGCGCTGGTCAAGGCGGCCTGGTCCACGCTCTGCGGCCAGGGGGGTCGGCGGAAAGCGCGGAAGCAAGAGGAGGAGAAGCAAGAAGAAAACAAAGAGCCAAAAAGATCAGGTCGCTTTAAGGAGGAAACAGAAGCGAGCGCCACAGGCGGAGGAACGGCTTGGACCCGGACGAGAACGCAAACGGATCGCACAGCAATGACGACGGACAAGACAAACATCTCCTCAAGCGGCAGCTCAGCTTTAGCGGACAGGGCCTTCAAATTCCAACTTGCGATTCGCCAGTGTCGTCAGCAGGGGGTGCTGCGGGCTTCAACGCCTTTGTGTGTGTTGGCAAAGGTCAACTGCAATTTGACGATCCCAATGATTACGGACGTTTTGGTGCTTTCTCATGCAAAGGCATAAAGAAAGTGACGCTGTACCTTTAAGAGCCAATGTGTGCGCGCTCAAAACGAAAATGACGTCTGTCTACTCGCACAAGCGCAAACCTGTGTGAACGTGTTGCACATACCGGCTGTGTTTCAACACATACCAGCACGCACACAGGCAGACACACACAAATGCACAGAGACAGGCGTGCAGAAATATTCTTGGGAAAATGCTGCTCTGCTCTTTGGACTAGCTCGAGATGAAACGTGAACCGACGCTACTTGGAGGTAACACAGAGCGGCAACACATACGCAATCCGAAAAAAAACTGGCGGGTCACTCCAAATGATGTCATGAGACACGCCCACACGGGAAGAACCCGGCCAACTGACTCACGTTGAGCACCTTCCCCTGACATGTCCGCGCTGAGGGCCAAACATCACGCCTCCCCTCCGGGGGTGCGAGGAATGCAAACATTCCGCACAAACACGCAAAGAAAGGGGGGTTGGAGCACCGAGGGAGAAAAGAAGCCACGTGGAAAGATGAGCAAAAGCGAGAGGAATGTGTTTTCCATCTGCTGCGGCATGGACGCACACGCGGGAGAAAATCGGACGCTGGGGGGGTCGACTTAAAAAAAAAAAAAATTAAAAAAGACGCTCCTCAAAGTTGTAGCGCGCAGGCACTCACCGTGGGCGTGGTCACGGCAGCTTGGCCAATCAGGTGGCAGTTAGAGACGGACATGCTGAGGCCCAGCGCAGAGCCCGCCTCCTCCGAGGCCGCCGCGGACGGCTGGAGGTGGCAGGAGAGCGAGGAAGAGGAGGAGGAAGAGGGGGAGGAGGAGTGCGAGGCCTGGAGAAAGCAGAAAGTCCGCACAAGGCACAAGGGAGCCAGAGATGAGGGGAGGACAACGTTGATTAAACGAGTGAAGCCATTAGTAGTAGAAATCAAGTAAGCGGGGAGGAAAATGAACGAGTGAAGCGGGTTTTTTTTCGCTGGCGCTGTTCAAAAAAAAATCCATATTTAGTGATGAGGGACCGGTTGACTGATTCCAACGTGTCACTGGGTTCATCTCGCCATTTTGCCGTTTACGGTGACGCTGGAGCGAAGCGGCGGGCGGCTTTAAGAGCCTTACGGAATTGAGGCCAACTGCACGAAAGCACTTTCCGAACACGGTCAATATGATCCCGTTCGCTTTGCTTTTTTCTTTTTTTTTTTCTCTCTCTTTCTCCCTCTCCCGACACGCGCGCACAGCGGCGGCAGAAACGACTTTTGTTTCTTGCCAAAGCCGCGCAAAGTCGCCAAAGCATGTAAAGTTGAAGCACGGGCTTACGGCCGAGGCAATCAGATTAGCAGTCCAGATAAGATGGACATCCACTTGCACCAATCTTTCTCTCTTTGCGATGGCGTGCCGTACAGTCATTTGAAAGTGGAGTCTTCTGCCAGTTGTGTCAAATTGATTAAGACGTTATGTCCCGATGCTGGTTGCACGATGTGCTACTGGATCAGGCGAGTAAGGAGGAGGAGGGAAGGGAAGAGAAAGAGAAAAAAGTGACAACGAAGCGCTTCCTCTTTTCTCCACTGTCGCTCAGCTCGAGACGAGCCCGACTGGAGCGCCTGATAAAGTCTTATCTCCCAACGACACCATCCATGCGCAGATGTTTGCTTTCAGTCGCGTGAACGGCGATAAGGAGGCAAAGCGTCAGAGGAGCCGACCGGACGGGGGAGCGGCTTCCGACAAAAGCGGATAACGACTTTGCACCGCCGACGTTCTTTCGACACCTGCCGCCATCACGCTATTGCGTGTGGAGCACATCCCCGGGAAACAGGCTTTTCGTGGAAACCAAGGACCCCCTTTCGTTTTTGGACTTGCGAGTCCCGACCCACAATAAAAGGCCCTCTTACCAGTTGTCGTTGCTTGGGCGGCAGGGCGGGCGGCAGGAGCGGCTCGTGGACCGAGTCGGTGCTGCTGAAAGAGTCGTTGAAGCCGTAGACCTCCTGGAAGCGCTTGTTGCGCTGCTCGTAGATGCTCTCGCTCTGCGGCATCTGGTAGAAGACCGACGGCTGCGGCTCAGAGTAGTCCTCCACGAACTGCATGTACTGCAGGACTGGGCAGACAGAGCGCACAAAGGCGTGAGTGAGCAAGAGCACATTTATTTGGATGGAATGAGTTGAGAAGTGAAATGCAATATTCCTCAAGCCATTCCAAAAGATTTGAAACATCTTGTCTTCTTTTGGCCCTCCTACAGCGAGAAGAATGCATGGAATGACCTCAATGCGCAGGAAGTGATGTCAAGGGCGTGTCAGGAAATGAGCCCTGCGCTACGCTGCCCTGCCCTGCGCAGCTGGCGCCATTGTAGTACATCCTGCTATTCTCTTCCTGTCCGAATATTTCCTCGTCACCGTCTACGCCTCGGCCCCTTCCCAAATTGCTCCGGGTCACGCTCTCAAGTTGTTCTTTTCATTTTCCAAATATGAAAAAGTCATCCATCCCCTTTCCCCAGATACTCACTGTGTTTGCTTTTCTTTTCCGGCAGCGGCGGCGGGCTAGCGCCCATGTCGGCGTTGTCGCCGCAAATGTACTGGGCCACAAAGACGCCGCCGTTGGTCTGCGGCATGGGCGAGATGGGCGTGAAAAGCGGGAAGGGCGGCGGCTCCTCCTCCGACAGGTTGTCGTACTGGGAGGGGTAGCGCTCGTACACCTTGCAGCCGCCGTCGGGGAAGGGCGGCGTCTGCGTGCTGCGCCGCTTCTTCTGGGGCAGAGCGGGCGGCGCGCTGATGCGCGCCAGCGGGTTGCCGTGGCCGGGCTGCGGCGTCCAGTACTCGGGCGCATGCTGGGGGGGAGGCGCGCTGAAGCGGGGGTGCGCCGGATGCTGCCCGGGGACGGGCGAGGACGACTCGCTGTGCGACTCGGGCAGCGGGCTGAGGCAGCCGCCCGCCGGCACGGGCGGCAGGCCGTCCCCCACCGACAGGTCCTGGTGGAGGAAGTCGTAGTCGTGGTCGTAGTTGTCCGTGTTGTCTGAAAAGAGAAAGGACGGCGGTCGGTCGGCGCCGAGAATTCGGAGCGCGGCGGAGCCTTACCGAGCGTCTCGCAGCTGGTGTTGCGGGAGCACTGGCCGCTGTCCTGCTCCACGGAGGAGAGCTGCTCGTCCGACTTGCTGAGCTTGCCCATGCTGCTGCAGGGAGACAGGCGAGGCGAGTCGCCCCCGTACGACTGGCTGCCCCCCGAGAAGCGCCGCTGCAGGAACTCCTGCTCGTGGTCGTGCTGTCGGGACGAGACCAACGGTTGAACTTTCCGCTCCGTTCAAACGCGCGCGTCTCCGACGGACCTGTCTGTGGACGCCGCAGGGCAAGCTGGATCCCCGGCTCATGGGGGCCACCACGGCCACGCGCGTGGGCGACGGCGCCGACTGCCGCTTCTTAGGCGGGAGGGCCGGCGGAGGGCTGTTGGCGGAAGGAAATCGGTGAGGAGGACAGCGAAGCCACACCGTCAAAGCGCACGCCCGCAAACAGCACACGGTGGAACCTCGGTACCGCCTTGGTTAAGCCAAAATAGATATTTTGTCTGGATATGAAATTTTTCAGTCCCCTTCAACGGGAAACCGACTAAGCTCGGAAACGGAGGTTCCACTGCACGTGGTCCTCGCGCAAGTTAGCCGCTGGCGCCTTGCGCTCTTCACGGCGACATGAGTTAGGTGGACGCCAGCAGAAGGCCGCGTGCGTGTAATATGGAGGGGGGACACTGCAACGGGTCAGCCGCACACATTCATGCGTTTCGGTGGGGCGGGGGATTCGCAGGACTGCCCGAAACAGGAAAATAAGGAATACAAAAGAAAACGCTGGACGGAATGAAACCATGCAGGTCATCCAATCCAGAGGCTTGATGAGGGGGGGAGATGTTCTAAATGCTCACATTGGGCTAACATACTTCTCCTTGGGAGTGGGCTTCCTTTGGCCAGCGTCACAACTCAACTGTGCTCTGTGCCCAGAACCCACAAAGGAGACAAAAGGATGAAACAGGTTGAGAGGAAGAGAGAAGGAAAAAAAAAAAAAGAAAAAAAAAAGTCCTGCGTAAGTAGAGGTTGGCTGGAGCATTTCACAAAAGTCCTCTGGACATTTGAACTTGGTTCAGGGAGACAACAAAAGGTGCACCTGAGCTCCGCCATCTTGGCTTCGGGAAGCGGAGGTTTGGGCGGGGCCACGTCCTCGTCGGCCGCGTCCGAGGGGGCCTCGGCGGGACCCGCCGTCGGGGCCGCTTTTGCCGCCGTCTCCGCCTCTATCGACTCCGAAGGAACGCCGCTGCCGTGGGAAAGGAGGACAAAAATAGAACGGAATAGTCCAAAATGTACGCAAAGATCCGCACCATCAAAAGATGTGGTGAGCTCACCTCTCGGCCGCGCTGACGGGCAGTGTGGCTTTGTTGGGGTTGGTGGGCGAGGGCTGCTCTTGTTTCTCGATGGTCAGCCTCACCAGCTCCTGTTGCCGCAGCGACCCGCATTTGAAACGCCGACCTCGCGCTCAGACGCGTCGGGCCCGGCTCGTCTTACCTTCACGCCGTCCAGTACGGCTTTGATGACGTTGGTGACCGACGTCACGTTCTCCTTGTCGTCCAGGTCGATGCCTTCCAGCATCACGTGGTCGGCCCAGCGGATGAGGTTGGCCAGGCTCTGGTACACGCGGTTGTGGCACGACGACAAGGCCGAACTGCGGAGAGCGGGCAGATGGAAGGAAAGTTGCGCTAGAAGCGTTCAAGTTTGACAAAGAACAAACATGACCCATTCAAGGATTCATTACGACACTTGCGAAAAACATCAAATGGGTTTGAAGGACGCAGCCGTTGACGTGCCAGACGGAGTGCGTCATCGCGCACTTCCGAGATTCGAATCGGCTTCATCAGTCCCGACGAGTCTCGACATGCACGCATTCTTGCAGTCCGGCGGCAACGAGTTAGTCACCTGTGCTGTATGCGGGCCTCCCCCTGAACCAGAGGTAAGATGGCCTCCAGCACCTTGCTGGCCGAGCCAGGGAGCATCTCCAGCACCTTCTTCTTCTCCACCACCATCTTGTCCACGATGGTCTTGAAGTAGCGGAGGGCGCTGACCACCTCTTTCTCCTGCTCCTCCAGTCGACTCACCTTCTGGATTGGCGTGGACAAAACGTGAGACGGGGGAAATGCGTGCAAATGGCAAGTGCACGCTTTACCTTGTTGACGGGCTTTTCGGCGCTCTTGGCGGCGGGCTCGGGCTGCAGCTGCTTGCCTTTCTTGGATGGCGTCCTCTTGATCTTGGGAGAATGGAACTTGTCCATCAGCTTCATGGTAAATGAGGACAGGTGGGACCGCTGCGAGTCTACAGGAAGAAACCTCTTGGTCAGAAAACTTTCTTCTAGTCAAACCCTCGTCCTCGTTTGGTACCGACTGTGTTTGTACAGACCCGGAAAAAAAGTCACGAGGCTCGCAAACATCTCGTCTTTCGTAACGTGTGGCCTTTACGGCAACAGTGGTGGAAACTTTTCGTGCTAACTAGATTTCGAGATCCGCTCACACTGGACCCCTTTGTTCACTCCAAAGTTTAAAGAGGCCCTGGAGGACCACGTTTCACCGCCTGATTGATTTTCATGTTGTATCATTTGTGCCCTCTCTGCATCCATTTCAACCTGGTGATCCTGAAAGGGGGATCCTTCCATCTGTGGTCCCTTCTCAAGGTTTCTCATTTTCCCCCTGCTAGGGGTTTTTAAGTTTTTCCTTGCCCTTTTGGGAGCTTAAGATCAGGGGATGCTTTGAGAATAATTGTCAATTTCTGTCTATGTGAAGCCCTTTGAGACTGCTTGTGATTTAGGGCTATACAAATAAACTTGACTTGAAACTTGACTTGGCCCGGCAGTGAGTGACATCAGCGCTGAGTCATAATCGATGCGCCGCTTCCGCCCGCCGTGCATCGGCGGGATTTACAAGTGGAGCGTACCCGGCCCACCAAAGTCACGCTAGCGCCGTTAGCATGCACACGGCAAGCGGGCTACCTCAGTGGCATTGAGGTCATCGACTAGAACTTGTCTGGCGCTCAGTTTAAAGCGCGGCGCACCGAGCATAGCGAACCGCGGTGTCATAACATTTCTTTTCTCCTTTATATTCTGCCGAGCTTTCACAGCCCAGTAGAAATCTTTGTAGTCATTGTCGTCATAGTGATGATTTATTTATTTATTTTTTTACTACTCTGAGCAAAGACTGGAAATAGTCTCGTTAGTATGAAACAGAACCGGAAGAAGCCCGATTGCTGTGCACGTCATCACTCAAACCTGTTCCTGATTCTCACTGTGGCCAGCTATCACTTCTGCTATTGGACATTTGTGAATGTTATTTTTAATGGAGTTGAACCGACACGCTTCCGTGTTGAGAGCTTGGTCTGCTGGCCTTCTGCTTTTATGGTTTTTTTCAGACCGTTAAATCATGCAAGTCACCCAAAATGTCTCATTTGCATCGCTTGTTTTGTTTCTCACAAGAACAGGAAGGAGAAGCGATGATGAACTTCCTTGCATCTTTGACCAAAAACAAATCAAAACAAGCGACAGGTGACGTCTGAGCTTGGGACAGGCCCGGCCCGGCCCGCTCTGGTGTGTGTCCAGGTGCGTTTTCAGGCCTCGCTGTCATCAGCCTTGATGGGTGCGAGCGAGGGGATGCGCTCAAGGTTACGCACACAGCTTGGTTTTCACACCCCCTCCCTCCCAGTTCCCGTCCATGCGCTGAAAGTGTGCACGTGTGCGTCACAAAGGTCGGTCGGTCGGCCGGCATAGCAGCTGGCGAGGTGAGGTGCGCAGTGCGTCGGAAAGAAAACGTCACAAGCCAATAGAAGAATCCAAAATGGCCGTTTCGGTTCAGAAAAGTTGTCAACGTCGGGCGGGTGACCCGTTTTGCGTCGTGGCTAATCGCCGGGACACGGCGCCAGGACGGAATTTGGAGCGAGACCCGAGCGCCTGAGCGGATGCAAACAGCAAGGTGGCGAAATTCAACAGGAAACGCTCGAGTGCAAAGTCAATCATTTATTGCCTCCTTGGTGGAGCGTTGAAGGGTCACCGCTGGGCGGGCGGGCGGGCCTCGGGTTGGAGCCAGGCCCTGCTTGATGCTACATTCAAACACAGGAGTGGTGGAGATAAAAGATGACGAGTCCCAGAGAGGAAGTGACCAAAAAAAAAAAGGTTTGACATGACGGAGCCCTCGGACATCGGTGATGAGCAAGGCGGACGCCCCCGTTATGTTGTGTCGCTGTTTACAAAGTGTTGCTATGGCGACGGCGCGTTTGCCTCTCTCTCCGGCTTTCCCCAGCTGCTGGACGTGAACTCTGGCGACCGCCCAATCACTCCGCCGTCATGGCCGCGTGGCCACGCCGATACCGATTGTTGCGTCACACAAAGTGTCCTTTCAGTGTGAAATGATATTACATCGCGGAGAAAAGACCACTTCATCCCGGTTCTGACAAAACGCTCCATTCACCAGGTCGGAGGCAGTACCTGAGTTGAGTACGGATGCGTTTACAGCCCCCCCCCCGCCCCCTCCGGCTTGAACGGCGCGTCTGTTTCAGGTCAACGGCGCCAAAGCTCCTTCTCTGTGCAAGCTTTCTTCCATCTGCGTGGTCATTCATGGCTCGTTAGGTCACACCTTTCCGCTCTGGCGTGGCCAATTGCGCACTCGCCGTTTGCATCGGAGTGAACCTTTTGACGCACAAACAAGGGGATACCGCAGGGCCTGGTTCTGAGCACGGGACACGTTGAGAAATGTGCCAGCGCGTGGCTGGAATGTCAGTGCACGCACGATTCCACGTCGCCGCCGGGATGACGCTTTCAACTTACTACCGAATTTCACCCGGCAACAGCCGAGCTGCAAATTGTCCCGTGAAAGCGCCGGCCAAATGGGGCCGCGGACAAGCTCGCACGTGGTGCCGAGCATTCAAAGTGGGAAATAACACACCCTGTCTTTTTTTTTTTTTTTTTTAATTCGGCGCTCCCCCTCCCGTTCCTTCCCCCGTGACGCCGAGGCCGCCGGCTGCGTTTCCTGTCCCTCGGAGAGCGCCGCTCCCCCTTTTGTGGACATGACGACACAATCTGTTCACAGCGGGCGGGACCGTGTCGGAACCTGACTCACCGAGACGGGCCGGGCCAAATAGATTTTTTTTTTTTAAATGACATGGAGCAATTAAGGTACTTTGGTGGCCTCACATGTAAACAAGGAGGCTGTCGGTTTCTGTTAAACGGAGTGGTCTGGCCGGGCGCGGGAAGTGAACATTCCAGTGCCGACGCAGCTACTCGGGATATCGTTTGTCGCGTTCCATTTTCCCATCTGACAGGCAGACGTTCGTTCGTTCGTTCGTCGGTTCACTTTGGGTGAAAAGCAGCAGACGAAAGAGAAGCGCCAGGTGCTATAAATAGCCGGCTTGTCAGCCGCCGCGCCAGCGTCAAGTCTGAAAACAAAGCGATGAGTTCGGAGGCGCCGCCGCCAGACGGCAGCTGCTCCGATCCGAGCCAGAGGCCCCATAAAACAACTTTGCCGGAGAGCGAGCGGCCTTAAGCGGCAAAACGACTCACGCTTTGCACAAGTACGCACACTTCCAGAAGTAAAAATCGAGCTGCCGCCGCGCTAACGCGACCTTGCCCGAGGAGCGAAGCGTGCCGGCCAGATGATATCTCGGTAGGCAGTTTACAGTGACAGTCAGGTGAAGAGCGGAGGAGTAGGAGAATTTGGAGTGAAAAGCCATACACACACACACACACACACACACACACACACACACACACACACCCTTCATATTGGAGCAGCAGTCATCTCAATGCCCCCCCCTCGGGCCACATGGCCTCCACCACCCTGCCCCCGCCACACTCACAAGGCCCACGACGGAAGGATGTGGCCCGGCTGACTCCGCCCAGGCTCGGAGCCCAGCAAATGAGCACCTTGTGAAAAGCCGCACGGCACCGAAAGCCCGGCGAGGAATGTCCCCTGCTGCATTTCAGCGTGCCACAGAGCCCGTTTTGCACTCTGGGCCCGGCCAGCGTGGACAAAAACAAAAAGTCCAAATCAAATATGCTTGGCTGGATTCTCGTGGCACAAAAGCTATTGGAGTGTCACGAGCCGTTGGCTTCTCCGGTTAACAGACGTCCGGCCCGCTTTACCTGGAAAGTCATCGTCCAGGTCCCCCGGTAGAGAAGAGTCCGAGTCCTCGGAGGAGGCTCGGCTCCTCCGGCTGGCGTTGCCCATCCGAGCGAGCGAGCGCTCCGCCGACACTTTTTGTCTGCTAACTAACGGCCGGCCGTCTGCTGGCATTTTTCGCAGGCCTGCTGAGAATGAGTCACCGCTCGCTCATGGTGATCACGCTGGCTTGACCCTCTTCCAAGGAAGCTCCACAAATAGCAGCGCTGGGCAGAGGAGGAAGTAGCGCTTCAACAAAGCAGAAGGCCACCACCACAGGTGCCGCCACAGGTGCCAGCCAGCCAGCTAGGCAAGCCAAGCGTGGCAGGGGTTGGAAACGGCCCGCTTTGACACCAACAAATGACTCATCTTCAGAGACAAACGCAAAGAAGTCGCAGCCGTGCGCGAGATCCGGCACCTTCCGAAACTAAGTCCACGTTCGTGCTTCTCGGGCCAGCGACCATCGCCGAAGCCTCGCCGTTAGCTTCGTGTGGCTAATCACTAGCGATGGCCGCTGCTCTGAGCCATTCTCCTTGTTGCGCGGAGATTCCCAGCGCTTCCCGACGGAACTCCTGCTCCCCCCCGCCTCCCTCTATTTGCTTTCCCATACAAATCACAATAATTACAGTGCAGCCAGCTAGCAGAAAAAAAAAAAAAGTCTTTCATGTAGTGGCTGAAGCGCTTTGCAGCCGTCAAACCTTCAAGATGAGCTGCCCGAGGCTTGTCAAGGGTGCACCCCCTTGGGTTGTTTGCCGTTTCCCCACCTTAAGGGGGGGGGGGGGCAAAAATAGGATGTGGCTGTCTACTCCCATCGACTGCTGACAGACGCACAAGGGCTAATTATAAAACACAACTCCTCGCAACGCTCACATGCCAAAGCTGTTGTGTCACTCTGGAGGGGTCCAATCACTTTTTCCAACAGACAGCAAAATAACATGAAGTCAGAGATGCACCAAAAAAAATACAAACACTCACCAAAAAATGACAAGCAGTCCGTCCGTCCGTCCGTCCGTCCCCCTTGTGCGTTAGTAATAATGCTGACTGACAATAACAGCAATGGATGGCTTGCACGCTCCAGCTCGAAGCAAGCATACTCGGCACCTAACGGAAGAACCGTGCCAGAGTCTTTTCGTTTCCTCAAAGTGATGCTGTGCCACACAGCGAGAGAGCGACAACGCATTCCTCGTCCCATACATCAGCAATTGTCCAAAACAGGACAAACGAGTGACACGGTGACCATGGCGACGGGGGAATATGCTGATGCGAGCCGACGGGCTGGACGTCTCCCGTCAAGTTAGTTTACATGCGCATTGATCGGCCCTCTTGCTCCGCACGCTATGGCAACCGTTTGGCGTGGTGCATTTTGGGCAGAGTTGCACTACAACAGAAGCCCCCAAAAGACTTTTTGTACGCTGGCAAGCCTGTACGATTAAAAGTCGCTCGTATTGTCACTCAACTTGCCTCGCATGCAAAACAAACCTCGCTGACCACAAGTCGTCAAAACGGTGAAAATGCAAACCAACGGAATGAGGAAAAACACAACATTGTAAATCATCCTGTAAAGGTCCAATTGAAGCAACTGGACTCTCCTTGCTTGTTGTATTGATTCTGCTTTTGGAAAAAGTCAAGTCAAGTGGAGACTTGACTTGGAGGAATTGACTTGCGGTAAGACTTTGAACATTCTTGAGACTCGGGGATTGCAGATGGAACCATTTGAAGCACGTACGACTTGATTAACGACCACAAGTGCAGTGGCGTGGTGCTCTCGGGAGCCTACACGTCAACGAGCCGAGGGAGGCAGCCAGCCAGCCAGCCAGCCAGCCAGCCAGCCAGCCAGCCAGCCAGCCAGCCAGCCAGCCAGCCAGCCAGCCAGCCAGCCAGCCAGCCGAGCCCAAAGCTAACCGTTAGCCGCGCGACGCGCTCCCGTTCCAAACACCGCCCCGCGCTACGGACTTAGCTGGCCCGTCGGCTTGCTAAATCTTGGGCGAAAAGTGAAAGTTAGGGTTAGCATTATCGCTGTGTGCGCGCTTACGAGGAAGGATGCCGGTGATGGAGGGGGAAAAAAAAACAAAAAAGCTAAAGAGCTAATAAGCTACAAGCAAGACGTACGAGGCCCGATTGGACAAGCGTACACAATGAATGTTACCCCCGGTAGCATAGCGAGCATCCCCGGCCTCGGAGTACCGTTACACGGCCGAGTCTTACCTTGCTTACTCTCGATTTTGCCCGACATTTTCCTCCTCTCGGTGGCCCGCACTCGGTGGTTCCGACGAAAACGCTGGCGCCTCGCAGCTGGTTCGTCGCCACCGACTATTCCCTCCTTTTCCGTACACCGTAGTGTCCGTCAGACGGTTCCGGTGGGCTCGAATTCCCGTATCCGTCTTCCACACACATGGTGCGGGTCCAGGCGAAGGGAGGACGAAAAGAGGCCGCTCCTCACTCGAGTCGCTCCGTCGCTGAGTGATCTGCCGCTAGCTCCACACAACGCGCGGACGCGTTGACGTCTGCTGGCGGTGCCCGTCAACTCGCGAGTGGGAAAACACAGCGAGCGAGCAGCCGGCCAGCCAGTCAGCCACTGTCGAGCGAGCGAGCGAGCGCTCAGCCGACGCGACAGCGACGCGCCGTGGCAGGAATGAGCAACTGCAATCTGTCAACACTGGGATGGGCGTGTGTGGAGGGAGCTCCGCGCCCGCTGAAGTTTGAGGGTCAAAGTGCGCCGATCCGCGGCCTGGTAAACACGCTTGGGGACCACTTGCGTAGTGTTCCACAGCTCTGCCCCTTGTTGCGGCTAGCCTGTATGATCACAGTGGGGGGCACCGGGGAAAATTGTTAGTGTAGAAAACATGGCACCAGCCAAAACTTAGGGTAAATGTTGAAAAAAAATTTTTTGGGAAGCCTCCCGTCCATGCATCCTACTGGCCGTGCTGTTGACCCTGAAAATAGTCATGAGCCAGCCAACAGCAGTTGTGAAAAAGGCCGCCGGAGGTGTCCCGAGTGTTTCTTATTTCCTTCTTTATGAATTATTGACTCGCTTCTTTTATTGCTCGAGTGATCTAGGTCAGCTCGTGCGTTCAAGTGCAGGCACGCGCGCCCATGCATACGTCACATGTGTTGAATTAGTGATCGGCCCGGTTGCTCGTTGGCCCGTATTCGATCAATGCAAGCGCTCCCTGCCTTTGGCTCGCACACGGCAGGAGGCCGCGCCCGTGAAAAGCGGAATTCCTTCCCCGAGGCTACGATAAAGTCACACACAGGCAAGACAATGAGCTCCTTAGCAGACTTGTTCGGGCAGGATGGACCTGCACTCTTTACGCTCGCTTGCTTCCTCGGCATTTATACTCGCGGATTTCGGGAATTTAAAAAAAAAATAATGATTCAGTGTACAGTGGAGCCCCATTCCACGCCGACCCGGAAATAGCAAATAGCAATAGCCTGTTTGAATCCCAATGAAATAGTTGGGGGACAAAGTACGAGACATTATACATGACGTGTATGATAGATATTGCAGGGGTCGTTTTGACAGCGTCCTTGCATCCATATTTGTGCACCTCACTGTCCATTTCATAGAGATGCAACGTGACTCTGCTGCCACCTGTTGGCCATATGCACGTATAGACGACTTGAAGTCCATTTGCACAGCTTTCAATGCGATCCAATGCAATACTGGATCAATTATTAAACTACTATTTGTGTGAAAGTGTCAAAATTGTCCGCAGTGTGATGCCGAGGCCTGTGATATGTACATTCATCTTTACTGTGCATACAATCCCGCCGTCATACATTTGGCCACAAGGTGGCGGGCAAGTACTTCTTTTGAGAGCGTCTTGCTGAAGCGCTGTTGTCGCTTGGACAGAGAGAGATGCTGCTAATGAGATGTGATCTAAGATGCGGCGGGTCTCCGAATGGAAAGGCGCTGTAAGTGCTGGCCTCGCTCTCTGTTCTTATGATGATGATTCATTGAAACAAACGTGTTGCGAGGGAGGGAGCACTGAATGTTCTGGGTTCAGTGTACACTAGAACAATTTGAGGAAAGTAAACGACGTTAAGGCGGGGGCTCCCCTGTCCAGCCGAAGATATTAAGGATGGCATTTGATCCCTGGCAGCCATTTTTTATTTGTATTTTTTTTCCAAAGGGCGAGCCGAGACGCAGCTTTAAAGCTCCGTTAACCTTGGTCGGTGGTCACGACCTCTCGTACGGGCGGCCAGATCATAAGTGGGGGATTCGTCAGACTTTGACTGAACCGAGAAAAAACACACACACGAGTGGTCTATTTTTGTCCTTTTGCATGGTGGAATTAAGATGAATGGCCCTCGATATGTGTGTGTGAGTGAGGATAGAGAGCTGCTGGATGAAGAGGACAAGATGTCTGGGTCATAACCTGCTCAATACTGCATGAGAATGGAACACTCTGTCACTGCCAAGAGCTAACGTGCCGCGTGTTGACAAGGTCGCGCGGACGACAAGGAGGTGCGGGAAGGAAAAAGAAGCCAAGCCAAATGGAATGTTTGGAAGAGGCTTGACGACGGACGTGAACGCGTGCT
This sequence comes from Syngnathus typhle, assembly GCF_033458585.1. Taxonomy (NCBI): domain Eukaryota; kingdom Metazoa; phylum Chordata; class Actinopteri; order Syngnathiformes; family Syngnathidae; genus Syngnathus; species Syngnathus typhle. Next base: position 1,006,425 of record NC_083749.1, read on the forward strand.
GGGCTGGGCGGGAATTATTTATGTGCTGATGCAGGCGCTGTTGGACTGCTCTATGGAAGCGGCGCCTTTCAGCATCTCGCCGTCTCCTTTCGCCCGAGACGCACTCCTGAGTGACATCTAACTGAAGCGGGCCAAAGGGCAGTAAACCAGAACCAGCACCGGGCGAAAACGCCCCCGCCTACTCGCACCTCGGCCGCCATTAGCCATCTCTGGGGGGGGAATGGAGGAGGGGGGGGGGGGGGTTGTCTCTCTCTGAGGCGACCTTTTGCCCACTGCCTGAAGTGTAAATACACATGCAAGTGCGGCGACCCTTAGACGAGTTAATTGCATACAAATATTTTGTTCATCCACTTTTTCTCAGCACTCACATAATTAATCCAAATAATAATTAAAAATCAAATTGGCAAAACGGAAAGCCACAAGACCAAAAAATGAAAGTCATACCTATTTGTCCTTTCACCGATGTTGTGAAGTCTGCTTGGCGCCATCTAGCGGTGGAGCGCCCGAAGCTCACGCCGGTTTATCAGGATAACGGCAAGAGCGGCAGAAGGCAAGAAAAGCCTGCGAGTGAACACAGATTGACAGATAAACACCATCAAAAGCTCCTGGACAATCCTGTGGGAAATTTAGCGTCTCTAATCCGCCTGATTGTGTGCGATGAGCGCTCGGGGAAGCGCCGAGGAGGAAGAGGAGGGGCCAGCTCAGCAGCATCGATCCCCTGGAGGCGAGGTCGCCGGCCGGGCCTTTAACCTGCAGCCTCCATCGAGTCCTTCCCGCGGTGGTTTGGCTTACTCGCACACACTGTGACAATCCCAACCGTCTATCTCGAATTTGGACGAAAACCAAGTCAAGCTACTTGATGAGCACTCAGACAATGCAAGGCAAGCTTTGACAATGACCGTTAGTGAGCAGATGTCTGACCAGAACGGTAGGATTTTCTTGGAGCTTAGTCGCGTTGATAGAGTGCGCACAGGTGAAAAGCGCCTAAATTAGCCACGGAGTGACAAGGAACTATTCGGATTCCCTTCTGAAGCCACATAAAAGATGAATTGAAGGAGGACATGGATGGCGGTGCGAGAAAAGAGGGAAAAGAAAAAAAAAAAAGGAAACAACTCGGCTCATTATCTCACCACAGCCAAAGAAGAAGAGACGACAATATAATTGAAAAAGGCGGCGGAAACTGGCGTACGCGTTGAGCCAGTGGGCCGCCCGCTCCCCGACACTGATGGACATTTTTATGTAGACACACTAACCTAGTTAGCGGCCCCTCTCGCCAGGCACGGTCGTGTATATTAAGCTTCGTTTAATTGGCCACCGGACAAATCGGCCAAAGAAACGCCCGCACACGCGGGTCATGTTCATTTCTTGCTCACATCAGTGTGCCATTTGCTTCAACGTAAAAGGACATTTGGGGAGAAAAATGGACCATTTTTGTTAAATAGCTGTTCTCCGAATCAAACGAGATATAGCCCTGTCGCCAGTCTCTGTACGCAGTTAATCCCCGCCCCTAGAATCCAATCCATGGTCACCGATTGCGGTCCACCTGACCCCGAGGACTGGAATTGGGCCCACTTTTGGTGATTTGAAAAAAACATTCCTAAGCTTGCCCACTTGAGATGCAAACTTGGCAAACAAAGCACAATGTGAGTGAAATGTTCACGGCGCGAGCGTTGCGCCGCCCGCGGCAGGCTGCCCGCGAGAGCGCGGAAAGTCGCTCAGCTCGCCTGTCAGTGCGGCCCAGTTCAAAGGCCAAGCGGCCCGCTCTTTGATCCGCAGCCTCCTAATGAGCTTTTCAGACGAGGAGCCGAGATGAGAGGGTGGACGCTTTCAAACGCAACCTTCCTCCTGGGGAGGAAGAAAAAAAAAGAAAAAGAGAGCTGCAAGCAGGCCTAAGATGTTGCCCTGACCAACATTAGTATTCCCGAAAGTCTCCCCATCTGCATTAGTAAAAGACGGCCGAGCGGCCGGCCGAGCGGCCGGCCGAGCGGCCGTCCTCAAGGTCACTTTCTTCACGACGTGCCTGACGAGCCCTAACCTCACGCAGAAAAGCCCCCCCCCCACTGTAAACACAGATTAATAATGCCAATAATTGCCTTTGTAGCCCCGCCCATCCTCGGGGTGGATGCGCTGCTTGGGATTACAAGCGGCGGCAAGAAAAGCACCGATGGGGCCGACGTCGTTCCGGGGGAGGACTATTTGTTAAACTGTGTGCTTGTGTACAGCACATTAGCTTAAAGGAGAGAGAGAAGAGAAAAAAAAAATCCCCCCAGGCGAGAATCTGCAGTGTGCAATCAAAAAGAATTTTTAATGTCTCGTTCGTATTCAGCCGGCTTGCGTTTGCCGCTCGGTGACAGGCATACATTACGTCTCATCGCGCCCAGCGCAAGGGCTGCCATTTTCAGCAACATCAAAATAGATATATATTACAGACAGCACCCAAAAAAACAACAACTCCACTTTAGTCGTCCACTCTACGATGGAGGCGGTTGGATTTTTAAGAAAAAACTATTTCAATCAAGCTCAAGTCAGCCCACCTCAATTCATTAAAATCTTCAAGGTCCGCTTTAGATAAAAGTAGTGCTCATGCATGGTGTGAATATTCAAGGGCTCACTGTTGATTTTATCTTCCCGTCGCTCAAACCTCGTGACTGCTCGCAATTCCAAAATGGCGTCTAAAAAAAAAAAAAAAAAAAAGGCTGATGGGCTCTTCAATAAGATAAGGAGTGAAACTCCTCTGGATTCTCCTGATGATGATGAAAGAAAAAAAGAAAAGGGAGGCGTCAGTCATCTTTGGACGTGCCAGCGCTTAATGATGGGCGAGCGGAGGTGCGACATCAAAGCGCGCCTGACAGACGGACGGACGGACGAACCGACGGCGCATGTTAAAAGCCCGTTCGCATGAAAATCGAAATAAACTTCTGCACACCAAAGAAATCCCGCCATCATCATCATCTTCATCTTCTCCACCTGAAGACATACTTGGAAATGCATCTTTTTTTTTTTTCTGGATTTCTCAAATGCTTCAAAGGGCTCAAAGTCAGTCATGTTCTTTTTTTTTTTTCTTTTTCTTCCTCATCATCATCTTCATCGTCATTAGAGCCGCCGCCGCCGCCGCCGCCGTTCCAGTGACAGCAGCTCGGCTTTAGCCAAACGCGAGCGCAGGCCTCCGGGTGAATTTGTTGGGAAAGAAAGAGAAAGCCACAAAGGTCACTCAAATAAGTTGGGGGGGGGGGGGGAAAAGTACGCCGGCTTTGACGAACAACAAAACGCCGACGTTAATTTGATGACCATTTGGATGCAAAGCTAGCGAGTCCACTTTCTGACCGTCTGGTTTTTTTTTTCATGCTGCATTCCTTCCTCTTGAGTCGCAACCTTCTTTGCGAGCAGCGAAAGAGCCGATCGGGCGGCTCAAAGGTCGTTTTGGTAAATGGGCTCATTTCACAGTCATAACAATAATAATACAAACATTAACAATAGTGACAGTGGGAAAGACTTTTTTTTTCATATATTCATAACAAGAGAAAAAGAGCAAAATAAGTTTACATGCCCAAAAGTGCTTCCTTCTGCATGTACTGAATATCCCGAGCGTGTGTGTGTGTGTGTGTGTGCGCGTGTGTGTTTACATGTATGCAAATTTAATCAAGTAAATAAAAGCGAATTTCTCCCTTGAGGGTCAATTAAAAGATTCTTCCTTTTCGGCCTCACGGAGGGAGGGAAGGAGGGAGCGTGAATGTGCATTCAGCGAGCGAGAGGAGCAGCGAGATGTTCACAAAGCGCTGCACTTTCTCATGAACTCTCTCTCTCTCTCTCTCTCTCTCTCTCCGCATCCCTCTCTCTTTCTCTTGCCTGTCCATTCCAAGCTGAATAGCTGATTAAGCAGGCATTGATTAGCACAGGCTTATTGGTATCCCGTTTGCGTTGACCCTGCACACGCACACACACACACGCTCTCACAAACACTGCGCCAATATTTCTGGCCGGGACAGGAAATCACTGAACACTTGTCAGGAAAGTGGAAATCAATAAGATCCACATCATTGACCAGCGTGCAACGCACTCCTTCCTTCCTTCTCCTCCCGAAAGGCTCGTTGACCAGACGCAATTCCCCCAAATATGGAGGAGGAAAGGAACGTTTCTGATGGAGAAGAAATATGGATGGAGCGAGTGTGGCTTCAAACAAGGGGTGAAAAGGAAGCCAGCTCAGTGCTGCCCAGGCATGTGGTGGCACGAAGCGGTACTACACCGAAGGCGCAACACCAACTGACTTGCCCTCTGTACTTCAAGAAAACAAAAAAACGTGAACATTGGACCTGACTAAGGTGGGCCTCAACTTGACACGGAGCCAGCCCACCTTGTGGAATGCCGAGTGATGTAAGATTACAAAACAAATATCCGGATGCCACTGAAATGTGCGTGCGTGCGCCGATGTCCAATTACGACACATTTTGTTAAAATAAGCGTCGGAAGAAAATAAACGTGTTGCTGATTTCGCCATCGGCCATCTGTTGCTGGAAGATTCACACAGAGAGAGCAATAAAAAGGGAGGGGGGGGGGGGGCGCAGCAACACATTTTGTATGCTTTTTATGTTTTGTGTCTTTCCTGCAACTCTCTACAGGCAACTAAAGGCGCATTGGGTGGATTTAGCGCTTAGAAAAAGATGACAATAGTTTAAGGGGGGAAAACAAATCCACACACACAATAACACACACTGCCGTCCATTGACAAAATGACACGCAATGCACCAAGATACACACACCCACACACACCTTTGCACCCGCGCAAGCCCATATTGAATGATTTTGATTCCTCAGCACCGCGGGACAGACGAGCTATCCACTAGGGCGCCGTGCTGCCTGCCACCAGTCGACAAAAGCTTCCGTGTTGTTGTTTGAACTTTTGTGTCACGGCGAGCAGCGTGACAAACGACCTGGCACGCAAACAACGGCTGACTACGACATGAATATTTCACATATAACGCTCCACAAGCTTAATGCTAACATAGAGCTGTGCTAAAAAAAAAAAAAATAGGAGATTGTTGTGTCCAAAAGTGACACACTCTCCACACAATCCTAAAACACGGATGGAGCAAAATAAATGAGCATGACAAATTGATACTGATCCATTTTTTTCTTTGGTGTGTAACCCAACCCAAGTGATGGGTTCACACGCAGGATGATTGTAAAGCTTCCAACAGCTGCTCCTCAACAGATGTTCGTAAAAGAAACGGAGAATTCAATGGGGCGCAGGTATGACGACATTTGCGGCGGCGCCGCCGTCAGTGACAAAAACATGTGCCGTCTACCTGCTCGGCCCTCAACAGGTGGCGCCGTCAGATGCGCCGATGACTCGTACGCGGCGGCCATTAGCGGGTACAGCATGTGTGCACGGCACATTGCGTGGAAATGAGACAAACTGTTGAGTAACCGAAAAAACACGTCAGCTGGCACCGGCCGACCTGGCGGGCGGGCTAATTTTGTTCAGGAGGCGCTGGCGCCGTCGCCAGCCAGCCCCAAAGTGTATGTTACGTGACGTATACGTGTGCGTGTGCATGTGTGTGTGCGGCGCAGAGACGCAAGGAACAGATTGGCGGGGGAAGCGGACTCCTGCGCCTGAGGAATACTGCGGCGTCGAGGATCCGAGCGCCGCCCACGTCCCACCCTGGGCCGCCGGTTACCCGCTGCAGCACATGGAGCCCGGCCAGCCCGCGGCCCCCCGCGCCATCTGTCTCCCGGGACTGACGACTTCACCCTCCGTCTTTCCTCCTCCTCCTCCTCTTTCGACAAGGAAAAAAAAAAAAATAGCCGGCCCTACGGTGGCACCAAAGTGTGCACGAGGAGGAGGACGGCGGGAATATTGCCGGGATGATTCACGTGGGCGATGAGCCCAACGCGAGGCCCGCCAAGATGGAGGCGACGTGAGCGACAGTTGCCGATTGGTGAGTTTATTTTTTTTCAATCTTGGTACACTTAGTAAAAAAAAAAAAAGTTTTCTTCCTTTGCTGTACGTACACAAGTTTGCTAAATAATCAACGTCAGATTTGACCAGAAAAATCTGCCGGCACCACACCAAACAAAATTGGCATCCGAAATTGCTCCGATGCACTAAAACCCACAAAAATTTTAAACGTGTCCCCCCAAGCGCATTGAACGAGTGCATGTGTACTCGACTAGTTTCCTCCCACCCCTCCCACAGCATAATAATTACGATTTTGACTTTGGCCGATTTAAGCGCAGCCTCCCGGGAAGGTCTGAAGTCCCACAATGCCCCGCGTGGTCTGCCGAGATAATGAGGCTGCCGCCATGACACCATGCTGGGTGGGAAGGTCGCTTTGGGTGCCGTAAGGACCGATAATGAGGGACAAACTGGCGCAGGGCATGTGGCGGCGGCGTAGGTGGGCGGGCGCCGGTTCGGAGGCAAGCGCAGCGGGGGCCGGGCGCCTTGACATGAAGCGGAGGAAGAGACGAGGGAACAAAGATGCGCAACCCCAAATGAGAGCTTCCGTTCACACCGTACTGAAGAAAACGAACGCTAACGAGTCGCCGCTTTACCGGCCGCTCATTAAGCCACGGGCAAACGAAAACATGGGCTCCTTTTGGGCTAGCGCGCTAACACGTTGTGCCCGGGTACATTTGTAAATGGCTCTCTCGCAGGTGCACATCTTGACATGCTTTTATCAAATCTGTCTTCAAGGACACTTTGGTTGGTTGGTTTGTTCGTTGCAGCCCACGCACGTGAATTTGGTCGCGATGGACCCATTGGACTATTTGTTAGCATGGAGCTAGCTAGGTCCTAAGCGGCGCTCCCGGGTTTAGTTGGATTATTGACAGCTGACCTGAAGCGGCAAATGCGTCGTTTTGCTTTTAAGCTTTCCTCCCAAAGGACGGGGAACCTTTTGCCCCACCTGACTCGCTGACGTCTGCGCTTTTTCTACAAATTGATTCCCTCGCAAAAACCACTTGGTTGTGCGGTGTCGAAAAAATGGAAAGGGTGAGCCAGTTGATTTGGCAAAACGTTCCTTTCCTCTCGCCGCTATAAAGGCGCTCACTGTTCCTATTTTGCGTCGGCCTCTTCAGGTGTCGTCCTGCAGAAGGATCAAAGAGTCTTCCTTATTTAGATCAATGCCGACGCTATTTTGGTTATGGCAGGAAGCGTCTCGATCAATGACAAGGCGCTTTTTTTTAAATACCTTCACTTCAGGCAGGCTGATGGGAAAAAAGCGGCCCAACGGTGCGTTCAAGGCCGCGCCGCCTGGGAACGCTCGACGATCGTTTATCTGCCGGTAATCCGGCGGCACGTCGCCAAGTGTGACATCACTCAGGTGATGTGTTTTTTTTTTTCTCCCCGGCAACGGTTGTCCCCGCAGGAGGCTGCCAACTGGAGCGTGAAAGCGGCGGGCAGGCGCGGCAGGTAGGCGCCGCCTCGGATCACCTGCTCCCAAATCCGATCTGACAGCTAGCGGTGGGACGCTCGCCGAGGGGGGCGTGGCGTGGATCGGGTAGGCTGCGGCGGGCGGGCTAAACAACACCGGATGGTCCCGCCAAGCCCATCTTGGAAAGGCCGTCGTCGTATTGTTTCAATAAAAAGGTAACGACGCGCATTTATGACTCCAGCGCAAAGCTCGCGCTTAATGAGCGGGAGCCGTCGTGAGCTCCCGTGTTGCCTTTGAAATAAAAGCGCTGTGCGTGGTCAGAGCCGTTTGGCGACATCCTTCAACCATTTATCAAGAAAATTTGACTTTGTCATAAAACATCTAAAGGTCACTGTGACATTTTTTCTTTCAAACTAAAAGGACCAAAACAAGTCCGAGTCTTCCTGGCAAACAAACAGTGGTGGTGACCCTCCCATCTATTTTTAGCGGGACGGGAAGGCCTTCGCCTCCACAGCGGGTCATCAAAGATTAAAGGCGCCGTCAGCACCAATTAAAGTGACAAAATCACGTCGGTTTTCTGTTGACGGACAGCACCAACGCTTTTGTAGACTCGTACAATTTCGGAAGTGACATGATCGTCGGCCATCTTTGGATTCGAAAGGGAAAGTCAGCAGCATTTTCAGTTTTAATCTTTAGGTGAATTTGATTTTTTTCATTATCCAATCCGTCTTTCTAAATTGATAATTCATTGATTTGAAAATGTTCCTTTTCACTGAAAATGTTGCTGTATTGTGCAGCGCAATCCAAATATCGCTCAGTGCTTCCAGGACATGTTGTGGCACAATGTGGTATTACACTACCCCCTGCAAAAAAAAAAAGATCAAAATTGCAATATAGCGGCGGCTCACTTTTATTGACTTTTACGGCGGCAAGCAATGGATGCAAATCTAAACTTTGATCTTTGACAAAAGTTGCGTTCTCCGGCGTCATCGCCCACATTTGTTTCAATTCAGTTTGCCGTTTCCGCACACGTTCGAGCCGCATACGATGACACGAGCATTAAAGCGACTCGTCTGTGTGTGTGTGTGTGTGTGTAGGAAAATGTGAAAAGCACACGCCATTCATCGTTAACATTCAAAGTGGTAACATCAATGATATCATCTCACTTACAAGATTAAAAAGCTTCCACCAACCCATCCAAACAAAAGCGCCAAACAATACTCACAGGCATATTTTCCACTAATATTCCGACGAGGTTTTCTCAGTCAAACTGTGACTGTGAACAAGAAAAGTAAAGCTGCCAGAAATGAGGAATCAGATGAGCCTGCACATTGTGTGTCCACAATTAAGCCATCACTAAGGCCGTGCGACCCTCGACCTTTGCCGTCGTCAGCAAACGTAACGCCACGTGGAGGAAAGGTATGACATCAAACATTCATAATCCCCAGCCAGAAAAAAAAAAAACTCTTATAAACTGCAGCAGCTTTAAAATATTAACCTTTTTATGGCACTCTGATGGCTTAATCGCCAATCAATAGCGGTCCGCGGCGGTGGCCCGGGTGGGAATGCCGTGGCGCTGATGAAAAATGCATGAGCAGGGGCGGTGGCGTAGCGCAGCGCTTCAAGGTGGTGCAAAGAGGCTGGGGGGGGGGGGGGTAGCATGAGTGTGTGTGTGTGTAGGGTCAGAAAATGAAACCTCCTCCGCCACATTTGCTGAGTTGCACCGAGGAAGTTTGTGGCCTGTGTGTGTGTGTCTGTACATCCAGCATTGCCATTGAAATGATTCAAAATTCCGATCGGTCTCCATGCGCGGCTCCACTGATTTTCCTAAATCCGCCGTGAGCGTGTTATGGAAAGAGGCAATACCTTTATTGTCTTGTAACAAACTCAAAGAAGGATGGGTGACCATGTCTCGGGGCCATTCTCGCGTGGACTTTCTTTTCTCCTTTTTATGATGTAAGAGCCAAAGATTCACAGTCATCCTCGGGCCTAGCAGTGAAATCATCGCTCGGCCTGGCCTCTCTCTGAAGGACGCGGCAAAGACGCTCAAAAGCGATACCAAATCAAACTCTTCCCATATCAAACGGGCTCGATGTCAGCATTTATTACAGGAATCACATCGGTATCGCTCACCGACGCCACTGGGCTTCCTCCCCCCCGCCTCGCCCCGCCTGGCCCCGCCTCCCCCTTTCTACCACTATTCCCACTTGCAGCATTCCAACACGCAGCGGCGCTTTGAAGTGGGAAGAATGCGGGATGGCAAATTACCCGGGAGACGAGGATGCGCGGCTTTGAAGCGCTCCTTTGATAGCGTTGTTTGCTAGCGCACCGAGCACCGCCATCTCTTCTCTTTTTGTTTTTACCTACGCAGCGACGGGATTACTCGCATGCCGGAAAAACATTTCGGACGAGCGGCCGCAAGCATAGAGGGCAACGTCCTGAATAGCATTTGCTAGTAACGCGAAGACAAGTTAGGATCCGTGGCACAGGCCAGACCAGTTAACGGCTAGCTGCTGAGATTAGCCGGGGAAAATGCTAACATACGCTAATGTTATCACTGCGGCAACAGCCAAATGCTCATGCTACGCGAAGCTAATGAGACTAGCTACTCATGTAAATTTGGACTTTTTGGAAAGTGTCAAATTCCCCTGGAGTTTTCCTCTCTTTTCTTTTCCACGTCACGGACGAGATCTGAGGGCCGGCTAATGATCGTCAACGGGCTCCTCTTGGTCAAACCACCGGAGAGCTGGGATCATTCTCCTCGGAGATGATGCAAGTCATTTGAATCGGGGCGTAATGACACGCGCGCCATTGTCGGTGGCTGCTCGCCACGCTCCCACGCATGATAAAACGCTTGCGCTTCATTAGACACGGAATTTCATTGAAGCGCTTTGACAGCTGCCTCCATTTTGAAGCCTCGTCGTAGATGAAACGCGGCGGGACCGCTTGTGCCAAGGTGACCGAGCCATCCATCATCTTACCCCTAAAATTTCAAACATTTCTGAATTGATACACATACATTTAACTTTTTTTTTTTCCCTCTGGCCTGTCTTCCCGTTTTAAAAGTCAAAGGTTTGCCCACCTCCGACTCAGATGGTTAAGCGTGATCAAGGGTCCTGGTTCCTCAAAAGGAGTCCAAGTGACAGAATGTGCAATGCCGGCTCATCACGCCATCCGTCCGTCCAGTCAATTCAGAGCGGCCGCCTTTTTCAATTTTACAAGGACGGGCAGCGTAGCAGGACTTTATGCGACCCATTTTTAATAATAGCCGTTGTCGAATATACGATATTGTTTTCTTATCTTAGCAGTGGAGTGCCCTTTTTTTCAAAACCTATTTGGCAACACGGAACCGACTACTAGCTTTTAGCACTTCACAGAGTCTCCATGGAAAAGCAGGAGAAGGATGGAATGTGCAGGAAAAGAAAGAGGCCAGCCCATTACTCTGCGTCACTGCATCTAACGGGCGCCATGACGCGACGCTGCCGATGGTTCACGTTAAAAAAAAGGACGAAAAATCCCAAAACTGCTGCGTCTGTGACCTCACGCAGAGATTCTTTCTTTTCTATGCATAATTCACCTCATGCTCTTTCGAAGCTTTTTTTCCTTTTTCCAAGATTCCTTGTTTTTGAAAATTAGGTTAAGTCTCCGTAAATAACCGAGTCACTTTTATTCAGGTAAATGCGGCAATATTGCTAGTTTAGCTAGTAAAGACACGCGTCATTGCCACAAGGAAGATTTTAACAATGCCCCAAGTCTACACGCGCGCACACACACACACACACACACACACACACACACACACACACAAACACACACACACACACACACACACACACATGGGTGCGCTGTCTTTTAAATCTCCACATTACCAGCATGAGACTGCTAATGAGAGCCATCATGATTTTTATTTTTTTTCCCCCTGGTTTGAAGGCTATTGAGCATGCAGCTGCTGGTAGAAACTCTGTGCACGTGTGTAATGAGGCTTGAAGAAAAGGGGTGGACGGGTTAAACCCAACACTGCGGCGAGCGGCAGCCGCTGGGGGGGGGGGAGTTAGGGGGTTAGTCGGAGGGGGGTGGGGGTGATGTGCGGCGGCGAGAGAAGCGGGATTCACTCTTGTGATACAACTTTCTTGAGTGTTTCATCACCCTTCGCTAAGGAATGGGGGCGGGGGGGCTTCTTGTGGGACCGCAAGGGCTCCCTCTCATCTTAAGGTTGAGGGGGTGGAATTGATGAATACGCGTTACAAGTGGCGGGCATCCGGGATGATGGCGGCCAAATAAAAGGTGACTTGATGCTACGCTGACCTTGTTTGCCTTTTTCTTCACCCCGCGGCTGGAGCAACGGCGTGCTTTTGTTGCGAGCCCGGACGACAACAGCGGTCCCACGTAACGCAAACTATTTTAGCGACTGAGGACTCCATTTTGGAGATTGCAGCGCTGCGCGAGCGTGCAGGGTCGGCGCGGTCGGCATTTGGCGTGTGGCTTTCACGTGCTTATGAAATATGAACGACTTGCGGTGCATCTTCTTGACATCGGCCGTGCGCACGCACGCACGCACGCACACACCGCAATGTCGTCGCACCACGTGTCCAACTCACTTCAAATGCTCGCTAGTTAGCAACAAAGCTAACGACAAGTGGGTCAACAAGCAAAGCATCTCGCCTCTCTGACATTGTAGAGGAGCAAGAGAGGAAAGGACCACATCCATCCACACATGAACTTGGCCTCCGCGCTGCCATCTCTTTCTTTGCCTTAATTGCGCCTGCATCAAACGCCGGCCGGCCGCTATTTCCCGGCGCTCGTTTGCCACCCGGGAGCCGCGCCGACACCTCGGAGGTGTCGCCGTGACAAGATTGCGGCGGCTATGCGCTAAACGACAGTGAGCTCACATGCGGCGATCAATAGCGCATCGATAGCGGCCCGCCGGGTAATGGCAAAGCGCGGTGATTAACGGCGGCCGATCGATGGCCGTTAACCCTCGCGCGTACGCATTAGCCGGCCCGTCGGCGTCAAGCGGGGGCTGACGGATGCCGCGCTAGACGTCACGCGGCTAATGTCCCGCCGTCAACTTCCATTTGCTAGCTGGGGATTTTGCAGACTGACTCGGAACCATCTCTACCACTGGATACAAAAGCAAAAGTTTGGACAATTCTGAAGGGAATTGGATTAGATACAACAACAACGACAACAACAACATTCATGAGTTAACATTTGCACTGAGTGCTTTGGACCAGAAGAGGGCGATGCCAGCAAGGAGGGGCGCCCAAATGAGGTCAGAGGAAGAGGATGCGCCTCTCTGCCTCACACCTGGCGATCCTGCTCGCGTTTGCTCCCTTCCTCATCCTTGTCTTTAATGCACGACTCAGCACACCTGGCCTCCCTCCCTCCCCCCCCTCACCTTGATAGGCGGCCATGTTCCACGGAGTGTGGATCGATACGGCCGCCGCAGCAAGGTCGCACTGGAATTGGATTAATAATAAAGTCAAGCAAGCGCAGCGTCTCCTGATCACACCTGCCTTAAAGGAATATGGAAATGCGGCGGATGCTGGTTTATTTCACATTCACCCAACGCCGCAATATGGAGCAACCGCACACAAAAATCATCCGTTTATTTTTGATCTCCTAACGCGTTTATTGCGAAGGACCCCCCCCCCCCCCCCCAAAAACCTGTCGTGCGCTTTGCAAACATGAATGCAAACAATGTGCGTCCACCCAGCCGGCCCATATGGCAAGAGAGCTTTTATTAGCCAAGTCGGGGGCAGTGGGGGCCGTCGGAGCGAGGCCGCCGGGACCAAAGTGCTCGCAGAGAAAGAACGTGACCCGCAGAGACCCAGGTGATGCCAGCGTTAATTACCGTCTGCTAATTACCAGAGAGACGCATCATTAAACGGAGCGAGCCACCGGAGGGCTGGGAGGCCTCCCCGCGTAGCCCCCCCCCCCTTCCTCCACTATTCTTCCCGACCCCGATCTTCTGTCCCAATTATCACGAGCCGGCTCGCTGCTCCTCCTTGCCAGTGTGCACGCTAGCCACAAACAAGTGAGGGCTACATGGGGGGAAGGGGCGGGGCTAAAGAGGGTGGACTTGGGCCCGGACAACCTTTCCATTTTAGGGTTAGCAGGCATCTTCATTCATTAGTTCAGGCTAAATATGAATTTCGACCAGAGCACTTCCCAGATATTGAGTCACGTGTGGGTTTTTTTAAAAAGCGAATTACGCACAATTGTGATGTCTGGCTTAGCGGAAAGATGGTCCGAAAGCGTTGCGGGCTTCAAGTTGTTATCTTTGTCAGCTGGAGAGACATTCCGACTTTGGGGCGGGGAAGCGCTCGGGAAAACAAGCCGCGGACTGTTTAAGGACGAAAACGCGGGAAGTGACAGGTTGGGCTGCTAAGCAAATCCCCCGTTCCCTCGCCTGTCCTTTGCCGCTTATCGTGTTCCCGCCCAGAACCCCCCTGAGGTAGGACCGCGTCCGTCGCTCCGCAACTGGGGGGCGGGGCCAAAAGGACAGATCTGGCCCTTAGCTTGTTTTGTTTTTTCTCTTCATTTCCCCGTATTTGATGAGAGAGCCATCATAATTTATTTGCAATGGATGCAGAAATCTTTTGTCAGGTACAAGTCATAAAGCCCTTTTGCCTTTGTTTACAAGCCATTTGTGTGACTGATTTGGGTGAACGATGGCAGCGGCGTCATTACCGGCCTCGTTCTTCAACCGCCGCCCGCCCGCCCGCCCCCCTCGCCGGCATTTGCAGAAATTGCCACATCGCGCCATTCTTTGCGGCCAAATTGGGGGCGTGTGCTGACGGATGCTAAGCTAATGATCAAAGTGTGCAAAATGCACGGCGGTGCACAAATGGAGGACGACTGGATGGGCGCTTAATATTGCAAGAGCCGTTCCTTCAGGGTACAGCACTGGCACAACGGAGCTGCCCCAATGTCGAAAATCTGGAGAACTAGCGCACCTTTCCAGGCGCAGTATTTCTGTGCTTTTTGTTGTCAACAAATCCATTTCATGTCTGTCGGCGGGCCACATAAAATGAGATCTTGGGCCAAATGCGGCCCCCGGGCTGCAGTTTCGACACCAGCCGCGCACAGCAAACACTCGGTGTGCACTTTTAGGTCCCAAATGCAAATGAGGCATCGGCGCCATGACAAATCCCTTTCATTTACTTTGTGTCACAGTCGATCCGCAACTTTTCCCCTCGCCTGGCGTGCCGGCGTCCTTGCTCACGGGAGGAGTCAGCGCTTTCTCTCCGATCGTTGAGCCGATGGCCTGTCAGCGCGCCTTAAGGACGCCGCCGGGAGAGTGCGGCCTCACCTTTGCCACGCCTGACATTTTAATTTGTCAGCGGCCGGGCCGTCCCGCTTCTATCGATAGCGCGTCAATGCATCAAAAGGCACGCGAGGGGATTTCGGACTTGCGTACTATCGATGCGTGCTTCCGATGAAGCGCCGGACGAAGATTCATATCGGAGGAGATTACGAATTTATAAATCTGCATGTGCAACTACTGCAGTGACGGAAAGAGCTGAGCGTAATATCGTAGTGAAGCAGCATGTGGCTCGCCGGCTCTCAGTAAAATGTGAGCACATTTGGAAAATTCCGCTCTCTTTCACTTAGCAACACGACGCACAAAAATAGGACTTACCTGAAAAGACACAGGTCAGCTATCTTGGCTGGGAATGGCCATTTTAGACTCATTTGAGCACCATCCCGGCCGGCCGAGGGTCCTTTCAAAACATAAACAAATCATGAACCATTTTCGGAATGACATTTTAATTCATTCACAGTTAATATCAGGCACCGAATGAGTTCATTCATTCCAACGGCGAAAGTCGACTTTGTGAGTAGCGTGACGATCTTGCTCGGGGATGGGATAAAAGTGGTCAATGTCAATGTAATTGTTTTCCATCTCATTCCTCCAACTTTTCCCTCATTAAGTCATGGCGGCTCAAGAGACAAGTCTCTCCTGGCAGTGTCAATATCGCTTTGGCGCACTTTGGCCCCGCAAAGACCTCGCTGACGTCCCGCTGCCCGCGTCAGCAAAAAACGCCGGCCGCCGTGTCAGGCTGCAAAAGCCCTCCATCAATACCCCCCCTCGCCACCCTCCGTGAGATCCCAGGGGCGGCGGGTCAATCCTAATTGTATGCTAATCAGGACAAAGCGCACTAACTGCTGACAATGGACAGGTGACACACAGATATCGTGGCCAATGCAAAAGAGGGAGTGGGGGGGGGGGGGGAGCGTCTGCCGCCGCTGAGCAATGCGGCGGCGGCAATAAGGTGGATCCGGACCGTGCCGGCTGCTGTCGCCTTGAATATGCATGAGGCCGTGAGTTTGCTGAGAGATGCTCCCGGCGTGAGCAAGCACATTTGAAGTCAGTAGACCCGGCCGGCCGGCCGGCCCAAGTTTTCAGGGAGAGACGTGGCGTGGCGAGGCGCCGACAGCAACGCGCTAAGTGTGATGGAATGACGCGGCGCTCTCCAAGCCTTCCTTGGCGTGCGTTCTTCTCACAACACGATCAATCTGTTCTCGGCGCAACGTTGCAACGGTTGCCATGTCAAGAAAAAAAACATGACAGGTTCGTCGTCGATGGCGTGCGGACTGTCGGAACATTTACATATCAAAGTTAGCAAAGACGCTTCTTTTGTCGGCTTACACGGGCATACGTGACTTTATTTTTCCCGGGACGATAATTAGCATCCGTCGTCCTTTCAACGCGGCCGCACCCGACTGCGGGTTTGCGCTTCCTCTCATCTCTGCTCATTATTGGCCGAGGCTCCCATATGTCCCGTTTGAATGTTCACAACTAATCCTACGATGAAAAAGAAAAAAAAAGAAAAATGCTGTTGAGTAGCGTGCGATGAGCGATGACAGTCAGCGCTAATCCTGCTGACGGGCGCCGTGCATTTCCTGCGGTCGTTCCGCCGCCTTGTTGGTTGCACTTAAGGCTAAGCGCTGGCGGAAAACGCCGCCTCAGCATTCCTGGTAACTGCGGAAAACCAGCTCGAGGAGTTCACGGGGCTGTTTGCGAGGAAACAAAAAAATATAGAGAGTGACCAATCTAAAGAGTTGAAAATTGCTTGCCGACGCGACAGCGCTCTGCTTCTTCTTTGGCTTTTTCTACCTTCCATTCAACCTTTGAAGAGACATTTCAGGATCGTTTGCCTTGCCGGAGACGATGATGCGGAACGTTTTTTTTGTTTGTTTTTGAGGCTACGGATGCTTTTGCTAACCGCAATGTTCCCGCCATCAAGACAACATCAGCCTGCCTCCCTCCCTCCCTCCCTCCCTCCCGTCTTGACCCGGCGTACACTTTCATCTCGTCCCCGAGGCCTCACGATATGGAGGTCGGCGTAATCCCACCGTATGTAATCCCCCTTTTAATCGCCTCAAGCTTCACAATTTACACCAAACAAAAGGGCGGGGTAAAAAAAAAAAAAAAGAAAAATAGGTGATGAGGTAAGGCAACGCTTCTGTTAGCCTGTCTATAGCTTTTGCCATAATATGTTAGCATGACGCTAACAAACTCATTGGGTGAAATTGCACTTCAACGTTTTCCTCTTTAAATAAACAATGTTTCATTTTTTTGTCCGTTTTTCAATGATGGACTTCACACCAAGTCTGGGAGGGATCAACCCGTCACTTCTACAGGTATTCCGGAGGTTAGCCAGAGAAGGTCGAGGGAACATGTAATTGGGTGCTGTTAAGTAGCAGCGGATTCGCGGCTGACAAGGACGCCACGGCGCCACTTTGCAGGCGTCCCGCCGGGGCCCAGCTTTTCTTCCGTGAAAATGGCCCGCCGGTGACTTCCCACCCGAGCGGTCAGGAGGGAGGTGACCTTGCGGCTGTCTCGGGAGTCGGAAATGGAAGCGGACGTCTTTGCACTTGGTCACCACTGTCCAAACGGGAAGATCAGCAAGCGAGCGAGCACACGTGCCACATTAGATTCCCTCTTTTCTCCTTCTTGCTCTTGAACACAGCAAGAAAAACAATTTGAAGGTCGCCCGTTCCTGCACCGCAAGCCCGACGGGCCGAGGATGACAAAACATTCAACTTCCGCTTCTCTTCTTTCACCTGCTTATGAGAATCCGATAGCACCCGAGCGCCGCAGGCCAACTCGCCCGTGTGTGTGTGTGTGTGTGTGTGTGTGTGTGTGAGGAACATGAAGGTAAAGTGATGGAGATCGGGTGTCGGTAAGATGGGTCAGGGATGCTGCTAGTGCAAACACACTTTTATGCCGCTAGCTGAAATTTAAAGCTAGATTGCAATGGTTGCCGCATTTGACATCACAAAGTTTTACAAATTGGACGTCACCATTTTTCTGAATCTGCCAATCATCTTGTCTTTTTTAATCTTGGCCTCCGACTGCAAGGCGATGGCGGGGCCATTCAACTTGCCGCCGCTGGATTTCAAGTTGCTCCAAGGATGAGGAGAAAGCAGTTGCTTTGGTGCAGCAGGAAGACGAAGAAGCCCCTCATGTGAGGAGGAGGAGGAGGAACGTGCATAATTCATGTTCAGCTCCTTTTAGAAACAGCGGCTGGCTTCGTCAGGACGCCGTGCTTCACTCTCGCGCTGCAGCGCCTCGGCTGTGTCAATTCAGGTTTTTTTTTTTTTCTCTTAGTTGAGGCGTTTTCTCTCGGCTTTCGCAGCGCTGTGTGCCTGCGTTGGTTCACCTTGCTCTGCTCTTCACCCTCACTCCCCCTGACTGCACTCTACAAGGCCATTAGAGCTCCCCGAGGTCCACCGAGCCTCCTCGACTCTGTGTCGGCTTTCATGTGTCAGGAAAGGGGGGCTCCCTTCTCCTCTCAGTGTGTGTGTGTGTGTGTGTGTGTGTGTGTGTGTGTGTGTGTGTGTGTGTGTGCTTTCACGCTTGTGCTTTTATTATCACAGCACGGACACAATGGCGTTTTTTTTTTTTTCCTCTCTCTTGTATGTGTCAGATCATCGAGTGACAGCTGGGTGGAACATACTACAAGCCCAGTTGTGAAACTAAGAGACGCCTTTGTTCCTTTTTCATGCTTTGGTACAGGCAAGTCCAACTTCAGAGTTGGGTGCAGTACCATGTTCTGCCACAAAATGCTGAGGACAGCAGTGAGATAGATGCGTTTTTGGTTTCTTAATACGCCAGTGAGAACGCGCAAAGACTGAGAACAATTTGGGATTTCGTATTGAATGATGCTTCGCTCTCTCGGGTTTCCGAGCGTCGTTTTTCGTCACCGTTGCATCTTAGGGAGGAATAAAACTACAACTACTGTGCGCAGTTAGCGGCTAGCACCTTTAATTTTGTAGCTCTCTGGCGGCTTTGACGTTATTCAACAAAGGGACTTTGGCCGATGCCTCCTCGATATTCGTCGGGATTATTAAGTCGGGCCCAAACGCGTTCGTTATGCGGCTGTCTTGGAGTCCCGACGGATATTTAGCGCGCTCGCCCTCCGCGACCCTTTCCACGTTCCCACCTGCTTGGGCGCGGTTAGGGTTAGGGTTAGGGTTAGGGTTAGGTCATGGGATGACACGGCGGCGCAAATCCACTTAAGTCCGCCACAAAACAAGCTGTTTTTATGTTTTTGATTCCCTCTAATTACACAACGGTTAAACATTCCGCGCATGGCGCCGCGGCGCCCTCGGACGAGGCTCGTCAATTAGCGGGCGGGGCGAAAGAGCGGCATGTTAATTTGATCTGAAACATTTGGACTGCGCCGCTAATTAGGCGCGGGCCACGGCCCGGGGTGCGCCGCTGCCCGCCGCTCCCCCGGTGTCGCTTGGCCGGCCCGAGCCGCCGTAGCCGGGAATTATTTTTAATTAACTCGTATCGCCTTCTGGCGCTTAATTAAGCCGCTCGGAGCGGAGCTGATACGTTGCCGTCGATGGGATGCGCCGAACTCGCCATTGTAAGACGGCTGCTATGTATTTGTTAAAACGTCCACGCGCAAGTAAACAAAAAGGCAGACATCTTACTTTCAAATGAAAACAGACAGCCCAAAATCCAAAGCGGGTAAGCAAGCAGGCAAAAAAAAAAAGAAAAGGTGCCAAATCTCAGCGGCCTCTCAACTCCACGCCAACGCCAGTCATCAAGGTCATTTGATGGTGGTGCGAGCGCAACGGAAATGCACCGGCCGGCGGGATTGATTCCCCCCTCGCGTCCTAATGATCATACCGTGGCAGATATACAGCAAAGTCAGGACCCTTAATGAGGCACCGGCGGCGGGCGGGGAGGAGGGGAAATGAGAGTACAGTACGGTAAGCAACGGGCGGATACAACCCAGCAACTAGTGATTGACTTTCCATCAGGACTTTTCGAACTTTTCATCAAGTAAACGGGATACGAGCATTACATCAGAAGGGTGCACTCGGTCGGGGCAGCAACGGCGCCGTGTCCGAACAACCGGTCCGGTCTAATACGGCAACAAGAAACAATCGCGTGCCATTTGCCCGCTGGGCCATAAATCAGACTTTCATCAGACATTTGGACGTGAGCGAGTGAGTCCGTGGCCAGAAACTCATTTGGGATTTAAACGTCGCCGTCTTTGTGTCGCCGGGGTGATTGAGCAAGTTGACGCGCGCGTGCGACAGCAAAGCGGCGAGCGAGCGGCCGCCTGCAGCCAACGGTCGCCTAATTCTCCCGCACCTTCCACCCCGTGACTTTATTAAAAGCCGGACTGCGGAGCGTTGACAAATGAGCTCCAGTCAATGCGGGCTGAGTAACGGCAGCCCGCTCGCGTTTGCCGCAGCAACGACAACACGAAAGCCAAGCCGCGTCCTTCCATCTTTTATTCGACTCGCAAATGTTTTGAACTATTGTCGTTGAGACTGGAATGTATCCCGGCAATAAACGGAGCTTTCACCGCTGCCGCTAGCTCAGCTGGCTTAACTTGGTAGCCCCGCAGAATTTTACCAGGCCTCCTCACATTAGCATAACAAGATTGCGAGCAAAGAAAGCAGCATAGCTAAATAGTTCTCCTTATTAGCTTAGCTGGCTTCATTTGCTAGCTACTAAGCTTCACAGTCGTAGCTTGCTAGCGCTTATGTTTTTGAATCGTTTCTTAGAAAGGTTTTGAGGACGGGTCTCGTAGATATCCCACAGGCCAAACGGGGGTGGACTGCAAAGGCAAACATGATCAGTGGTGCGCACGCCACCATTTGGGAACCCCTGGTGTCGTGGGCCCCCCCGTCGAATTCAAAGGCAAACTTGTGGCGCGGCTACAAGTCGCACTGATGAAAGCCTCGGCGGAAGGGTTCGCATCGGCGGGAAAACAACGCGGCGTGGGCGGTGCTCTGCGGGCCGTTTAAGAGAAGGCGAGCCAATGCCGAGTCGATGGGGATCAAAAGACACCCCCCCCCCTCCGCCGGCTGCAGCTACGATTCAAGGCAAATTTTGCGTCCGCGTTCTTTGACACGTCCCACGTCAGCCCGTTCGCTCCTGGAGAAGTTGAGTTCGCCATGACACGCTTTTTCAGTACACCTCTTTCAAGGCGATGTCAGAAAAATGGGCTAAGGGGTCCCAAGGAGAATCCAGCTGTCTCAAAGAACGACGAGCTTCGGCACAGCAGGAAACAAGTCCTGAATTTCATAACAATGCCTTGTCGGCGTTTAATGTAGAAGAAAAACATGTCAATATTAACATTCGAATGAGATGCTCATGTTTTCGTCTTGAAAACAGAAGTTGCGGGCGATGCAACGCACAAGTCAAACGCGACACATTTTAACGAGATAGCTCACATCGTAACAGTACAAGGGACTTTTTTATCCCTAATAGCAGCAAAAATGTTCTGTAAATTCTTACTAGTTTCATCACCAGGCTCGTCTTATCATGTTTTGTTATGGGGGGGAAAAAAAAGGAAGAAAGAGCCCAGCAGGGCCGCGCGATGGTCACGAGCTTGTTGCGGCTCACGCCTGGATGTGTTCTCATTGATTTCTTTGAGGCTCACACACCAGTTGGCGTGTGAGCCGGCTGCTTATTAGCGGCTCGCTCGGTGCCGGCCGGGCTTTGTCGCTACGTCGCCTCGCGGGGTCATTAGCCGAGGAGCAGAAAAGAGGCGCGCCGTGCCCGCCCGAAAAAAAGAAAAAAAAGACAGTCAACACACGTGGGTCGGTCGCAACTTTTTTTCCTTGAAGGCTACAAACGCAAATGCGGCTTTTGATCAGAAAAAGGCAAGAAGATATTTGGCGACCAGAAAGCCGGCTAATGATGTGGCGCCCGCACAATCGAGCGAGGCTAATATGGCCGCCGCTTTTTCACCTCGTCTTCCTGCCGCTCATTAGTCAGGAACGCCGGCCGGCCGCTCCCACGCAACCTTTTTTCTCCCATCCGGCGGAAAGGAAAAGAGCGCCAGCGGCAAAGTGACCTTCCTGGTACGGTGGCGGGCCTGGGGAATTTTCTGCCAGCCACTGATCCCCGGCAAAACTCGCCTCTGATGTCGTTAGCGTTGATTGACGAGTGCGCGCGGGGGGGTGAATTTTAAGCGGCTCTTTTTGAGCGTCATGTGACTGCCGATCGTACAGCGAGCGATCAACGGATGAGAAGTCTTCCCCTGATGCCCGACGAACAAAAAGGAAGGAAGGCATCAGAAGCGGGAACCTTTCTGCTCAATCAGAAAGTTTCCAGCTCATTTCCACCCATGTTGGGGGAGGCGTGCTGGTGTGCTTGATACGTAACAGCAAGATGTTAAAGAAAAGGTGTTTTAAAAAAAAAAAAAAAAAGGCAAGAGGGGCATGATCACAAGCTGTGAATAGAAAGCACGATACATTTGGTATCCCCCGCAAACAACTCCCGTCGTTTGGAAGAAGACGCGCTTCGCCGGGTATCTGCGAGATTGTCTCAGCTTGATTTGTTTTGACGCAAACACACATGCCAGGCTGCAAAGATTGAAGAAGCCTCGCCATCAAACACTCGCCGCACGTTTCCAAGAAGAAGGAAGAGGAGAAGAAAAGCCACTACCTAGCGTCAGACGCTTGCCAAAAACCATGATGGACCAAAAAGACTTCACGTTGCTAGCTAACGGCGAGTCACATGCTGCTAGTCACCGTCGTTTTGGGCCGCTCTCTCTCCCTTCCGATCACTCTCTCACGGCTTTTACGGCGCCCGCTGAGTGGTGCGCGCTAATGCCTCGGATAGCATCGAACCGCAACGCTGACTCGACGCGCTGGTCGCCGGCCGGCCGGCCGGCCGGCCTCGTGTCAATTAACGTCTTCAAAAGGAGAAGCTAAGCACAATAAGATCAACGCTAGCATATCGACAGCGAGTGGTTAGCGTCTCTGCACACTTGCTCCTAGAAATGAGTTCTCTTGAAGATTTACATTGATTCAACCGGCAGGTGTGCTAACAATTTATTAGCGTAGCTTATTAGCTGTGATGAGAGGATCTCTCCGGCCAAAGTGCGGTGGGCGACAGATGGTCGGAAGAGCAAACAAATGTAAAGAGCGAGCGAGCGAGCGACTTCCGTGGCAGCTCTTCCTGTTGACTGCCTGCCGCGATGACAAACAGACGACAAAAGCACGGCCATCTTGTGTCAGTGTAACTTTGCTCCCACGCGGGCGTCCGCTTGGAGCTGCTTCAGCTTAATAGCAAGGGTGAGTGTGCAAGATTTCAGTCTTACGCCCCAGTAGTTGCACGTCTTGCCTTTTAGCCGCGCGGCGCTCCCAACAAACGTATCGATCGTGTTTACATTAACGGCTACACAGGCGGTGCAGCGGCGGAGAGGCCGAGCCTGCATGTCATGCCTGCCTGCGCCGCAGTCTGGAGCCGCGCATCATCATCATCATCTCGCGGCTCAGGGGCTAAGCTCCGGACCCGCCTCCGCCCGCCCGCCCACGCTGCCTCCCTGACTCTGAAAGCTGTGGGAAAGTTCCTTGAAAGGAGGTCAAGGTGCTGACACGCTGCGCCGCGATGGGGCGTTTGCAAGCTACCGACATGTTTACGTTTGCAGCGGCGCTAAAGCTAGCCTGCTATTTTGCCGAGACGTTTAACATCAGAAGCCATTGGGAACACCGAAAACTCACCACGTAACCAAATACAGACTTTGAAAATGAAAGATTTGTCCGAGAAATATCTAGCAGAGTAAAAAGGAAATACATCCAGGAATCATTTAAGCACAGCAGGTTTCCAACAGACATTTTCATACGTGAAGGCCTCATGCAAAAGCACCGCTGTGTATAATCAGCAGATGTTCATGAAAAGAGAAAAAATTGCTCTGGCCGGTTCAAACACACAGCAGTTGTGCCGTGCGCTGGTCAGCGGCTTGTTAGCGCTCGCTGGGATGCATCGTGCGATTGAAACGCTACGGAAACACTGCTGCCAGGCCAATTAGGCCAACTCGTACCTTTGGATTTAGCCGCATGTGGCCAGCGAACGACTAAAACGTCCACATCGGCCAGACGACGCAAAACTGGACAGTAATGAGTCGAAAAGTTTCCGAGTCAAAAAGGCATGGCTCCGTTGCTGCGGCCCATCCGGAACTCAAATTGATTTGCTCGGGGTCCGCTTTCAAATGGAACTACCGGCTGGTGTAAATGTGTTTGTAAAGCGAGAGCACGGCTTAAAAATAGCCCATAATGCCATTACACGCCGTCGTATCCATTTCTCTCCCATATATCCCAGCTCGACCCCGTGACCCCGATCCATGAGATTCCGAAGACGGAAGCCTCATTACACGCAATCCTCGGCTCGTTCACGTTTACCCCTCGACCCTCCGGAAGGACGGCAAAAAAAAAAAATTGGAAGGCCACTCCATAATAAAAAAAATAAATAAACAGCTTGTACGGCCTAAAGAGTCACTTCCTGTCCCCAGCGATGACATCACCTGACCTTTCCCGCACACAAGCGGACGGGCGTTTTACGCAGCTCGGACGAGTGAGTAACGGCAGGGTCGCGACTTTTCGGGGCGGGGTGAGCAGATCAATGCGACCAAACGCTGCTATCGATCCAGCTGGATTTATCCCGCCCCTGCGACGGCTCCCCCCCTCCCCATCCCATGCCCTCAAAGTCAACACAAAGCCCCGGCAGTCGACGAGAGGAACTGTAACCCGCTTGACCCGAGAGCAGCGGAATAAATCTTTCTCTCTCTCAGCAGCTCGGTTAATGAAGGACATAATGGGTGAAGCGCTGTTAGCGTGGCGGCTGCCGGGCCGGTAAATCTCCCGTCCATCTCGGGGAGGGGGGGGGTGGGGGGAGCCTGCGCGTGAGCAACACTTTGCAGCTGAGCGGCAGCCGATAAATCTGACACCGGCGTCACCGTCAATAAAGTCGCACTTTGCACCCATTCACTGGACCAATTTTGCCAGTCCCCTTTTAAGTGATTTAAAGTCCGGTGACTAAATAACGCATTGTGTGTTACGTGAAGTGTTCCTATTTTTGTGCACGGCGCAAAGTGCAGTTCAATTGTAGAAAGGGGTGTTTGCGCCGCTGCGCGAGTGAACATTTGATTTCTCGCCAATCGTTTATCAATTAATAAAAAAATAATAAACACTATAATAATAACAAATGAATCTATATTTAATTCAATGAATTGATTTCAAAAAGGATTCAGTGCGAGTGAACATTTGATTTCTCGCCAATTGTTTATCAATTAATAAAAAAGAATAAACAATATAATAATAATAATAACAAATGAATCTATATTTAATTCAATGAATTGATTTCAAAAAAGGATTCAGAGGGTAGTTTCTTTGACGGGAAGTGTGAAAGAGGCTCGTCCGGCTCACAAGACAGCGACGCGTACAAACGCAGAAATATTTGACCTATAAGAATTTATTTTTCAGTTCATTTCAAATATAATATAATAATCATGTCAAATATTCAATAGCTGTGAAGCGGCCACGCCCGATGTCTGCAATAAACACACTCGACTTCTCTGTGTGCGCATGTACAGTGTGTGTGTGTGTGTGTGTGTGTGTGCGCGGGTGTCATCGCACGATCGGTGATCGATGCAAACCTTGTGGAGGTGCCTTTCAAACGAGCGCGCACGCACACAGACACACACACACACACACACACACAGTAACATCCTCATTTCGGCGTCATAGGTTAGCAACAAAAATGTTGTTTTCTTATGGGGAAAAAGGATGTTCTCCGCAGAGGATAAAGAATACTAACTTTGTAGCATTTTTGTTTTCAAAATATCAGCAAAAAAGACTATCGTGGAAACACAAGAATGAAAGTTGGGGGAGGAAAAAAACCCCAAAAAATACAAGAGGCAAGCGTCAATTCCAACCGCCTCGACGGCTCTGCCTTGTGTGTCTGTGTTTTGGGGTCACCCGGGGGTTATTTTTGGCCTTCCCTGGTCGGCGACGCACCTGATGCAGGTGGAGAGAGCACGGCTTCCAAGGTGGAACTCCTAACTAGGAGTTGCTAGGAAACCACGACACGCGTGCGGCGTGTGTGTGTGTGGTTGTTTCCTGTTTGAAGCGCACGCTACGACAGGTGGCGCGTCGTCTGATTCATTTCTGGCCAATATGGGGAACAAAAGGCCTGAAGCATGACGCCTGAATTTAAACATACGCGGACAGAGATTACATTAGGTACACCCTGCACTGCACTGACCGGTCGCCCGCCAAGCGCCGTCCGGCCGCAAACAACAAACTATCGAGCCTTGGCTGTGACTTGCCATGAGGTGAACACAAAAGGTGCAACAAAGCACATCACCACAGGTGGAAAGACTTTCAAATCCAAAGATCAACAATTTTGGTTTTTCTTCACAAAAAAAAATCTCCCGAAAGTTTGCCGTGATTTCACTCATTTATCTGGCTGGCTGTGAGGTGGGAATCATTTCGTGGGCTCACCTCTGCAACTTTGAACCGCAACGTTATTACACCGCTCGCCACTCGAAAGCTAATGTATTCATATCATTTTCCCAAGTGTAAAAAGATGTGTTAGATAAGGTCATTATGTGAGGGGAGGGGGTGGGGGGTGGAGGCGGTGAGGGCGGGGGAGAAAAAAAAGACATCTGTGAAGAGGAGGACGAGGAAGCGGAGGAGGAGGTGTGCGTGCATGCGTGCGTGCGGCAGAAACGAGTGCAGGTTTTGCATCGTTGCAGCTCGCGACCGCTCGGGATGGGGGACCGGGCGGGGTGCACCGGGGCGGGCCGGGGGTGGACGTCAGGACCGGATAGTGATTGAAAGTGATGGGCAGAAGGATTTAGCCTGGGCATTAGAGAGAGGGGCGGAGAGAGAGAAAGAGAGAGAGAGGGAGAGAGAGAGCAAGGGAGGGAGGGAGGCAAACGAACAAACAAGCGAGCGCCCTTCAGCATCCCGCGTGAAGCTCGTAAAGTGAGCAAGAGGAGGAGAAAGAAGAGGAGCGAGAGAGAGAGAGAGAGAGAGAGAGAGAGAGATAGGGAGGGAGAGAGGAGGACGACAGGCGAGCCTTTCCCTCAAAGTCAACATTTTCTACTTTTGATACTCCTTTCTGGCGCCGCACCCTCCATGACGTCCTCGCAAAGCTCATTTTTAATTTTCACTTGGATTTCGCCTCTTCACGACGGGCAGGAGAGGCGAGAGCGGATGATCGGCGCCGGTCCCGCCAAGAGAGGGGAGGACGGCCAGCGTCCCGCGGATGCACGCTGCCACTAGTAAGTGCACGACAACGCTGCGAGCGCTCGCTAGACTTTCTCATTCGGCTCGGCGGCCATTCGCACGGCCCAACGTGCGGCTTTTGGACTTTGGAGTGGGACAAAAGGGGACGGGCTGCCTTGCCAGCCCGATTGGATTGAACCGAGACACAACTCCATGTGCTGTGTTAAGTAGGGCAAGGGGGGTGCAGGCGCCCCGGACAGGCGGGGGTTCGTTCAGCTCAAATCAGGGCTGGCCAAAGTTGGGGGGAGAAAAATGTCTTTCAATGCCACTTTGAAATTCTCACTTTTCATTCAAGGCCGAGTCCGACACATGAGCGGGACGAATTTGAATGAAATCAATCCGTTCTTGCTTTATGCCACAAATAGATCATTTATCATTTCATGGAATAATTTGAATTTCCACCACTTGAATATCGATCAACGACACAAAAGTTCGGAAGACGCGCCATTGAAAGTGTCAATTCACGACTAGACAGAGCCAGTGCCGGCGGTTCTGACAGATTTTGGGGTGGCTCGGTCCCGTATTCTAATTAGATTAGGTCCGCCCCTGCACCAAACAACAGTTCAGTCTCATCTCCACGTTTCACAATTATGCGGCAAGTTCAGCATTTTCGCCTGACGACGTGTTCACTAGTCGGAGCGTCACGCAGAAAGTGAAGGAAAAAATCGTTTTCATTTGGAAAATCAATTTTGACATGCTACTATTTTACAAAGCAAGGCATTTCTAAGGCAAAGTAAACAGTTTAAAAAAAGCACATCGCCCCATGCCATGAGATGCGGTCGTCACAAAAAGTCCCGAAACCCCTTTTTTTTTCTCGAAACTAAACTCGTTTGCCATTTCATAGTTTGAATTTTCAATATTTCGCAGAACAGAGGATGGACGCCAATGGGCCCCCGGACCTCATTTTGAACACCTCTGCACTAAATGGAATAAGACAATTATATTCTGGGTGCTTTTGTGAGGTTTTCATTGGAAATGATTATTTTGATTGAAGAAATACTCACTCCAAATATCCCAAACTAAAAGTATTGCCGTCGCAAAGAACAAATCTCGTGCCTCAACGGCTTTCTGACGTGACCTTTTCTTTCTTTTCGTTATATACGTATATCTTTTTCAATTTTGTTGGCTTGAAATAGTTTTCAGAACGACCTTGTTAGTTCTCAATATTTTCAACCAAAACCTCCCAAGATATTTTGCTGCCTCGGCGTGACATCATCCGGCGGCGCTTTTCTATTGGCTGCCGTCAGTTGAAGTCGCTCCTCTGCCACGTCCACTAAGAAGGCCAAAATTCCCAGACAAGTTTTGGACCTTGCTTCCAATGGCACAAAAGCAAGACTGTCATTGATTTGGCCACAATGTCCCATCTTCATTATCATTCCACTGGGAAGTCATCTTGAAAGGCGACCAATCTCGGGCGTGCGCCAGCTCCCCCCCTAAGAGGATCACGTCAAGAGGATTTGCTTTGATAGCAACAAACAAGCGTCTAAACTTGTCATCTTGCACCTTCGCAGGACAATCCGGAGGTCCGGATCAAGCCGGAGGAGAAGCGCCCCCGCCCGCGGCGGACGTGAGGCGCGGATCTGCGTGAGCGGCACTATGCTCACAGCGCACGCCCGGGTCATTCCCCAAAAGCTGCTCCAGGAAGTCCGAGCCAGAAAGGAAACCCGTCCCGGATCCCCCCCCAGTCGCTTCGTGGTCGTCGGCCAGTGAAAGTCAGCCGAGGATGCCCCAGGTCTCCCTATGATCGGCGCCCCATGCGCGTCGGCCCTCCGCCTCGCCCTGCCCGCCCGCCGCCCCGCCATGCTTCTTCGGGTCGCGCTCCTGCTGCTGCACTGCTGGGCCTCCGCGCTGGGGCGCCAGTACGAACTGTGCAAGTCCCTGGTGAGCACGGATGACGGCTCCGTGTGGGAGCACTACGCGTGCCAGCCTCGCGCCGAGTCCATGAAGGACTACATGAGGATCAAGGTGGAACCGGCCGGCATTACCTGCGGGAACCCGCCCGAGAAGTTCTGCACCCTGGTGAGTTTTTGCTGCCGCCGAGGGTTCGGTCGGGGCGGGGCGGGGCAGGGCAGGGGTGAGAGTCTTGCTTTCCCGAATGTGCCGGTGACATCGTCCACTCGGCCACGCCCAGATTGTGATTTTTCAACTAAAATGCAAAGATGCGCGGCAAGGACAATGAAGGGCAAAGCTCGGTGGGAAAACTCGTTAAGATGTCAGCAATATTTAACGCGGCCCAGCCTGCGGCCCGCAACCGTCCTCACGGTATTCATATATTCAGCCTTTATGGACGAGAATTAAGCAGCTAACTCGTCAGGAGAGAACCGTCCGGGCAGCCGTGAGCCCAAAACTCGGATGTGTTAACAAACAAACCGCCGTCTCCCGTCCCGCGGGCTTCCGCCATCATTGGCGTCCGACAGGATGCGGCGGACGCTTAACGGTTAACAATTTGTTTCATGTAGACCAGGCGGAAACAAGTCTCCGGAAAGGCTCTCAGATGACTCCTCCAAAAGGGGGGGGGGCCGCAGCTGACGTATTGACGTCCGCCCCCTAATGGCTCGGGCCTGGAAAGTTCTCTGGCTCTGCTTCTGAGTGAGCTCTGATGAAATATTGATGGGCTCCTTAATGGGCTTCCTTGCAAGAAGGGTCGGCCCGGTGACGGCCCGTCCACGGTGGGGCGGGGTGGGGAGCAGCGGGGTCCGAGTCAGCGCTTTAACGCCATGTCGGCGTCTGAGGCCGAGACGGTGAAGCCGAGCGCTGAGTTTCCTTGGCAGCGCCGCCGCCTCGTGTGGCCGTCATTCGCTGACTAATTTATGCTGAAGGCCACTTTTGCCCAAAAAAAAGAAAACTTTCACAGTATGTCTGCTCTTCCACTTTGGGAAATAGCCACCACATGCGTGGACTTTTAACTTCCGACATTTGTTTCATGAAGAAAAACGAACACAAGTTGCTAAGTCTCGTGCTGCCAAATAAAACATCAAAGTTTCAAATCGGTTATTTGAGGGCGGGGTCGAAGTCAATTATCGAAATACTGTCTTTTTCTTGTTTTCTTCACTTCAAATATTTAGTTTGGTGCCGATCCATTCTCTGCGTGTTACTTTTGGCCGTTTTTCATCGGAATGCGATGGGCAGCATTGGTCAGATGCTTCGTCGACGCGTTTGCACGTTGGGATGGAGCCACGTTGGTCTTCTCCCTCGATCATTTATTTACAGGAAAGAAGCTTCCCCCCCGCCTGAAGGATTTGGCAGCTGTACAGAAAAGTTGGACTTCTTATTTAATTGCCGCGCATTTGCATGCAATCCCACCAGTCGAGGGAAAAGTTGGGCACGGGAAAAAGGGGGAGGGGGGAATCACCCCACGGGCAGAGCTGCTCGTCATTAATAAGACTTCACACAAGCGATTGCGGCGAAAGATGCAAAATTGCGGCTTTTTTTGTTGTACCCCCCCCCCCCCCCCCTTCGCTTTCCCCATCACCCCGTGTCTGCGCGTTCCTAAAAACTGGAGAGGATTTGATGTGAGGCTGCGCCATCCCCGCCTGCCTGCTTGCTTTCGCTTTACTGTACTTCCTCCACGGGGAGGCTGCTTTTTTTTTTTTTTTTGATACTGCTCGTTATTTTTGTTCTTCTTTTTCGCCAGGAGTGCAAGAAACTCTGCCAAGCGTTAGCGCGCTCAGCGTCCTGGCTCGTTCGCAGTCGCTACTGCGCCGTACTGCGCAAGATGGCCGTCGACGGCGAGCACAAACGGAGACGTTCCAATTCCCGTGCAAATGAAACGCTTAGCCTGAGATTTGGGCGTGGCTCAATCGGATCACCCCTCCCCCACCAAATAAGAACACTGTTGGCTCGTTAGCTTAGCTTTGACTCCCTTTGCGCGTGGCCGCTCTGGGGCGCCTCGTAGCGCCGCAACAACCCGCTGGGATATCGGAAATCAGTCGCTAAATCGGAGTTGAGCACACCTTTGCAAAGCAGAACCGTGGCGTTGGCACGATAGAACATTTTAGGCTCGCTTGTTATTTGGGTTTTGAAGGCCAAGCTTCCCAGTCGCCATTTCCGTCCAGCTCCGGCCCAGCGGTCGCCAACATGCCGGCGCGGGAATATCGGCGCACGCGCCAGCGAGCACGTCAAAGGGACAAAAAAACAACGCGCCTGCCTCCCTGCTCCACAACGCCCGTTTTAGAAGTCGGAAAGCAGCCAGCTCTAAAAATAGACATGAGAAGGAGAATGGAGAGAAAAGCAGGAACGGTGAGGAAGCAAAGAAAAGGACGATGACAGCTGCTGGAGTGGATGGGCGGACTCGCCACCCCCAACCCTCCCGTCCAGCTGTGGGCCTTCAAGGCCACACGAAAGGGCAGCCCCCAGTACACTGCGCCTCCCCTGGACAGCGTCCTTATATGCCCCCCACCCCCACCCGACCCAAGCCAACAGTGGGCGGGGCCTACGAGAAGGGATGCAGCTTCTGGTGTTGGCAAAACGCGAGGGCAGTTCTAAGTGAGATTTGTGCCTGAGCGAGGCAGGACTAAGAGGGATCGGCCACAGGGGCTTAGGCTGGGCGGATGGAGTGTTTTGCGCCGACGGCTCGCAGTGTGGAGGGGAAGCGGCTCCGCCATCTGCGTGCAAACTCGCAAATGATTTGCAGTTGGTGAAAAGTGCGGCAAACATTCGTGCGGCCGCTATAACATTCTCAGCACGATGAATGTCATAAATGAAAAAGCAATATCCTTGGCTTTGGCCCCTCCGAGGGCTTTTTAACAGGAGGGTCATTTCACTTGATGCCCTCCCCAAACAAAATATATTGCGTGTTTTGCTCCGCGTCCCTTACACGCTATATTCCCCTCGCCGCTAATATAAGAGCCCGGAAGTGGCCGGGACAACGAGGGGACGAGGACGGAGAGCAAGACGCAGGAATGCTGTGTCACCGCCGGCCTACATTTTGACAATATTCAAAAAGTCTGCATGTTTTACAACATGTACTTTGGGCTGTGCAGACACCTTTTATGGATTCTCTCTCCGCATAATAACATTTCAAAAATGTCGGAAAAGTGTATTTTAGTCAGGAAAAAAAGCACTTGGTACTATTACATATCAAACAAATACTGTAAAGAATTAAAACATTTGCGCGTAATGAATAATTCCAATGTTGACTCGCTGTTTATTTTCCGCATCGAGGATGATATTGTCTGTCTACGTGGTTGCCGCACCGATTGTGTTCAAGATATGACAATTGTTTCAAATCAACCAAAACAGGAAGTGGCTTAGAGCCGCGGCATCGTGACGCCTGTTGTCGTGGAGACGGACGGGATGGCGGGGAGGATAATTGCTGGAGGGGCTTAGCAATGCGGGCCA
Organism: Syngnathus typhle; assembly: GCF_033458585.1. NCBI lineage: Eukaryota > Metazoa > Chordata > Actinopteri > Syngnathiformes > Syngnathidae > Syngnathus > Syngnathus typhle. The sequence goes on from NC_083749.1 coordinate 1,038,698, forward strand.
CCTGCCGCAGCAGTTGGCTGGGAACTCGGCGAGAGCGCGCATGTGTGTGCGTGCGTGCGTGCGTGTGTGTCCTGGCATAGATAGACTGAGCCGATGCTGGCAGAGCAGGACACGAAGGACATGCAGGGCACACAAAGGGCTTAAACGCAACCTTGCGTCCCTCATGGGAGGGATCATAAAAAAATAGATAAATAAATAAATAAATAAAAGGCGCCCCACCCCGCCCTCTCTGGCGTACTGTATACGACTTCACTTCACATCCACTGTAGTTAATCCTCATAGAAGGTCAGAAGGAATGGCAGCATGTGTCATTTCCACCATTCCAATTTGACATGTTCCAATTGTGTAGGAGTCAAAACATATGCATCGGTGATTGCGGCAAAATCAAATCAAATGACCCGTTTTGTTTCTTTGTTCCAATGACGTTCCCAATGCGCGCCTGACGTCAATTTGAGGCGATGGCAGAAGGCCGTGCAGGTCCAAATGGCCGCCCGCTGAGATGGAGGGAAATGGATTCATGATTAAGCGCATGGATTCTTCTTTCGCGGGTGCAACATTCATCACAACAGTGCGTTGCAAACGGCGGAAATAAAATCCAGTTCCCCTTTAAGAAGTATTGACGGGAGCCGAGCGCAATTCATTATCTGATGTAACCCCATTGCCATTTTTTAGACGGGAATTGTCATTGTCGCTATTGACTTGGAAGGAGGAACTTTGCAAATGATTATTTGGAGCCTTCGTGTCCACGCCGGCGGCATCTGGGCCGGCGGGATCACTTTCAATAGGATTTGCAGGTGGAGGGTCACCGCGAGAACAACAAGCCGGCTAATCCCGTCCTCTGTGTGTAAACGCGCGTCCGAGCCGAGGTCAGCCGAGGCGACGGAACGCACTCCAAGCATTTTCTTCCGCCCGACTTTTCCCGCTCGCCGCCGTCAACGTAAATCAGATGATGGAGCGTGTGGGCCGGGCCTCGAAGGCTGGCGCTGTAAATTTCACTTTGGCTACCTTGGTCGTGAGTGACGGCTCACTTGCACAAACAAGCGTACGCGCCGCTTCCCAGAAACGGATGTACGACGGCGCTCGTAAAACTTGGAAGCGCTGCCGCTTTCGGAGAATCTCTCAAAGATGGACAGATCAGGGCGCGGACGATTCTCGAAAGCTGACATTAGGTCGCTCGTAAAACGCGCGCAAAATTCATTTTGCCGTCGCTTGTTAAAAGAGAAGGAAAAGAACAAAAGCGTGTTCCGTTTCATCGTTAGGCAGGATTCCAAGATCCTCGTTCCTCGTGCTCATTAGCTAGCTTTGCGCGTTGTTGTCGCGCAGGTTCAAGTCGCCGCCTCCCGCTGAGCGAGCGGCGGTCGCTGCCGACAAAAAGAACAAAAGTAGAAACAATATTAAATGTCGGCGGGGGGTGAGGGAACCGGCACGTGGTGGATTCCGGATGGAATCGAATTGCGGGGGAAACGCGCTTTGTGCAAAGCGAGGGGGTCGCTACGACTAGCTTCAAAACAACAAAAGCTTCTGGAAGTTCCAGATGAAATCGAGAAATGACGCAAGTTGGTAAAACACTGTCGTCACCCGCCCGCTATGGGCCTAGCTAGCGCCGCGCTTGCTCCCGGTCAAATCGATCCCAAAACGGAGACGTAAAAGGCAACGTAAAAGCGCCATAAAAGCCGGCCATAAAACGATATGGCTTATCATGTCGCGCTGGAAGCGTGCCAGAAGAGCGAGCGTGCGAAAGGCAGGAGGCTTATTTTAAGACTCTCCATCAGGAGCTTGTTAACATCCAAAAAGAATATTGCATGAGCCGCGGCTCCAAGAAGAACAGACGGTATTAAATTTCGTTGCAGGTACAGAGCGGGGAAACGCCAATAATGCCAAATAACGACGGCGGACAATGTCATCGCTGCCGGACGATTAACCCGGCCGTACAAATGATGGCAATTAGCGAGCCCTCTTTGATCCGACCAATGGCTATAAGTAAATGTTGCGATGATAATCGGCCAGTCTTGCGAATGTCCCCGTGGGGGGGCTTGATGATCATTACCACAGCGATAGCATCTTTTATTGCGCAAATGAAGAGAGCAAAAGAGAGACGACGGCGCGGCAGCTCCCGCTATCTCCTTGTGTCAATATTGAACTTCTGCGCCCGTGTAAAATGTCAGACAAGCGGCTTACGTCTATCTCACAGAAATATCCGGCAGGCTCGCAACACGTCGGGCCGGCTAATCCGCGCCGGGGCATCCCGGGATTTTCGGGATGTAACGGAGTGAAATGATGAAGTCCGCTTAGCTGACACGCGTTCACTAGTGGGCCAGTGAAAGGAATTTTCTCATCGAGGCTGCGGTTGGCACGTCTGCCTCACAGTCAAAGGATCTGGGTTCAAATCTCCTGCATGTCCGTAGTGAGCTGGAGAATCCAGATCAGCGGTACAGAAAATGCTATTAGCAATCGGGCTAGCACATTCAGAAACCGCCTCAACCAAACGAAAGAATAGGTTTGTGATCTGACGGAAGGCCTCATCTCGTCTTTCTTCCGGTAGGAGAACCCGTACCTGTGCAGCGACGAGTGCGACGCCTCCAACCCCGACTTGGCGCACCCCCCTCAGCTCATGCAGGACCGCGAACGCAACGGCCTGCTGACCTACTGGCAGACGGTGACCTGGAGGCGCCACCCGGAGCCCCTGCTGGCCAACATCTCCATGTCGTGGAACAAGAGCCTGGAGCTCACCGACGACATCCACGTCACCTTCGAGTACGGCCGGCCCACCGTCATGATTTTGGACAAGTCGCTGGACCACGGCCAGTCATGGCAGGCGTACCAGTACTACGCCGACGACTGCCTGGAAAACTTCAACATGCCGGCCAAGCGCGTGCACGACCTGACGCCCGCCAACGTCACCCGCGTCATCTGCACCGAGCAGTACTCGCGCTGGGTGGGCTCCAAGAGCAACAAGAACGTCACGCTGGAGGTACGGGCGCGCTTCGCCGTCTTCGCCGGCTCGCGGCTGCACAACATGGACAGCCTGTACACGCGCATGGAGAGCATGAAGGGACTGAAGGACTTCTTCACCTTCACCAACCTCAGGCTGAGGCTCCTCAGGCCCGCCCTTGGGGGCACGTACGTGCAGCGGGACAATCTGCACAAGTACTTCTACGCCATCTCCAACATCGAGGTGCCTGCCAGGTGAGGCGCCCATTTTTTTTTTTCGCCTCTCGTTTGTCTGTGACGACAAACGTAAAGCCACTTTGAGCAGGAGCTTTTTTGGGGTGTGGAGAGAACTTTGAAAAAAAAGTCAAAAGGTTTCTCCAAAAATAACAAGGGCCGAGTGATGGCGCCGGAATGTTTTTGGTTGGATTGAAGGAAGTAGAAAAGCAGATGAGATGGCGACGTCATAAAATGGCTGCTTGACGGACGGACGGACGGACGGACGGAAGGTTTTGGTGGAGGAGAAGAAGCCCTTTGTCCTGTTTTCTCAATTCCTCTGTCAGATGGCACAGAAGTTCTTTGGCTTTGGCCAGCCGGAAGTGACGACCCGGCGAAACGTTCGATCAATCGATCGTCGGGCCCCTCCCACGTCCGGAACGTTCAAGAGAAAGCGTAGCGGCTGGCCGATCGACGCGTTGTCTGCCGTGACGGACCGACTCGCGACGACCCCATCGCTCCCGCCGGGACGATGATTAACGACACAAAGACGCGGTCTGGGTAGTCGGTCGCAAAGCAACGTGCGCGTGTGTCTGTGCGAGGATCTCTTACGTGGCAACTTTGTGACAGTGAAGGATGCTCGGGGCCGTCACGCGGGCCGCTTAGCAACCGCGGCGCGTGGCTCCAACCTTTCAGAATTATTATTCCAATCAATATGGCACGCTGACATTTGAATGGTATTTAACAGCCTTGTCGGGACCAGCCTGGACTCGGACGGCGGAAGGGGCCGGCGCCGCTTTTTCGTGCGGCGAGGGTCTCGGGGTGAGGAGGGAAAGTGAAAATGAGCGACAGTTGGGGGTAAAGGGGCGCGGCTTTTGTGCGTGCATGTGTGCGCGGGCGGCTGCTGTTTAATGAAGTCTTGGCTGGATGCTGACACAGCACACACACACACACACACACACAAACAAGCCTCTGGCATCCCGTAAAAGGCCTGCAGGTATTGATCATGGCTACTTTTCAGTCTTGGCACAGAGGCGGAGCGAGGCGGGGCCGGAGCCTCAAAGGCCGACCAATCCAAGGTGGCAAATATGGATGGCCGGGTGGACGCCATCTTCGGCTTCCTCCGCCTTTGATAATGCAACTGTTGATGCGTGGCAGCGCGCCGGTGGCAGCAGGTGGCGCGTGGCGTCCGGGTGGGCCTTATCCGGTAACGGGGCTCCAAATATAGCCCCCGCGGAGATGACAGAAAGCCGCCGCTCTTCCGTCCCTTCCGCCCCGTAATGTAATCGCCTATCAATAAGTTATTCTGGGCGGCTGCTGGGAGTATTAGATGATGGTGCTGTGGGAATTTGGGGGGGGTACTGAGCAATACTGTACAATCAGGGCCGCCTGCTGCTTACGGCTGTGGAATTGATTTTTTTGGGTGGGGGGGCAGGACGATTAGTCAATGTTCCCCGGACAAAAGGCTAAGCTATTTCATCTCATCTCATCTGGTGTGGCCGTAGCAACACGTTGGGCTTCGCAATGCCTCCAATTTGAATAATGAATATTCGGCCCGGCCGCCGCCGCTCCTGCGAAATGGGTTTTCTATACGACGGAGGCCGAACAGCGGTGCGCCGCAGGTCGCGGCGGTAATGAGATACGGCGCCATTATGGACGCAGAGGAGGGAGCTCGCTTCTTTGGACTGTTAAAAGTCATTCGTATTTTTTGGCACGGCGTCACCCGATCGGACGTTGGCGCGATTGTAAATTTAGCTTCCAAAACAAAAGACTCGGCAGTTCAACTGAAGAGCGGTCAAAGTTGGAGAAGGTCAAACAAAGTGCGAAAAGACAAACTGAAGGAGAATCAATAGAAGATTGCGCAAGCATTTGCTCACTCAAGGTTATCTGACAACAACAACGAGAGGCATCTGGGCCTTCTCCGTCCGTGCCTCTCCTCCCGTTGGGGCCATTTCCATATCACATCAAAAGACAGAGAAGACGACTCGGAGTCGGAGATTGGAGCGTTTTAATGAAATAAGACGCGGGTCATGCGCCGGGTCTTTCTAATGGAATCAAGCCAAGGCTGGAAGCTCAGGAAGAGCCGACTAAGTGGATTAGGCCCAAGACGGAGGGAGGCAAGGAGATTGAGCCCAATGACCAGGAAGTCACCATCGTTTTTCTCCCCCCCCCCCCCCCCCCTATCCGTGTCGCTTACCCGCTGACTTTACACTTTGCTTTGACTGCTTGATACGAGCAGATGATCTATGAAGGAAGCCGGCCGCCGTCAGCAGGAAAGACTAACAACAATCTCGGCCGGCTCCAGCTCAGCCGGCAGCTTTCTTTCTCATTTCGGCCATGTTTTCATTCTAATCGAATTTACTACCCGGGTTCATCTTGGAAATTAGCACCGCGTTCAAATGCTACCGCTAGTCAGCGTTTCTTCACATGCGAGCAGCAGACAGACGGCGGCCATTTTGAAAGTTGCAGCCAAAGCCAACGCTCCTGGCGAGGCAGGCGCTGTTGTTTGCCGCGGCGCCGTGGCGACAGGTGCCACCCGAGCCTTTTGGAAGGCTCCATTTCTTTTTCCGCAAAACCAGATTCACTTCTGCAAATAGCAGAGAACTTTGCTTATCTGCTGACGACGCTGGAGACGGCGGCTTCGATTGACACCAGGCGGGATTCGGCTTTCCGTTTTCACCACTGACAGCAGCTAGCGTGTTGTCTCGCTAACACGCCGTCAACAATGAAAGATTTTAATGGCCGCCTGAGGAAAAGCGCAAGCGATGATTTGGACACTCTCGTCGAGAACAAGCGGTGAGCGAGTTTCCCGCTAGTAAACGTGGAACACCCGGGGTTAGCCGAGATGATTAAAAAGTAGACAACCTCTTGGAGAGGTCCGAGAACCTTGAATGACTCAGTCACAGCGCCTCCGGAGTGAGACTAATTAGACCCTGACCGGCTTACGGGGACTTCCCCAGCTACAAAGGTTTATTGTCCGGGCGCTGTTGAGCTCGCCGCCGCCGCCCCAGGGCTCGTCCGTCTTCCGTCAACACGTGGCCGGCGTCCTTTGTCCCCCCCCCTCATCTTTTGATTAGCCGCGGCTTTGACTTTGCAAAGGGACTGTTTTGGAATAAAAGTTTTCCCCGTGCGTGTCCTCTGCCGACGTGAAGGTGAGCGTACGGGAGGTATAAGCCCGGATCAAAGGCAGAGCGGGAAAGAACGAGGGAGGCAGATGATGGATTAGCTGCTAGTTTCACGGGACGAGCCGGGCGCGTGCGCATGCGTGTGCGCCATTGCGCCGCAAATGATGTGAGGCCAGCCGGCCGGCCGGCTCAATATTGCCAGGGAGGCCGTTGACGCGGCCGACCCTTTGCGCTCTTTCGCCCTTGGCGACATTTTTCGCCAAACTGCGAAAGCCAAAGCAACGTAAGGTCGCCACCTACAGGGCACTGTGAGTCATTCCGGTGGCTTGCAAATCGGAATTCCGAGCTGGACGAGAACTCTGATTGGAAATCAGGCTTGACAAATATATTCATCGCTGGCATTATACGGTTCCAAATGATTGGATTACAAATTATTTTCCGGACCCCTAAACGGCGGCTCGCCATCCCTCGGGAATCCGAGTTGAAAATGGCAAATTGACGAGCCCAAGCCGGAAAAACGGCCCCGTGTCAAAAGCGTCCTCATATGTGATGATTTATGAGACGACGCTTGTAAGTGATTTGATCATCGCGGTTGAGGAAAGGCAAAGTCAGCAAATTCCAGGCTTAGCCGCAAAATGGCCATTCTCTCAAACACGCAAATACAATCAAAACTGCTCCCCGCTGGCAACTGCGCTGCATCTGACATACGAGGGGAATCTCTGGCTGCCGCCGGCGCTCAGATGCTGAAAGCCAGCACGAGCCCGGGGGAGGTTGTCCTCGGCTTGAACGCTAATTTGCGTGGCATCATTAGCGGCACCTCAACTTTCAAAGCGCATAAATAAGGCGACGCTTGTCGCGGGACTGCGGGCGCCGTTTTTAGTTGACGAACCACACCTACTTTGATGAGACGTCCTCAGATTGCCTCCCCCCCAATACAAAAACTGCACGGCGGTGTCATCACCTGGCCCCTTTGCCCCACCCGTCCCGCTTTGCGGCTTGGGAAGCTCTCGTCTCGCTCTGACTAATGATGTTCTCTCAGTCTCAAGGTTTTAGCGGGATAATTATATTAACCCTTGTCCTCTGGCTGATCCCGGCCGGCTCAGCTCCTTCTCCCGGACAGCCTCTCTTGACACAGTCTCGGCGGAATTACAAGTTAATACAAGCAAGGGCGCCCTGCGCTTGTGTGTGTTTTTTTTTTCCCAGGCGTTAGCTCGGCTTTGTCATTGAAAAGGAGCTCGGCGTTGTTTTCTCGCCCGGCGCGAATCCCCCACAAAGTTCGCGCGGCGGCCACTTTGCATCAAAGCCGGGGCCCGCGTCTCTTCTCTTGTCGACAACAAAGCTCGGCGGTCCGACGCGAGATCCATCACCTCGGGGGCTTTGAGGACCCGTTGGGGGATTTGCACAATAGGAAGAACCTCGGCTTAAACTCCCGGCTGCCGTCCTGGACATTTTTGTCTCTTCATCACTTTTGCACTCACTTTCACTTCTTGGTGTGCTTTACAGTTTGCCTACGCGACTAGTATCTTAAGTGTTTTTCTCTTTGCGTCAACGGTTGCCATCGATGCTGCTGGCAAAATCCAGACAGTAAAAATCTAGTTTAAAAAGAAATAATAATAAGATAGTAAAGATTCAGCCCTCGGATGCGATTTTGGCCTGGCGGACCTTGTGGGGAAAGCTAACATTAGCACTTAGCCGGAGCGGCATGTGTAGATGAATTAATGAGGGTCACTGGTGCAGTGGTCAGCAACTTGTGAAGGTCCTTCCATTCCGGGCTAACGCTATGCGCAGCAGAATGCATTTTCATGTGCTGCTTTGTTGCAGCTCCTCAACTGCCGTCTCAACTTTTTTTTTGTATACAATAAAACATTCGAGAAGTCAAAGAATGAACGATGACAGTAAACTATGAATATATTTTTAAATGCTTGAAGCTGTGTAAAGGAAAAAGGCAGAAAGCAATCAAAAGCAATGACCAAAACAGCAAATGGCAAGATGACAAACAAAACAAAGCGGCACTGAATAAAAAAATTATAATAATGCAGGAAAACATGCATTTTAGCGCAAGAGCCAAAGACGGAAGGAGCCCGCCTGGCGTGTCCTTTGAGGTCCGGACTTGAGGACACCATGTGCCCGGCCGGCCTCCATTATTCAGCGTGTAGTGTGCATACTTGACAACGCCGGTGGCTCAAAGCGGGCCCGCCGCGATCCGACCAATCGGATCGGAGAGCTCTCGGGTGCGTGCCGAGGCACGAACGCCGCTGCCATTTACGGACTCTCTTGTGAATAATTTAGCGTCGCCCTCGACATGCAAAGTTGACGTATAGGGAATATCGTCTGCGAGCAAACGCAACTTTTAGACGACGAACAAATAATGAACAAAAGACGAGCGCGTCCGGTCCAAGGTCGAGCGAGGTCATTTGAAGCGTTTTGGCAGAAAAGGGAAGCTGAGGCAGAGGGTTCCGGAAGCCCGCCGGTGAGGAGAAGGAGCGATGCTGGGCGCTACTCGAGGAAAATCGATCGTCTCCCTTCGGCGGGAGAAATTTATGAAGCTGCAACATAAACGCAGTCATGTCCAATTAGCCTCTGGGAATTTACAAGGCGGAGGGGCGGTAGGGGCGGGGCGGTAGGGGCAAAGACGGGGGGGGGGGGGGGGGGGCGATAAAGACTTGAGTTGAAAGCAATAAGGCGTGCGAGCGATCAATGATCGCGGCTTGACGCGGTTCCCTCGCCTCGCTCGGTCGCTTCCCGCTGCACTGGCGACGGGAAGCCGCAGCGACCTATGTAGCAGGGATAGGCCGCAAACGGAAAGCAGCCCCAGCAGGAGGCGCAATGCAAGACGTGGCCTGATTCGGACTGATTTTTTCGGGTTTTTGGCTCGGGCATCCACATTGGACTCCAAAAATGAGTACAAATTCTATTTGAAAAACGGGCGAGCATGGCGTCCCCAAACACACACACACAAACTCTCCGACTGGAGCTAGCACGCAGGAAGGCATTTGCAGTCGCCGCGTAGCTTCGGGGCTTCGCACAATCAAAGCGGCAAAGATGTGACACGGCGCAGCACAAGTTGGCAGGCGGAGTTTGAGAGAAAGAGCGGCGGCGCGTTCTCCGCCTCGGGGCGGCGAGATGGCGAATGGGCGACTACAGCAAAGAGAGCCATAAAGGCCCATTAACGGCTGCTTCCAGCAGCGCACAGCTCCCCCTTGATGTTTGTTTAGCTTTCCTCGTATTTCGACCCGTAATTGCGACGCGTCTGAAAACAGGCGGCGGCCGCGGCGGCGTCATTAGGGACACGACTTCACGCAGACACGTGCTCAGAGCGCAGCCACGGTCCGGACGGGGCAAAAGCCGTCATTGCGCGATCTCGAATTCACGTCAGTGCCCGCAACACGATGGTTTTGATTGTCGAAGCTGCTCGGCCGGTGTTGCGATAGCGCTCGTTTGAATCGGCGTCGCGTCGATGCTAATTTCCGTAAACGGAGTTTGCCAGTATACGTTAGCATTAAGCTCACGCGGAATGAAACCGTTTCAATACATCACGCTTCTCTGATTTCCTGACAACAAACTTGAGGAAGTACACGCACGGCGGCGTGAGAACCGGCGCTCGCTAAGGGATACCCGCAAAAGTTTGTTGTAATAAGTTGAAGTGCGTTTAAAACGTAACGCTTTAATCTTTGTGACGGCCGACACAGTCGAACTTTTGCAACGAGACAGGCGGAGAGTTTCAGAAGAGTAGACGCGGCGATGAATCGGCCGCTGTCACTCACTCGCGTTTGTCGCCTGGCGGCCCGTTTGGAACGCACCTGTCTCATTTCGCCAAAACGTCGGAGCTCCCGTGGCGTGTACGCTAACACACAGGAAAAAAAAGAAATGTTCAATTTCCCTCGTCGTTTCGGCGGACAGCTCGTTTCCCCACCCGTCTGATGGATGGCGCCTGCCGCGTCCCGTCAGCTCAAGCGCTTGATCAGACACAAGAGGTATAGATTTTTAAAAAAAAAACTTTTGGAACATAACTTAGCGAGGTCAAGTCCGGTGGTGTAGACCAATTATGCAAATAAAGTGAGAGGGGATCAGCGGCAGATTTTTAATGGAAACGGACGGCCGTGGAACAAACTGCAATCGGAATCCAGGCGCCCATCTGAACCCAGGAACCAAAACTACTCTTTTTTTTTTTCCCCCCCTCAACCCGCTGCCTTCTTTTCATTGAGTTAATGCAATGTCATAGCGTGATTGTCGACAGTGTGAGAATTAAAAAAGGCTCGAAGGAATACTTGAGCTCTTTTTGGTTAAGTTTAAAAGGGCTCAAAGTTTGACCCGCTCGCCGTGGTGTGCGTGCATCTGAAAGGTACGCGGCGTAGTCCAAAAGGGACGAGGCGGCTGCTTCCGTCAGTCCCTCCAAACAACAACACGGCGAGATGAGTTTGGCAGTGGTTGCGCTTTTGATTTCCTCGGAGGAAAAAACGGCCACTTTAATAAACTGCGGCGTTAACATCGTCAAGCTCGTCTGCAACGCCAGCCTCATCTCTGCCTTTTTTTTCGGGGGGGGGAATCTAAAGGTGCAAGTGCAACCTGCACGCCTCACAGTGCCTGCTGCAGGAGGGCAACCTGCAGTGCCAGTGTGAGCACAACACCACAGGCCAGGACTGCCAGCGCTGCAAGAAGGGCTTCAAGGCCAAGTCGTGGAAGGCCGGCTCCTACCTGCCCACGCCCAACGGGACCCCCAACACCTGTAAGTAGCCAACGTGTCTGCTTCCCGAGTCTGTGCGGGAGGAGGGGGGATCCCGGAGGAGAAGGCTGCCGTGATGATGAAATAATAATCTAGGGCAGCAGCGTCTCCTCGGTTTTGTCCTTCCGAGCGACACTGGAAGAGACGCACGCAGCCGACACGGAAACGCACCTGGGCGGTTTCGACTTGTCAGCCTGGCGACGCGTTGCTTTTACATTCACGCATCCCATTAGCCGCATTTAAAAATTCAAAACGTTGCTCAGCGGAAGCGGTGGCGGCTCACGCAAAATTCGTGACATTCACTGAGTTGCACGGATAGATAGATTTTTTTTTTTTTTAGAACTTTGCTCTGCTTTTTGGTCAGAAACCGGGTTTTCAAATTTTAGGTTATTGAGCCAAAGCACGCGTAGTCAGTGTCAAATGTTGCAGTCAATGTGATCATCAAGACGAAAGGTCAACGCATACAAGTCAACTCATCTTCTTCTTTTCTTTTCCTTTTCAGGTACGCTTGCTGGTTCGCCCTCCGGTTCTAGTAAGTAATAATGCAAAGCGGAAGAGCTTTCGCTGCATAGCTTTTCTTGCCTTTCCCAACTTTGAACCCCGTCGGGAAGGCTCCTTACACTCCCAACCCCTGCACTCACTCGCTTCTCTTCTCTTCCCCCGCTAGTCATCTCCCTCGCTCTCTCTCGCTGGCTTTTTCCATCTCTGCTTCATTATTAATCGGCCCCTCTGTCGGCCGTGTCCTTTCATCGCCGCACATCACACAAACCTGCTCAGGAGGAATTCTTCCACAGTTTGCTTTTCAGACGCTAGCCGTTGACGGACTGAAGGAAAAGGGGGAGCGCAGAGCTGTCGCCCGAGTGGGCGCTGGCAAAAAAGAAAAGAAAGAAAGAAAGAAAGAAAGAAAGAAAGAGCGATTGTGTGCGATTCCGGGCGAGGGTCTCGGGGGAGGCGGGAATAAAACAAGGCGAGGTGATTAGGGATTCTCTCTGCGGAGAGTCTCTTCCACACGAGCTGGCGTCAAAGTGCCCACGTTGACTCCGGCTTTTATGCAGCGACGCCGAAGGGGCGGAGCCAGCCCCGTCCATGGCAATTTTGCAACTTTGGCAAGTCGTGGCAGAGGCGGACAAAATCGGTACTCATCAACATCTGGGTCACCCGCAATCCCCCGCAGATTTGGAAGCTTTCCTCATTTTAGCTCCTGCGCACAGGGGCGAATTTATCTTCAAGCTAGAGTCGGCGGGGACAGAACGCGCGGCGAGCATATGGCACCGCCGGACCCGACGCACGGGCCGGCCCGGCCTGCCTTCGGCGCTCACCGTAACCGTGCCGACTAATCCAAGTCACCACGCTTACGTCAGCGAGCACGCTCGCGTGAGGATTAGGTTGGCTGGAAAGTCTGATCCGGCAAGCCCGCTTCCTATTGGTCGGCTGGACAGATGGGTCAGCGCCGCCAAATCCGACTCATCTGCGTACGTATTACAGGAACAAACTCACGCCACTCACCGTGACCCGGACTCCAGCTTGCACAATACAGACCGATGACGAGGCGTCAGCTCCGAAACTCACTTCGACATAGTTCCTTGGCGCAAAGACACCACAAGATGGTGCCAAAGCTTCACTTGTTTTAGACAGGGCTGCAACGCCACCATGTGGCAGTTTAGGGCATTTCAGACATCACAAAACGGAGAACAGAGAGCTCAACTCTCACGTGACGGCGTGATGTTTTAAACACAACAAAAGTCGGACGGAGCACGTCCAACGAAAGGGAGCGTGCCTGGAAAAAGGTGTGACGCATTAAGGCGTGGGCGGTAACCGGCGGGCGGCCGAATCGCAATGTCTTCATTAGTCGGCGGCCGAATCGACGCCGTACCTCGCCGCCGTAATAAGACATGAGGATGCTGCGAGTGACGGCTAGCATTAGGGCAATGATTGGGAGCGTTTGGCGGGGCGACGTGACAAATCGTCTCATTATATGCAAATGCACTACGACCGCGTGTGTGTGTGTGTGCGCAGGAAAAGCACACGAGCGCCCGATGCTGTGCGCTCACTTAAGTCTGCGTGTGCGGGTGTGCGCGAGACAGTCCATCTGCGCAGTCAGACAGGCAGGCACCTGTCAAACAACGACGCCATAAATCCGCTTAGGTTGTCATAACCCACTTAAGAAAAATACAACCTAGTCCTGTTTTCCATTGTGCCTATGGTCGCTAGGGTAGGGCGGGATCCTTTTGGGCGGCATTATTGTGCCAATGAGCAGATGTACGACGCAGGGAGTTCAAGGGCTTCATTTAGACACGAGTAGTGCTTTGTCACCATCTTTTGACAGGCTAGTGCCGAGCTATTATGTCAAAGTGAGATGAGAGCTTCATTTAGACAAAAGTAGTGCCTTACCGCGCAACATTACCGCGCAACATTACCGCGCATTCACGGCTCGGCGGGAACGACGGCGGCGGCTAAAACGGCCAAATGTGGACCTCTAGAGGTCGCGCGCGGTACACCCTGCGTCGCCCCAATTGTGTCATTCGCGACTACGCTAACGCTTCGCCCGCAGTGGAGCTTGCACCACTCTCCGTCTTATGACTAATTAATGATGGAGTCCCACCACCAGGGGTTAAGGCCAATTAATATTTGCCATGACATTAACGCAATTGGATGCCCTCAAAGTCCCTTTGGATGAGGGAAGCCCCGACCACCGAGTCATTATTGTGTGAACAGTGAAGCGCATGCTGCTGATGTCACTCGCTAGGCCACGCCCCCCCAAAACAGGGGGGAAAGAAAGGGCTTTTGCCATACATGGCAAGGTATCATTTGATGGCCACGTTAGCCTCCAAGAGCCGCGCTGTTTCTCTGCAGGATAAAAACCTATATATTCTGCCAGCGATGGGAGGCTTGTGGAACAGCTTTGGAGTTCAGTCTTTGTCAGCAGTGTGAAATCGCACTTTTCACTGTGTGAACGCTTGTCACGCAGCGCATGTGTGCGTGCGTTTGAAGAAGAGGGAAAAAAAGGATGAGGCGTTCTCTGGATAAACAATCTGAGGCAGCATCTCCTATGTTAATTCGCAAGCCCGCTCAGCAGCTCCTCGTTGCATTTACATGCCGTGTCCTCGTCTAACCGATGCGGGGCAGCTTTAAAAAAAAAAAAGCACTTTCATGGCCAATTAAAAGGGCCCACCAGACCGCGCATCTCTGCCGGTCCATTTGCGAGGATGCACACAAGCAGGAATGCAGCCCACATGCAATATGTGCAAGGAGCGTCCTGGAACTTGTGTCTCCCCCTTGAGGAGCCTCGTGGTACCGCTTCCAGACTCTTACATGGAGTTACCGCTCTACTTAAAAAGTGATAGAATCACGCCGATCCGTGCGCAGTCAAAACAGCTGGCAGTGAGATTTGGCCGGAAGGGGGATGCTTACAGGATGCCCATCTCTGGGGACCGGCAGGGCCCGGGCCAAAACACCTCGAGGGGGTGAGGATGTACAGATGGAAGGTCTCTAGTGGGCTGTGAAGCGCTGGCCGCTTGACAACATGTATTTTGCCTCGCAAGCGTACCCACATCGTCCCCCTCCCGCCTCCTCAGAAGTGGAAAATTAAAAAAAATAAAAAGTTCAAAACAATATTCTGCCTTTGTCAAGAGTTGTATGCCTCAATTTGCTAGCTCGCTGTCACTGAGACGTGAACTTCACTACGGCGTGATGATGTCATCATAGGGTGGGATTGATATTTTACTAGGGAATCCCCAAATTGCTAGCTTCAGATCAAATTTTGTCGCGACAGTCGGCTCTTGAGCCTCGAGGCTCGTCTTCTAGCGACCCATGAGGAAACGGTGACCAGAATCACCTGGTTGTTTAGCTCCGGGTTTCATATTCCCGCTGGGGTGTCAGACGTTTCTTCTATGAACAAGCGTGAGGAGTAGCAAGCTCCATCTGAACTAGATTCCCGTCTCTCTCCGACACACACAATAGCCCGAGAAGTTGACGCAAAGGATGCTGGGAACGGCAAAATTCCCTCTGGGAAAAGCAGAACATGGAAAAGAGCAGTGGGGGAGGGCTGGAAAAGCTGAGAGAGTTAAAAATGCAGTAGCGCCATGTACGTACGTACGTACGTACGTACGTACGTACGTCCGGGCTGCTCTTTAGAGCCTATACTGATTCAAGACGTTAGAGGAGATGTTGAGAAACATGGCCACACAATCTCATGTCGTCGCGCTCACCTCCGATGTGTCAGTTGAGAGGAAAAGAAGCCCCGAAGGGATCGTTAGCTTCCCATAGACTCCGCCTTGGTACCATAGAAACCTGAAGCCCTCGTACCTTCTACCTCCACTTGAACCCAAGTCATCACTTTTTGTATTAGTCTCTCACGAGGAACATGAGCCTTACAACCACAAAGGCACTTTCTCATCGCGGTATGAGGGCCACGGGGAGGCTGAACGACAAGTTGAACAAGAAGGTATGACTTTTCTAAGGATTATAGTGACTATGGCTGACTCGTGCAACTCACGGCCACAGAGGCACTTTCTCATCTGTACATGAAGACAGGCATAGAAGAGTTTCTGTTCCTCTTGAGAATTATGACCATGGGATGACAAGCTCATCAGAAGGTATTGACAGAGACAGCGCTGTAGACAGTAAAAGCCCTCCCTTTAAAACTTGACCTCCCTCTAAATGTTCACTATTTGTAGTATTAGTTTCTCATGTTCTTCAGAGACATGAAACTCACGGCTACAGAGGCACTTTCTCATCTGAACATGAAGACACGCATAGAAGAGTTTCTGCTCCTGATGAGAACCATGGCCATGGAATGAGAACCTCATCTGAAGGTATTGATATCTCCCATAGAGACAGCGCTGTAGACGGTGAAAGGTCTTCTATCAAACCTTCACCTCACTCTAAATGTTCACTATTTGTAGTGTTAGTTTCTCATGTGCTAGAGGAACATGATAATCATGGACACAAAGGCACTTTCATGTCTCATCATGAGAACCATGAGGAGATTCCCACAAAGAAGCTATTGGAAAATGAAGGTAAAACTTTTCAAAGTAGTGTAGTGGTCACCTCAGCAGATTCTTGGAGATGAGAATGTACATGAGACTCGGTCTTTCAGCAAAGCTACAAATGAGAAGAAACTGTATCAATATCTTGTCTTTGGCATTCTAGTCTCTCGCTCACTTCAGGACCATGACCCTCATAGCCCCAAAGACACTTTCTCACCTGAGCACGAGGAAGGCAAAGATAGAAGAGTTCCCCTTCCTCCCAAGAATCTTGGCCATGGGACGACAACCTCATTCAGTCATGAGGAGGAAATGATAGTTGCAGGTATTGTCATCTGCTAGTGTTGTAGAAAGTAGAAACCCTTTCCTTAAACTAAAACTTCACTCTTTATAGCATTAGTGGCTAATGCTCTTAGGGAACATGAGACTTATGGCCAGAAACGTTCTTTCTCATCTGAGCATGAGGATGAAGTTGAAGAAGGTAGGCATAAAAGAGGTATGTTTTTCTTCAATTATTGGATAGTGTGCGGCAACCTAGCTTTCCTTTTATTGACAGTGTCCCACAAGTCTGAGAGTCATGGCCACAGTACTTCCTCACATGTGCTTGAGAATAACATGGAAGGTGAGGAAAAAGTCGCCCAAAGTCAATTTATCTTTTAAGGGTCCAGCATAATGGAAATAACTGGTTATGTCCATGACAGTTTTCCACAGGTCTGAGGGACATGCACATGAGACTCGTGGCCACAATGGCCATTTCTCATCTGAGCATGAGAAAGACAGAAAGGTTGAGCACAAAGACAGTCAAATGAGAGGTACACGCATGTCTGCGGGACATGGCCATGAGACGGATGGCCACAATAGCCACTTCTCATCTGAGAATGAGAATGGCAGACATGGTGAGCGAGAAGACAGGCCTGCTGTAATTTTTGAAGACGGAATTCTGAACACTTGCTTTGCTTGTCCATCGCATAGATTCTCACCGATCTGAGGGACATGTACACGTGACTCATAGCCACAATGACCATTTCTCAACTGAGCATGAGAATGACAGAAAGGTTGAGGACAAAGACAGTCAAATGAGCGGTACACACATGTCTGCGGGACATGGCCATGAGACGGATGGCCACAATAGCCACTTCTCATCTGAGAATGAGAATGGCAGACATGGTGAGCGAGAAGATAGCCTTGCTGTCATTTTTAGAAAGGTGGGAATTTGAACTCTTTCCTTGCTTGTCCCTTACATAGATTCTCACAGGTCTGAGGGACATGGGCATAAGAGCCATGGACATCACATTTTCTCATCTCTGCATGAGAAAGACAGGGACGGTGAGGAATAACTCTGCCAAAGTGAAATGAGAGGTGTCATTTTAGAGTCTAGCGAGACCAAAACTTGCACACCTGCTCTGCGTTTATTTGACAGTTTTCCACAAGTCTGAGGGACATGGGGATGAGACTCATGGCCACAATGGTCATTTTTCATCCGAGCATGAAAATGACAGGGAAGGTGAGCAAGAAGACAAAGTGAAATGAGCGGAATGTAGCAGAATGAAAACGTGTACTCCTTCCTGTTTTGCTTTTCAGTGAGAGTCTCGCACAAGTCTGAGGGACACAGTCATGAAACTCATGGCCACAAACATTTCTCATCCGAGCATGAAAATGACAGACATGGTATCATTTCAAAGTTTGAGAATAACGAGCAGTGAGCTCTGATCTGCACTCTCGTTTGGCTTGTCCCTCATATGGTTTCCCATAATTCTGCAGGACATGCTCATGAGACTCATGGGCTCAGCCACCATTTCTCATCTGAGCATGAGAGTGGCAGACATGATGAGGAAGAACTGGGACAAATGAGAGGTACTCGAGCTGGATAGTTTTCAGTTTCAATGCAACTTGAATGTGGTTTTCTTTTACAGTCGATGGAGAGGTATTTCTGGGCTTTTGGAAAGTAGTGCTTACAGTCGACGCAACAAAACGCTTCCCTTTATCGTCGGGTAGAGAGGGAGGAGGCGTGGAATGCCACAAAGGGAGGCGTCCAGCCATTTTATTTGCGGCGACGATGGCGTCCCTGGACTGCCTGTTTACTTGAAACACAACAATGAGGCGCTAGATATGTTCGACATATGACAAGGGGTGCCGGGGGGGGCTTGGAAGTACAGAAAAACAAAATGATTTGCTGCACTGACAGCTGCAGCCATCAACTTTTCACAAAACAACAGCATCATTGTTATCCTGCCTGAGGGCCAAAGGGAGACAGAGTGAACTTTGTTGATTGTCTGTCTGTGTAGATTGTCAGTCAACCAGGTCATGAAAATCCTGGAGCACTGAATTCAAACAAGGTGAACTTACTCTATGAGAAGTTTTGCTTTTATTGCAATTTAGAAGACACGGGAGGGTGACTGGCCAAAATTCAGCCCAAGCTCTTGGCTGATGCTGCCTCTTTTTTACTGTACAACAAAAGCGCAAAGCTCAGTTTATCGCCATGAACACGTTCTAGAACGGATGGCCTCTCGACTTGCGGCGGTCCCCTGGGGCGACAAGATTTTATTGTTCAGATCTGGAGCGCAAGCTTCTGACGTAGGTCAATGACAACGGCGGCTGTTTGGGTCTTCCGCAATCTTAAAGAACACGAGCAGGAGACGCACAGTCGCAAATCGACTTCTGCCGACAAGGAAAGGCATCGACGCAGAAAGCCCGAGAGGAAAGCTATCCGATTGTATGAAAGCGCCGCGCGATTTGCTGGCATTTGAAAATAAACGGGAAGGAGAAAGATTTGATTGGAGGGTGACGGGGAGGTGAGCTTGTCATAAATCGTTAGACGCTGCAGTCTTGCCGATCGGTTCCGGTAAAACAGCCTGAGCTGGTGTGTTCCGCGTCGATACAAATTGATTTGCGAGATGTTGCTGCTTTGTAGCGCACCACGGCGAGAGGGATGGAGGCGCTCATGAAACGCCGGACTCCTTTGGGAACCGCCATCAAGACGGAGAGCAAGAGGAGGAGGAGGAGGAGGGGAGAGAGAGAAAGCAGAAAGGTAGAAGTGAAACAGGCGGTGGGCGGATTAGCCGTCACACTGGGATTCAGAATCGTCACGATGAGGTTACAAAAACATTTCCTTGCTTACAAAGTTGTATATTAAAAAAAAACAAGTCCGTAAAGGGAAACACCATAGACAGGCAAATCAAACTAACATCAATGCTACTTAAATGTGAACTTGCACAGACATTAGCTTGCTATATCAAAGCAGCCATTTTTCGGGAAGCGTTTGTCTGCAGAATCTCAAGCGTATTCCTTCACTCCTTAAGGCCTCCTGAAACTCTTGATGTCAAGCCAGCCCGGGGCGAGACATTTGTTTGGAATCATATATGATCATTTCAAAGGTAAGAGAGCGGCAGGCGGACCGACGGACGGACGGACGGACGGACGGTCGGTCAGCCGCTACACGGCGGGAGGGAGCTTGGCGCAAATGTGACATTAAGTAAATGTTTGATTTAACCTGAGTCAGCGGTATTTAAAAAAAAAAAAAAAAAAAACCTGTGGGAAGATTCCTTCATTGCATGTTTTTTTTTTTCCATCTTCATGCATCTGTGTGTGGTTGTCTTTGCATTCCGTGCATGATCAAGGTAAGTGTAAACCAATTTGCACGCTTAAACCCGACAAGCGGCGACTTTCCATTTCATAAAAGATGCTCGTTAGCTGGGCAAGACGGTCGCGGGCGATTGATAAATGGCAATAAAGCAACATCTTGACTAGTGGCGTTGATTCGGCGAGCGGGGTCCCGGTGCCTCTCTCAAGTCTGCGGCGTAATTGGTCATTTATATTTAATCAGGCACTCCCCCCCACACCACCGCTCGCCTCCCTCTGTGCTGAGAGAGGCACTTTACGGCACCGCATTCGCCGACTTCCTTTAAACCTGCTCATTCATAATTCACGCCGCGTCGTCAACCAACAATAATAAAATAATAATGTGACGGCTGATTAAACAGCTAAGCTGCCACTTTTTAATGCCCATTTAAATGCGTATTTGCATAAACCTGCCTGGGTAATGACGTGGGAAAAAGCGTGGGGGGATGCTTCGCAGCTCACCGTGGGTCGGAGGCAACTTGTGAAGCTTAATAAAAGCGCAATTAGGCCATCGCAGCGAAAGCTAGCGTTCAAAATCATCGGGCGGCGTGGGGGTTAGGGTTAGCGCAAACGTGCTAACAAACATCATTGGCCTCATTCTTAGCTTCTAATCAGCTAATGGGCTAATGACACGACATTACACTTCCCCAAACACAATTAGCGGGCCTTGACTGGCGCCGATGCAAACAAGCGCGGGAGGCCAACGGGCGGGCTCGGAGGTCCCAGCAGTAATCAGTGCGGCAGTCGAGCCGAGTCAGCGAACCGCGAGCCAGCCGTCGTAACGGTGAGGGAGTGGCCCGTGTTTAAAGAGCCGACGCGGGGCTCGTAAAGCAGGCCGAGCGCCGTCCGCTAGATCGCTGAGGTCCAAAACTTTGCGACACTTGCCGCTCTCGAGGAATCTTATTAGAGCGCGCCGGTCAGTCGGTCGGCCGACCGCTCGCTCGCTCTTGAAAGTTGAGCAGCGACTCCTTCAACTCATCTCACCCCCCTTTGCTCTTCTTCTTCTTCTTCTTGAATTTAGACTGTGAATGCTACGGCCACTCCAACCGCTGCACCTACCTCGACTTCCTGAAAATTGTCACGTGCGTCACCTGCAAACACAACACCAGGGGCCAGAACTGCCAACACTGCAGACTGGGATACTTCCGCAACGCCTCTGCTGAGCTGGACGACGAGAATGTCTGCATCGGTGGGGAACTCGCGTGTGTGTGTGTGTGTGTGTGTGTGTGTGTGTGTGTGTGTGTGTGTGTGTGTGTGTGTGTGCCTGCGTGTGTTTGTGAACGTTGCACGGCAGAATGTGTTCAACGCAGAGAAAATCTGGGAAAACATTCACAGGTTAAGGTTTAGAGTCAAACCGAGACTTAACGGAGAATTCAACGGTGCTCTTTCCAAAAAAAAAAAAAAACCTTGTCCGATAAGTCATCGTGCGTGTAATTTCGTCACCGTCTTGCAAGGTTGGAGTCAGCACAAATGAGACCCCGATAAAAGGCCACAGAAAACCAACGGAAACCGGTTCAAAGTCTCCTGGGAAAAGCCGCCAACTAAGCCAAGCCGCCGGTTATAATCCCGATATTAATGCACATGACCCACAAACCCAAAAAACATGCAGTCACCGCTTTGCTGTCGGATTGCGTAATCTGGATTGGTGTAAATATTCCATTTTAAAGTCAAGGATTCCATTTGAATCTGTCGCCGTCACCACGAAACGACTCGAGTCTCGCGCCTCGCGATCAAAACGAATAATTATTGCCGAGGCCGTCATCAGTCAGCTTCGACAAATACGTCAAACGAATTGATGTAAAACTAATCCAAAGATTAATGAGCGCAACTCGCTGACCATTTCTCATTTCAATAAATCCAAAGAGCCTGTGACAGATGCTCGCAGGGGACGTTTGTTTTTGTTTTTTTACAGCTCCTCGACACATTTTCATCACGGCGGTTGTGTCTTCGCCAGTGAATTTCATTTGCGTTCCAATCATCTTTCCCGAAATAGAAATATTGTTAATCTCCTAATCTCGGACATTGCACTTACTTAACACACAGAGTAAATAAATAGAATGAGAAGATTAGACACCATTTTTTTGGAGGGGGTTGGAATCCCATCGAGTGCTTCAATTCGATTGACAGAGTTCAGTTGCGGACCTTCTCTTGGTCCCCCGGTTGCACTGGGGGGCATGTGAGGACAGGCCCCGCCTCAGATGGCGACAAACTGTCCAGACTGCTCGTTGCGATACGGGAACAATGACTTTGTGCCAAAGGGCGCCGCGCGCTCGGATACGAGTCCGCTCGCCCTGAATACAAATGGAGGCCGCCGCGTTAACAAACATTTCCCTCGCTTCTTTGGCTTTGTTAGAGTGCAACTGCAACCAGATGGGTTCCGTCCACGACCGTTGCAACGGAACGGGCTTCTGCCAGTGCAAGGACGGCGCCACCGGGGCCAAGTGTGACGAGTGCCTGCCGGGATACTACTGGAAACAAGGCTGTTACCGTAAGTCACCGAAAAACACACCTCATTATTTCAAATGTCCTCTTTTGCCACATCTGCCCTCTCCAAATATCTTCAAAGTCCCTATGATGGAGTGCTATACACAAGGGAGGCGGGGGCTTTTGCGCGTCTAAAATGTCAGCGCCGCAACCTTAAAGGTCTGGCGACGCGTGTGCTTTGTCCAGCCCCGAGGGGAATAGATCACGTCGCTCATTAGCCGCCATTGCCTGGATTGATGGCGCCTTCACACCTTAACCCCATTACGGGGAAGCCGAGGGAGGGCGGGGCGGGGAAGGGGCCACCGCCTCCCCAAACACTCATTAGACGTCCACCTGGACGCGCGCTGCTTCGGTATCTTAGCGTGTGCAAAAGTGCTCACACCCTGTAGCTAAGTAGGAGGACAAATACTGCGACGCAGCTTGGCCGCCATCTTGCGTGGCTTTCCGTCTTTTCATCATAAATAGGCAATTAGAAATCCCTCACTCAAGATAGAGTTCAAAAATAAGACGCAAAAGTGAATTTTTACTTTCAAATCTAAAGTTGGATCAAAAGAAAAATACTTCTGGCGCCTGAAAGTTTCATTCCTCTTTCTACTGAGAAGTAGCATTGAAAATGGGCAAAGTGACAGCAATAGTTTTTAAAGGAGCGCGATGACAACATACTGGTGGGGAAAGAAAAAAAAAAAAAAAAAAGAAAGAAAAATGTGTTCAACGGGGGAGAAAAGACGCAGGTGTTGCCTGATGTTGTCCCTGAGGCAAAGGCGGAGGGAATTTATCTTGATCCTCTGGCGCCCCTCCCATCTTTCTTCTTCTTGTCCTAAATTCTTAGTATGTTTACTGGGTCGCTCCTTTGGTTCTCATTTGCTCCCGGCTTGGGCCGTGGAAATTATATGCAGGGGTTGACTGTAGTTTGAAGATGTAATATCACTCATCGCCGCTAGGTGGCAGACATGTATTAGACACCGCCTTACGAGACCAAAAGACGTCTTGCAAATCCAATTGTGACCGGCATTCTTCTTTGCGTCACCCGCAGCCAACGTGTGTGACGAGGAGATGCTCTTGTGCCAGAACGGCGGAACGTGCTACCAGAACCAGAAGTGCGCCTGCGCCCCCGACTTCAAGGGGGTGCTGTGCCAACAGCCGCGCTGCGAGGCGGGCAAGGACTGCAACGGTGCCACCGCGTGGCAGCCCTCCGCCGCCACCCTGCTACTTTGCACTCTGCTCGCTCGCCTGCTAGCCACGCCACCGCCGCCCCACTGAACCGCTGCCGCCGCCGCCGCCGCCGCCGCCGCACGCAACCGACGAGTGTCTGTACACTGCTCTCGGAAAGTTGGAGATATTTGACTTGATCGTTGGGATTTTATGTTGAACTAAAAATGCGCCGGAACCTAAAGAGGGGGAACTTAGTTTGCGTGTCTCCAGACTTCTGCCTTTGAGTGTCATCAATAAAAAATAATGGAATATGGGCTAACAAACCACATCAAGGCTCCTGTAGAACACTACCAAAGTCCTCTTTAGGGCCCAAAGCAAGATCTTCATGTGGGTCAGCTCAGGGCTGGAAAGATTCAAGTACATTTTGGGCTCATCCAGAAATTTAACCCTAAAGCCAAATATCCCCAAATTTTGATTAATTGTGTGTACACGAGTGTGCGACCGCAGCACTCACGCCCCCCCTCACACACACACACACAAACCCACTAACACACACCTTACAGGACTGACAGAGTGTGTGCTCAGGTGCCAGATGGACAAAAAGATGACAATGACCAACGCGAAGGTGAAAGAGACAAAAAGATATATTATATATAGAGATATATAGATGACATATAATCCTAGCAACCACTGTTCCCTTTATTCCTGAGCAGGAGCAATGTGCATCAAACCAAAAAAAAAGAATTAAAAATAGCAGAATCACTTAAATCACCACTGATTCACATGAAAATGGAATGGCTGTCAACACGTTTTTTTTTTTGTTTGTTTGTTTTTTGGTGGGAGGGACTTGCGATCCCTGTGCCGAAGCCTACGCGCTCTGTAAGAACCGGGTTTCATTTCTTGTCAAAAAAAAACAAAAAAAAAAACAGCGCCAACACAGACTTGTACTCTTTCTGCTGCATTTTGTGTTCCAAGCATATTTCAAGTCCATGTACGTATCTAATGTGCCCACTTAACGGTTCGCTGAGATTCTACATATATTATTCTATGATATCATAGCCAACGGGCCACGGCAGATAGATTTAGTCACAGTATTACGGTTGCTATGGGAATGAGTGATTGCCGCCACACTTTAGCCAGATTTAATCTTCACACAGTAAATGGGAACAAGAGCGAGAATGAATAATATATGGCATTATTTGAATATTTTTTGTAGAAAGGATTTTCCCTTTCAGGTTACAATAAACAATGAAGGTAATAAAAAAAAAAAAATACCAGAACTGATCTTTGCAACAATCAGAGTGCAAGCATGTTATTCCACCCACATCGTGACTTACCTTCTGTCATTCACTTAATACATTTCGTTACACTGACACAGTCATCCTCTCCAACGTTTTGTCAACACAATAGAACCAATCATCAGATCGTCAAAACATGATGCCAAATCCGATTTGCAACGCCTCCGAGCGATAAGAGCAAATTGATTGGCGGCAGCAAAAATAAGAAATTCCACAGACCTGCTTTCTGAATGGCATTTTCACAACCACCGACGTGGCGTCGAGGATTCTTTTTTTTTTTTTTTTTTTTTGGTTCGCTCAGCTTTGGAGATTGTCATCTCCAACTTTATCCAAGTGTGACTCCATTTGGACTGTTTTGAAATCCAGTACAATAAACAGATTTGGTCCACAAATCTGCAATACAGAGAATGTAATTAGATTCAGGTATATCAATTACAGTGTACACCTTTACTCTTTCCAGAGGCTTTCAAATTAAACAATAAGGGATTCGGAAAATGAATGTATGAATGAATGAATGAATGAATGAATGAATGAATGAATGAATGAATGAATGAATGAATGAATGAATGAATGTGGTACCAGTTAGCGGTTCGCGGACGCCCTCTAGTGGTAAGTCAAATAATCCGTGTCCAAGTACAGCTCAGTCGTAACTTACTTGAAAACATTTACGTTTCTCTTTTTAACAATTAGTTGAGTTGGTGCTTGGTGGAGAGGAAAAGAGTTGGAGAATCAGTGTTTTTCTTAGCACCTCTTCTCATTTTCTTGATATCAACAAATGGAAGACTTCTGTAAAAGAGTAGCGTCAGAAAATTAAAAACTCTTAAGTACATCTAGCTGAAAATTATATTTAAATAACTGTAACCAAGTATAAATACTTTATTTCTAATTTCTCATTATTGTTATTATTGTGTTCTTCAGTCATCAGGAGCAGGACGGCATTTTGTGTCGATATTTGGCGGTCGTCACTTCCGACAATTGGTCCAAAATGAAGCTAACGTGCTGGCATAGCTGAAAATTACATTTAAATATCAGTGGTCAAGTACATATACTTTACTTCCTACCACACATTATTGTTACTATTGTGTACCTCAGTCAACAGGAAAGCGTTTTGTGTCCGATATTTGGCGGTCGTCACTTCCAACAACAGGTCCAAAGTGAAGCTAACGAGCTAGCATGCTAATTAACCGGCGTAAAAAGCGACAAAGTAAATTAGGGATGAAATGTCATAACGCAAGCAAATTCATTCAAGAAAAATAAACGAATAAATTCAATTTTAAAAAATCTTAATTCCGTCCTACACCTAAAACAAGACGAGACAAATTTTGACGAGCAGAAAGTTCGGTTAA
Organism: Syngnathus typhle; assembly: GCF_033458585.1. Taxonomy (NCBI): domain Eukaryota; kingdom Metazoa; phylum Chordata; class Actinopteri; order Syngnathiformes; family Syngnathidae; genus Syngnathus; species Syngnathus typhle. Next base: position 1,064,573 of record NC_083749.1, read on the forward strand.
ACGCGGGCGACCCCGGGCGCCTTGAATTGTGTTCGTCACCAGCATTTTGGCTCCAGGTGCGTTGCAGTGGGGAGGCAAAGAAAACCAGGACTGGATTTTGACACCTCCTGTGAGCAACATAGTCGGTCGAGAGGCAAAATGGCTTCCGGTTCACGTAATACAAATACTCCATGCCGGTGTCGGTACAAACTTGTCTTCTTCTTCTTCTTCTTTTTCCGGCAGTACAAACACAAGATGGCCCTCTACAGTTACCTTATTACAATTACAGCTTTTGTGGGCTAAAAGAACGCCCCAAAATCAAATTCATGCTGTAAATTCATTTTCCTTTCTATAATTTATTCCAGAATTTCCTCATCCCAAGGTGTTGGCTATGTGCTTTCGTCACTCACCTCGATGAAATGTCCCATCTTGCAAGTTTTGGTCGAGATACGCGAGGACAGAGCTTCACGCGAGTTCTCCAACTATGGCAGACTTTAGATCTGCAAAAGTCTTCCAGGGTTATGGGGGGGAAAAAACCACGCACATAAACACAGCAGGCGGGCATTTAAATTTTCTGATTAATTTGAGAACTTCCAAATATTGCAAAAGGGCCACGAGGGGCACGTTTATGTAATCGCCTCGTTTAAAATGTCTGGAGCTAATGAGATCTGTCAAGTGCGCTTCAGATGGACTCGGGCAGTTTGCAACAGCCGTTTAGCAGTACGTTCCGAAAAAGATCAGCCGCCACCATATCAAAACAACAGTCTAGTCACTTTTATCTAGGGGGGCGGGGGGGGGCTATTTTTAGTACAGCATTTAAATAAATAAATGTTCCTGCTTCAAGCGCCCAACTCTTCCTGGATGAAATTTGGCTCTTGTGTAGCGGAAATGGCGCATAACAGGGTTACTTGTGTAAGCCGAGCGCCTCGCCTTGCCTCGCCTTGCCTCGCCTTGCCTCGCCTTGCCTCGCCTTGCCTCGCCTTGCCTCGCCAGCAGGCCGCCTCCGGGGCGCCTGAGAGCGCCATCTGCCAGCAGGTCTGCTTCGCCGTTTGTGGCATGTTGGACCGGACTTGTGCTCCATCTTTGGCAGGATGCTCGATTATCAGCGTATGCCGTTTTCGCACGGGTGATATTTTTTCATCAAAATGTACACGAAAATGTATTCAATGTATTGCGCTGAAAAGTATGTAGTGCGCACGTTGGCCACCTGGGGGCAGTACAAAACATACGTTAAGATGCAGTAAAAGTCGTTTTTTTGCTGGTTGTGGGTTTAAAATATTACGCCTGTGAGTTTTTGTGAAGACAAAAGCCGAAGAAACAAGCAAAAAAGACTTTTGTGACGATACAAAGCATTTCATCTTGTTTTTGAATGAGAAGGCACGTCTCCAAAATCGTGATTGCTATAATAAGAGCCTTTGCCAACGAGCCATCTTTTCGGCCCTCATTATATCGAGAAAACGCTCTCAGTTATAATCCCGGACAACAGGAATCCTTTCCCAAATGTTCACACGTAGCTCATTAACACCTCCGCCAGCATTTTGCCGTCTTCCCTCCGGCTGGAGGTCAAGTTGGAGCTGGAAGGATTAGATGTGAAAATGCGCTCGCTCAACGTTCCAGCAAGTTGATGAGGGGAAATGACTTTTGGGGGAGTTCACATAAGCTTCCCTAAATAACCCATTTACGAGTCTTGATTTGTTTTGAAATGATCGTCGGACCTTTTGGACGCGATTGTGAGGTCGTCGCCAGACCTCGATGGGAGCACCTGAGACCAACACATTTCCATGCGACATGCTCTAGTTTGTTCTGGGGGAAATGTTGCGCTTGGTTTGTTCATCAGGAAGGCATTTATATTCATCAGGGCGTTTTGATTCTTTAGCAGCGCCGGTGCGATCATCGCACAAACTCGATGCGGGGCCTGATAAAAAATTGATGAGGGAGGGCCCAGCTTGTTGTGGTTTTTTTTTTTAATATATTCCATGAATGTGATCACGGCAAGTCGGTGGGGCAGAAAGAAACAATCACGGGACTGAGCAAAGGTATCCAACCAAGCGTGTGGCCTTTTGCACTGAGGACAAAGAGCTGTCAAAATGGATGCTGCGCGAGAAACTGCACCTTTTCACAATACATGTCCTGACACAAACGTGTATCATTTTAAAAGTATATTTCCATATGTTTAAACCGCTTTTAAAATAGTTTGCCTAAAGGTAAGTTACAGTAATAGCAAATGTTAAGGTTACAAGAGCAAAATAAAGTATTGGTTAAAAACAAGCGCTAGTTGAAAGTATGTCGCCCTCTGGCGGACAAAGGAGGGGTTTTCTCAGCGCTCAACGCAACTGGATTTTTAGAGCATTTGTTTCTGGAAGGGGGGGGGATTACATATTTACGCTCCTGGGTCTCTAATGTTTGAGCTAGTGACGATTTAGTACGGTAAAAGAGAAGACGTCGTATATCAAGTGGAACTTTGTACGTCAACACGTTTATTCAGCCTGATAGAGAATACACAAGGAAATAATATTTCTCTTTCCCTTTTTGATACTGATATGACACTCGGATCGGGAGTGGTCGGAATTCCACATCACATGCTACAACCAGCCTTGTTTATGGATTTTTATTCATTTTTTCCCTTTCTTCAAAAATGATTCTTTTTTTCATATAAAAAAAAAAAAAAACAGGATTTAAGCGCTCTTGAAAAGGATGCAGAGTGTTGTCTTAGAAATGTACAAAAAAAAAACTTATATGAACAAGAACATGATCATTACAAAATTCTTTAAAAAAAAAAAAAAAAAACTCCAAGACGCAAATGAGGCATAAAAAGCAAATCAAAATCACCTTGGTCCAAAAATGACCTGCTTCTCTGTAAACTTGGATTTGCACACAAACGTTCATGAAGAGTAAAACTGAGGGGGGGGCGAAAGAAAAATCTTGAAATTGGACAAATAAATGGCAATGAAAGGAAATTTACTGCAGTAATTCTTCTCAAAGAAGGTAACGGGGAAAAAAAAAGTTATAAAATACTGAATTGAGTTCATAGAAAAAGCTTCATTTCAGTAGCTCAAAAGCCAAATGTGTAAATGAGACATCCACTCAAGAGAAAATGAAACATCGTTTTAACAACAATTCAAAATCTATTTGACTGTTTCTTATCTTCGCTATCGGGCAAAAACACTGCACGTCCAAATATGGTCAATGTAGGTATTCTTTTTACACTACGCTTCAAGTTTGGTTTGGTGTATGACACTGACCGGCGGAAACGGTTTGGGCTTGAGTTGGAGAAAATAATCGTTTCGCTAACTGTCCGTCTCAAGCGAACTACTGAAATGAACTCACCGATTCACTGAAATGTACGGCTACATTTCATTTCTTGTATTACAATTTCACTTGTAAAAAAAAACTGCAAATACATTCAAAAAGGATGATGAGGAAAGAAAAAGTCATTACCATTCAAGGTTGTCGCAAATTCCAGAAAGTTCGGTGATACCAAAAGAACTCGTTAATATCGAAGCGCAATTTGGATAAGTGTGCAAAGCAAAGCACGACAGGGAGATCCAACTTTACGGTGGCCCCACCGTCCGCGAGTGTTGGGCCACCCCGTCGGCAGACTGTTCCAATGGTTCCTTAACATTTAACCGGGGCGTCATTCTTTTTTTTTTTTTTTTTTTACAAAGTGCATTTGTTTCCCTCGAAATCACAAATTTCTTCAGCATTAAGGGGAAAAACTCAGGTTTGTGTCAGAAGATTAAAAAATTGCTGCAGTGTGACAATTAGTTGTGAAGAAAAGCCTGCAGTTCAGCTCCTGGGAGGTCAGGTGACCCCATCAGTGTGCGCTCACTTCAAATATTTCATCTATTGTTTAAATAGTTGGCCTCTCGCACGGCGTGGCATGCACCAACGAGCTGTACAAGGACGAGGCGTGCGTGTGTGCGTGCGTGTGCGTGTACAAGCCAGTGCCTCCCCGCTTGGTTTTTTTTCTACCCGTCAACTCGAGTCCGCAAGTCCTCCAGTGTTTTTCTGTCAAATGCGTGCGAGGGGCTCACTGGAGTTTTGTGCCCAGCTTTCGTTGTCTGTTTCTGAAACAGGTGAGCAAGGCAAGGGGCTCATGTAAGAAGCGGCTGTCGGCGCGATGGCGGCGGCGGTTGCGGCGAGCCTTACCTGGCTTCCGAACGCGTCACCGTGTACTCGAACCACAAGATGTTGGGAATCAGGCTGGTGTCGCGCACCAGGAAGTACTCGGATACAGGCCTGCCCCAAAACACAAAGATATATTGAGCTGTCTAGGTCATTATTGAATCATTTGAGAATTCGCAGCAGGTACACATTCGGCTGTCCTATCTGTGACTGAGAATGCAACGCCACTTACCATGCCGCTATTTTGGGGAACAACGGGGTGAGCAGCTCCTGCGTGATGAAGAACCAGAGCCCGGCGATGACGCTGCCCGCCACGCCGCCGTAGAACACCTGGCTCCACGTGTGGTACAGCAGGTACACCCTGCAAAGCGCAAACAGTAAGTTAAGTGCACACGCAGGACCCAAAATGAGGGCAGTCTGGATTTCAGGGGCGCAGACCTGCTGTAGGAGACGGCGAAGGCCACGGCCAACAGGACGACGGACAGGACGTGTCTCCACAGGAGGTCCACGCAGCGAGCGTTGTTGGTCTGGTGCATTCTGAGGGCCAAGGTGAGACAAGATCTTGACCTCCTTTTATTTCCATCACACCCACCTGGGATTTGTACAGGGGCGTGCAGACTTTTTCTAACCCCACGCACACGTGTGTCACACTCACCTTAAATAAAGAAAAAGAAAAAAGTAAACAACAAAGAACCAGATGAGCTGGGAATGACTGGACGGCATCCCATAGTCGCTGCTCATCGCCGAATGAGTCCCTGCCGACAAACCGCGCGTTCAGTCACTGGCTGGGCCCACTTTGACTTCCATCGGCTGCTAAAAGGGAAGGCGCGGTTTCGCGTACCTGCACATGGCCGCGGCTCTCGGAGTAGGTGTTTGAGTATCCAGTTCACAGCCTCGTTGAGGGTGAGCCCACCAAAGAAGGAGATCTGCGGAGAAAGGCAAGCCGTTTTGTTTAGCCAAGGTTCCTTGCAACATGTTCGACTTGCGCTTTCCACCTACCGTGTGCAGCTCCCGTTTAAAAACAATGAGGGTCACAAAGCCCACCAGGATGGCAAGAGGCAGAAGGCTGATGTAGGCCAGCAGGTGTCCCGTCAGGTCATCTGAAACGATAAACCACAACGATAAGACGTGGGAAGTCACTCACTCCCTAAGCACAAAGCACAATGTAAGGAAGGAGCTATCTAGGTCCACTGCAAACAAAGATATATACAACTTAAATATTCTTTGGTACTGAGTCTTTCAAGTGCTGTATTTGCAGTCATTTACTTATTCCGTACTTTTTTCTGCTTTTAGGTGGACTACAGTGAACGATATCATTTAAAAAAATGAAACTTGCAATAATTATTTTACACGCACACACATGCTAGATTCTGACCTAATTAGAAATCCAACCGCGTCCTATTTAGCGCACTGAGCTTAGTTTTGGGAAACACAATTAAAGCACATTAGTCCTTTATTGAAATGTTAAATGATCATCTTTTAAACATGCTCTTCTTTATGTTAGGGGCTAGCAATGCTAACACAATCAGCCCGGTGAGCTAGCGTCAGTGTTAGTAAGTCCTCGAAGGAAGAGCTCATTCAAATAAAGCAACACTTTGATTTTCACCTTTCACCGTGTATTAAATGTGAGAGGAGCTCGGGACGTGTGATGTTTGTTGAATTCCCTAGGGGGGAAAACAAACGCCTATATCAACTCTTCTCTTAAGCTAACTCGCTAGCCTTCATTGTGCCCACTGTCACAGAGTGCGCATGCGCGTCGTCTCACAATTTAGCAAGCACGGTGACGTTTTGCGCTTCGCGGCGTCGCACAATTTAGCAACACCGGGAAACTGTGCGCTTCCATTCACGGGGAACGACACACGAAAAGACGCCAGGGAGTCAACCGAGGGTCGGTCGTCAGGCGAAAAAACGTCGAATCCACTTACCCTCGGCAAACTCGACGTGTGTTAGCGATATGGACCGCCATCGAGGTGGCGCCGAGCACTGCTCTTCCAACGCCATCTTTACCCGGACGCAACCACCGGTCAAGACACGCCCATCGCGTGAGGCCAGCCAATGGCGAGCAGCGAGAGTCCTTGGGGCCAACCAATCACAATGCGAGGGGAGCGGCGAGCCGGAAGTCCAAAGAATTATTGAATGAACAAGGAATACAAACACAAGCAGTTTTGTCGAGTTAGTTAAATCATCTGAATAGTGGTATAGTATTGTTTAATAACAAAAATTAACATTTAATACAGAGAACCATCGTCAATTTACAATTTTTACAAACATGGAAAATGAAAGAATTAAAAGAAAAGGCAGGGTGACAACACAATAAATAACAGATTTTTCTCCCCCCCCCCCCCCCCTTCAATGTTTTGGCAATTATAAATCAACACCATTGGGTAAGCTGTGCCGAGTCTCATTTTGTTCATATGAATTTCCCATGCAAGCCAAAAAAGAAAAACTAACTTTTTAGTATGAAACTGCCCATTTTTGATGCACGTTACTTACTAGATGAGCATGGATCCTTCCACTGGGAGATTGAATTGCACACGCAGACCAAGACTTTAAATAAAAGGGAAAGCATAAAATTCACAAACCACAATGGCAGGTTTTGGATATATATCTCTTATGTACAATGTTCACCCTATCTTAAGCCTAAACACATATGGCATGAACAAAGGTAAAGATATGTATCAGTGTCAATCGTGTGCCGTCCCAAGCCACACGTAGCACTCCTGCTTTGAACTCACACCTTTACCATGGCACTGACCAGCGACCGCGGAGCTGAACGAGGTTTTGCTGACATGTCGCTTTCATCCACTACAAACATTTGCATAACCTTCTCGTAAATACATCAATATTTATCAGTCAATATACACTGACCTGTAAATGTCCGAGTGCATTTTAGGTTCACCTTGAATTTCCCTCAAATACCCCAAACTTTTTGTGAGTAGTGTATACGCATTTGTAGGTTGACATGTTTTGGATGTCTCTGAGGTTTGATTGACCAAGTGGCCCGCAGGTCATCAACCTCCGCTTGAAACTTTCAACAGGAGCTTGACGGCCTACAGCAGAGGACACGCGTTCGGTTCGCGCTCTCGCAATTGGACCGGAATAAATAGCTGCAGTACAACGAGATTTAAGTCGACTTTAAGGGCAACTTATCATCCTTGGAAATCGGTAATGATTTCATATAAAATGCACAAACACGCAGGAACGGCTTGTGCTGTACATACGGATGACGTTTGAAGAGCTGCCGTCCTTTGTTCCGTGATGGACTTCTTGATAGTAGCGGATAACCTGACGAGTGAGTGGGAGGGAGGGGGGGATGAGAATGACCCCCCGTCCCTTACACACACCTGGTGCAGTTCAGTAGGGTCCATGCATGTCGCCGTGCGGGCCGCCGTTGAGCTCCTGGAAGGCGTCGATGCCCAGGTAGCCCAGCAGGATCTCGCTGCGGCGGTGTGAGAGTTTCAGGATGTCCTCTGCCAAGCACTGCACTGTTGTGAAGCGCACCTTGTCGTGGTCAAACATGTCCTTGAGGTACTGCACGATTTGTTGCTGCAGACAGTGGAGTGGAGCTTTGTCATTCACCAGTAGCGGCTGACAAGCTTTTCTTTCAGGATGTCAAATGATTGCGATTGGGTCGAGAAACATCACACACGTCCTCACCTTGAAAATGGTACACACTTCGCTCAAGTGCTGCCTGGGGCCCAAAAAGCCAAAGGCCAAAACCGGGCTCACGTGCTCCGATATGGCGTAGAAGTGGGCGATAAAGCCGTCGGGAACCATGAGAAGTCGCCTTTTGGCCTTCAACACCGACCAGCAAGCCGTCGCCAGAGCCTGGAACACAAGCGCAACGGGCTCAGATGGAGCCCGCCAGCATGAGAGCGGGCGCCCGCCGGCCGACCTCACCGTTTCTTTAAAGCTGTCCGAGAGCCATCGGTTCCTCAGCACGGCCACCACGGACGAGGGCGGGTTCTCCAGGTCTTCAAAGGCGTCCATCAGGATGAAGTCCAGCACGATGTCAAAGAAGGTCATGCACACCACCTTCAAAACGTGCAATCCAACATGAAACATCACCGCTCATCGACCCGAGTAAGCCACGGCCACAGGACGGCTCACCCCGCGGCCCTGCAGCTCCATCTTGGTGACGGCCCACGCCTCCTCTCGCTGAATGTAGAGCAGCATGTCCTCGTAGCTCTCCAGGAACGCTTTTGGACTCTGAACGCGACGGCAAAAATAGCTAGATTTAATCTCAAGCCAAGAAGAAGAGCGAGTCTCCATTTGACGGCAACTTTTGAAGCGTGTCAATTCCCTCCATCATTCTCGAAATGTTGGCTTGTTGTTTTCACCTTGTTGGCCTTCACCATCAGGCCGGCAATCATTTGCTTGCCCGTCTCCATGAAGAACGTGCGGTGCGTCTCATCCAGCAACAGCATCTGAATCACAAGTGGGAGTCTTTGGACTTATTATGTTACTTATTACAAAAGACTAAGTGACTTTTGATTTGTGCTTATAAATAGTTTAGCATTCTTTTACTTTTGCTCGCTTCTCTTTGTATTCCTGTCGCACAGGTATGGCGGCTGGGAAGGTGCGCACCCACCTGGAATGCTTGCCTGACACAGTGCAGCTTGGCCAGGAAGTCCTGGTCACCGTAACATTCAAGTAGTTCAGTCCTGGCAAAAAACAAATCTGGACTAGTGAATGCAATTTGGCTAATGCTGAACTGAAACGCCGGAGAATTGAATTCAGAAATGGAAGAAATGGTGCTTCCTCTGTGTACCTCAGCGACCTGTAGGCTACTCGGTCCTCCCTGACACGAGCCAGAGCTTCTTCGTAGAGAGCGGCGGGCTTCAGGAGCTGGTAGGGGCCTTGTAGCGAAATGGCGTCAAACATCTGCACGCCAAAAATACAAGTTCCTTCAAATATGGCGTTGCAGTCGCAACGGCGGCGACCGCGAACGTGGCCGACCTCCACGGCCGAGAAGAAGGAGTCATCGGACGAGACCGTGGCGGCGTCGTCGTCGTCGCTTGCCGCCATGCGGAAACTCTCCAGCGGGGGGAAGATGAGCGTGCCCTCGCTCTCTACTGGGACGGGGGCGGTGACAGGACATTTAGCAATGGAATGCAGGATGCCCATTTTTAATGTTGGTCTGCTTTTTTTTTTGCTGGTTGTCATACCAAAGTCAGCCAGCAGGCTTTCTGTGGGAATGCTGCCGCCAAAATCCTCCTGCAGGTGGTACGCCCGGTGCAGCAGCGTCTCCAGCTTGTCGGCAAACACTTTGTTGTGAGCTTCCATCTGAAAGGAGTGAGAACAATTGTTTCAAAAAAATAATAATAATATTTTTTTCAAAAAACTTACGGTGGGAGCATCCCCGCACGGTGTCCCCTGCAGTGCCAAGCTGCTGTTGCTGGAACTCAAGTTTCTGCGGGTGTGACGAGCATGCAGCGCTTGCTCCCATTTTCGGAGGGCCTCCTCGAACAGCTCCATGCCTGACGCACAACCGCCTCGCTTTGTCACTGACAGGGAAGCTCCGTCATGCGTCCGTGGAAATTTGATTTTACCCATTAAGTAGAGATTCTCCGCATTGGCGTCCTCGGCCGCCGCCGCCGCCGCCAACGGCTCCCCCGCCGCCGCAGCCTCCTCAGCCTCCCAGGGCGTCGGCGGGTTGGCCGACTGATTCGGCGAGCTCGCGACTCGCATCTGTGGGAGGGGGACATACTCATTCGACGACATGTATGGCTGCTGATTTCAAATCTGAGCGAGAACGTCAGCTGGTGTCTTTAAGAGTGGCTGTCGATAGTCATCTTCGCAGAGAGATGATGGAAACTTACGGACGCCAGGCTGTGCGAGGAGCTCGAATGTTTGCTGGGCGCCAGGGAGGAGATGCCACTCAGCGTGTCGTTGCTGCGCGTACCGGGGCTCATCACCTGTCGGCCCGTCGGCGGAACTGCGGGGTGGGAGCGACGTCACGGCGGAAAAGTACGACTGGCAAATATCGGGCGGCCAGCAAGGTACCTCTCCTCAACGACGACGGCCTCCCCGTCCTGAGAAGCGCTTCGGGCACGCCCGTCGGCACCCGGTCCTCCTCGGTGCGGACGGCCTGCTTCCGCTTCCTGCCGCGCCGCTTCAGCTGGTGGGCGGTGAGCGCCAAGGCCACACTGCCCAGCGCCGTCGCAAACAGCACCTTCTTCAAGCTCGGGCTCAGCCTCAGCTGCGAGAAGATGGACTGAGAGGAAATGATTGTCACATTAGTCTTTTTCAACATACATTTTGTTTGTATTTGATGACAAAGCAGCCAGCGCAAATCGCTAAAAACATGGCTGGACTGAAAACAGGTTCCGGTAACGACACCGTAGCCCTCTTTACCTGGCCAAAGGTAGAATAGAGGAACACGGGTATCTCTGCGACCGTCATGGCCAAGGCCTGTGCGACGGACACGCCCTCCGTTCTTCTCAGGGACATTTCCGGGCGAGCCGAGTGGCAACCGCTCTCCGGAGAAACGCCAAAAAGCCTTCACCTGAAGCCAAGCTCGGGAGATTTGCCTTTTACTTTGCCGTCATCTGTCACGTTAGCCTGCAAGGCAAAAAATACATCAGCACAAGGTCTTCAGCCTGTCAGGAAGGCCACCTCCCGCTGCTCCAGACAGGGTATTAACACAAGGCGAGGTAATTAAGCTTGCATTAACCGGTTAGCGGCGGGGGAAAGGTGGCCAGAAAACAGGTACTTAGACAAATTAAGAAAACAAACACTACGGCTGTGTTCTGGAACGTTTACCTGGTCCCTAAACACTACACAGGGACTTCAAATTCCCCGGGAATTTTTAGATACATCGAGCAAACCCATTTTTTTTATCTACGAATTGCAGAAAAAAAATCCAGGAATAATTTGCTGTTGCGCCTAGGTGCCACAAGAGGGCGACAAAACATTTAAAGCAGGGACGGTCTTTTCCATCCAACACAAACACTTGAGTTAAATATTTTATCTCGCGGTTAAATCACTCACCACAAACTATCAATAGAATTAGTTAAGATACTTGCACAGACTTCCGTGAGATGTCAGGTGGGCAAATAATGCACAGTATGGCATTAGACAAACCTTTTGTCATTCTAAATTTTACAAACAAGGTGCAACTGAATAAGTACATTTGTGACTACTTCAAAACGAGATTATAGCGAAGTATAACACACCTTAGTCCATTTTATGGGCTATATTGGCTTACAAAAATGTTAGAAAACATGACAGCTCATATGGCTGGCTTTTATGAAAATCAGAAACCGTTCAAAATGATATGAGCGATGCCAAGAGAAACCTGCACGACTCAAGCTAGGCGGTTGGCAACCCGCTAGAAAGCCTCCACGTTTATCTTCACACTCTTTAGGTTTAACAGCATTTGGAGGAAAACAAATGGACATTGCGGTAAGCGGCGTTAGCTATCAAGTTGGCTAGCCTAGCTCACGTCTCCTGTCAGAGAACATCACACCCGGTGCGACGCCTGACACGTTTTACAGCAATTTCCAACTCGGGATCATATTAGCAGCTGAATAAGAATGACTGTAGAGGCATTTTGGCTATACCGTGCGCATCCGACGTGCAAAGGAAGGGCATTCTTGTGTCACGGTGGAACCGTCCCGCAGAACAAAATGTGTGGTGGGGATACTGACACGACTGTTAGCCAATTGCGTAAGGGTGTAGGGGGAACTTCCGCATTATTGACCAATCGGATGAAGCAAGTAGGCGGTTACGTATTTCTTTAATCCAATCAGATGTGTCAATGTTGACTCACGACGCAAAAGCTTGCAAAAGCAAACCGGAAGTAAAGTTCGATCGACACAAGAACTTGGGCTCAGTTTGTCACAAAAACGGTGATGTATTTCAAAATAAAAGTATCCTACATAACACGTGCTTCTGACGTTTCTGTATTCCGACACGACTCTGAAATCGCAACACTGACATTTCCGTGTATTCAGCAATAAAAACCATGAACATTCGGGCTTACTTTTGTTTTGCTGTCGGAAACGCCTGGATGGACCGGAACCTCTGCGCTAATGCAACCCTGCGATTGACTACATCGGATAAGATGAGTCCCGCTGAGGTAACGGTCCCGGGACCTCCAAAGCCCGTGACATGAAATCTACGGTAAGAACGCGTGTCTTTGAATGCATCACTTGCACTTCATGCTCGTTTCATCAACTTTCTTCGACGTGTACATCGATGTTTGTGTGCGCGCACACAGACGCTGCACTGGCTTTGCGTGCTCAGCCTCCTAAGCCTCCCGGTGTTGTGGTTGGGACATGTGATCAGCCGGGGGGACCGTGCACCACCGCGCCCTGCAGCGAAGCCCAAAGAAGGAATCTGGGGCTACGTCAGGATCCGGCCTGACAGGGTGGACCAGGTGACACCTTTCAAGCGTTTACATGATACTTTGTAAAACTCTTTTAATTGCCTCGAGAGAAAGGGCAGCAAATCACTGCTTTTGTCTAAATTTAACTTGTTTTCAAGCTGGATTCACAATTTTTTCCTTTATTTTTTTGCATGCGTTTCAGTTCCTAAACCTGCACTTCAACCAGTGCGCGTTGATCTCCAGCTCCGGCCAGATGCGCGACGCCGGCCTTGGCGCCGACATCGACCGAATCCCATGCGTGATCCGCATGAACGATGCGCCCACGGCGGGCTACGAGGCCGACGTGGGGGCCCGGACCAGCGTGCGCGTGGTCTCGCACACCAGCGTGCCGCGCCTGCTCAAAGACGGGCGCCGCTACTTTGGAGAGGCAGCCGACACAGCCTACGTCTTCTGGGGGCCCTACAGGAACATGAGGACGGACGGGAAGGGCGCCATCTTCAACGCGCTGCGGAGGATCGCCACCCGCTATCCCAGCACCAGACTTTACGCCATGACCCCGGAGAGGATCCGGCTCTGTGACGACGTGTTCCAGAATGAAACTGGAAAGAATAGGTACACTCGGATTCCAAGTGACGTGAGGAAGTAAAAGTAGCGCTTGGCCGCCACCCTGTGGTCTTTCTGCTTTTCCCTCTTGAACCTCCTTTTCAGAATCAAGTCTGGGGCGTACCTGAGCACGGGCTTCTTCACCATGATGCTGGCTACGGAGATGTGCGAGCGCATTCGGGTTTTTGGGATGATTCACGCCGATTACTGCAAGTCAGTCACGTAGCAATCGCATTCATCTATACCCCTAAATTCCCAGGGAAGCTTTGCGACTTTTCAAATTGGGAAACCCTAATGATGCGCTGTTTTTGCTGCCCCCCTGTGGTCAGACAGAGCAATCGCAGAGCGGCGCTATACCATTACTACGACCGGGCGGCGGCGGCGGCGGACGAGTGCCTGATGTACAAGGCCCACGAGCGCAAGCGGCGCGGCGGCCATCGCTTCATCACCGAGAAGGCCATCTATGCCAAGTGGGCCGCGCGCCACAAAATGGAGTTCACGCACCCTTCGTGGAATTTGTGAATTTCTTCTTTATTCACTTGTCGGCAGTCAGTGAGCGATCAACGCTCTTATTTCTGCCACCATTTACTTGGATAGATTTTTCCGATTCTAATCACATGACAAAAAAAGTGGTTTACTTCATCAAAATCAAGGCGGCCCTTGTTTTCTCACTTCACTGGTTCTTTTATATCAAACAAATGATATATTAAAACCGCCGAAACATGTCAGCCTAAAAGAATGTGTTTGATATAAAAGAACCAGTGAAGTGATTAAAAAGGAAAAACAAGATGAACTTAATACAACTAGTACTTGTTTTCTATCGGAGTCACTAATGTTGAGGTGGGCCGGTTGGAGGAAGCAAGGAAGGAAGGAAGGAAGGAAGGAAGGACTGAAGAAAAAAACGTCACCGCTGCTTATTTTTCCCCCCCGTTTGTTCTTTTTGAATCGTCACTCGTCAGTCTGGATGTGTTGCCCCTCTCGTTGCGGAATCAAAGACACTCGTCAGTCTGGTGCGTTGCCGCTCGCTCTCATTGCGGGATTGATTCAAAGACACTCGTCAGTCCTGTGTGTTGCCGCTCGCTCTCATCGCGGGATTCAAAGACGCACGTTCAAACTGTTGAAGTCAAGTAGCCGAAGTAAAGTAGCCAGTTGTTCACTGGCAAGGCCAAAGTGGTATGTATGTTTTACTTTTGTATTTAATGTGTATACTTTATACATTTAAGTTTATATACGGATGAAGTCCCAATGATCGTCTCACACACACACACAAGTCCCAATGATCGTCACACACACACACACACACACACATCTGGGTGGATCAATTTCCAAAAGGGGCGTGTGCGGTTTGGGGGTCGTCGACTTGCCGCTACAACGAGATCGCGCCGGTCCTGCTTGCGCGTCAGCTGACGTCAGCGAGTGTCGCAGCAAAATGGACTGGGCAGCTGCGGCGGCCAAGCCGGAGCTGCGCTCTCCCAAGACAGAAGCATGACCATGAGAGCCCGTCGAGGCGTCGCGCGCTCGCTCGGAACCCGCCTTCGGACCGCTTCGCGCAGCGCAACCACAAAACACCCGAGCAAAACGGTTAAGCTTCGTGGTCATGCCGCTCGAGGGAAATCCGAGTCGAGTCAATCACGCGGGGCGGAGTGAGTCAGTGACATGGTAATTTGAATTGCTCCTATTTCATTCTTGTCTTTCTTGCCTTGCACGTATTAAGGGCGATGCGATTGATCATAATGTGAGCGAGCATGTTTACCGAGGGGCTTGCGTAGCACCGAGTATGGGCGAGCATGAGCTGTAAATAAACACTGCCCCCCCCCCCCCCCTCTCCACTAACCCCCCTTCCCAAATATGCTGCAGGACCACCAAAGACAGCGTGTCCGCACACAACTAAAAGCATGGCACTCAAGGTATGACACACACGCACCCGCGAGGGCTCGGTAGGGCGTGGCCCGCACATCCTCCCTGTTGATTGAGAAGGTCAGCTAAAACAATTAATAAATCATGCATGATATTATTGCATTATTAATAAACTAATACAAGAATCATTACGAGGAAGGATTCAAGTCAAATGAATACCAACCCACGACAGAGAAAAAAAAAGTGTTAAAATGAGAAACTTACCACATACGAAGTATCAAATTCAGTAGGTCTCCACTAGAGGGCGCTCACGCGGCAATTTGATGGACTACAATTTGTAACTGATGCGACTTTGGTCTTCTCAGGCGGGAGCGCAGACCCGGCGGGTGGCTATCGCAGTGGCCGTCTTCATCCTGATGATGCTCTTCATCTTGTTCAGCTCCAGCGCCAGCACCAGCGCCAGCCAGGCAGCCTACGGGCCCTTCCACATGGCCAAAAACCACACGCCCCGGCCCACCAACCTCAAGACGTGGGCCACCAAAGACGACTACGTGGCCGTCTTAGGCAATGAGGTAAGGCCCACCGTGCCATCGTGGAATCATTCCATGGTTGATTTGGAGTTGGTCATAAAGGTTCCTCATTTTCAACCCCAGAGAATGAGCCAGCACTGCCAGTACTGCGCCCTTGTCACCAGCTCCAGCCACGTGCTGGGCACCAAAGCGGGCAAGGAGATCGACGCCACCGAGTGCGTGATCCGCATGAACGACGCGCCCACGACGGGCTACGAGGCCGACGTGGGCAATCGGACCACGCTGCGGGTGGTGGCCCACTCCAGCGTGTTCCGGCTGGTCCGCCGCCCCGACGAGTTCATGGTCGGGGGCGCCGACTACCATCCCATTGTCATCTTCTGGGGACCCCCCAACAGGATCGCCAAGAACTCCAAAGCCACCTTGTACAGATCCATCCAGAGGATTTGCGCCACATACAAGCGGGCGGCGTGTTTTACCGTGGCACCGGAGAAAATGTTCCGATTCGACAAGCTCTTTGAACTGGAGACGGGGCGAGACAGGTGAGTTGCGAACAAGAATGCCTCTTCAGCCACAAGGTGGCAGCAGAGCTCGCCTTTTCCCTGACGACTAGGCTAGGCTAGGCCGGCCTAAAATGTCACCGTCTTTCTCCTTGTTCAGAATCAAATCAAACTCGTGGCTGAGCACGGGCTGGTTCACCATGGTCATCGCCATCGAAATATGTGACAACATCAAGGTGTACGGGATGGTTCCGTCCAGTTACTGCGGGTGAGTAGGTCGGGGTTATTCCATTGGGTTACAAGTGAGCCGAAGAACACGGCCGTGTTTTGGTGGCAAACGGGGGCTTTTTTTTTTTTTTGAGCAGTCTTCTTCTTACAGGAATCGGACAAGATCCAAGAAGATGCCGTATCACTACTACAAGCCGCGCGGTTCGGATGAATGCGTGATGTACATGCATAACCAGAACAACCAAAGAGGGAACCACCACCGCTTCATCACAGAGAAGCAGGTGTTTGGCCGCTGGGCGCAGCACTACAACGTCACCTTCGCGCACCCCGCGTGGTGAGGACAGATGGACCCTTGGATGAGGGGGAGGGGGGGCAACAACAACAACAACAAAAAATACTGACGTGTGGAATGTTTTGTTCTTGATTCGTTGTGAGTTCTTTTTTACAACTTTGCAGTCTTTTTATCTTGATCTTATTTATCACGATGCACTTTTGCTTCCCAGCATCAATTAGGGGAAGGAAAGCTCGTCGAGTGCATGCTGGCGCTTCCCGTTTTGACGGATGGCCAAAGCCGCTCGCCTAATGACTTGCTGGATTAGTTTGACGTTTGAAAGGAAGCAGAGCTTTTGTTGACTTGGCTGAAGTAAACATCGTATTGATTTGACTATAACGTTGTGGTGTTTTTACTTTCATCTATCTTTGCAAAAAAAAGGAAGGACCTGTGACATTTTTAGGTACTGGAAAAGGCAGCCGCTATCTTCGGCCTCAGCGTGGACATGGAGATTAAAATGGCTTCCTGGGTGAAAAGGAGACAAGGAGAGGATGAGTTGACGTCTGGGGCGCGTCCAGCGGTCCAAGCCCGTTTCCAAGTTGCGTCTCACCTCCGTGCGAATGGTGCGGCTGGCCTGGGCAGGACACGTGTTGAGGTAGAGGTCAAAGAGGACGCTAGGACACGTCACGTCCAGGTTCTGATCGGCATCCAGACTGGACTCCAGTCCCTGGACTCCTCCAAAGACCACCAGAAGATGCCTGCAAAAGTGGCCCATGAGGAATAGCGGACGAGCGCCGGCAGCGCCGGCGGCTAGCTTACTTGAATGGCCGCAGCGAGGCCTCGTCCACATTGCTGCCTTTTTCCGATGTGCCGACCGTCACGTCGTAGCCGTCCTTGTAGGGACTTTCTGTGAAAACGGCGCCTGTGGAATCAGATTAGAAAATCAAATCTCAAAGCAAAAGAGTGGGGAGGCGTTTGTTGGAACACCTACTGAGACAGGATGCCAGGCGGACGCTGTAGCCCCAGTAAAGGCCGCCTTCCGTGGTGGGCACGTGAGGAGCAACCACCACGCCCTTGTATGTCTTGCCCTCTGGAGGACAAAGGTCAGACTTCACATCCTTTTTAAAAGAGTTTCAATTTTGAAAGTGACCATCACCTTGCTTCAGCGGCACGTTAAGACGAACGGTGACTCTCAAGCCCGGCTGTAGCTGCTTGTCGATCTGCACCTCCTGAGGCGGAACGCCCATCGTCAACATGGCGGCCGCGTCACGCCATTTGGCTTGCCGCTTCTTACCTTCCTCATGCCGCAGTTGACCAAAGAACCTTTGCCCGCTCTGGTGGGCCTGTCCAGGACGATGCCCTCCCGGTATTCCGATTCCTCGTCCATCCTCATGTGGTGCGGACTGTCCAAAGGGTTCAGAAGTCCTACGAGGAACCCATCAACCGGCGTTCATCAAATCGAGCTAGCGTTGAATTAAGTTACTATGGTGACACCCAAAATAAAAAGGTGGACACGCCACCCGCGTGACAACTAATCCAAATGATTTTGCGTATTTACCTGCATACTGCAAGTCTTGATGCTTTGGGAAGAACATCTTGCGCAGGTACCTTGGACACGTTCAATTTCACGTGAGTCATAACAAAGAGCAAATAGGAACACCCAACACGTGCTTCCTCCGACTCACTGTGGACACTCCAGGAATTGGAGGATTCTGGCCAGCTGGACGCACGCTTGGCCTTTCTTCCCGATTCCTTTGTACTCGCCTTCCACGCTCCTGCGGCAGACACCCAAAAAAAAACCTTAAAATTAATGGCGAGCAGTGGATTCTGGTGCATCCACCTCAGAGGAACCCACTTGACATCTTCGCCTTGCTCATCAAAGACGATAATCTCATCCACGGAAAAGATGACGCAGGCGCGGGCGATCTGTCCCGCCAGGTAAGTGCGTAGTTCGGCGGACTGAGCGTTGTCCAAGACCGAGCCCGGCAGAGCCACGCTCACCGTGTACGCTCGACCTACAGGGCGCACACAAAACCGCACGATTGCAAATAGCATTTGAATGAACTAGATAATAAATATTTATACTGGGGACTGTTACGAGATGTTCCAAATGATCCCGATTATTTTCAAATACCTTCTTTGTGGTGTGTGTGCGTCTCCTCTGCTTTTTCCTTCTCAGCAGCCTCTTTTTGTTTCTGATTTTCTAGCTGTTTGATCAGCTTGGCCTCTTTCCTCTGCCTCTTGGCCTCCTTGACTGCTCAGGATTGCCAGTGGGGGGGAAACAAAATCTCCATTCAAAATGACTTTTACATTTTGAAAGAAGGCTAAAAACTATGCTTGGTGGAATTCAGAGGTGTGCTGTTTAAACACTAAACAAACACATAGCTAACATGTTTGGAGGAAATAGTTGTCCCTGAAAAAAAAAATAGTCTATTGACTAAAAAAAGTCAAGCGTAGCCTCCATATTTTTAGCATTTTTAGCATCAGGCTAAGTGTATACTCACGTTGTGCTTTCTTTTTCCTCCAGTCAACCTTTTCCTCCGGCTGAACGCAAATAAAAAAACAAAATGAAAGATTAAGAAACTAGCTTAACGCAGATTTTTTTAGTAGCACCCTTTAGTACCTGAGAGGAGGATGGTTTTGATCTCTTCGTAGCGACGCCGGGAGACATGATTTTCGCGACAACACGTGACGTTTATTTGCTTCCGGGTCATCTTCTTCTTTTACGTTTATTGTTTGCAAACCCTCTCCAAAGTACGGTAGCGCCACCAAGCGTGAGAAGACGTGCAGGAAATGAATGACTGTTGGATCTTTTAATTAATTTAGCAGTTTTTGTCACCTTAGTAGATCAATTGTTTATCCCGATTGTGAACTGCTTCTGATGACGTAAGTTACACATTTCGAAGTGTGTCTGAGACAAGAAAGAATTGCCATTAAATAGAAACAAAGAACTTCATTAAAACGTTGCTTGATTTTAATAGATTGAACAACATTTCATTTGAATTAAAGCGACAAGGAGCACAGTAATACTTGAATGTAGTTTTTTTTCACAGTGGATTGAAATCATTGCACAACAAAATCCCAAAGCCTGAGTGACAACATTTAGGCATACACAACTCAAGAAGTCTGCAATACTTTTGTTCCGTGGCAAAAAAGGCTTGGACGGTGAAGGATGTATTACACAAATACACTACTCGCAAAAACAGAGCGCTAAATCAAACACTTTTGGACGATGAATATGGTTTGTCGGCAAGGAGACTGAGATCTGGACGGCGGGACGGGTAGTAGCAAGTGAGGTCACACGTCACGTGCAGCCTTCCACGTTCTCAGGATGGCCTCTGCTGCATCCAGAGTGGAGTCCTCCTTTGAATTGGACACACAGGAAAAAAAAAAAAGCCGTCAGCCCCATACAAAAGAAGACAATGGAAAGGAATGCCATGTTACCTTGACGAAGCAGAATCGGATGTATTTGTCAAAGTCTTTGCCGTGCTCGGCACTGTAGAAGGCTGACACGGGAATTGTTGCCAAGCCCTGCAAAATAAAAATAAAATAAAACCCTCATCAAATAAATCCGGCCGGCTCTGAACCTACCTTCTCTTTAATGAGCCATTTGACAAATCGGAAGTCGTAGGCTTCGTCTTTTGCGCCCGGGTCAGCGAGATCCACCTCTGCGGAGAAGCAGGAAGTTCAGGCCACGCGACGTCACCGAAATGACCTTTTGGGCTCACCGACAGAGGAGATGTCGGTTATCATGAAGTAGCCCCCCTGCGGCATGATGGGCTTCAGGCCCACGCTCTCCAGACACGAGGCCAGCTTGTGCCGCTTCCGCTGCAGCGCGCGCGGCAGCTGGCGGAAGTAGCTGTCCGCCGAGCCCAACGTTTCCAACTCACGTTCGAAGCCGCGAGCTACCGCTTCCTGCATTGGGGGTTGAGAAATACGATGACGTGAGGCTTCCCGTCGGGGCCCTCGTGGCGATTGCCGTCACCTGAGCAGCTGTGGCGCAGTGGTACACGCTATTCTGATGGACGGTCTTCATGTGTTTGAGGATGCGTCCAGCGCCGATGGCCCAGCCCACCTGGACCAAAGTAAATCATCTTTGCCACCCACCCGCACCAAAAATTGGGATTTCACCTTCCATCCGGTGGCGCTGAAGGTCTTGCCGGCGCTCCCGATGGTGACGGTCCGCTCCCACATGCCGGGCAGGCTGGCTGTGGACCAGAGCAAACACGCTTGCGTTATTACCGTCTCGAGTTGCCACGCTGAGCAATTAGCAGACGGCCAGAAACGCCTCGCCTATTTTCACATGCTGGGCTCCGTCGTAAGTGAGCCACTCGTACACCTCGTCGCTGAAGCACAGCGCGTCGTGTTTGATGCACAGGTCGGCGATCATTTGCAGCTCTTCCTCGGTGTACACCTGCCAAGACAAAAAGATTCACGGCCGGACTCGGCCGCAATGGGGCGGCTCGACTTCTGACCTTTCCCAGCGGGTTGTTGGGCGTGTTGATGACAACGGCTTTGGTGCGTGGGGTGAATTTCGCCGCCAGCTCGTCGGAGTCCAGGACCCAGTCGCCGCTTGACAGGGCTCCGCCGCCTTCGACTTTCTGCGAGGGTGAAGAGGCAGACGCGTTGTCGCGCTTAGCCGCCATCAGATTTCCTCATGAGATAACGGTTGAGGGCACTTACTGGCCTCAGAGGGATGTAAACGGCCTTCCCGCCCGTCATCTTCACCATAGGCTGGTAGCAGTCGAAGAAAGGCTCCACGATGATCACCTGGCGGGGCCGCGTTTGCTCGCATTAGCCGCGCAAAAAGAGCAGCAGCCTTCAGTAAGAGCGTCCACCTCGTCCCCCTCGTCCACCAGCGCTTGGAAAGCGCAGAAGAGCGCCTGGTAAGCGCCCACCGTCACCAGGACGTCCTCCATGGGATGGATCTTCTGGCCCACGATGCCGCTGAAGAACTTGGCCAGACTATTTACCAGACGTGGGTGGCCCTAAGAGAAAGACGTTCGGGAGGCGGCTCGGGAGTGCTTTCCAACGCAGCGTACTCACAAAGGCGCGCGTGTACTGGTGCATGGAGGGACCGCCGCGCAGGGCTTCACAGAAGGCTTCTTGGATGTATTCCGGAGGGCCGAAGTCCGGGAAACCCTGCCCGAGGTTGACGGGATTGTAGTCGGCTGCCAATTGGGTGAACTCCACCCTGTTGGATGGGAAATTCGAAATACTTTTTTTTTTTAACAAATTGTTTTAATAGGGTGCAGGAAAAGTCTGAATTTAGGGTGGCGAACCTTCACTGTATTAAAAGTCAAAGTAATGTAATATCTTTTATTTGACAGCGAAGCTGTGATATAGGCAGAAAGAATACTTGTGGTGCAAATGTGCGACCCCTTGTGGACAGTTTCTGCAACGCACGTTACGGCATGTTTTCTACAACGACAAGTTGCTTTTGCATCGTTCTTAACTTGAAGCAATGAGCCCACAGGAAAGAAGATCAAATGAATTGAAAATAAATGATGAGTTGCTTCTGATTGAACGCACCTCGTCGTCGGTTTCTTACCAAACGTTTTTGTCCACTCCTTCGATCCGGCTCGCGTGAAATCTTCGTGACATGACTGTCTGCGAGAGGAAGAAGACCAAAGAGGATAAAAAGAAATAAAAGTGCCAAAACAATAAGGTTGTAAACGTTTCCGATCACATGCCTTTGGGAACTTTCGAAGCGTACCGACGCAGCGACTTGCAAGACTCCCGGCGAGGACTCCCATGGGCTAATGAACCATTGCTAGGTTATGGCTAACAAGAGTGACTGACTTTTAAATAGACAATATAGTGCCGTATATAGTTAACCGAACAAGTTTCATGTTACAGATTAGCGAATAGTTGCGGGGGACACTTAAGCGAGAGCTCAAATTCCATGGTTACGTCATCACTTCCGGGGTGGGCGGGGCAAGATCCAACGCGATGAAAATACGGCAAATAGCAAATCAAATAAAGATGTATCTAAGGTCTTTAAAATTACACATATAGTGTGATAAATAAATATGAAACATTCAACCATCACCAGTGTAATATAGTATCTATTTTTTAACACACAAAGAGCCAATGAACCACATAAAAAAACAAAAGAGCCCCACTCAAACAAAAGCTGGCCCTTGGTCTCATTTTGCTTCTCGCATGAAACGAGCCAGCATTTGCAATGCGACTACAAGTTGGCTTTCTTCAGGTCCTCGGCCAGAACTCTGCCCTTCTTCCTGGCATTGTGCTTTTTCTTCTCCACCTTGGTGGCCTTCTTTTTGTTGATGTTCCTACGCCGCTTGTCCTGCCTCTTCTGCATCTTCTCCACCAAGGCGTTGCTGCGCCCTTCCCACTGTTTCTTACGGCTGTTGCGCTTCTTCTCCTTGTTGGCCAGGGCGGCGCGCAGCATGCCCTCGTCGTCCTTGATCTTGACGCCCTCGGCCTTGTACAGCACGTTGGTCCACTTCATCTTGGCCTCCAGCTCTCGGGCCTTGGCCTCGTCCGTCTGCCGCAGCTTATCCACTTTGTCCTTGCGAGCCTCCACCCGGCTCAGCAGCTGCTTGTAGTTGCGTCCCGACAGCGGCGTGAGTTGACCCTTGACGCTGCGCTTCTTGGCCGCCTTCTTCAGGGTCTTGTCCACGTACTTGTCCTCCACCGTCTCCACCGTGTTGAAGATGACGGCGGTCTCTTGCCGCTTGGCGGCGCCCGTCAAAGCCGCCGGGGCCGCGGCCGCCGGCTGTTGCGGCTTCTCCTCGGCTTGCTCGCGTTTGACTTGTGCTTCGGCGGCCCGCTTGATCTGGAACTCCTTCTTCTTTCGCTTCTTGCGCTCGCGCTCCATTATGCGCCGAGCCCGCTTGGCTTGGGCCGCCTCCGACAGCGCCTTCTTGGGGCCGGCCTGCCCAAAATAAAATGAGCGACCAATGCTTCTTATGGTGAAAGCCCTTCGTTAGCCTCCATCTTATCGTCATACCTGCGCTTTGGCCTCTTCGATCTTGTCGTGCAGCTTCTTCCGTAGAACATCGAAGGTAGAGAAGGTGGCCTTCACATTTACTCCTTAAAAGCAAATCATATGGATAGTGTTAAACAACACAGCTCACTTCTTGTCATTTTTATCTTACCTGGCAGACATTTGAGAAGAAAGACTCTTTGGTGCTTAAGGGCCGGAGAAACAAACCCAACAATAAAAGGAAGACGTCAAAAATCAAGTGTGTACCTCCTTTCTCTGCCGTTTGTGCTGCATTCACTTTCAAGTGCCCGTTGAGTGCTGGTGCCTGACCGGACGCATTCGGAGGAGTCACATTCTGCTTCTTCTCATCTTTGAATGACTTCTTTTTGCACTTTTTCTTCTTCTGTGGTGGACCGCCGTCTTTCTTGCCCTTAGAAGGAACTGATGGAGGAAAAGAATCTTGAGTATCCATCTATCCACTATCTGAACGATAAAAAAACTAACATTTTTATCTTACCTGTCATGCATTTTATAAGAAAATCTAATTGGTGCTTAAGAGCTGGAGAAACAAACCTAAGTTGGCTTGACAACAATAAAAGGAAGAAGAAACAAAAAATCAAGTGTGTACCTCCTTTCTCTGCTATTTGTGCTGCATTCACTTTCACGAGTCCGTTGTGCGCTGGTGCCTGACCGGACTTATTCGGAGGTGTCACACTCTGCTTCTTCTCATCTTTGAATGACTTCTTTTTGCACTTTTTCTTCTTCTGTGGTGGCCCGCCGACTTTCTTGCCATTGAAAGGAACTGATGGAGAAAGAAAATCGGAATTATAAAAAATAAAATGAATACCTCACGTTTATTTTGCCACCTCCGGGAATAATCCTTGCGAGGTGTGATCGAATACAAAGTAGTGCATTAAGTTGCATTTTCCCAAAGCCCGAGATCTATTCATGTGACTATGTGTAAAAAAATAAATACATCAACAAACGTTACCGAATGGCCTCTTCTTTGGTTCCCGCTGATGTAGCACTTTACTTGTCAGTTTCTGGATGTACGAGTCCTTTGCCGCGAGATCCATGTCAGAAAGGGACGCTTTTTAATTGAATTCAATTGTTTCTTTACATCGAAATCGTAGCCATGGCCATGGCGAAGCGAAAGCACACGTGTGGACGGGACTATGAGGGTGACGGACCCGGAAGCAGTTCGTTCGCTAAAAGTACCGGAAGTAGTAACAAAAAAATAACTCCCCGGTTTCTCTTAGCTTTAGCACCGTAACTCTATTTTCTTTATTTCTTTATTTGCGAATGAACATAATAATACACTGTTGACATTGTAATACCGAAAATTTAACAAACAAGTCACAATAAATATTAAAAACATGAATAAAAGAGCGGAGGGAGGGGGGTGCCCTGGGGGTAGTACATAAGCGTAGTAACATGTTCCTTACGTAGCTGACTCAGTAGTCAAGTTTGGACCTTGTTTCGGTATGTTTTCGCTCAAAACGCTCGTGGTTTGCTACAGCAGAGCGTTGACGACTTTAAAACACGTAAGTTTTCCCATAGAGGCTTCAAATCAACAATAGCGTGTATGGTTTTCCTTCATCAAATGTTTGCTGGATGAATATCATTGCAGACGAGTGTCGTTCACGTCAAGAGGACTCTTTACCTGCGGAGAACGCCCCTCGACAGACCAACACATGGTAATTCATTTTTTCTCATTTGATTGTTTCTCTGACGTTACCTTACATTCTTCACAAATACAAGATGGCAATGTCATGGTACTTTCACTAACCTATAAGATGGTAGGGTTCTAACTATTCATTTATACTTCATGTTACTTCTCCAGTCAGGTGGCTGGCCCAGCGGCATTCGTCCAGTTCGGTGGCAGTGACCGGAGAAGACACTTTCCTTAAATGGTTCCTCCTGCTCATCCCGGCTACCACCTTTGGCCTAGGTACCTGGCAGGTATGCATCACGCCCCTCCCTCGCTTGCAAAAATCAATCGATTCAAAGGTTTTCAATCGATGAAGTCGGAGAAAATCGATTTTTATTTGCATCAAGGTGAAGCGTCGGCAGTGGAAATTACAGCTGATCGACGAGCTGTCCAGACTGACCACGGCCGAGCCCATTCCGCTTCCCGTCGAGTAAGAGCGCCGCCCTTTGACGTTTGCCGTAAGCGCGCTAACGTCTCCCCTCCGTAGCCCCCTGGAGCTGACGGGCCTGGAGTACAGGCGGGTGCGAGTACGCGGCCGCTACGAGCACGACAAGGAGCTGTACGTCCTGCCGCGTTCGCCCGTCGACCCCGAGAAGGAGGCCAGGGAGGCGGGGCGCTTGACGTCCAGCGGCGAGACGGGCGCAAACGTGGTCACGCCCTTTCGCTGCACGGACCTCGGGTAATCCAAGATTGAGTAACACGCAACAAAAATAACACTCATTTATAATGTAACGTCTCAGCATCACCATT
Source organism: Syngnathus typhle (assembly GCF_033458585.1). Classification (NCBI taxonomy): domain Eukaryota; kingdom Metazoa; phylum Chordata; class Actinopteri; order Syngnathiformes; family Syngnathidae; genus Syngnathus; species Syngnathus typhle. The sequence continues at coordinate 1,090,408 of NC_083749.1, forward strand.
CTGGTGAACCGAGGCTACGTCCCCAGGCAGAAGATCCAACCAGAAAGCAGGATGAAGGGCCAGGTGAGCACCTCATGTTTGGGGGTTTTCTCTTTCGCCCCTGGACTTTCATCGAAGCGAAATACACGCACGTTTGCAGGTGGCCGACGAGGTGGAGGTGGTCGGAGTGGTCCGTGTGACGGAGCCCCGCAAGCCCTTCATGCCTAAAAACGACCCCGACAGAAACCGATGGCACTTCCGTGACCTGGAAGCCATGTCGGACGTGACGGGAGCTCAACCGATCTTCATTGATGCTGACTTTGGTAACGTGATGTGACCAGAGAGTTTGGAGTCAAATGTAGTGCTTTGCTGCTATCTTGTGGCGCCAAGAAACGGGATTGAAAAAAGGCAATGTGTTCCAGCCAGCACCATCCCTGGCGGGCCGGTCGGCGGGCAGACAAGGGTGACGCTGAGGAATGAGCACTTGCAGTACATCATCACCTGGCATGTGGTGTTTTGAGTCCCATATTTGGATTAGCTAGCGAGCTCTCGAAAGCTAGCGTGTGCGTTTGTGTCTTTCAGGTACGGCCTGTGTGGGACCACCGCCTACATGTGGTACGCAAAGTTCATCAAGAAGATCAAACTTTAAAATGCATCTGCAGAATTTGTCTTGGTGTCAGCTTTTTTTTTTTTTTTAATTATGTGATAAAATTGCTACAAAGCAAAAAAACTGATTTATTTCTGGACTACACGTGTCGCTCACTCTTTGCCGTGAATAAAGAATGCTAAATATAGTAGGAGCATAATTTATTGATTGGTAGAAACCTCCACTCGGTCCAGTTTGTGGCGTCATGTGACAATTTAGCCGTCCGTCAGCATAAACAAACGCCTCAAAGTAGGCAAGATAAATAATTAAAAAAAAAACATTGCCAAGTTGGAACATAAATTTTCTATTTTTATTGCAAACAATTTTAACCAAGCTTGGTGGCCAACTCTTTGGCCTTGGCCTTCTCCAACTTGGCGATGCGAGCGGTGGACTTGGGGCCCATGATGTTGCCTCCCCAGTGACGACGAATCTGTAAAAGCACAAGGGCCACCCACGTTTTGCATCACTCGCCATTTTCGCCAAATTGTAGAAAGACGCAAAAGCGCTTCCACGTTCATGGCCGAGGTCACGTTTCCAAAAGGCCACAATAAGTGGAGCGGCCTTTTCATTACGGCGAGGGAAGTGGAGTGCTCTTACCTCCTCGTATCTCTCGTTGTAGTTGGTCTTGATGGCTTCCACCAGCTTGGCGAGGGCACCTTTGTCCTCACTGGAAAGAAAAGCGGCATGGGTGAGCAAGGCGGCGGCGGCAGTGGGCGGGACCTTCTGGCTTTTCCCCACTTACGGGTTGGTCTGCGTGAAGGCCACCGAGGAACACGTCTTCCTGTGTACCAGCTTGCCCAGGCGAGCCTTGCCCTTTACGATGCAGTAAGGCACGCCCATCTTGCGGCACAGGGCGGGCAGGAAGACCACCAGCTAAGAACGGGGGGGGGGGGGGCGACAAAACTCCAGGTTAGCATCGCTCCCCCCAAGCACGTGACTCCGTGCGGCGCTTGCTGGGCTCAGGGTTAAAAAGCTCGTATGTTTGGATCCACACGTGATCATTCAGGTGAAGAAATTCAGACATCATCGCCGGAGGGAGGGTCTCACGAGGCAAACTTTGGCGCGCGCTTACCTCGATAGGGTCCACGTCGTGGGCGATGACCACCAGCTGGGCCTTCTTGCTCTCTACCAGAGACGTGACCGTGTTGACGCCTGGCGAATAGCAGAAGAGAGGTCACATCGGAACGCTCGACAAGGTTTTCAACGGGCCGCCTAGCGCCTGCGACGCTCAGGGTTAAAAAGCTCATAAAACATCACGATGAGTTTCAGGTGAAGAAATTCGAGTCATCACTGCGTTCGGGCCACTTGAACGTTGAGGGGCCGGCCGGGTTCACATGACACGGGTCCGCTCATTTCTGTTACCCCACCGACATCATTTCCCATTCGATGTTAGCATCAAGCTAGTGGAGGCAAATTTGACCAGGTGGCTTCTGTGTTTGCCGAGCAGACTCAACTCAACCCCCGTGTTCATGTGGACCCGGCCTCCGAGCCGCACCGCACTCCATCCATCGCTTACCGGCACGCAGGACGGGGGGCCTCTTGGTGGGAACGTCTCCTTTGCCGGCCGCCTTCTGCTCAGCGCGGGCCAGCAGCCTCCGCTTCTTCTCTTGCTTGGTCTCGGGCCTGTACTTGTGTGCCAGCTTGAAGAGCTGCGTGGCTGCGGGATCAAGCACACCAAAAAAAAAAAGACAAGCGTTAACATTGCCAAGACCCGGTTGGGGGAAATTTGGCGACGGGGCTGGCTCGTACCCGTCTGCCGGTCCAGGGCCTGGGTGAACTGGTTGATGGCGGGCGGCACCTTCAGGCGCTTGTAGAGGATTGAGCGTTGCCTCTGCAGGCGGATGTAGCGAGGCCATTTCACAAAGCGTGTCAAGTCACGCTTGGGCTGAATATCCTGACCTGCGGGACGACAACGAGAGAGGTTCTCAAGCGGGACATTGAACACACGCTCAAACTCCTTAAGTGCAAGTGCGCATCAGCGATCTTGGTGGAAAAAGTTGTCTTCAGTGGTGGTAAGATAGCAAATATTCGAAATCATCATCTGCGCGGCAACTCGTGATCTGGCAAAGGCTGGTCGTCCGACTCACCGATGCCAAAGTTCTTTGGCCTCTTCTCGAACAGGGGGTTGACCACTTTCTTGACCTCCTTCTTCTTGGCCACCACCGGGGCCGGTGCCACCCTCTTCCCCTTTGCCTTCTTTCCTTTAGGCTGTCACACAAAGACAACAGGTCAAATGGATTCATGATTGTGGAAACGTGTTGCATTGCAAGGTCCAATAAAGTCAAGACGGGAGTGAGGAAATGGCTCAACTTTGGCCCAAAGGACAATCTTAAAACCTCAAAAGTCTTCAATTGAGAAAGAACCGTCTCACCCGTCAAACGATTTGACCATTTCCAAACGACTTAGCAGGCCTCGTTGTGCTATTCATTGGCAAGCCTCCGACGCAACGCAGTCGTCAAATTAAGCAGTTCAAACGCAACAAAAAAAGTCAACGTACCGGTTAAAAAAAAAAAGTAACGAGGAGGAAGGGAAATACACGTAAAAATGAACCATTTTCACCGCGTGTTAACCTTAGCATTCAAGCTAGCGCCAGTACCGGTAATCACAGAGGACGCTTTCAAGCCCAACACAAATGCAAAAACAAATGGTGGCGAAAAATAACACCGCGTAAACGTAAAACAACCCCCGCGTAATCTTCCGACAAACTAAACGGCTTAAAACGGGACGATGAGCCAAGGATGCAAGCAGATACTACACCGACAAGACGGGCTGAGAAAATGCCACCGTGCACTCACCATGTCGGTTCAGGCAGAAAGGAGGAGCTCTCGCTGCTGCGAAACGGAAATAGCGCGAGGCTTCACTACTGCCCACGTGGTTTGGTCTGGCCGATCTGGAATCAGTTCTTACGGCTGCTCTTGATTCTTTCGTGCAAATAAAAGACGTCTCTAGCATACTCAGGATCAGCTTTACCGCGTATAAAATACTCGACGTCATTTTAACTGTCGCATAACATGATCGTTTATTAAATCATATTAATTTAACAGCATTGATTTCAAATCACTACAACGATGATGTCTTTTCTGTATTTCTTCTTTTTTTAATCATGCGTTGGCGTGACGTCACGTCGCCAGCCCTGCGACGTGACGTGCGCTCCGCTTGGATGACAGAAGGGGGCGAGGGAGTTGTTTTGGGTCGGAACGGGGGGCAATTTCTTGTCTTGTCATTCGGCTCAATCGCCTCGTCTGCATCCACGGTGCTTTGTTTCCCTGCATTATGAAAGTGATCTCCCCGTGACAAGTGTCCCACCTTACGGTAATTACGAATTTATAAATGTCATGGCTGCGGCCGGTGATTTGGCATTTGGAGAAGGATCTTGTTCCTCGAGCGATCCGCGGGCCTCTATTTCCCCTTCATTTATTTTCTTTGTTTACATTTGAGCATGGCATGATGTCGTTATGACGAAAGGTCGCGTTTTGATGCCATCGTTGAAAGCTAGTGTTAGCTTGTCGTCTGACTTGTTGTTTTCCAGCTCATCTACGAGAATGGCCGAACAAGATCTTTGTCCTCACTTGGACTCCATCGGGGAGGTTACCAAAGACGATCTTCTTCACAAATCCAAGGTGGATCATGCATTTGTCAGCTTGGCTACTGAAGTTGATCAATAGATGACTGAACGAACACGTGTGTGTGTTGTCTCTTCATATAGGGAACCTGTCAATCATGTGGCGTTGTGGGTCCCAACCTGTGGGCCTGTCTTGAGGTATCTTTAAGGTCCACAAAAAATCCCATTCTAAAAAAAAATATATTTTCTTACCGCTCTCTTGCTTTAGAACGACTGCCCGTATGTTGGCTGTGGAGAATCCTACTCGGATCACAGCACCCTGCACGCACAGGTAAAGGTACATTTGGATCAGCCACGTTGTAAAAGCGCCTCGGAGGTAAATGGCCACTTTTTCCTTTCATTCAGGCCAAGAAGCACAACCTGACGGTGAACTTGACCACCTTCAGGATCTGGTGCTATGTGTGCGAGCGGGAAGTGTTTCTGGAGCCCAGGCCCCCCGTGACGCCAGCCCCGGTGCCTGCCGCCGCCCCCCATCATCACCACCACCACCACATAACACCTGAGCAGGTGTGAGTCCATTTAGCCAGTTGTGATCTGCAGAACCAGCACAGAGCACTTTTCTCCCCCGGCAGGAAGCAGCGCCGCTTGGTTACCCGCTAAAAGCAGTGCCCATCGCCATGGGGGAGGACGAAGGCTCAGAGTCTGAGGAGGACGAGCTTAAACCCAGAGGTATGCTTCCTTGAACACTCCACATCCTCATCATCACATTTTATTTTTTTGTAGGTTTAACAGGAATGAAAAACATCGGCAACTCCTGCTACATGAACGCAGCTCTTCAAGCCTTGTCCAACTGGTGAGTTCGTCGGGCCGTCCGGCATCATCTTGTAAATCATCAGCCATCATTGCGTTCCCTTTTTTTTTTTTGTCGTTTGCGAGCAGTCCTCCTCTCACGCAGTACTTCCTGGATTGCGCCGGGCTGGTCCGCACCGACAAGAAGCCGGCTCTCTGCAAGTGCTACCAGAAACTCATCTCGGAGCTGTGGCATAAAAATCGGTAAGTCGTCAAAAGCATTTGGACGGCGAGCCCGGGTGTCTGACCACGCTTTTGCAGGCCCAGCTACGTGGTCCCGACCGGCCTGTCCCACGGCATCAAGCTTCTGAACCCCATGTTTCGCGGTTACGCCCAACAGGTAAGCGCTTTCCCCAATCGCTCGTCTCCATCCGGCAATGACTAGCCACTGCTCAAAAGGACACGCAAGAGTTCCTGCGCTGTCTGATGGACCAGCTCCACGAGGAACTCAAGGCGCCACTCACCGAGTGCGGCGGCGGGAGTAGCGACGGCGACGAGAGGCTGGACGGCGACGAGAGGCTGGACGGCGACCGCTCGCCTGTCGAGGAAGACTTCCTGTCCTGCGACTCCAGCTCCGACCGCGGCGAGACGGCGGCGCAGGACGAACGCGACGGCCCCGTGGGCGGCGGCATCTCGGAGAAGGAGAGGCTGAAGGAGAGGCGGGTCTCCGGCTCGCCCCTTCGCGGAACCTCCCAGGACATGGACGAGGACGCCGACGTGGACACCGCGGTTCCCGCGAGCGCTGAGGAGGAAGAGCTGGTGCAGGAGCTTCCTGAAGTCCAACACCAAGAGAACAATCAAGGACAAGAAGGAAGCGGCACCGCACGTGAGAACATTTGTCAGATGATTACTTTTTCAGAAAACCATGCAAAGCAAATGCATTTGACCAGAGCCGGACAACGAAGTGGGGCCGCCGGCGCCGCTGCCGCGTTCCAGCCCCTGCAGCCCTGTGAAAAGCCTTCAGGAGCTTCATTCCAAACTCTCCTCCAGCCCGCTGCGCTCCGCGGCCTCCTCGTACCTGTACAAGAAAGGTGGCTGGCTCCAGTTATTCAAATATCATCTGTAACGACATAAGCATCAGAGATTTTTTTTTTCTGCATTGGAACATGAGGGCGCAATTTATCCTTCCTTAGCAACTTTTTTTTTCTTTTTTCCCCTTGCCCAGCTTACCCGCCGCTGACCTCCCGGAAGAAGAAACAGTGTCTCTATCGCAGCGTCATCTCCGACATCTTTGACGGCTCCATCCTCAGCCTGGTCCAGTGTCTGACCTGCGACAGGGTGAGTGACTTCACCCAGCGACATCGTCCACGGGTACGAGAACTGCGCCGCCCCCGGCAGGTGTCTACGACAGTGGAGACCTTCCAAGACCTGTCCTTGCCCATCCCTGGGAAAGAGGACTTGGCCAAGCTCCACTCCTCCATCCATCAGAACCTGCCCGTCAAGACCAACGCGTGTCCCGAGGCGTACGGCTCTCAGGGCTGGATCTCCTTCCTCATGGATTCCATTCGCCGGTCGGTCACAGCAACGCCGCCGACCTTCGCCGGCGCTAACGTGGCTAACGTGGCGTCTGCTCGGGGCTAGCTTCGTGGTCTCGTGCATACCCACCTGGTTCTGGGGGCCCATGGTGACCTTGGAGGACTGCCTAGCCGCCTTCTTTGCCGCCGACGAACTCAAAGGTGGACATGCTCGCTCGCCCGCCCGCCTCCCATTTGCGGAGGGAAAGACTCGGTCGGCCTTGAACGCGCATCTGCTGTTCTTCTCATTTTGCAGGCGACAACATGTACAGCTGTGAGAGATGCAAGAAGTGAGTATGTGGACGCTCACGACACGTTGCCGCGGCGATTATTATTATTATTTTTTTTCATTCAATGCATGTCATCATTTTGCAGGTTGAGAAACGGCATCAAATATTGCAAAGTCCTCCGACTTCCAGAGGTTGGACTTCTTTTTCGGGGGAAGGCGCGGAAGGAGTTTGTCCCAACTTTGTCGGCGTCCCTTTTCAGATCCTGTGCATCCACCTGAAGCGTTTCCGCCACGAGGTCATGTACTCGTTCAAGATCAGCAACCACGTGTCCTTCCCCTTGGAGGGCCTGGACATGCGTCCCTTCCTGGCCAAAGACAGCCCGTCCCAAGTCACCGCGTACGACCTGCTCTCCGTCATCTGCCACCACGGCACGGCCGGAAGTACGACGACGCCAGCAGAGCGCCCGAGCCGCTTGCGCCCGCCCGCCCGCCCGCTCAGCAAATCCAAAAGAAACCCCGCTTGCGCTCCCCTCCCCCCTGCAGGCGGACACTACATCGCCTACTGCCAGAACGTCATCAACGGTCAGTGGTACGAATTCGACGACCAGTACGTGACGGAGGTCCACGAGACGGTGGTGCAGAACGCCGAAGCGTACGTGCTCTTTTACAGGTAAGCTCTTTTACCGATAAGTGTGCTCGCTTCAATTTAGCGTCTTGGAAAGAAACCCGAAATCGGCGCAGGAAAAGCAGCGAGGAGTCCGTGAGGGAGCGGCAGAAGGTGGTGGCCCTGGCCAGCGCCAAGGAGCCCAGCCTGCTGCAGTTTTACATCTCGCGAGAGTGGCTCAACAAGTTCAACACCTTTGCAGAACCGGGCCCCATCTCCAATCACACCTTTCTTTGTCACCACGGAGGTGCGTGGCGTCCTCCTGCCTTTGAACGCCTCGACGAGCACATTCCTCACTCTATCCTTTCCCAGGCATCCCTCCTAACAAATCCCACTACGTGGACGACCTGGTGGTCATCGTGCCGCAGAACGTGTGGGAGTACCTATACAACAGGTAGATGTTTCCTCCACTCATTTTGTCGCCCGAAGCGCTGACCTTCTTCCCATTGTCAGTTTCGGAGGCGGTCCCGCCGTCAACCACCTGTACGTGTGCGCCATCTGCCAGGTGGAGCTGGAGGCGCTGGGCAAACGCAGGAAAACGGAAATCGACACTTTCATCAAGGTAAAAACGTGTCAACCACGCATGACAAGAAAGATCGATTCTAATGCTCAATTGGCGCAGCTCAACAAAGAGTTTCAGGCGGAGGAGGCGCCCGCTGTCATCTTGTGCATCAGCATGCAGTGGTTCCGCGAATGGGAGAACTTTGTGAAAGGCAAAGACAACGGTAAGTTCTTCCCACTCTGGCCGCATTACGAGAATAAAGGCCTCCTGGTTTTGCGCGCACGCAGAGCCCCCCGCTGCCATCGACAACAGTAAGATCGCCGTCATGAAGGGAGGACACGTTCAGCTCAAGCAAGGTCAGTCAGTCTCCAGGAAATCCAGCCGCCGCCGCCGCCGCTCAAGAATGATGCCGTCCCCCCTCCCCTCAGGTGCCGACTACGGGCAGATTTCCGAGGAGACCTGGCAATACTTGTCGGGGATCTACGGCGGGGGTCCGGAGATCGCCGTGAGGCAGACGGCGGTCCCGGCCGACCCGGACGGCCTTCACGGGGAGAGGAAGATCGAAGCCGAGACCAGAGCGCTTTGACGTCGCGCTGGCGTACGGCGCCCTCTTGTGGCCGGCCCGTGCATCCGGTGATGACAATTTTGTACTCTTCAAGTGGCTGACGTCAGCATTTTTCTCACGACAGACAGCTGCCTTTCAAATCCTCCTCAATGTCGCCCCCCTTCTTCCATTGCTTCTCCCGACAGCGCCTTCCCGCTCCCTCCCACGCGGCTGAGGAATTTGGCGCCTGGATGAAGACGGACGGGTGACCGACCGCCGTGAGTAGATTGGAAACGTGCGGGCCGCAATGTTTTTCGTTCCCCCCTAATATCTATTTTTCAAACCTCACAATGTCACGGCTGTAAAGCGCAGGCGACGCCGCCCAGAGATGTGAACGACTTGTTTTTTTTGTTTGTTGTCAGGGCGCCTATTTTTAACTTGCGTAGCAACCTGCTACCACAACACCATCAATCAATCAAACAAACACACGTCGGCGCCCTCAGGAATGTCTCACAAGTGTCTAGCATGCACACGTGCAGTACAAAATAACATTTTGGCAATACATTCAGTGTTTGATAAGTTGACGGTTTCCCTCTTTTGGTGTTTCCGTGCACTCTTGTTGAAAAATGTCTGACACGATGATCAAGACTGAACTGACAGCAGTGTCAACAAAAAAAACAAGTTCTATTAACAAATGATAAAAATGCACCTTACTTGTATGCTCCTTTTCAACTTGAGAGAAATTTGTGAGGTTGTCAGGCTAGCCTAATGCTAACATAGAGTGGCTCACGTGAATTAGCATAGATTAGCACATCAATGAGTTCCAAAAGTGAATGCTGCCTTAACACACTCGCTGCAGCGACACAAATAAATATTCACCTCAAAGCGTCAATAAGAAGTTGATTTTTCCATGCTTGTGTGCGTTTTGCTGGTGTGGCAGCACGTAGCATGGCGGGAAATGTGGAAATCATTTGATGACGGTGTTTGTGCAAATGCTTTGAAATCATCAACAGTGGTTGGCCTCATTTCAACGGGTGGGATGTCTTAATGTGTATGTGTGCACATGGTGTACTTAAACGATTAAAGATGTTATTATCAAATCATGTCACCTTTTTCGCTGTCATTATTGGAGAAGAACAACCGCTCACTACACTGTGGGGCGACTTGAACCCGAGCGCATGAAGGACACCCGGCCGACGCCTGACTCACCCGTGCGACGGCTTCTTTGGATCCAGGTCCGGGAAGGTCCGGCCGGGTCAAGAGGTGCTAGTCGGAGCTTGATCGGAGGCATCTGCGGCTAAATCCAAACCGTGGCCTGGACTTTCATTTCTAGACCTGGATTGTCATCCTAATGAGAAATACAATATAAAAATGTGTTTGACTGTGTTTCTCTGATGTTGTCATGAGTAATAACATCCTAGTTTGATCTCCAGTGGAAACTTTGCAAGTGTCGCAAGCAATGCTGAGGCACGCGAGCTCCTATTTGGCCCGCAGTCATCGTATTTTGCCAGCCGGACCGCAAAAGGTTTTCCGGAAAGTAAAAAAACAAAACATCTGGTGCGCCCTCATTGGCTCCGTCCCCCGCGGGGGCAGCGGTGATGCATGTTTGGACACCTCACGTGTAGGGAAAAGACGGCAGAATCCTCAATGAATTCTTTGGCTCGCCACCTCAGACAGCCACCGTGAATAATACGGCGCCGTCATCATCATGGTTTTGAGTCAGTGGCTGCGGGGCGGGCTCAGGCGCACTACAAATAGCAGCCCCCCTCTGCTGCCACTTTCACTCTCCCGCACTCCTGCTCTTGTCTCCGATTCTCTGGAAGTCTGCAAGGAAACTTCAACTCATCGCCGTCATGTTGAGAAACAACGTTGTCTTCTCCTGTTTTGTTTTCTACGCCGTGGTGCTGCTCCTCAAAATGTACCTGCTGGCCTTCGTCACCGGACAAGTCAGGCTGCGCAAGAAGGTGAGTGAGTGAGTGAGTGAGTGAGTGAGTGACTGAGTGAGGCTCTCTATGGATGGATGGATGGAACGAAAGGTTTGCGGATGTCTGGACGAATGGACATGTGAGCGAATGCTCAATCTGTCCCGGAACTTTCCTGACGCTTGTGTTCTTTTGTTGCAAATGGAAGGCTTTCGCCAACCCGGAAGACGCAATGAGGCACGGAGGAGCGCAATATCACAGGCTGGACCCCGACGTGGAACGATGCCGTCGGTAAGTTGGACACGCTAGTCCTAGCGTTGGTGGACTTTGCTGACACTGTTTCTCGCACCGCAGAGCTCACCGGAACGACATGGAGAACATCTTCCCCTTTCTGTTCCTGGGCGCCATCTACTCCATGACGGGCCCGTCCCTGGCGACGGCCCGCCTCCACTTTGTGGCCTTCACGGCGGCCCGCGTGCTGCACAGCGTGGCTTACCTGGCCGCTCTGCCGGCGCCCACCCGCTCGCTGGCCTACGTGGCGGCGCAGGTGCCCTGCCTGTCCATGGCGCTGCAGATCCTGGCGGCGGTGGGCGCCTACGCGTAGCCGCGCCGGCCCGACTCTTTCTCGAAGGTGGCGGACGACGGTTTCCCCCGAGCTGCTCCTTCTCAGCAACCTGGAAGGCGACATCCAAAAGATGGAGTTGTCTCGTTCGTAACGATTCATAGACATGAGGTGACGCCATTTATGATGGAAACCTTTTTGGGGAAGCCCGCACTGTAACCCTGGCGCACGTTTACACACAAACATTTGGTCTGTTTGTTGTGACAGCATCAAGGATGGGGGTCACGTTGGCTCCTTTGACCCATTTGTATTTTTCTCTACTTGAAAACTCGAAGGAAGCTGAATATTTTGTTCTATTTATTTATTATTTAACATTTAGGTCGTTTTTGTGCAAGTTGAAAAATAAAAGCTGAGAAAGCGGACACGTGTTGAGAATGGCCGCTTTAGTGACGTGTTCTTTCTCAATGTGCCTGGGAAGAAATGCGGATTTTTCTTGTCCGCATCTTCTGGTCACGTAGCTAGCGAGTGCGGGGGGCCCCCGCTTTCTGTCCAATTCCCTCGGCATTCCTGCGCCTGTTATGCAATTGCCTCGATATGCCGAGGGGCCCCCGAGCCAGGGCGGTCAGCCGGCACAGCCGTTACGGCATCGACCTGAAATGTTCTTTTTACCACCTCCTGCCTCGAGGGGATGTTTTATGATATTCCTTAAAAAAAGGGGGGGGGGGGGGGGGGGTTTCTCCACAGTGATTTTGCAACTAGCTGTGAGTCATATTACCGAGCCGGAATTCTGGGCCATTATGGAGTTTTCCTCAAGGACAAAGGAAATAGGAGCGCGTAGGAGCGTGAGGGAGAAGGCAAAAAAATCCAAGAAATGGGCGTGGCCATAACTTTGACATGCGTCAGCGTGCAAAATGTTGGATTAGTAGTCAGTGATGACACATTTAACACTGTTACATGGCAAAATGCCCTTGATGAGTAAATTTGTACATACTAAACTACTATCCAGAGGTTGCAATACCAATCATAATCATCATAGAAATTTGATTTCATATTTTGATCAAGGAAAAAAACGTAGTTTGGGGTGATAGTGTCATTAAATGTGGGCATATTGGGACAATACTTACACATTTAGAAAGCCCTCGTTGTGTGCTTCAATATGAGCTATGACTTTTTTTTTTTTCTTGATCCTGTCTGGAGTCAATTGGAACCAAACGCGGCCTCCATTAAAACCTGTTTACGGACATCATTTCACAGAGCAGATTAACACAATATTGACCTGAAGCGCGCATTAAATGACACACATTGACTCAAATCGCAAAAAGTTTCGCTTACTTTAAGCAGAAGGATGTGCGGCCTTAATTGCAAAGATCCAATCGTGGTGCTTACCTTGAACGTCTTCTTCTTCTGTTTTATGACAGTTGTCAAACAACTCGCGGTGCACTACCGCCACCTTCTGGAATGGAGTGATTTAATGCACCGTAGCAGAGCAAAATGAAAGATGCCACTCAAAGAAATATTGGATTCCAATCTGAAAGATTTTTCAAATGCTTTTTTAGCATTTGAGCGGTTGGTCCAGTGCGGGTTGGATGTTTTGCTCTCCCCCCTCCCTGGATTTTCCAGGCCGCTTCCCGTCAAGAGGCCCTGTTTGGGTTGGAACGGCCAGCGGATTGTTCGGCGAGAGGCCATGAAACGAGCGGGAAGCAAAGAGAAAGTCATTCTTGGAATGGAAATAACCCGAGCACGTCGACAAATGAGTCAGCACTTGAAAAAAAACAAAGGGCTGAAATGTCATAAATATTTATGACATATCAATAAACAGAAAGACTTACTTTCACAGCGGTGGTCTACAGCACTTGTTTCAAATAACTGCTCCAATAATCATCGTCATAACAACAATAATAATAGTCATCATCATCGTCATAATAAGCTCTGCTTCGTAATTCGAGGCCACATTTGATACACAAACATTTACAAGTAGTACTTGGCATTAAAAACAATGGCGGTACAATATTTTTAAGACACTTGGTGTTGGTTTTTTTCCACGTGTGTGTGTGCGTGTGTGGTGTTTTGTTTCATTGGATAGGACAAAGAGGTTCAGCAACAATCCAACAACAAGAACAACAACAACAACAAAAGAGCCAAAGGGAGGTAGACAAAGGAAAACAAACAAACAAAGAAGCAATAAGACGGGAACCCGGCCGTCATAATAGACATGAGAGTGGAGGACCTTTGTAAACATTGCGTAACATTTTGCGTGCGTGTGTGTGTTAACGTTTCCTGGTTTGAGGAAGTGACGAGGTCATGCAAAGTTCTACCAAGGCTGCTGCGGGGACTGGCCCTTCAAAAGCTGGATTGATTGGACTTCAGATTGGGATGCTGAGCTCTTTCAAAAGGGTGCATTAGAGAGATAAATACAGCCAACCCCGTTGCTATATCGCGCTTCGTTTCAAAACGATCTTTTACAATATTCAGTTCCAATTGGTGCCGATTTTGTTTGAGATGTTGGGCAAAAAAAAAAAAAAAAAAAACCTCTGGTGCGCATTTCTTGTAACGAATTAGGACTCAGGTTACCTGGAAAAGGACTACAATCATGGCTGCTAGCGCCAAGCCCTGAAGGAGGTGACGCAGATTCCACTGGCGCTGGCTGCTGGCACTTTAGGGAAGGAAAGTCCTCCAGCCCTCCTTTCAACCTGTGAAAGGGCAATTAGCCAGAGAAGAGACCATTTCTGCTCTTCTTACGAAATAAGACAATAAAATAGATTTGTTTTGATAGAATACATCTAGAAATACGCTTCATGGCGCCACTTTGTGTACAAACAGACTTCTACAAGCGACATTTGTTCCAAAATAGAATCAGCGCATCTCGTGATACCACACTTAAATCATCAAATTGGGCTTGAACCTGACACCGGTGGCCACTCTTTGGGTATTGATTAGCAACACTCGCACACCGACACATCCGTCGGACGTGGTGGCCATCTTGAACGAGGGGAGACAAAAATAACAAATTGAAATCAATTTGCATTAAAAAAAAAGAAAAAAACGGCAACAACAACAAAGAAAAACTACAATAGTCTACTACTCACAGAAAATTTGGATTATTGAGCTTTTGGGGGAAATTTCAGGATCAATACTGGTGACCTTTTCAAAGCCTTTATCTGGTTGTTGAATGTTTCGGGGTCTTACAATCACACCGTAACACGCACACACTCTCTCCCTCCATATAATTATATTTCTTCTTCATGTCTTGAAATGTCAGCCCAAAATCCCATTTTTTTTTTGTGAGCAGTGTCAAAAGGTACACGAGTGAGAGAAGTGCACAAGGGGATTGTCTTCACTTGAGGTCCAGGACGTCTTCCTCGAAGGACGCGGCGAGGGCGAAGGCGCCGGCCAGGGACGGAGGACTTTCGGCCCCGAGCACCGATGTTTCCGGCTCCGCCTCCAAAATAGACGCCGCGTCCAAGTCGGCGTCGCCCGCCTCCGAGTCCAATCTGATGAACGGGTAAATTGCCCAGATGAGCTCACGCGCCGCATGGGACGGTTTCATATTGTCAGCCCAAGTTGGACGGCATCTGACCTGTCGCTGTTGGTGGACATTAGCGCTCGCTCTCTGGGCTCCTCCGCCGTGACGTTCTTTTTGCTGGCTTTCCTCGCTTTGGACACGCCGCCGGCGCCGTCTGATTTACTGCTGGGTTCTTCTGTGAGACCTGTTAAAAAGATGCACGTGTGTGTGTGTGTTATTTACATAAACGATATTGCAGAAAGAAGCGCAAAGTATGTTTACCCAGCAGCTCCTTGCGCGTGCGGCTAGCTATCTCCTTGATTTCCATGCGGGACAGGGAGAGCGAGTGCGTGGCCGAGACGAGGGGGCCGGCGCACGCCACCGGGACGGGAGCGGCGGGCGGCGCCGTCAGCACCTTGTTGACCAGCGGCGATTTGAGCGGCCTCTCCACGCTCCGGCCCACCAGGTTGCACAGGGGGATCTTGAAGATGTGCTTAGACGCCGACTCGCCTGGGAGGAGGACACAAGAGAGCTTGAGCACAAGAAAAATATGCGTAGGGAAACAAAGCATTTGAAAATGTGGGTTTCTTCGGAGCACGGCCAAAACAAGCTTTGGCAGTTGCCAGTGGCCACTGGGGGGCGCTGCTGCTGTCGCTCCCAAGAGCTAGCTGATAAAATGCCAGCACACGCCTTGCGGCTTATTCAGGTCAGTCGGGTGATTGGCGTCATCCGGCCAATGAGATGGGATTTTATTTGATTTTTTTTTTACGAGGGCTCTTAGTGCTAATTGCTGCAATGACATCACCTGACCCCTCCCCCAAGGAGCTCCGATCCACTTCCTCCTCCCTTTTGGAGGCGTCGTTATTTGGACTGGGGCGGACAAAAGTCTCCATGGCGACAGTGCAATCTATAAATCACCCCCCCCCCCCCTTCCATAGCGACCTCATCTGCTTTCAGGCACCAACTACTCGGCACGCTATTTGGAGCTTTGTCATCGCAGCGCTGACTGAAGCGTCGCTCGAATCATTCAATTTGAAACAGGACAACACAAACTTGGGGTTTCCAATCTGGGTAATGCTTTTAAATTGGGGTTAGGCTTTCAAATGATGAGGTAAGTGGAAAAATAGGACAAGATAAGACACGAGACATTCACGTAACATTCCGGCGACGTCGTTCACGATACCTTCAGCGTCCTTAGACGTGTAAAGCGAAAGCTTGGTACCGTAGGGGATCCGTATGGAATCTGAAAGCAAACCAAATACCTTACTGGGCAAAATCAGCACCTGGTGGGATTTTTATTCTCCGAGAAGGCTTACCGTCCCCGAGGGGCGAGGGGAAAACGGGCATCTCGTAGCCGGTGGGCGTCTGCGGGGAACTCTGCGAGCTGGCGTCCCTGGAACTGCAGTTGGAGGCTGAGCTCACCGGAGCCGAAGACACGAAGTAGATGTCCGACTGCCAAGATTGAAATGAGGGAGAGCACACTTCACTTTGTGCGTGAATGAAACACGAGCGTGTTGTTAATGCCCGGCAAAGAATCCAGTACTGACCCGCGAAGAGGCCAGCTGCAGCTCCGGGACCACCGCCGTGTACACCAGGTTGCCGTTGACCACCAGGCGGATCTCGATGGAGTCGGTGGTGAAAGCCAGGATGTATGGGAAGGCGCACACTGGAGAAAAAAACAAACACCGGCGGAAGGATGATAGATCAGCACATGATATGCTGCCCCCTACTGATCTGGAGTGTAAAATGCTCATTACATTTTGTAAAACAGTTGCTTGAATGTATAGCGTGT
This sequence comes from Syngnathus typhle, assembly GCF_033458585.1. Taxonomy (NCBI): domain Eukaryota; kingdom Metazoa; phylum Chordata; class Actinopteri; order Syngnathiformes; family Syngnathidae; genus Syngnathus; species Syngnathus typhle. The sequence goes on from NC_083749.1 coordinate 1,106,675, forward strand.
AATGTGTATGTGAATACGGTGCCGCTAATAAGCGTACATGTGCGACATGCCGCTTCATGGCGACGGCAAGCGCATGTGGCATCGCCATGGCAACGTACCAATAGCGTTGGGCATCTGGTTCCAGCTGAAGTGGAAGTCGGAGGCGTTGGACTGGATCATGGGCGTGGAGCCGTTGAACGGACACACTTTCTTGTACGAGCAAATATCTGCCAAAAGAAGGGATTAACAATGAGAATTTGTTGGCTGTGGGAAAAAAAAAAGGGACCTCAGTGTACGCACAATTGTAACACAAGAGCAGCCCGGCCTCGCCATCCTCGTACACGTCGATAGCTGCCACAAAATTGACCTGAGAAGAGAAAAGCGCCATTGTAACAATGAAAAGCTTTCTTCCGTGGCATTTCACCTGCTACGCTAGCATTATGCTAGCAGACGTTGGCTAAACAAGTCTGTAGTTTGCTGGAAACGCACCCTGTTGGCGTCGACGTGGTGCAGCCGGTAGGCGTCGCCCGTGCTCTCGTTGATCAGGTCAAACTGATGCTTGTAGCCCACGCAGATCATGTTGTCGTTCTCGCCCGTCGGCCCGTCCACCAGCGCCATCACGGCGGGCGGGTCGCACAGGCAGATCTCCTAGCGGAGAGGAGCCAAACCCATCGGATGACACTTCCGTCATCCGCGGTCTGAGCCCGTGCGAGGCGGCGGCGGCGCCGTACCCGAATGTACTGAAACTCCTCCACCGGCGAGTCGACCCCGCCCACGGCGCTGAAGCCTTCGAAGCGTTTGCGGGTGATGAGGAGCAGCTTGTTCCGGATGGCCGCCACGATCCTCAGCTCTGAGCCGTGGTGCGTGTTGATGGAGTACAAATGGCAACCTGGCGGCACGGGCCGAGGCTGTCAGAGTCACGTGGGCGGCCATCGGCCGGCCGGTCAGGGCCCACCTTTGGTTTTCTCCAGTTTATTCTCTCGGCTATCGCACTTGCCCCGGGCCTGTTGGCGCTCCTCCAGGCTTCTCCTGAGCGTGCTCAGACGGAAGACGTACAGTCGAGCGTCCTTCCCTGGGACAGAAACGAGCCTTCATTTTTACGCTGCGTCAGCACAAGTAGCTGTAAAATACTGATTGTCTATCTAGGGAAACAACGAGTAGGAATATTTGGCCCCGCCCCTGCAGTGACAGTATCGATAGAACAACAAAATATTGCCATCACACCGTCGGGCCTGGTTATCCTGGAAGATGCGCGTTTCCTGGGAGAAGCCCGTCAAGGAGCCGTAAAATGTCGGGGTAAATGCGGCGCTGCGGTGGCGTGGCGCCATCAAAAGCAAATTAATCACATTTGTCAGGATGAGGCCGAGCGGGAAAATTGATGACGCGCTCTTCGGATGCGGCCGTTTTCCTGCCGCGTGTGTTCTTCAGACACATTTCCTTTGGCTCCTTAAGGATGAACGGAGCCAAACGACAGCACGCTAGCGACATCGGGTCGATAAGTTCAGTGAAGCAAAGGAGGTCGGCTGCCGCCGACGCGTCCGTCCGCCGCCAAAGCAAAACGCTGCACAGTGACGGATCCTCGCCTAGCTTGGGGGAGAAAAAAAAAATCTGCTAAACTGCCTTCACCTTTGTCTGCTCTGGTGATGAGCAGGTCCTGAGGCTCAAGTATGTGCATCTGCTTCACCGCCAGCGTCTTGTCAAACACCTGCGCCGCCGCCGCCGCTGCCGGGAGAGCCTGAGCCTCTGCCGCACACAATAGCCAGTCGTAAGCCAAAAAAAAAAAGGAAAGGTCAAAGCTAACCAGAAAGAAAGGAAATGAATGGTTGACGTTGGTGGCGCTCACCGGTGCTGGATGAAGGCAGATCAGGGCCTGGACGGGGAAAAAGAAAAACACACGGTTACATTTTTGTCATAGTGAGTTGAGGAGATGAATGAAAATAAAAACGTCACAAAGCTGGACAAGAAAAAAAAAAAAGAAGCGTCCGTATCAATGAGCTTGCCAATTGAAGGGGAGAGGGATTGAGAGAGAGGACAATTGCAATGAACTCACCGTCCAGCAGTAGGACCCCTGCCGTGTCGGTGGCCACCAGCAGCGACTGGCCCCACGAGTCGGCGCACACCACCTCGTGAGGGAACGCGCTGCAGAACGACTGCGACTCCCACGGCTGCCGCACACGTGCACGCACACACACACACACGTCAGAGGGGCTCTTTGCAGCCACGAGCCGAAAGGCGTCACCTCTTTTCTGCACAAGCCGGTGGTGACCAGGCTGGTGGGGGCGTCGCCTCTCACGATGGTCTTTAGCTTGAGAGCCTGCGCGGTGCAGAGCATTCGATTTTGGTTCCAATTCTGTGCTTACGTGGCAATCCCGCTTGCGCTTTGACCTGGCCGATCCTGACAAACTCAGCCTGGCGCGCCTCCTCCTTCTTGCGCGCCGACTTGGGCGACTCGGGCAGCACGTCGCTGAAGGAGCGGCGGTTCAGCATGTTCTGCGGGGAGAAAGGGACCTAATGGGTGGCGCCGGCGCACAAACACGATGGAGGTGGAAGACAGCGCAAGAGGCGTCTTAGAGAGGCACGGCACGGCACACTGTACAAAAGTCCATTTTTCCGTCGTCTGTATTACAACATGCTGAATAAAACGGAGCGACTATAAGTAAAAATCTACGTTCATCGGTTTTGTGGACAGTACGAGGCGCGTGCGACTTAAGTGCGCGCGTGCGTGAGCAGCTTTTGCCTTTTCGGCTTGACAGTGACAGCCAGAGTCAGCAGGGAGGAAACACACACAAAAAAAAGGGGCACTGCAGTGGAATTGGGAAGTCTGTGTGTGTGTGTGTGTATTATGTGTGTGCGCATGCGCTGTGGTGCAGTACGCAGTGGGACGCAGTGGAGAACACAGTCAGCAGCTTCTCAAGTCGCAGTGGTGACATGGAAGAAGAAGAGGAGGTGGGGGGGGGGGGGGGGGTACCCAAAAACCTTTTGGTTCTGGTACCTTGTGCAGGTCGGGCATGAGGTCCTGGTAGAGCGAGCGGATCAACATGTCCAAGGTCCGCTGACGCTTCTGGGCAAACGTCGGCGTCTCCAGTGTGGCTTTCTCTCCGTTGATTACTGTGCGAAGAAATCGCATCGATTGACGTGGCTCCTCAATCCACTGTAACAAAAAATAAATATATCCAAAAGAATCTTACGTTTGACTAATAAAAAGTCCCTGAATTCGCGGTGATCCGTAAAGACCGGCGGCGACGGCAGAGGCGGTCCAAACAGCGGGACGCTCTCCTCGGAAAAAATCTTCAACCTGCAACGAGAGAGAACGGAAACAGTCACCAAAAAAAATAAGAATAAAAAAAGAAGAAGAAGAAGAACACCGCTTGGAAATGTTTGTGAGGTGCTCGCTTACCTGTAACTGTCAGTCTGGCAATTATAGCGAACTAACGCAAAAATATCTGCGCACGTGTGAGTGAAGGAAACACGGACAAGAACAGAGACGAAGCGGCCGGCGCAAGGATACGGGTGAAGTGCGAGCGGATCATGGACGGCTTGAAGGAGGACGACGCCTCGTCGCCCTCCTGGAACACGATGGTCACTATGTCGTTTCCGATGTGGCGCTTGCGCTCCACCTGCGGCAGGGGGCGCCAAAAACAGCGGAGTCATAAATGCCCAAAGGGCGTAACGTGAGCCCACGCGCGCGCACCTGTTGTTTGTTCTCTTTGGAGTAGGGCAACATAGTGGACACGTGGAACATGAGCTCGTGGCCCTGATACACCGTGTAGATGGACTTGATCCCCGTAGTGTCGTCTGCAACAACGAGCAAGCCGCTCAAATAATGCCGTGCTCTTCTTCGCTAGCTCATGAAGGGATTAGCTTAGCATAGCAAAACACCACTTACTCTTGGTGTCCAGGCCCCCCCGATAGCCGGCCCAACCCTGCAAGGATATGCTGTCGCCTAAGAGCTTGAGGAACTTATCGAAGCTCTCGCTGCCCATTTCTACAGGTGACAGACAAATGGCGTGGAAATATAATGTTTCGCCAAGCGGGGAAGCATTTGCGAGTTTACCATTGCTGAACATCTCGTCGTCCGTGAGCTGTCCGTCTTTAGCAAACAGGACGCCGAATTTAAAGTTGACGGAGCCCTGCGGAAAGGTGACACTCATCATGAAAGCCGTGGAAAAATAAAAAAGACAGTAAGCGCCATCTTTTACCTCCTGCTCCTCCAACACGAGCAGATCCTGAGGAGCAGAAAACATAAAAGTTAGCTACGGTGGCTATCGCTACACGACGTGACTTTGCACGGCGTTTCACGACTTGACATTATGCTAGGCGTGCGCTTGAACGTCCCGCTAACCTTCTGAATGTCGGGGTTGAGGATCTCCCGCGGGCCTTTCTCAAACCTGTCCATGTTCATGGCGCTGTCACCACGCAAGAGAAGAGAAGAGCAGCATGGGGCAAATAGCCTGAAGGCAAATGCTAAGCCACTCGGCCTTTAACATGCGGACATTTTCACAAAGCACCACGGTTGACTGCGTGCGTTCCAATATTGATGAGTGTGTGTGTGTGTGTTTGCTTTTTTATTTTTTTTAATCCATTCCCAACACATTTCATCTTGCTGTCCGAGTTTGAGCAAGCGTCTCCTCACCTGAGGATGGACTTGACCGATAGTGTTTTGGTGGGGCTGTAAGGGAGGCTGATCTTCAGGGTGCCCTGTGCACGCATGAACCACAAAGAAAAGAATGCAAGGTTAAATCCAAAAACGTGACAAATGACTCGCACAATGTTGCCGAGTCATGGTGCTCTGATGTATGTACACCTCCATCCACGACTCAAGATGTTGATCAACATGAGCACACCCAAGCAGGCGCTAAGCTAGCGGACATTTAGTGGGTCAGTACCGTTTTCCTCCAGAGGATGGCTCGGTACTGCGGAACCCGCTGGTTGTTCTGGTCGGACAGGACTACCGACAGGTAGAAGGGGTTCTTCTCCGCATCCGTGCCCACGTAGTTTTGGTGCACTGAAACAAAAGAAATGAGTCAAATACGTTACGCCTTGTACTAAGAGTTGAACAACTTTGCCGTGTTTGGGATGCTGCTGCTGCTTGTCCAACTGACCTTTCCCCAGGAAGTATTTAAAGAACCATCTGGTGTGGTACTCGGGATTTTCCAAGTGCACGTCGGTTCTCCTCCAGGTACCGGGAGCGTAGTCCAAATTCTGCTCATCACACAAATGAGGCCCAAATAAGTCAGTCACTGAAGTGATACATGGAATAATCCTTTTAAAATGTTTTGTTGGTTTTCTCGGGGGCGGCAGAAATTCCACATGGTCGGTACCTCATCAATGGAGCCATTCTCCACGCGGAAGCGCCCCGCCCTCTGAATGGCCCCGTCTGCGTCGCTGGATATCAGCTGCCGGGAGAACATCATTTTAAAAATGCCTACTACAAAAATGTTCTCACACACACGACTGACATTTTTCTCACAGCTGAAGAAACTGGACATCAGACTGAAGTACGCTCATTTGCGAGGTGTGTATGAGAGGTAATCCGCAAATATGCCTCTGATGGCTCCTCGCACGCACGCACGCACGCACGCGCTGAGTAATGAGGACGCTCACAAATACACAAGAGGACAAAGAAGTACGGTGGATCATCATCACAATTGCGCTGCATGTTTGGTCGCTAGGCAACCGGACGTATCACTTGTGCCTTTTGACCATCACCCTGTCACCCAGCCGCCCAATTAGACCCTCCCTCCTTCTCCACAGAGATCATTGTGAAGACGCGGCGAGGCAAAGCGGCATTTCAGAGTTGGTTTTCACAATTCCATTTTGTCTGTGACAATCCGTCCATATTATTGAAAGAAGTACACAAATGTATAAGGTGATTATTGCTAATGACTAAGTCATCAAAAAAAAAAAAAACAAGGAGCCACGGGGGGGCCCTGGAGCCGCATGTTGCCGACCCTGGCTAATACAAGCACCAACGGGAATCTAGTTGGTTCTATTCAAGCGGCCATGCGTGCGAGTGTTTTGTCATTGCAGGCGAGCAGGTGGCCGCCCGGCTAATAAACAACGGCGCGGCGCGGCGCGTGTCCAAGACCTGGCAACATCCATATTGATGCAGGCGGGAAAAAGGGCAGAGCTGCCGTTCCATTTCAAACTGTAAAGTGCATGAGGAAACTGTCTATCCACCCCCCCCCCCCAGCCCCATCTTCCTCGTGCAACATTAAGCATCTAATGGTGGGATAATGGAGGGGAAGCTGACTGAGTCTTTCCTCGCCATCCGTACGGAGGAGGCAAAGGCATGGCCTGAAAACCGAGCGGGCTGGACGTTTTAACAAGAGAGACGCACACAAATCAAGTCTTTGAATTATGCAACACCAGAGTGGAGCCTTCCTGGCGCGGAGAGACTACACCAAACAAATACAGCGGAACGGAATTGAAATTGTTTTGTGAAGCCGAAAGGTTGACAAAATCCGCTCGGGTTTTTCACGCGAGGAATGAAAATGCAATCGACTGGTCGCAGCTGCAGGATGACATCATTTCTATTCTGTGCGATATCAAAGTGACGCCGATTGAAATTCTTTTTCCGTCAATAAAGCCACCTTCTGCTCATTTCAATTAGCCGCTCTATGGTGTTTTGTATGATATGTTAGCATTAAGCTAGCAAGATTTGAATCCCTTTGGCATCACCCCTGACGTCATTTCTGCGGGGAGGTGACAAAGCTGTGCTAAATGACTACATTTGGCGTCTTGTTATTGATATGGGATCTCATCAGCGTACATGCGGATGCAGCCTCACGATTCCCCGGAGAAGGAGGGCGGGCGGGCGCGCTGGGATAAATGACGAGACATTGGCAGGGTGTGGCCGTGTGGATGGCCCTCAGGGGACTTGGGGGGGACAGATGTGTCACAGCATGGCGCTGGTCTGCTTTACAAGATGATTTATGTATTACAGTTGGGGGGGTGGGCAGTGAGACCAGACAGCCCCATTTGCTCCTCTGCCCTCATTAACTCATTCGTTTGCCTTCCTTTGTAATCAATATGCATTTGTTTCATCAAAAACAACGGTTCCTCATCCAAAATGGAGAAAAGGAGATGTTTGTGAAGCCAAACTTGCCTTTAAAGACTTTTATGCTGGGGTGAAAACTATCAAACACTTTTACAGTGACTTGGCTTCGTTGTTTTTCTATTTTTACAGTAAGCCGAGGTAGTTCATATTAATAACTGCGGAATCATCTGCTCCGAGTTTCATCTCCTGCAGGAAGCAATTCTCTTGTTGTTTGTGTCAACAGCAGAAAAAGCAAAGCTAGAAGTGAACATGCGGAATTCGAGCGCCTGCTGCCGCCCAACTCAGCAGGCGTCCTCGGGTGTCAGACGTGCACGCGCGTCATCCAAAGTGACAAAGCGGACAAAAAGCCTTAGAGGCAACGATGCCGGTTTGGTGGCGGCCAGCAGACGGGTGTGCCGTCTGTTTCCGTCGTTTTGAAATCGAAACATAACAATAACACAATGCTAGCAAGCTAGGCTAGTCTTCGTCCATTGTAGCAGTTGTGTCGTTTTACCGCAACAGTCGTCTTGAGAGACCCGTTGGACTTTTTTTTTTTTAAGACTGTCAGTGACCTCATCCTGACTCTGACACAGCACTGTCACACACGTGCGCCCACCCCGAGTGAAGCGTCCGTCTGTCGGTGCTGATTGGCAGCGTGCGCTTTTCCCTCCAGGCTAATCTGGTCCAGAAATGAGCGTCCTCCCAGGAAGCATAGCAAGAAGCAATAGTGACTCAACAGCTTAGTAGGAGCCCGCAACAGCTTTCTTGCATACTTCCTTTCATGCCTGGCCGCGTCGTCACAGCGACAACACGAATCAAGTGCGGGGGAAGACGAGGCGGCGGCGGTGGGCACGGACCACGCCCAGCGCACGCTGACTCATCGGCCCACGGCGGCCGGCCCGTCTGTCCGGGTCAGTCCAGTGAAGGAGAGCAGGACAAAGACGAGGGAGAGCAACAAAGCTACCCCTAGATTTGCCGCAGCGAAGCGTGCTTACGATGAAATACGATTCGCTCCGATTGCAAACGATACGTTCCCAGTATGCCACAGCGTTCATTCCCTTTTCAGTACGCTACTTTTCCGGTTTCAGATTGACTGGAGGTTTACTCCAGATGTGATTTTCCGACAGGCCTCTCTCCTGACGAGCGAGCGAGCGAGCGAGCGAGCGCCGCTGTCTCAATCCATAATCAGTATGGTTGACGGTGGCTATGACTCACCAGCTCCACAGAGCCGTAGTGCTTCCTGCTGAAGTCTCCACGCCGGCAGCCCAAGTCCTCCGAGGCTGAGCTGCAAGACAAACACACGCTGGGTAAAGACAAAATCCCTTGATACATGAGGATGTTGGCAACATTTTTGATTTCAAACCAAAATGAATCCATTGAAAATCAATGTATGACATTTATGGCCATTTTATTTTGTTTGTTTCGTTGCTGCAGGTAGGGAATAATGCTGCTGTTCTTTTCAATGCGTGAAGAAAAGAGATGACAATGGTTGAGAAAGACCCAGCTCACGCCACGCCACCCTGCTCAGGTTCCTGGTGGAAATGGAGGCGCTTATACATAATACACGCTCGGAGCTTTTTCCAGCCTCACTCGCATCCAGCGGGCGGGTCGGACCCGGCCGGCTACTACGCCCGCGCTCCTTTTTCAAGACGCAAGATGAAACGACAGCAGAGAGGCTCACTTATGAAAAAGACGTCTCCCGTTGCAGCAGTTGCCGCCAAGATGCGGTGACTCATTAGCGCCCCCGCTATAGCGCGATAAAAATATATTGTATGCCTGCTGCGTAACTCCGCTACTCTGCGTGCGTTTGAGTCGCTTGAGGGCTCAAACACACCGTAGTGTTTACGCCGCTCAATGACATGTTAGCATTTCACTGACTTTGGTTAGACAAAATAGTTCGGCTCAACATTCTTCATTCTGTTTTGTTTTACGGATCAGTTTTATAGTGAACTTCATCTGGGGGTGACAAAGAATTCAATTGAAGCAAACACACTCGGCCTCTTTTTTGGTAAATTCTTCCTTTCGTTCCTGTCATGTCGTTACAAGATGGCCGCCTACCGTTTTTTTCCGTGTATAGTGCGCAAAATTTAACTAATTTATTGTCCTAAAATCTGGGGTGCGCATTATACATGGGTACAAAAAAAATTTTAAATTTTTTTTTTTTTAAATTTTTTTTTTTTTTTTTTTAAGTCCCAATGATCGTCACACACGTAGGGAGGCAATGGGTCCCATTTTTATAGTCTTTGGTATGGTCTTAACTAGGCTGGATGTAATTTTTTTTGTTGGCATTGATTTCTCCGACTGCCCTTAAACGCACCACCGCGCTCCGTGCGCGCACGGGACAGCAAACGAGCAGGTGATCGAGCAAGCGTCTGATACGAGAGCATTGCGGTCGCATGGAGCGTGTTTGAAGTGAACAGCAGAGAAGAAAGGAACAAGGCAAAGTGTTGTGAAATAAAATATTACCTGTAATACGGATTTAGGTAGAGAACTGAACTCTCGCTCTTTATATAGCTGACGTGTCTTGCGCATCCGTTCTGCGGTGCGTTTACGGGCAGTCGGAGAAATCAACGCCAACAAAAAAAATTACATCCAGCCTAGTTAAGACCATACCAAAGACTATAAAAATGGGACCCATTGCCTCCCTGCGTGTGTGACGATCATTGGGACTTAAAAAAAAAAAAAAAAAAAAAAAAAAAAAATTTTTTTTTTTTAAAAATTCATAAAAATTGGGTGCGTATTATACATGGGTACAAGCTTTTTTCCAGCATCAGCATGCCATTTTTAGGGGTGCGTACTATACATGGGGGCGCACTATACACGGAAAAAAACGGTATTTCTTCATACACAAAGGTCAAAAGTTACAATGACATTGCAGCAAAGCCCCACACGGAGGAGCTGTCGCACACACCTCTGCTGCGACTGCGACACAACCTCACAAGCCGCAAAATTGTCACACCTAAAAACAAGGTGGCGGAATAAAGTTCACACATTCAACCAGTCGCTATCGTGTTGTTAGCTAACAGAGGAACCATGATGCTAAAAATAACACGCACGTGAAAAAAAAAAAAACAGCATTTTTTCTGGGATGATTCTAGCGAAACACATTTTGTTTCATATGACAGGCTGATGCCGTTGGAACACTGTCGCTAACCAAAACAGCAGCACCTCCAGAGTATGTTCAGACATTCTTGCGTGTTCGTTATACTGACACAGCCCAGTTGTTTGATCGAATAGCTGCTGCAGACCAAAAGTGGGGTGGAATAAAGCAACAGTAGTTGTACTTTCGCCGAATGGCAAGACAGTTTTGCACATGGAGCATGCGTCACAAAAAGGCACATGTTGCCTTCGTGGTGTCCAAACTCCAGCAGCAGCACGGCGCTGATTGAATTAACTTCCAGGAGTGCAACGCAAACCTCGCTGGCGCATGTAAGACGAGCACGAGGAGGAAGAGGAGGCGCATACATGCAACAGATGCAAGGTGCAAACAACAGCGGGGGTTGCACGACGGATGAGAAACATGGTGGATTTTTACCGCTGATTGAAAGTCAACAGTTTACTGGATGCTGGATCCACGCTGTTCATGTCTACTCCAACAGACTGGTGGAAAAGGGGGGGGAAAAAAAAATAAAGAAGAAAAAAAACAAGCCCCCCTACTCCTCCATGCAAAGTCGTCCTCTCCTGTTATTGCTTCTTCTTGTTGTTCTCCGGCGCCCTGCTAAGCGAGCAGCATCCTCATCCTCATCATCTGTGCACACTGCGGCGCCCGCCCGCCGACACTGGCTGATCCAAAACGGGGAGAGAAAAAAAAAAAGAAAAGCCACTCTGCCGTGAATTGGTGGCTCCGCAGCGCCCGAGGAGAGGAGAGTGCGTTCAGTGCCGCATGCCGCCCTCCCTCTGACCCCCTTGCATGCGTGTGTGTGAACGCGACACTTTTCGGCTGCTGGCTCTGTGGGAGTGGAAAAGGCACCCGGTCGGTCCACGGCAGAAATCACCCCCCTCCCCCCTTGTGACGTCAAGCTTTTCTCTTTGCACTTCGCCCAAAGTGATGTCAGGATGCCGGATGACATAATGGTATCCCGAGGAAATGCAACGCAAAGTAAACAAATAAAAACATCTTCCAGGATTTCAACGAATGAAGATGGACAGCAACAAGCGAGCATTCAGCCAATCAATCATCTATTCTGTCCATCATCCAGTATCGTGCTCAAAACATCCACTGCATATTTTTACTATGCTAGCTCCATACTGCTGAGGAAGAAAACTCACAAGGACAAACCTTGAAAAATGGGTCAAAAGTTTCATCAACAGTGAGACTCAAAAGTGAATACACACACAGGTGAAATGGGAGCTGTAGTACGCCTGACACCATCACAAAAGACCCCCCCCCCCCCCCCCCCCACACACACACACACACACACACATAGTAGAGGTGAGCGCATCCAGGAATTCTCAGCTCAGGCTAGACGCCACTGGGCTGCTGCTCATCAATATTTCATCAACAGAACCCCCCCCCCACGCGCGTGATGGGAAAACACCCAAAGCTACGCGAGCGACTTCTTCTCGTCTTTGTCATGACACCCGAGCTGGCAGAGTGGCGAGGATGCCGAAAATAGCGCCTTTTCTTAGCCTGCCGTCGGAATCCTTTGACAAGCAGACTAATTAGACCCCAGGGCCGAGCTTACGCACAACAATGCGCCCCCATCGTCGTGACCTTTGCGTCGGCGTCAACAAGGAGGTCGCGTAAGTAAGGCCACGGCAACTCTGGGGACGGCAATTTGTTTCTCATGGCGACGACGGTATGCGCTAATTGAGGAATTGTTCCATTTTGAATTTTTGCCCCTTCAACACCACCATAGCGGAAAAACAAACCAGTTGACATGGACAATGTTGCCAAACGTGGCCTTTTGAGGCTTTCATATTAAAAGAAGCGCAACATGAACATTGTTGGAATATCGCCCGCTACGATTCATTTTAGAGAAAAAGAAAAACTGGCTGGGGTCAATATGTTTTTCGCTCCGTCGATAGGTAGCAGCTGACAGCGGTCAAATCGGCCACCAGGGGGCTTTGTTTCGCAGATCAATTGAGTGCTTTCGCCTTGAAGGCTGAGTTTGACATTTGGAAAGTAACCTTCCCGCCGACGCGAACCATGAAGCCTTTGACAAAAAAAAAAAAAAACAAACAAAAAAAAAACTTTGGCCTTTGATGGCCACCGTACTTTGGCCTTTTGGTCATTTCAGGCCACCGTATTACTCGTGCTGGTTAGGTCAATCAAACAAAAGTTGGCCTGTTGCCCATCGAGCGTCAAATGCCAGAGGGTTGCCGGGGAAAATGTCATTGAGCGCAATTACCCAAATGACATTTGAATTGCTTTTGGTGCCCTCCGTCAGCATGAGTGTGCTAGCGCCAACAAGACCAATTTTAGAGCAGCAACAGTAACAATATGCGCCTATAGATAATATTGGATGCAAAAGCATACGTTTAAATGAAATGTTGCGTTCCTTGAAGACTAAGTAGTTTATGACGTTTCATTAATGACTCTTAAAAATGTTTTAAATATATTTAGGTTTAGTGTTGACCCTGGAATTGACTTGCCTGCCGGTTTGGGTCTCAATTGTTTGATAGAGCCTGCCTTCCTGTGGTAAAAAACTTTCATTACAGCCAAATCACATCAGTTCATCTTGTTTGAAAATGTGTCCAACAATCAATCAATCAATCAATCAATCAATCAATCAATCAATCAATCCAGCAACTGAACCCTAAGCCTGTTACATATAAATGTTCTTATCTATTACATTTTACTCAAACTATTTTTAAAAAACTCCACAGCATGAATGAGCAAAAAAAACAATCCTTAACCAGATGCTTGTTAAAAATGTACTGAAATAAAATCAAACCTGACAAACTGCTTTAAAATAGTCGAAACTGAACTGAGACCAAAGTCAAAGCGAAATATTAATAACTTCAATGAAACATCTGTAACGGCCGACCTTGAAGCAAAACACACCAAGAGCCGCTTTGAAGCGCTGGTGACCTCGAGCGCCAAGCCAACTGTACACTTATCATTTGGGGGCGAGGGCGGGGTCACCACCAGGGGGTGTATGCCACAGACATTCCCACCCGCTCAGCTTGCTCACTCTCTTTGCGTCATCGGCGGTTGAAAAGCATCCAAATAGCTCCCAGCGTCCGCTGGCCCGGTTCCAGCCGACGAGAACGGCCTATGTTTTTCCAGCCTTCCCGGAGTGCTTTTTCATTCGGTGCGAGCGAACGAGGCTCTAAATGGAAGCAGATGTCGCCAACGACGAGCAAACGTCCACGCGGCGCTCCAATCAAAGCGTTCGGGCTTGTTGGCCTTTCGTCTATTAGCTCATAATTTGCGTCTATTTTTCTGGGCGAAGGAAGCGTTCGCCTCACGAGCAGAAAGATCCCTCAGACTTTGCAAAGGATCCCAAACTACTCCTAAAATAGACCCCAACCTTAATCTAAACACCTCCAACATTGCCCAAACTTTCCATTTCAGCCTGCTTGCCGTTCTGCTAATTAGCATTTACCTATTTTGCAAAGATAGTGATCTTTGCTGCCATCTTGTGGCTCCTATCAGCAATTACAATTCCATGTGTTTAATTGAAGGGGGGGGGGGGGGGTTGTGTCATGGCTTGGTCGATTCAGTGGTGCAGCCAGTGACACCCCCTCAGTGTCCCCGTGCGCTTGACGGTTGGGTGCCCTCATCCCTGATTGGACCAGCCGGTAACCCCCCTGCCCCCCCCCCCCCCCCGGACAAAACGAAGCATGACTTGACATCCGCTCTGCAGCAGTTAAGGTGTGCAAAAAAACGCGATACTTGGATGTTTTTGTGAGCAGAAGTGACGAGCAAAATTCTCCACACATTGGTGCCACATGGCAGAGTAAACATGGGTCCTGGTTCTGGTCCTCCTTAAAGGAAGGCAAGCGGAAAGAGCTGAGCCGAGCCGAGCCGAGCCTACCTGGTAATCTCGAAGCTGCAGCCCTTGCGGAGGAGCAGCGCTCTCTTCCGCATGATGCCTTTGTCTCTGCCGAGGTAAACATTTTTATCCGAATTCATGAGCGCGCACTCAGTGAACTCCGTCCCCCTTCCCCAAAAGTCCCCCCCCCTGAAAAAAAAATTGAAAAAATCCTTTGCGGCTGAAAGTGATCTTGCAGACTTTCTCCTCCCTCCTCCTCCCTCTTCTTCTTCTTCTTCAGACAGGACAAAAAGGTTTGGTGAGGGAGCCGACGAGCGCGCACCGTCGCCGGCCAGTCAACGCCTCCATGCGAGCTTTCGGGGAACTGAGGCTGAGGGTGGGCTGAGGGCCGACGGGCGGGCGGGGGGCACTTGGGGCTTTCCAGGCGCGAGCGACCGAAGGGTAGCGAGTTGCTCCCTAGCTGGGGACAACTACGCTGCCTCCGTACACAGAGACGTGAGAAAGTGAGCGAGCGAGAGAGCGGGAGAGAGAGCGAGAAAGAAAGAGAGAGCGACAGAGAGGGAGAGAGGCCACATTCTTAGTGCACCTGGACAATTTTGTGCTCTCTTTTCAGGGTCGGTCTAAAAATTGTTTTTGTTTTCCAATCGTTCACATTTTGTCAATCTTGACATTACAGCGAAGTTGAAGTTGAACCTTTCGACTTGTTTGCATTTAGTCAGTCTTTTGTGCAATTTTGACCTTCTAAGTGTGCTTCCCTTTTTTGTTTTGGAGGTGTCACAAAAGCAGAAAAAAAAAATATTGCATCACCGTTTCCTGACGCAAATACTCTGTGCTTTTTTGCTGGGCCGCTAATGACTATGGAAGAGAAAAAGCTTTTAATAGCTTTGCCGGCGAGCGCCGTTGCGTAAAGAGCAGATGCCTGGCGGCTGCCGCCCCCTCGTCGCATTTCTCGGCCGGCCGCTAAATCGTCGTAAACAAGCGCTTTGCGTGCAAAGAGCAACAACAGAAGAAAAGAAAATCAACTTGGCACTAAATGAAGAACGCGGGGGGAGACGCCGCTTCCGTTGGATACGTCACGAGTGTGCGCCGACTTTTGGTTTCGAAACGTGGGCATGACGCTAGAGATGCCAAAAAGAAAAGGGCAAAACTCACAAGGCGCTGCTGTAGGCCACATCTCACACCAAGACGCTCACAGGCAGATGCCACTCCATCTTGTGATGTCACTCACGAGGCCGCGTCCCTTAAAAAAGCACACGTCCCACACGTGAGAACTACAGTACAGACACAAAATACACTCAAGTGTATAAACCATTTGATTTCTTTTTTATTTATTTTTTTTATTATTAAAAACTTGCTGTGATTCTGCAAAAAAATCAAGAGCCGCAATACTTCGCTCGAGATGGACCTGCTGGCAAATTTCCATGGCTCGAGCACTTTACGGAGAATGGCACGTTTTGCATAAAGAGTGAAAGGTTGACCATTTTAAAGGTTGATTCAAGGTGACCTGCAAATGTTTTGGTGCATTCGAGGTTTATCCAGAGACTGGCTTGAGTCTGAAGTCCAACAGCCCGATTTGGAAGAATCTTGTTTAGAACAGCCAGTGAGTGAGTGAGTGAGTCAGAGGCCAAACATCTGCGGTGGCTTTTGTTTGCCCAGAACGCGC
Source organism: Syngnathus typhle (assembly GCF_033458585.1). Classification (NCBI taxonomy): domain Eukaryota; kingdom Metazoa; phylum Chordata; class Actinopteri; order Syngnathiformes; family Syngnathidae; genus Syngnathus; species Syngnathus typhle. The sequence continues at coordinate 1,122,297 of NC_083749.1, forward strand.
ATGTGTGTGTGCGCACACACATTCGTGCGGTCATTATGTAGAGCGAGAGTGGGGCGGTAATTGCCGAGCTCCCGCTCTCCATCCTGCTGCTGATGAGGCCTCTAATTGAAAGCGGATGTCACGGACACCTGGGCAGTGTCAGTCGGTGAGCGCAGCGCCATTACCGCTCGCTCGTCGCAATAAAACAATGAGAAAGGAGCACATCAAGGATCAGGCAACGGCCGTTGCATCATGAGTGAAATGCGGCAAGCCAAGAGCTTGACTGCGCCGTGCACGCTGTCGATTCCAGCCGATTACAAGTAAACCAATTACCGGGCCTTCCGGGATGCATCTGGCTCCGTCCATTCCCAGCTAATCGGCACGAAGCCATTAGCATGTTGTATTGATGCCTCCCCCCCACCCCCCAAAAAAAAGCGATAAGATAGCCAGAGCACATGAGAGAGAAAGTACATGAAAAACGAGCCAATGGCGGCCTTTTATCTCGCCATGGGCAAGCTAGATTAATTGCTAGCTAGAAAGCCAGCTAGCAAGTTACAGAGCGTTGCCGTCGTTGAATTCAAGTCGAGTCTCGCAAATACCAATTGAAACTCAAGGACGGTCTTTCAGAGGTCTTGAATAAAAAGGGACTTAAGTCTCGAGTCAAGATCATCATGCGACTGGCGTGCCCAGCAGCATCGGAGCTAATTAGCGCGCCGTTGCCATGCAAATCAAGGTGGGAAGGACGAGCGACTTTCGCCAAGGTCGCGGCGGCTGCCAAAGCCAGCGTTTATCTTTCGGCAGATGACGGCGACTTGGGGAGGAGGAGATTATCGGAAGGTGGCGCCGTTGACGGAGCGCTTGCGCCATGTGACGCAGCGATCAGATATAAAACTGCAAAAAATGGAGACCTTAAATAAAATAGCCTTCCTGGAGATAATCTATCCTTGTTCCTTCGCTCCGTGTCCTGAGGGGTGTGCGTGCAAGATTGACGGCCGCAAATGGCCCACCATGTTTTGTGCATGCAGCGCCAATCGATTCATCAGCCGCCAAAACGGAATAATAATCCGATTACCTTCAGCAGGGCGGAAAATGACTCACGAGTGACACGGCGGCAGAATACGGGAAAGAAAACGACGGCAGCCAAATGTCAGATTCGTCACGTGTCAATTATCACCGTATCGTTGAAGCGATTGTCGACTGATGGGTCATTCCTGTAACAATTGTCATTTATCACGATATCCATTAATATACCCTCGTGAGGATAAAGTGAATAGAACAATGGATGGATTTCTGCCAATACTGTCTAGCGTGTTCTCCTAAATGATGGCTCACTCACCTCGTTGGCCTTCGACCGTCAGCCGACGAGACGGCGCGTCATGGACAAAAACCTCAGCGCAGGTGTTCCTTTCTCTGGAACGGAGGAAAGTAAAGCAAACATCACTGGTCTGCGCCTAATTCTCTATTTAGCACCAAACACGAGCCACTTAGCTTTTCAGACGCTCCATTTTAGGAAGACAAGAAAGAACTGACCCCTCAAGTAGCTGCCAATCAGGATGCTTAGCGCGGTTAGCATAGCTAGCATTCAAAACAGGCTGGGTCGAAGTTTCCACATCACAAGTTACAGTCAAAAAAGATGTTCAATAAATGAGCAAAAGAGAGGAATAACTTTTAAATAAGAAGGAGAAGTAGTTCCTGGTAGTGTTTTAGCCGCGACGAATCGAAGTAATGAGCTTTTCCCAAGTGGATGCCATTTAATTAAAGACGCTACAGTTAGCATTTTAGCTTATAGTTTAACTTTGTGACACACGGTGAACGTCTTGACACAAAAATTTTAGGTAGCTTAGCCTAGACCCAAACACAAGCATCATCTGAACTGAAAATGCAAAAAATAAACTAAAATAAAAAAATCCTGTTCACCGACCTTTGTTCTCGAATGTTCTTCCAAAGCAGTGACAGAAGAGCGGAGAGCGCCCCCTACTGTTCTGGAGCGTGTATAAAATATCAACATAACCGTGACAGATATTTTATACAAAATGAATCAAAGGAAAACAACACAAAGTCATCCCAATTATTTTGGTATTATTATTGCTTTATTTACGGCATCACCGACATTTTACACCTGCAACTTTTGAAGCTATACAATCCATCACTGGCTCACACTCGCATCAGAAGAAATCTCGCAGTTTTCTTATGGAAGACGATTTTTTTTTCCTCTGTCGACTATTTTCTCTCAATATTACGACTTGAACTTTTTTTCCCAAAACTCCTCTCCCAACGTTCCGACTTTACTCAGCTTTTTTAACATACTGTTATTTTCCCTTCATGGACGGTTCATATTCTTGAAACTTTATTTGAATGTTACAATTGTTTTCAAGTGAAGTCCAATCAGGTGCTTCGGCTTCTACCGATTGGAACGAACGATAAACGAGACCAAAAAATCAGCGAAATGTCTCGCCGATTTAAGAACGAGCGAATGGGAGCCAACGTGGTGCAATGCAAGTGCTACGCGGGTTCCTTGGAAAGAGGATCTTGCGTGCTGTCGGTTCTCCTTAGAAAAATACGAAATCCGTCCACGTGCGAACGTGCGGTGGAACGAATGGCCGGAATAAGCAGGAGAAGCGTCAAAGGTGTCGATTTAACTCCGTTGCGGGACGGCGTGCTCGTCCTGGCAGTTGTCCAAAAGCTCGTCCTCGGAAAAGCTGATGTGAAGGCAGGTGTCGTCGACGGGGGACGAGGCGGGCGGCCGGCCCTCGTTCCAGCTTTGAGTCGAGTCCGGGTTCTCCTCCTGCCCGTTGCGGACCGGAGTCCCGAAAGTCCCGCGGTCCCCGAAGGGGTCGTCGTCCCGCAGAGGCGACAGCAGCGATTTGGTCTCGGAGCGCACGCCCGAGTCGTCGCTGGCCGAGCAGGAGCTGCTGAGCGAGTGGAAGTCGGCCGACGACAACGAGCCGGGCGTCGCGTCCGGGAAGGAGAAGCGGAGGCTTTCGCGGCCCGGGACGCCGTCCTGGACCGAGCCCGGGGACAAGGTCCGGCTGGCTCGCTTCAGGGAGGGAGGAGGAGGCTCCAGCTTTGGGACGGGCGCTTGATACCTGATGACCACAGATCACGTCATGTTAAATAGGACTTGTCTAATGTAGAAATAAAAAACAGCCAAGGTGACCAAAACCAATTTGGAGACCCCCCCACCCCCACCCAGCACTCTGGGCCTTAAGAGCGCTTTGTGGTGAAAGCCTCTTCATGGTCTGCTTGCTCATTTTTTCTCCTTTTCATCCCCCAACGTTTTTATTCAAAAGGCCGAGCGCTCGCCGTGCTCGCTTGTATTTGATTAGCGGCTTGCAATTGTTGGCTATTGTTGCTCTTTCATTTTGTTTTTGCTCTTGATGAAAAGACGCTTGCGAGGAGTGCCAGCTGGCCAGGTTATTAAAGGAGAATATTTTAATATCGTCTAAGGTGGCTTCATTGTGACTTTGGCAAAGCAGAACAAGATTTCTTTTTTTTTTTTGGAGCGCCTTTCTTGATTTCTACGTGTTAAACGGTGGCGGGATTTCGAGGGTGTGCACACTTTTGCAACCACATCATTTATCCCTTGAAATGTTTTGAGAAAGAAAAGGGACTGTAATGCACAGGTTATTGGTCACATTGATGAGTGATTGATTTCGTTTTTTCCCTTGCCGCCACGCGATTGGCCGATGGGCGCAATTTTTAAACGCGATTGTAACGTTGCATGCTGCTTGTCGCGCACGATACTCACATTAAGAAGGAGGAGGAGGAAGAGGAAGAGAAGGGAGAAGAGGATGAGATGAGGAAGATGAGCAAGACGAAGGTGGGCAGGTGCAGGTTTTTTTTTTTTTTTTTGGGTGCATGTTTTTGATTTGATTAGAGGAGCAAGAGGACGAGCAGGACGGGATCCTGGCACCTGACGAAAAGAGGCCAGAGTTAGAGCGCGGCCGGCTTGCTACGAAACGCAATCCGAGCAACTCAAACCGTCAACCTCCACGACGTCGCGTTTGAAAAACGGTTGCGTGCCACCAATGTGCAGTACCGTGTCGTGCCACAAACTGCGTGGCAGCACTGAGCTGGACGTGTGACTGTTTATTAAAACGAAGCAAACGTCTACGAAATAATTTTAAAAAGATGTGATGAAATGTAAAAAAATCATTCTAAAAAACTATTTTTCCTCATACTTGTGTTTAGCTTATCACAAGAATTTTTGTTGAGGTAAGCAAAGCACAAGGTTTTGAGTGGAAGCAGACGCTTGAAAGAACGCGATGCCATTGGCTCCTCGTGGTGTTGCAATCTGTTTTATCGCGCCGGGACTTCACACTTGCGAGAGGAAAAACATTAAGGGGAGGGGCTGCTATTGAGGGAATGTTTTCCCCCATTGGCGCTTTCGGCTTTAAGGGGATTAAAAGCTCATTAAAAAGTAATTGCGTACTTGATGTTGCTGCGGCGGCGGCGGCGGGGAAAAACATCAGAATGGAACGTCTTGGGGCAATTTAGGCAGATTAAATGTTGACTCAAGGCTTTCTTTGAGGGAAACACAAACGTTTGCATCCATTTGTTTTCACAATGGGCGCCAGGAGAATCAGCTTGTCATTTTTTTGCCCCCCAAAAAAGCCGTACTTTTCCTCCACGCTGGACGCCCTCCTGCTCACGACGGGGTCCACCTCGTCAGACGCGGCGCCGCCGTCGGCCGCCGGGACGAGGCGGCCGTCCCCCGGGCCCGGCGGGATGAGCCGCTCCAGGGCGTCGCCGCAGCGATGCTTGAGGTTGAGCGAGAGAGGCCTGGTCCAAGCGGAAAGCGCTGCGAGACACAAGTGTGCTATAAAAGTGAAAAAGAAATTGTCCTTCCAGTGGTCGGCTAACAGGGTGATCTAAAAGGAGTGCTTTGCCGCCGTCATGTCACATCAATAAATCATCTTGAGGGGGTGTGGATTTATTTTTAGTTCACAACTTGGGTCGCGAGTCGAACGCTGACAGGACGAGGCAAGTCACTCACCGCATCCGTCGAGCGGCGTCTCCGGCGGCGGAAGCTCCGCCTCCTGGCTGGCGCCGGCTCCCGCCTCCAGCTGCTGGAGCTGCTGCACCAGCAGGGCCAGGTGCTGCAGCAGGTCGCGGTTCTGCAGGAGCAGCTGGTGCGAGCGCGCCTGCGCCTCCATGCGGGCGGCGCTCTCGGCCGCCATCTGATCCTTCAGCAGCTGCACCTGCAAACCGATGATGGGAGGGGGGGAGGTAGGGAGGGAAAAATGGACAGTTGCTAATGCCCGACAAAGACATCATCGCTCTGTTTCAGCAATTTTTTGTTTGAGCTGTCATAAGAGGGGAAGTGCTGCCCCCTAGTGCCACAACACAGGCCTTTCAATAACCTCTGAGCGTCCAATCAGAACCCAATCAATGAAAGAACACACCGACAGAGCACTACTTTGATCTAAAGCATCTCCACTGGCTTTAAGGCACATCTTTGATACCACCAGATGGCGCCAAAGCACTCTTTGGCGACTCCCTTACCTGAGCGACAGCCGCCTGCGTGTGCTGCTGCTGCTGCTGTAGCTGCTGCTGTAGCTGCTGCTGAAGGAGCTGCAAGTAGTGGCGCGACGTCAGCGAGCCTGCCGCCGAGCCCGGGCTGCCGGGAGTCGCCGCCACCGATGTCACCGTCAACAAGGACTTTCCGGAAAGGTCCTGACAGCAAACACAAAATATGGAAAGGAAAAAACACACATCACGGTTTTGCTTTTATGACCTGCTAACACGCGACCCTCCTCGTAAATAAATCATTTCAAAAATCAGATAAAACATATTGCACCTCTATTGGTTGGCCTCCAGAGGGCAGCAAAGGATCATTTTGTCTGGCACAGACCAGTGTGGCTCCAAAAATGAAACATTGTTCGGCGAAACAAAATCGAAATTGTGTCTCACTCACCATGATGGTGTGGCCCGCTTTGACCACGCTAAGCTCAGCCAGACTGCGCAGGATGTCCCCGACCGTTTGTTCGCAGAGCGAGGCGCCGGACGCCAGGTCGTCTTCCACCTCCTCCTCCTCTTCGCCTGGTCCTCCTCCAGCGTCCTCCTCGCTCTGCCCGTCGGCGTGCTGCAGGCTCAGCTTGTGGCAAACCTCGAAGGCCTGACCCACCGTCCGCACGATGCGAATAGCCAGCGTCTGCGCCAAACGGACACACGCGAGGACGGACGTGAGCCGCGTTCACCTCGAGCCCAGCCGAGCCAGCGACTGACCTTCTTTTTGGATTTGAACACGTTGCAGCGGAAGCAATTGCTGGAGCCGTCTCTGGCGATGTAGCTGAAGATCTTTAAATCTTGCGAGTCGTGCGACACGTAGAAAATCCTGCCGCGGTGAACGTAAACAAAATGCAGAACTCAACCAAAAGAACGCCATTTTGAAATGTCCACCTTTGAGTGGGCAACCTACCTGTAAATGGGGTCGTGCATAATGAGCAACTTGCTCTCATCCCACGGCCGCTCTTTCCTCTACGGGCGGAAACGTCTTTAGCACGTTAGCATTAGCCGCAACGCTCAAGCGTCTCACCTTCTGTTTCTTGCGCAGCAGCACCTTGACGCCGTCCACCGACACCACCATGTTCACCTTCTTCTTCTTGATGTTCTTGGCTTTGAACTCGTACTGAAAAAGCAGAGGAAAAGAATGGAGCGCTGCTTGAGTGAGCCACCTAGCCACGGCTTCACTACAATGCGCGGCGGCATTTGGGGACTTTCCTGGAATTTTGCTCCTTTTTCGGGGGGGGGGGTGGGTTACAATGAGGTGACTGTTGGGAGAACCGCCTTCTTGCCTTCAAAAATGCAAAGTTTTGGTTTGTTTCTTTTGTACCAATGCTAACATGCTAGCCATCAATATCCTAACATATAGCAAACTAGTACCGTTTTTTTCCGTGTATAATGCGCCCCCATGTATAATACGCACCCTAAAAATGGCATGTTGATGCTGGAAAAAAGCCTGTACCCATGTATAATAATTATAATTTATAAATCAACGCCAACAAAAAAAAAATACATCCAGCCTAGTTAAGACCATACCAAAGACTATAAAAATGGGACCCATTGCCTCCCTGCGTGTGTGACGATCATTGGGACTTAAAAACAAAACAATTTTTTTTTTAAAAATTCATAAAAATTATACCCATGTGTAATGCGCACCCCAGATTTTAGGACAATAAATTAGTTAAATTTCGCGCATTATACACGGAAAAAAACGGTAATTGAAAGTGCAAATTGTGCTTTTGCGCAATGGTAACATGCTAACATATAGCAAAGTAGTCATTGAAAGCGCAAATTTTGCTTTTGCCAAACCGCTGATTTCAAGCGTGAAATATGGGGGAAAAAAATAAATAAAAGCACGTGTGGGATTTGCAAACGTGGTCCCGGTCACCTAACGAGAGTTTCAAGTGTCGCCTGTAAATCTCTCAAATGAGGGCGAGAGCTGCATCTCACACGCGTGGCGGCGCAAATTCATTTCACATGCAAGATGCCAGCAGAAAATCAATGTTGCCCCGAGGCCTTCGTGCATTATTGAGCGTGCTGGTATTTAGAGGCAAATGCGGACAAATGGGAAGAGCCTTTGCCACATTTGCTGGCGAGAGCGCCCGTGGCCACGTTGGCTTCAAGGCACTCCGCTTTACGGAGGCCATGCTGGCATCAATGCTTGCTATGCGAGGGTTGCTCCTTTGTTTACCCCCCCCCCCCCGACCCTTCTTTACTCCCCCGAGGGACGGGCCGTCCTTTCTCGGCGCCTGTCAGCGAGGCACTGAGGCGTGGAGCCATTCTTTGCGCAAAGAGTCCCGTGTCGAGACGCCGCCGGTCCACTTTACGAAGAAGCCGGCATTAAACTTGGAATTTGGAAAAGCAAGGCCCGGTCAAAACGATTTTTTTTTTTTTTTAGGCTGATGCCACTTGTGATATTTGGCAGAATGAAATTCCGATAATCAGTCCATTCATTTAATGCCAGACAGCTAGCTAGCTGGACAGTTAATAAAACGCAAACGCAAGCGTGTGACCTGCGAGGATGCAAAAAAGACGAAGCGCCACTTGTGTCGTGCGCGGGGCAAACAAAAGGCGACTTAACACTCCAAGCTGATCCGCTGCACTTCTAGGTCAGCCATTAGCTTGCCGTGAAAACAATGGGAAGCCCCTCCCGAGAACCCACAAATAAAAGCCTTAATATATAGCTGGTGTTTTTGAGTGCACATAGAACAAAAAGCAGCCTCCCTCCCCCCCCCCCCCCCCCCCCCTTTCCACTGATCCGTCGCCTCCTGTCTTCATCATAAGGTGTTTTATTGATAGGATTGGACCAACATGTGGCGCTCACTGCCCTAAATTCTGTCAACAACACGGCCAACGTGGGTAAATCAGGCTTCGCCATGAGCCCCATTTTCCTTTTTGACTCACTTGAACGGCTTCTGTTGCTTTTCTATCACCCCGGCCGGCAAGCATTCCTCCCCCCTCCTCCCCCTTCCTTCCTTCCTTCCGAATGTGCTCTTAACAAAAGGTGATCCAGGCGGACGGAAGGGTAAAAAAAGAATGCCATTCCCCGGGGGAGACTCTTGGCAGTCAGAGAAAGGAGGCCTTGGAGAAGAAGAAGAAAAAAAAAATCCCATTAGGGGCCGATCGGAATTCAAAGAGGGAAGCGCCTCTTTGGCCCTCAGCCTCCATCTATTCCTGTCCACGCCGAGCAGATAGGGGCTAAATGGAGGTGCGCTATTTTGGTGGCACAACAGTGAGGGGAGGGAGGGAGGGAGGGAGGGAGGGAGGGAGCCAGGGCTTCCATTTGCGTTCCTCAACTAAAAGTGCACCATCCATTCAAAGGCGCCGCTGGGCCACGTGAAAGCACGAAAACTCCTCGCCACAATGGAGAGCGGCCTCACGCGCGTCCAAAAGGATCGGCGGGGGGTGCGAGGAGACATTGTGTCTCGCCGTGGGAACGGCAGGTGTGCGGCTGAGCCGGCCAATCGGAATCAAGAGATTAACTAAAAAAAAAAAAGGCAGGGGGGGGCGATTTATTTAATCGCATGTTTTGTAACGTGAGCTGGCCCTGATTGGGGAAATAAGAGCGCCTTGCAGCTCTTGTTCCTTCCGTTGGATTTGAAAAAAACAATAAATAAAACGCTTGCCACCTTGCAAACACACCCAAAGAGCTCCCAGATGAGTCTGGAGGATTCCCCACCTAAGTTGGCAAGCCATGAGACGTGCTTCAGAGGATAAGCGCGCATTTTGCCGTCGGAGCGCGCTTAAGAGCCTTGTCGTGTCGGAGCCTCGCCGCCGCCGCCGCCGCTCGCTCACTTAAATCACGCCGTCAACCCACTCATCTCGTACAGTCCCCGGGGGCCGCTAGTCAGTTAGCATCCTTGTTATTGTTAGCCCCTCTAAGGCGTTTCTCATTGCATGTTAGCATGGAGCTCGTGGCTGTGCATTTTCATCCAGTTTGGGCGAATATTTTGAAAGTGTGAGTGTCTTGAGCATGATGCTATCTCCTTACCCGGATCCTCCTCATGGCCGCCACAATTTCCATGCGACTGTTGGGCCGGGCCACATCCAGGCTCCCCACATACTGCAACACAAAAGTCGTTTGGTTTTCCAAACGGAGCAATGGTTAACAAAGCAGCACATTTGAACACATTATCATTATTCATCACCCCCCCCCCCTCAAAAAAAACAGACAAATAAGTAGTTGTTCTGTCGCTCACACCGAAAGGTTCGAAAAATAATCTGCCCCATGAGAAGATGCCTCAGGGCTCCTTTCGAGGGCCCTCAAAATGTCCTTGGCCATGGCAGAACTTCCGAGCTTTTTTGATTAAGGTGAATTTCAGCGCAAAATCCTAAATGGAACGTCATCCGTCCGTCCTCCTATGCGTGTTGCGAGTCTGCGTCAAAGCACCCAGCACATGATGACAGCTGCTCTGGCGAATGGGTCGAGCCCCCTAAATAAGTAAGCAAGCGAGACAAGACAAGCAATCCACTCTAATATTGAAGGTAATTACAAAGTATACTCGGGTCCTCTAAAAGCTGAATTCTGTTTAGCTGACAGCTGAATAATTGATGGCACAAAGACAGCTGGTGCAAAGCAAAGTCGCTTGCGCTGCGTCCGTCCGTCCGTCCGTCCGTCCCAAAGCAAATTTTCTGCCAAAGACACAATGGTCAAGCTTGCACGCACTGACGTCATCACATTTACTTTTGTAACTTTTCTGATCAATTGCACGATGAAGAAGAGTTGGAATGCAACGCACGTGACTTTTCGTATTTTCATCCCACATCCATTTTTCATTCAATGCTCTACTCTGCAGTTAGTTGTTGAAAGTTGTTTTTGATTGAATACTTGGGAGGACTACTTTTTTTACTTTGGATTCTTCGAAAGTAATGAATAAATACATTTCTTTACTCTTTCCACCCGTACTTGAGTGAATACTAATGATTAGGAGGAGGACTTTTTACTTTGACTCAGTGTAAAGTAACCCACCCATGCTCACCATTTACTCAGCACTTGGAGATTTTTTTTAGTTTTTTCATCTTGACTTGAGAAGAGACAGTGGCTCTCCTTGTTTCCAATTTTTGTCTCTCCCCACGCCTACCTTGGCTTGGAAGGAGATGCCATGCTGGTAAGCTTCCTCGTTGTGCAGCGGCAGCCTGGCGTCGGCCACGTCGTCCACCAGGTTGTAGCGGTTCCTCCTGGCTGGCATGGCGGGGCGGGGGGGGATCCCAGGCCGGGGGGGATCCCTCGCAGCCGCGGCGCCGCGCGGACCTCACCACAAGGGTCCGGCTCGGCGCTCCTCCACGCCCCGGCGGCTAGTGCGCATCGTTGTCGCTCCAAACCGGAAGACGTGCAGGAGAAGCGTCAATGCGGTGCTCGTAAATTAGGCTGGGCTGATGGTGGGCTGCAGGGGGACGGAGGGCTCGCTCTGCAAGGAAAGCAGGATGGCTCGGTGTGGCTGCACTTGTCTCGGCTTCCCGCACAAAGCAAAGCTCTGGGGCAAAGTTGCACCGAATCCGGACGGGAGGGGCGAGCGGGAGGGCAGTTGTGATTGTGCGTCATGCGCGCATGCTGTTGTCCACCCTCGAGCTCCCCCTGGAGACCAAACGTGGAGGCGCTTGCGGCGCTTTATTAGGCACACTCCTTCGAATAACACAACTGGATGAAATTACAAAATAAATATGAAAAGGATGATTCAATTCATGAAGTAATAATAATAATAATCCACTAGTCGCACATTGGTTTAATTGAGCAAGAAGAGGATTCATGTCACAGCACACAATGTCAGGATTTCAAGACCAAAACAACACGAGGCTTAACAATATGTGCGTGTGTGTTTACTGGTGCCCGCGTACCTGAGAGGCCAAGGAGACGGACGTTAGCTGACAAAATTGCTGTAAACGTTGCCTGACAAACTTCCCTTAATGTTATGGAGAACCACAAGCAAAGACACAAATAATACATTACAAATAAGAACACACCAATCAATCAATTAGTCCCTTTTCAATGGACTCAAAGTTCAGTAAGAGCGAGTTCAATAGCATTTCCTCAAATAGTGTCATCCTTTTTCAAGAGTGTCGGTTTCCATTCCGAGCGAGCAAAAGTCGAGCTTGATATCATCCGTTAAGCAAAAATAAAACGCTCTTTTAATTTTTGAGGTTAAAAAATAAATAATACATTCCAAGTCGTGGATCAGGAAAGGCAGAGGTTGAGACTTAAAAGGTGCAATAAAGCCACAATAAAATCTTTAGCGCACAAACAATACAATCCACACGACGACGCTTCGGGTCCTGAAAGAGAGGCGTCGCAAAACGGACGCCCCGCTTCACACGTAACAAGCGAGCGGCCAAAAGAATGCAAACCAGAATTGGAACAATGACAAACATCGCCATCATGCTCACTCCACTCACATCCATGTCCGCTAAAAGGAGGAGGAGAGAAATAAATAAGGGGAGGGCTTGGGAAGAGCGTCGCCGGCGAGGACGGGACCAAAGGTGGCGGCGGCCGGGTGGGCCTCACTCGACGGCGCCGCTCATCCTCTCCTCGTCGGCCTGCTTGTGATGCTGCAACCGGGCGTACGTCACCGCGTCCCCCCTGAGAGGTGAGGCAGCGAGCGCGGTTAGGGGATTAGCGTAGCGCAGGGGGGCGGGGCTGAAGGGCGGGGCTTCCCTAGGCCAGGCTTGAAATGCCGCCCGGGAGTATGTTAGGATGGACTTTATGGAAAAAAAAATAATTCTGAAAATTTATGAATGCTAAAACGCAAATAATCAGGGAGGAGGTCGTTTTTTTTTTTAGTTTGGGCAAATTTAACGAGTTACACTGCTCAACACACATTTCACAGATTAAAAGAATACACATCAATTTGTATTAAATAAAAATTCAAGTCGATTACGCAAGGAAAGTAAGTGGACTTAAAATGAAAGTTTGCTGCTTGTTAGTGGGCGTTACACAAACGGGCAGACAGTCAGATGTTTTTCTTTTCTTTTCTTTAAAAAGTGAAAGAGTGGCGCGTTCGGAGCGCTCTTACTTTTTGCCGAGAGACGCCAGGCCGTAGAGGACCCCGGTGGCGAAGGCGATGGCGTTGCCGAACAGCGTGGTGAAGGAGAAACTCAGGAAGATGGGGAAGAGCGCCATCCTGAGCCCGACACAGGTCAGAGCGTTTCAACTTCTGCCACCAAACTCCAACAACGTCGGACGACGTCTCACCCGCAGTAGAAGAAGGATTTCTGCCAGGGTCGGAAGCGGTCGGCGCGGGCCGCCACGGCGTTGGCGAACTCGATGAACTGGCAGCAGAAGGGCACCTCGCACAGGAACAACACAAAGGCGTTCAACCTGGACGCATCAGTGACAACTTGCTCATGTTTTAGAAAATCTCAACAACTATGCCATCCGTGAATTTGCGGAAAATGGATTTTGGCGTCAAAGCCGATGCATTCTAAATAGGGAACTTACACCATCCACACTCCGGCGGCGATGTTGAGAGGGTTCACCGTGACACAGTTCCAGACTCCTGCAATGGCGCACGCTGCGCAACACAAAGAATTATTGCAAGAACACGGACACAATGTGGAGAAAGGATTTATGGATTGGCAGGTGTCCACTGGCACTTGATGGTCGTCCTGCTCCTGCTTAATAAATGATGCAGAGGTCATCAAATATGCAGCCGGCCGGGCTTTAAGTGACACGGGCGGGATGGGGTCTGGGTGTCAGTTGTTGCTGATGCTACTCAGCAAACAGGCTGGGGGGGGGGGGGGGGGGGGGTTAAATCCGCGAACGCCGAATTTACAAGTCGGGGTGCCCTGACGTCACGATAGGTTGGTGTGTCACCAAGCACGCCATGAATAGCTATTCTACTTGTTCAATGTGATGACAAACAAAATGGGAATAAAAGTCGTCAACTTACATATTCCTCCCAGGACACCGGCTATTTTGCAAAGCCACCGGTACCACCACGTCATGCCATCATCCTCCGGAGGGGAAGCTTTGCTGGACGCTGCGGTCTCCTCTGAGCTCATCGTTTGTTTGGAGCGAAAACTACCAAGCCCACCACACTTTGATTTCTATGACTGACTTGCCGCTCCGGACGCCGAACCGTGGAGCCGAAATGGAGCCTGTCCTTGTTATTCTATTAGCAAGCTTCTGGCTCGCAGCTAATGCTTACCAGTGCCGACCAAAACATGTACGCTGACAGCAAAATCATCAACAAGTGTTTAATTCTCGCAACTGTAATACCAGTACTGCAAATGTAAAAGAACGACTCGGAATTATCTGGCTTGTTTTGGCGGAAGCTGTGGTTTCCTTTTCCGGTTTGCCGCAACCGCGGTGCATTGTGGGACGACGTCGCGAGGATCATTTTGTTGTGATTCCTGTTCAGGGCAAATGTACTGAATATATAACGAAATAACTAAATATAGGAATTAATTGTTTATAATATAAATTTATATTTCAAATTATTCGCATTATTGCGTGACAGCTCATTTCAGCCAATCAGAAAGACTCATCACAGAAGGTGGGCGGGATTTCTGCCACACCAATCGGATCGTGCTGTTGTGTTTTTATAGTTTGAAGGTAAAAAAAATAGACATCAAATTATCTTTGGGATAAACAAAATGAATTTACACTGTGCATCCTTTCAATAGAATTGAAACCATGAACAAAATACAAGCCTTTGATTAGGATAAACAACCAACGGGCTTCTGAACACATTTCTTTATACTATTCGATCTATTTTGAATTGACAAAATCACTCAGACAGCAGCGACGAGTGAAGCGGCTTCAGTGTCCTCCTGCTGACGCGCCTGTCCGCCACGATGGGGGCCACTTTCCTCTTGGGGGCCGGCGTGTGGCACAGCATGTCGTCCAGGCTCTGCCGCATCACCTGACCGGCGCGCTCCAGCTGGGAAATGAGCCCATCCGCTTCCTCCGCTAGCGCTTGGCCCTCGACATGCACACGCAACCGATCCAGCTGGGAAGCGATAGGGGCAATGCCGAGGACGCTTGTGCTTCTCAAACGTGCGACCGACTGCCTCCACTTACCACCTCTTGAGAAAATTCCGGCTTCCTGACAAAGAACGGCCTATTGGAGAGTTTGACTGCGGAAGAAAGGACCGCCGTAGCCTCCTCGGTCGCTCCGGTTAGCGCCAGCAACAAAATCTGATCATTCACATCAAGAGCGGAAGATGTAGAATGATGCTCACTTTCTAGATTTCTTTTCAACGAAGACTCACCTTCAAGTTTTGGCACAGTCGGCTGTCTGTGCTCATGATTTGTGCGAAAAACCATTGGGCTTTTTCAACGTCGTTCTGAGAAGAAACAAGAAACAGGGTGCAACCATGAATTGCAATGACATTGTGGATTGTCACTGACTGCATAAGCAGAAAGACACACTCACCTGTTGGAGCGCCAATGCAACAGCGAAGCAGTAAGCGTGCCTGGGGACAAATTGCCCTTTGGCCTGAGCCTCTTCCATGAGCGACGTGCAAATGGCGTGCGACTCGCTCGTGTTCTGATACAAGCACAAAAAAAAAATACGCGCGTCAATTGTAATCGTCTTTTGAAAGGAAAAAACTTGCTGCTGTTTTGGTTAGCAACAGTGTTTTTGTTTTGTTTTGTGTAAACAAGGTGTTTTCAGTTACCAGTTTGTAGCAGACAGCAGACGCCAGCAAGAGCGTGTCTTTGTTGAACGGCACGCTTTGGCTCCTCATGCACCGCAACACCTCGAGAGCGTCTTAAATGCCATTTGTCATTTTAAAACACAGCAGTCAAGAAGATGGACGGCTTTTTTGAGGACTGACCTTCGTGATAGCCCTTGACGAATAACATGTCGATGGCAATGTTGAAGGAGGTGGGGTCGGCGAAAAAGCCTCTCATTTCCTGTTCGGGGTGACAAAAGACCAACGGCGCAAACGCCGAGCATCTTGAGGTGTAAAAAAAAGAAGTTTGTATGTGCGCATCACTTTCTCCACCTGATCTGTAAGTGTAGCGGCGGCCATCTTCTCCAGGCCCAACTCGTAGCATAGCCTCATGAAGAGCGGGCCAAACTTGAACTCGCCGTGGGCCACGTTGCGGTTTTCTGCGTGGTACCTGGCAACAGGTGACGCTGTTGAGTGTGAAGTCATTGGGCTGGTTAAGTGGACCACACCAAAGCGGACCTATGAATGGCATCTCGGGCCGTCTTCATGTCCTCTGCAGACTGACACAAGTGAAGCAGCAGTTTGAGCTCATCTCGCAAAATCAGGTTGTTCCTCCGCAGTTTGTGGCCGAACAGCTCGATAAAATTTCCTGCAAATATGAAGAGAGAGAAAAAAACAGGTCAGACACGGGACTTGCTCTCATGGTGTGCAAAAGATGCATTGAATTAAATAAGTCAAATGTAGATTCCAAAAAAAAAAAAAATCCTCCAGTAATTTCTCGCTCAAGGTACTTCACCATCTGATCCAGTGACGAGGTGAGCGACCTCCACCTTCCTTCGCTGGAAGTCCTCAAGTTTGACGACATCCTCTGACAGCAGATGCCTTTTTGCTGCACATTTGATACAATGCATTTTAGGGTCACCCCTGATCTGCACACCAACTCCGCCAGTGGCCTCAAAGATGTGGACAAACGAATGACTTTGACAGCAAATGTGTTGAATTCACCTCCTGAACGAGATTCAATCCAGCTTGGCTGTTGCAAAGCAGAAAGTGTCGCTTTAGGAGAAATGTAGGCACGTAGAAACGAGCGACACCATGATGACGAAAAGCTCCGCAGCGCCATATTGGCCCAAGACTGTACCACCACCGCGTTCACAGAGGGGGGACGAATGACAACTACGCAGTGTGGTCATCATTTCTCCACTGTGTGAAATTTATTATATTTTTAAACACTGAAAAACAAACCTTTGTGCAATAAATATGTTAATTTTGCCCAATGATTCTGTTTTGCGTTTTTAAGCTTGACGGGAATGTGGTACATTCCAACACGGCACAGTCTAAACCAACTTTCTTTTCTTTTAACACTAGATGTGTATAATAATGTAATAATATAGATTTTCATACTTCAATTATGTTTTTTTAAAGAGAAAAACGCATTTTTAAAAGGTATAATCCAATGTTCCAAATCGTAAATTCCCCTCCCTCCTGGTTATTTTGGGTCTTTCCACTGTTGGCCACGGGATGGCGCCACGCTAATGTGTTTGACACTACACTGGTAAAATGAGTCAAACCAGAAAGTAGATCAAGCTCAGCCTAGTTTTTGCAAAATTATTAATTGTCACATCCTGCTTTTTACGCCTACGGTAAGGGACGACCGTAGGGTTATTTTCTCTTACCCAAAACTGAAATAATGGCAATAAAAGTACATTGAGAAGACAAAAGGGAAGGTCAAGGTCCTTTTTATTCTTGTGTTTTGCATTTGGAGTCATTCAGCAGTGGTTGTGATACACATTGCACACAAACAGTCAGAAAGCACGCAAGGAAACTTTCACAAATGGCGAGAGCGCACGTACAATATGAGTTTGGAGACGGAGGTTTTCAGGGCACAAGACACGTACAGGATACACGGCGTGGCCGCTGCAGGTTAACATTGTCGACGGGAAGAAAAAGGCAGATTATTAGACTGACTAGAAGAAGAAAGAGAAGAGAAAGTTGTCTGTATTGTCTTTCAAAATTGGTCTTTTGTTGCACTGACGTTTGCGTAAGACAAAAGTGGTGACGATGGTGAATCCCCAACAACTCGTGTTTTCTTTTGGTTTTTGTTACGGGCAAGTCCATGCCAAGCAGCACTCAGTTCTACTGGAAGAAATGGAGTGTCATTAATAAGAAGAAGACAGAAAAGCAGAGAAGGTCTCGTCCAGCAATAGTTGTTCCCACAAGCAGAGAAAGAGAGAAACTTTGCGTTTGTTGTTGCTCCGTATATGTTGAAGTACTTTGAAGGGTTACATGGCTATTACGCTAACATCTATGCTAATTCCTATTAGCCGGGTAAACAAGTGCTAAACTTAGTCCGCTCGTGCCATGCATGGTAACCGAGCCGCACGTTAGTTGGCATTTTGGCTAACCGGCTAACTATTCTTTCCCCAAAAGGTGCATTATTAGCTGGGTGCAAACCAAAGTGAATTGGAGCGAGATGTGATTGGCCGGTCTGCGTTTTGGAGGCGTGGCTATGCAAATCCGGGGGCTCTAAATGACCCTTGGCTCAACTCTGTTTTCCGTTTTGTCCTACATTTCGATCTTACAGGCCGGGAAGGACTCGTCCTGCATGACCACCGTGCTGCTGCTGGCCAGGACCATGACGTTGAGCTCCTGCTGCTTGTCGTGGCTCTCCTGGTACCACTCCCTCATCACGTCGGTGTCGTGGGTGGGTATCAGCGTCACCTGCGCGTTGTTCTCCCAGCGGGCTTTCCCTTCCAGCAGCGCCTCCAGCACGGCCCGACTGGGCTCTCGCGACGTCTGCTCGTTGCCGCTGACCACGTAGTAGGACGAGCGCACCCGCTGGAAAAATTCCGCGTCCACGTTGTTGGCGTTGCCGTGGTTGGGGATGTAGACCAAATCCATGTACATGGGGGGACAGTTGGCCAGAGCAGACACCTTCCCGCCGGAACCGCGGGACGCCGACGTATTGGTTGCGTTCTTGGCGTCCTTGCCCTCGCCCACATTCTTCTTGGGAGAGCCCGTCGTCTTTGACTCCTTGGCTTTCGACAGAGCGCTTTTGCGTGCCGGCGACGACGCCTTCTTGGTGAGCTTTTTCTTCTTGGGCTTTTCGCCGCCGTCCGTGTTGGCGTTGTGGCGGTTCTCCTCGGCCTTGAGGGCTTCCGGATCCACCATGCAGACGTCACGGGGGCCGGCGGACGGAGCCGAGTCCCTGATGGGCGCGGGGGGAGGGTCGGGGTGCCTGTAGGTGAGCGTTCGATCGGTGGGCAGAGTCTCCGAGTCGTCCTCCGAGTCGATGTTGGCGTCGGCCGTGATGGACGGGCACTCCTCCGTCCCCGGCGGAACGTCCGAATCGGTCTGAGAGGGTGCGGATTCGCTGATGGATGTGGGCGGAGTCTCTTCGCATTGCTTTGCGGGAAGCTTCCCCCCTGGAGGGGGAGGCCCGCCCCCCGCCGTCTCCAGAACCTTCTCTTCCGCTTCGTTGAGGAAATATTCCACAGGGTTGGGGTTGATGAAAGACGGCGACAGCTCCGTCTTGGGATGACGGTATTCGCACGACGTGACTAAACAGAGGTCCACTTGTGTCTTGGAGAAGCCCGTGGGACTGATCTCGGAGGAGTCGGCGGGCTCCCTGAAGCTGCAGGCTGCGTGTGAGGACGCCGGCGGCGGCGGCGGCGGGGAAGACACTTTGGGGCTGACAGGAGATTCCACTCCAAGCGGTGAATGGTCACAGAGAAACGGGTTGGTCTCCTTGACCGGTAAAGGTTTCCCTTGGTCGCAAAACCAGAAGGCAGAGAGGGAGCCGGCTTCGTGCCGGGCGCCATCCACAGACGTTCGTTCCACGGGACCTCCCGAAACCGGGGAAGACTCACTGGAATGGGACGAACGGCCCGGCGAGAGAGAGGCCGGCTTTGTCTCTTCGACACCTTTTGCGAGTTCCTCGGCGGACGGCGAAATGTGGCCGACGTCCGGAGGGGCGGCGTCGACCACGAGGGGCATCTCCGTCATCTGGCACGGGGTGGTGACGGAGGGAGTGGACTGCGATGCGTCCGACGGTGTCGCGGAAGCGGCGCGGGCCGAATGGCAGTCTTGGAAGAGCAAAGGTTTCTCCGCCACGTCCCAAGGAGCGTCGTCGATGTCGGTGGGGCCGTTCTCCGCGGCGCGCGAGTTGCTTCCCGCCGACGGGTGCTCCGGAGACTGCTTGCTGAAGTCCAGGGCCAACGAGTGATCGGGAGACTCCAGCGACATGGTGGAATGTTCCGGTGATTTTGCGTCGTGCGTCTGCGCGTTGACTTTGGTCTTGGGCGAGACGTCCGGGGAGATGGACATGGGCCGAGGGCAGTCTTCCTTGGACGGCGAGGCCGCCTCGTGGAAGGTCGTCGGGGTCTGACCCACCGAAACGGACAAGGAGTCGTCCACTTCCGTGGAGTGGGGGGAGCCCACCTCGGCGTGAAGGGACGGCGAGTCGGTGGTGGGCTCGGGCAGGGAACTGGTGGCCAGCGAGGCGGTGGACGCCGAGGCCAAGTGCGAAAACATGTCCTCGGCCGCCGCTTCTTCCAGCGGCGTGCTGGACTTTTCCGAAGCGCTGCTGCCTTCCGAAATGGACATTTTGCTCTCGTCTTTAAAAGCGGCCGTGTAGGGGGCTTCCGATTCCTGTCTGAAAAAGACGCCTCTGTCCATGTCGTCCTTTGGGCTTCGGGACGAGCGCGCCAGCTTGTCATCCTCCTCTTTGTCACTCGTGACCTCCACGATGACGGGACCTTGCTCTTCGTCGTCTGACACGGGCGGCAGAGTTCCCGCTTTGTCCTCCACCGGGGACTGGTAGTAAGGCGTGTGACCCGAGGACTGGGGGGAGCCCGCCCCTTCCAACGTCTTGTCATCCGGGCTGAGGGCGGGATCCGCCCGGCCGTAGCCCGCCAAGGTCGTGGACAGCTCGACGGGGGGGGCGGCGGCGGCCAACGTGGACGGGGAATCAAAGTTCTGCTCGCTCGGGGGGGAATGCACCAGAGGTGCCGCGTCCTGCTTTCCAAAGTCTTCTCCAACGTCCCAAGTCAACTTGTCCTCCTCCAATAACGATGGCGGCGATATGGTGGCGGCGCTGTGGTTGTAGTCTTGGCCCTGCGTGCCTTCGCTATTGGAGTCGCCCGTTCGTAACGCGAGTCTGCTCTTATCGTACTCTCCGGGTTGTGACATCATCAACGTCGTCGGAGTTGACGTCTCGTCCGACGGGGCGTGCGCGCTGGGGAGCTCCGCGGTGGAGCGCGGGAGGTCGGAGGTGACGGTCAACTCCTCGGGCGCTTTGTCGGAGGCGGTGGAGGTCTCGACGCCGGCCGGGAATGTGTCGTCGTGGAAGGGAGCGGCGGGGGAAACGGGCGAAGACTCTTTTGGTGGAGCTGACGCAACCTCTTCCTTCTTCTCATCATCATCAAGAGTTCCCCGGGACGGCGCTTTGCGCGGTTCGTCCAGCTCCTCGGTTTCCGCTTTCTCTTCGTAATCGGACGCTTCCTCCATGGCGGCGCCCTCGTCGTCAAACTTGTCCATCTGAGCCTCGAGCGCCGCCGCCGCCGGCTCGTCCGGAGTGGCGCCGTTTTCCCCTTCGGCCTCGGTGGTGGCGATGCCCTCGTCGACGGACTCGGGCGCCTCGGGGGACTCTTGGCTCTGCGTGACGACGGTGGGCTCCTCTTCTTGCGCAGCCACGGCCTCCTCCGGCGGATCTTCCTCTCGGAGCTCCTCAAAGTCCTTGGTGAGGTCTTCCGGCGAGGACATGGTCGCCCTTTCGTCGTCGGGGCGGAGCGCGACGGCGGCGGTGGCCGTCTTTGCTACTTTGGGACCTCCTTTGGCTTTCAGTTTGGAGGGCGCGCCTGCATCTTTTTTCAGGGTCTTTGGTTTGGGGGACAGGACTTTGTCCTCGACTTTTTTGGCGGTCAGCCGTTTGCCGTCTTTCTTCAGCTCCCTCTTGTCGTCCTTTTTCTCCTTGATGGGAGAATCTCTCCTGAGGTCCTTCTTCACGTCCCTTTTCTTGGCGTCCTCTTTCTTCACTCGTTCGTCTCTCTTGAGCGTGTCCTCTTTCTTCGCTCCTTCCTTTCTCACCTCTTTCTTCTTCTCGGGAGTCATCTTCACGTCTTTCTTGGCGAGGCGCTCCTTCTCGGCTTTGCTTCTGATCGGGGTGGGCTTTTTCTCCGGCGTTTCCGTTTTGACCTTGGACTCCTTCTCCGGCGCCTTTGCTCGTTCCTTCCTGGGCGGGTTCTTTTCTCTCTTTTGCTGGTCGGCATCTGCCTTGGCCGCCTCCTCCTTGAATTCTTTCCTGCCGTCTTTGGCGGGCGACGGCTTGGGCGTGGACTTGATGGACTTGAGGCTCTCTTTGCTGTCGGTCCTGTTCTTCATCTTGGCGGCTTTGGGCGCTTGGGCGGGCGGCGCTTTTTGCGTGACCACCGCCTGCTTCAGGAAGTCCAGGTGCTTGAGTTTTTCCAAGCCTTCAAAGATGTGCCGCTGCGTGGCGTTTCCCGGGAAGAGGACGCGCACGACTTTCTCCGAGGGGTTGGCGGGGTGCCACACGATGAGCGAGGCGATGGACGTCAAGTGAGACACGGGGAACTGGGTCTCCTTCCCGTCGGGCAGCAAGATGGACGCCGTGTCCTCGGGGCTCCCGGTCCACTGCTTGAGAAAATGCAGCATCTCCTTGCTGTTCTTTGCCGGATTGAGGACGTACATCTCCAGCTTTCCCACGCCCATCTTCTGAAAGAGCACCGTGGGTTCGACGGTGTTCCCGACGGGGCGTTGCAGCGGCTCGGTTCTCAGATTCAGCTTGGCCAGGAGCTGCCGAGCGGCCGCCGCCTCCTCCAGATTCTTGCGTACTCTGCCATCGGGCTCGGGGACGTCCAGATTCTCCGGGAAGTTGACGAAGACCACTCCGATGTCGGGCGAGATCATGTTCTTCAGCCAGTCGCCGTCGGAGGCGGAGTCCCGCGAGCGCTCCTCCTCCAGCTCGGCCATCTTCCTCCTCAGCATGCTGTTGACGCCCGGGAGGTTGTCGTCGCCCACGTGAGTCAGCAGGATGGAGTCCACGCGGTCCAGGTGCCTGACCAGCTTCCAGAAGCACGACTTCCTGTCGGAGCCGCCGTTGACCAGCATGTTGAAGCCGTTGACGGCGAAGAGAGCCGAGTCGCCGCGACCGGCCGGGAAGATGTAGCAACACGGCTTGGAGAGCTTGAGGAAGCCGCCCGAGGCCGGCGGCTCCAGAAGCTCAAAAGGGCTGAGGATCTCCACCGACTCGGACAGGTACTCGGTGAACTCGGAGAGGCCCTCCATTTCGGGGAGGATGAGCGGCGAGTTCAGCTTCATGTTGATGAAGTCTTGCAGGTTGTGCTTGTCCAGCTGGGAGTTTCTCCACTCGCCTTGATCGGGGCAGGACAGCGTCAGGTGGGCTTTGTTCTCCGGGTGGACGGTGCTCAGCAGTTCGCCGATCTGAGCGACGGCAAAAAAATGTGCTTATTTGGCTGCGGGATTCAAACGCTCACTCACACGCACACACGAGGAAGAAAAGGCCCCACGTGCCTCCTGGTCGGTGAAGATGTCGATGAACTTGGAGAAGGAAAAGGAGCCGGACTGAAGTAGGAGCTCGCCGCTACTTTCCGTGCACTGGCCCGACAGGACCAGAAGCTTGTGTCTGGCCGAGTTGGAGATCATCAATCGCACCTGAAAAGAACAGGTGGAAGTGGGACGGCTCGCTCACAAGCCACCACGGGACTGGGCTTTACCTCGGTGCTGACGGTGTCGTCGGCGGGGTTGATGAGCACCACCGTCTCCAGCACGTTGCTTTTGTGGTGAAGGATTCTCTGGCCTGCCAAAAAACACGTCGCACGCGCTAATTACAAATGACTTGTCATTTCTGATCTTTGGTGCGAGCCCACAAGGAGCTCGCTCGGTCCTTAAAGCGACAGCGTCCTCGTACACGCGCCTCATTTCCTCTCCCTTCACCTCCTGGGAATGGGCGCGGCCAATCGTGCGTCGAGATCGGCGCATCGGAGAGGGCGTGACCCCTGCCGGCAATTAGCCAGCAAAAAACTCGACCTCCAACCGACCCCCCCCCCCACCACCATTAGCTTCCTGTCACACAATCAAGCACACGGGAAGAAATCAATGCGGAAGGCACCGGACCAAAAATAGATCAGTGGAACAACTGCAGGGATGAGCAACCCCTTTGATAAAAAGGAAGAAACCTAAAACACGAGGATAAAACGGCGCGCCAACAAAAGGGAGGCCCAGACAGACAATGATGAAGCAAAAACAAAAACGGAGAGGAAAAAACATGCAGAGTCACTGATGCAGGTGATGGCGTCTACTGACCCCATTTACCGTCGGCCATCTTTTCTAAGCGGCGGCAAGTGTGTTTGTGTTCCACTATCACTAATGCACGGCCACGGAAAATGTCCCTAAAAAACGTCAAGTCACTGCTTTCTCAAGGGGAAGGCTCGCTCGTCTTATCCTAATTTGGCCCGCTCTGCTCTCAAGTGATTGCCATCTTGGAGCTGTTCCATTTGGACGCCATTGTTTGCCTTCACCTTGGCACAGATGACACAAAGGCAGCGCCGAGCGAAAAGATATTGATGTGCTGCCGCATGGTCTCCACTTTCATTTGTGCCATGCGATCCGCCGCCGTTCCTCAAATAGCCCGCCGCTCAATAATTGCAGGCCCAATTTGCCTTGCGCTCAGCTGAATAAATGCCGCGCCCAAGACACCCGAGAGACAGTGCCGCGGGAAACATGCCATCCTATCAAGTCATCTGTTAGAAATGCACGTTTCACCTTTGACATCGGCGGAGAAACGCGCCGAGTGGCGGGATACGAAAAGCTTGAGTTCCTGGTCCAGGTTGCAATCCATCAGATTGGTGTCCCATGAGCGGATGCCTGGAAAAAAAAAAAAGATATACAAACACGAAGAAGCATTGAAGCTTTTTTTTTCCAAAGAAAATCACTTTGCAGTTTTTTTAATCTGTTTGAGGCAGCTTTGGACTGGATCACATCAGAACAGAGCTGAGTCACGGCTCCGTCAGCACAATGAAAGCGCTTCTTCTCAAAACAAAGCATGCAATCGGGGTGGGGCACAACATGTGCTTTGACGCCTGGGTCCGATCCATAAGCCACAAGTGCACAGAAGGGGGAAAATGACTCAGGGGGATCCGATAAATTGGCACAGTCACATCCAGGCCTAAATGTATTTGGACCACCCCACCTCCTCGTTGGTTGTGATCTCAGTTTTAATCAGTAAGAAATGATTTTGCATAATGCTTTTTTTTTTAAACTAGCA
Organism: Syngnathus typhle; assembly: GCF_033458585.1. NCBI lineage: Eukaryota > Metazoa > Chordata > Actinopteri > Syngnathiformes > Syngnathidae > Syngnathus > Syngnathus typhle. Next base: position 1,146,697 of record NC_083749.1, read on the forward strand.
ATATTTAGGTTACTAAAATCGTGTTTTTTTTTTTTAAATTGATGCAAATTGTATGTGAAAATTCAACTACGCTTTTCGGCCCAATTTGACACTTTGAAGATGCTCTCGATGTTCATCTCCATGTTTACTAAACGACAGCGAGAACCCAATGAACCCCACCCTCGACGTGAAGCGAAGGTGGAGGATGGAAAAGTCAAGCGCCACTGTCGGGCCAATTTCTCTTACGCTAATCATTCTTCGTCTGTCCCGACATTGACTCTTCTTTCTTTCTTTTTAAAAATCTAATCGCTACTATTCCACCTCTGGAAGCGAGAAGAAAAAGCGAACGGCTCGATTGATCCTCGCGAGTTTCCGTAGGGACCGCAGTGCGGCCTGGGCCACGCCCACCGGCCGGTGTGGGATGAGAGAGCTGGATGCAGGAGGAGGAAGAGATGGGAGCATGATGCTCCCACGGGATAGGGCTTCAATCGCCGGTTGATGGCCGGAGAGCGCCGCAAAGAACAAATAATGCAAATAAACACGCCAAACGTGAGCGGCAAGTGCGTGTGCGTCACGGAGACCACCCCCACCCAGGCCGGCCGTCTCGCCCTGTTGCTCGCCGGCTTACCCTTCTCGATGTCGGCCACGGCGCACTTGAGGTTCTCCTCCGCGACCATCTCGCCGAGGACCACCAGCAGGTAGAATTTAGAGTCGACAAAGTGTCGCGCGGGGCTGGCGGCCACCGCGGCGGCGGCCGAGCCGGGTGCCGTCATCGGCTCGGCCGTCGGCATCGCTTCGGGCATGGCATGAACGCTCTGCTGCACCAGGACGGACATCCTGGCAGTCGCTCCCTCCTCTTCTAACTTCTTCTTCTTCTTTTTGCTCTTTCTTGGATGCTGCTTGTGCTGCGGTCGGCGCACGAGTGGGGACAAGGAGTGGCTCCGGCTGCCTGCAAGCCCCCCACCACCCCTTTTTTTTTTTTTTTTTCTGCACACTCACCGCACAGCTGATGTCACGGGCAACGAATCAAACGCACCCTCCCGGAAGATGAGGAGGATGATGAGGAGAGTGACAATTCCGTGTACATCTCTCATCGATCTTCACTTCAACGATGATGGAGGTGCCCCACAGTTTTCCCATCAGTGCTACTCGGGTCCCGTAGGACCCTCCTATGACAAAGAGCTCCCTTGAAAAAATGGACGAAATAAGTCCATCAAGATTGCCTGGGCAAATTGGGTGGGGTCGGAACCTTGGAGAAGTCTTCAAAATGCTCTGAAACCGCCAATATTAAATCAAACAAACATTTTGGGGGGAGAAAAAAAACACCGGTAGCAGGAATCTCCCTTTTTAAAGCAAAATCAAAAGGCGTGCCCACAGCCACAGCCACAGGCACAGGCAGGGAGCTTGAAAGCAAACGATAAAAGAGCAAGCGATCACACAGAAAGGAAGCAAGACGAGGGGATGCTAAACTAGCTTGACAGCCAACATCAAAAACGCTTTTCCAACAGACAACAACTAAAATAGCTGTGCTGATCATCAAGTCACGTGTATTGCATAGTCATCATATGGATCAATAGACTTTCCAATGCCAGATCGAGAGAATAGCTTTCATAACTCAACAATACCGCTCGCATTTATCGGAAAACTTTGCCTCAATAACAGGGCTTCACGTTGATTACGGTGCCGACAGCACCGCCTAGCGGCGATAGTTGGCTACAGCCTTTCTTGCCAACGCTCGGTTGTTGTTTTTCTTGGTCCACCTTTTCCTCCCACTGTCCCCAGTGCTTTGGCAAGTTCTTGTGAGCCACTTGAAGTTGTCCTTCCCATCATGTGCATGGGGCTTGATTGCTCACTTTGTCTTCATTGAGAGAGAGCCCCAAAAAAGAACACAGGACAATCCAAAAATAAAAAATAAAAAAAAACAAAAATATCAGGCTGAGCTGTACGGAAGAGGATTAGGGCCAGTGAAAAAAAAAAAAACGAGGGGTGACAGGATTCTGACTTTTTTCTCAGAATTCTGACTTTAAAGTCAGAATTCCGACTTTAAAGTCAGAATTCTGAGAATAAAGTCAGAATTCTGACTTTAAAGTCAGAAATTGGGAATTCTGACTTTAAAGTCAGAATTCTGACTTTAAAGTCAGAATTCTGAGAATAAAGTCAGAATTCTGACTTTAAAGTCAGAAATTGCGAATTCTGACTTTAAAGTCAGAATTCTGACTTTATTCTCAGAATTCTGACTTTAAAGTCGGAATTCTGACTTTAAAGTCAGAATTCTGAGAAAAAAGTCAGAATCCTGTCACCCCTCGTTTTTTTCTTCTTCACTGGCCCTAATCCTCTTCCGTAGAGCTGCGTTATCGCACTGAGCCGCAAATATTCCGCCCCCGGCGGAATAGCTCTTGAAAACGTTTTTCCTGGGAACGCGCTGATCTCGGATCCACCACGCAGAGTTCGACAATATGATCATGCTAATTTGTTCACACAAAGCGACACAGCCTCTTTTTTTCCCCATTGGTGCCAAATTTGACATTGTGCTAAAGTGTGAAATATTTTCCTCAATCAACACGGACAAGCAATAAAGAGCAAATTCGAGCCGAGCAATTTTTGAGGGGGGATTTTCTTTTTCACACGCCGCCAATGAGTCATCGTTACTTTCCGCCGACCAGAGGCGAGAAACCTCAAGCGCGCTGAGATTAAAAAAGAAAAACCGCGAATCAACAAGCGAGGCCCGGGCGGACGGCTTTTATGTTCAGGTGAGGACAGGCTATGATTTTGCGTATGAAAAGAAATCCCCCCGAGCAAGAGGCAACCCAATTCAAGTGATTATGTCGCTGGAATCTAATCAAAGATTCCATTGTATTGCTTCTGCACTGGAAAAGTCTACACACCCGTTGGGAGTTTACCCAAAAAAAGATGCTTTAGTGTCAACGCAGGATCAGCGAGCATGCAGTCAAAGACCAACAGGCATGTTTGCTCCGCGTGCATTCCAAACTTTTGCCATGTGTCATTATCTTTATATACAAAAATAAATCACCTCACCCTCCCTCCCTCCCTCGTATACACGCGCACACACACACACACACACACACACACACAACGTCACGCTGGAGAGGTTCGGCGTGTGCTGTTTGCGCTCCCGAAGGGGAAATAGTTTGCAGGTGTCAGGACTTGTTCCTCTAAAGCTTACGCTAAAATGTCATCCTGCTTGCTGGATAACGTGGCTCCACGACCAGCAAATAAAAGTCAGCGGCCCAAAAGGAAAGGCCATTTTGACATAACTCGGTTAAAAAAAGATCAAATCTTTTTCCATAACAACTCAGTAAAGAAAAAAAAAAAAAAGTCTGATGACTGAACCAAATTGAGCGTGTGCAGATTTGAAGGCGTGCAACTCAAACATCAATTTTCGATATGGGAAAGGGTCAAAGGGTCATTGAAAAGAAAAGGCCAATCTTCATACGAGCCCGACGGCTCTGTGCGGAAAGCGCTCATCCGCTTTAGTCATAAACATGACAAACGTTTATTGGTGTCTTCCTCCGACTTGCACCTTTAACCCGTGGCTGGGGGAGGAACCTGACGGAGGCAGGGCGGGGGCGCTCACTCCAGACTCGACAACATGGAGCTGGGAATGCGGCGGCCATCTTGTTTGTTTGTTTTTTCTTTGGAATCTCGCTCAACTTGGCAAGCGGCGCCGACGCGTTGAGACTTGTCCTTCTCTTGGAGCGAGGGGGGCGGGGGGGGGGGGGGGGGGGGCACGTGTATCCAAATAATCAACATTCTCAGGCATCAGAGGTGCAAGTGCGCTCGGCCGGGCCGTAAATTTCAAGCGGGGTGTTTTGATCGGCTCCCCGGAGAGGCCCTTAGGTCACATGACCCGCTTTTGCCGAGCGCAACTGGAGAACGGGGACGTTCCCAGGCCGGCTCCGTTCATCCCGTTCGCGCGCTGCCAACTTCTTGCCGATATACGTCAGCAGGAGATAAAACTAACCTCAAATATTGGGGCCGATGAGTCCCCCGGGGCAGCGCCTGTTTGTGCCTTACTTTGAGGCATTGGGGTGGGCTGCCCGGAAATTCCGCGTTGCTGATCCTCGTGTGCTGAGCACGTTGAGGTTGGCCGGAAGGCTTAATGACAAAAAATGTGAGTAGACCTTCAACATGGTTGCAAGGGTTCAGCCTCAGAAATGTTTTGAAGCCACTTTGACATTTGGGCGCTCTCTCTATGTATTATGCGCAAAGTCACAAAACCAGCCCAAATGTTGCCATGTCAGAGTTTTCCGCCCATTTCCAAAAACGGCCACTCGCATGGCACATGCGGATGTTTCTTTGCACGTAAAAAAAAAAGCAAAAGCAGAAGTGAAGTAGAAAGTGCAACCCCCAAGGCAAAGTGAGCTTCATTTCGAGGAGGAGCAGGAGGAGGAGCTGAGTGGGAACAACCTCCCCTGCACTCACTTGCCGTCAGAAACGCCTGAGCGGCGCTCGCAGACGGCAGCAGCACGGCACGGCCGGCGCCACAAACCTTTCCACGCTGGGATGTGACTTTTTCCTTCCAAGCAAGCTTGAGGGGGAAGATGAACGCCAGCGCCCACGCGCCGCCGAGGACCTTCCAGCCGCCCACCATCCCGGTCATCATGTTCATCTTCGGGGTGGTGGGCAACGTGACGGCCATCGTGGTGCTGCGCATCTCGCGCAAGGAGCAAAAGGAGTCCACCTTCTACACGCTGGTGTGCGGGCTGGCCGTCACCGACCTGCTGGGCACGCTGCTGGCCAGCCCCGTCACCATCGCCACCTACGTGCGCGGCGGCTGGCCCGGCGCCCGCCCGCTCTGCCAGTACTCGGGCTTCGTCCTGCTCTTCTTCTTCCTGGCGCAGTTGTGCATCCTGTGCGCCATGTCGGTGGAGCGCTACCTGGCCATCAACCACGCCTACTTCTACAACCGTTACGTCAACCAGCGGCTGGCGGCGCTGGCGCTGCTGGCCATCTACGTCAGCAACGCGGGCCTGTGCGCGCTACCCAGCGTGGGCTTGGGCCAGGTCAAGCTGCAGCGGCCCGGCAGCTGGTGCTTCATCGACTGGCACGGCGGCGCCAACCGCACGGCGGTGGCCGCCTTCAACCTGGCCTACGCCGGCGTCAACGCCGCCGTGGTGCTGGCCACCGTGGCGTGCAACGTCATGGTGTGCGGCGCGCTCATCCTCATGCACCGCCGCTTCGTCCGCCGCACCTCGCTGGGGGCCGGGCGGCGCCAGGCGGCCCGCGAGCAGCCCGCCCCCCGCAGGAGCCTGGGCCGGCTGGCCGGGGCCGAGATCCAGATGGTCATCCTGCTCATCGCCACCTCGGCGGTGGTGCTCGTCTGCTCCATCCCCTTGTTGGTGAGTTGCCTCGGTGGTTAGCGCCGCCTTCTTGTCACTATCTGACTAACATTGTGTCTCCAGCTGAGGATCTTTGTCAACCAGCTGTACAGCAAGCAGAAGGAAGAGTGGACGGGGCTCAACAAAGACCTGCTGGCCATCCGCATGGCCTCCGTCAACCCCATCCTGGACCCGTGGGTCTACATCCTGCTGCGGAAGACGGTGGTCCTCACGCTCATGGAGAAGATCAAATGTCTCTTCTGCAGGATGGGGCGGGGCCGGCGAGGAGGCCGCGGCGGCAAACACTTCCGCTGCGCCGGCGTCCCCCTGTCCTCCTCCTCCGTGATGTCGCGCGACTCGCCCTCGCTGGTGTCGCGAGGGTGCCCGGGGACGGCGTGCACCTCGCAGACCTTCCTGTGGCCGGCCGAGGGCGGGACGGGCTCCTTTCGGGAGGGGGCGGCCGGGGGCGGACGCGAGCCGCCCAGCCCGAGCGAGCGGCCCAAGCCGGATTTGCAAGTGTCACTTACGGACGGGACGGCAAACATCCAGGAGAGGATTACCTGAGCAAAGACTCTCCGCTGGCGCAAGTTGTCACTACATCTCGTCGGCCGGAGCCGAACTTTTTTTGAATGAAGCTTCATGGCCAGTTGTGATTCAGCGCCTGGACCGGACTTACAGCCAACCCCCGTTTATTGCGGGGTTCAGGAAGAAAGTCGGCCATATCGAAAAACCAAAGAGAAAAAAGAAATCGCACATTTAACCAAGTACAGTGAAGCCCGGCACCAAGCGCATTTTTCGGGGACCTGTTCTTCATGACTTGTCGCCATCTTGTGGCCTTTTACTGCCAAGGAATTCCGTTGAGATACATTGAGGAGCTTCATTTGGACAAAAGTAGTGCTTCGTTACCATCGTGTGGCATCTATGGCGATTCCAAATATTTCTGGGAGTGTGACAATTGTAAATCTTTCGGGTTTGTACTGCCTGATCTGAATTTTGTCATCAAATGTGTCTGTGTTAGCTTAGCATCGAGTAAACAAAAACAAAGCCTACCTTCGCTGTTTTGGCGCTCTCGGCCGCATAGTTGTCCAAAGGAGAGGCATAGCCTGCTCGCTTCGAGTCACGCCTGTAGAAAACAAAACGACAATCAGACATCAAACAGTCAACAAAAGCGTCATCCCAACAAAAGTCTGCTAGCTTAAAATGTTAACATAATAGCAAGTGGCAAAAATGAGCAGAGCCACATGCTAGAGGTTCATCTCGCCTTCTGTTTCTTCTTCTCTCTGCTAACTCCACTGCATCACCTCAAGTAGCGCTCTGCGCTGCCGTCTTGTGGCGCAAGGTGGCGCTACACCGAAGGTATGCTACATTCATCAAGCAGGGGGTTGGCTCAACAGAACTATTCTCCCATCCCATTTGCCAAAAAGTTCCTTTTCCGAGAGCGTTAGCCACGTGCTACGTGACCAGTAAGCTAGTCAAATGTGAACGCTGCTGTTGCCAGAAGCGAATGTATTTTGCGTATGCTAACGTGCACGCGATGGTCTTCTCCGTGAGAAGGTGCAGAGGTTTGGAGGCCAGCTTTCGGGGTATCAGCGCCACCGCCGATGTTGCTCACTTTGCCTTGAATGTATGAAAGAAAGCGCCTGCAGGAAAACTCTTATCCTTGTACAAAATGAGAGCAAGAATAAAGTTGCTGTTAAACCTCTTTCCCCCGCCTCTATTTTGACTTCCTAAAGATGAAGATTTACAGCGTAGGCGCAGCGCCAATCGCACAAAAAATCAATTCATCTGCTTATTACGCAACTCGGAGGGAGAGGGCGGGGCAACACCATGAGGACGTGACAATCACGCATACAAAAGGAGAAGATGAAAAAAGGGAAACGTTTCATTTGGATTCCAGGGCATTTCTTTTATTTGGTGTCCAAGTGACAGGAAGCGAGCCTCAGACACTTTTGAAAGTCACCGGCGTAAAGCCAAGGCGAGATAGGAGTGACTTGGAAACTAAGCGAATGACGTCTTGACGCGTATTTCAGAGTCTTCTCATTTTGACAAAGTCTTCCCGCAAGGGCTCCGCTGCCGCGTCCCCCGCCGCGTCCGCCCCTGATTCCAGCACGTTCCCCGCCGCATCCACCACCAGGGCGCCCGGGCTGAGCGGACGGCCCGCCTGGCGCCGGGCGACGGCCTCGCACGCCGCCACCACCTCGTCCGACTCAAAGTCAAAGTCCCCGCCGAGCTCCGGGGGATCGGCGAGCCGCCGGTCGCTCTCGGCTCGCCGGACGAGCGTCTCCCCGGCGGCCGCCTTCCGCCGGCGCAGCGTCCGCGCCCACGCCAGGTCCTCCTGCCACAGGGCGGGCTCCCACGGGCGCAGGTGGACGGCCACCTGGAAGGAGCGCAGCGCCTGTGCGCAAAAACGATCCAGACTCAATGACACGTCGCCTAACGTTGCCTTAGGCAACGCCGCTAGCTTGATGCTAACACGCAATGCAAACTAATGAAAGTAGCATCAATGTTCCATCAAGCGAAGAACAGTTGGTGATGAAATGTTTCCAAGTTTGCAAAACGCTGAAACGCGACTGGACATGCCTGGGTCAAAAATAGATGCGCACACACACAAGCTGACAGCCTGGCTTTGTGTGTCTGTGTTTGACTTTCACCACTTCCTATTGTATTGGCTGTAAGCGAGTTGCGCAAGAAGAAAGGGGGGGGGGGGGGGGGTATTTTTGGAGGCCCCCACCCCGGACGATATGCCGTGCAACTTTCAAAGTAGCGGCGGGAAGCAATCGACTAAAAATACAGCGGATTAGTTTCGGGGTTGTTTTTGTTTTTACTACACATGTTTCTGTACTAAGAGTGTGCGTACTTTTGCAACTTGTGCACACGCACGCCCAGCATATTCAAGAGGCGACATGTTTAGCGTGGCGGCAACGGCCGGCGCCTGGAGCGCTAGCAGTGATGTTTGCAGTCAACAGGCTCAAGTGACTGATCTTAACGGCTTATCCTAAAAAACCAAACAAGGGAGCTGAGGCCATTGTGACTCACCAGGTCGACCTCCCCCATGGTGAGCTGGGCGCGCCCCAGCGTCTGCCAGGCCTCCCACCACACGCGGCGCAGCTTCACCGCCGTCTCTGCCGCCTTGACGGCGGGGAAGGCCTCCCGCAGCGCGGTCAGCACCTGCGGCCGGCCCCAAAACAAGTCATGTCGTCAATTCAAGTTTGCGCTATTTGGGTAGGAGCCATCGGTCAGTCACCTGGGCCTTCATCTCGTACAACAACGGGTCGTCGGGAGTCAGCTGAATAGCCTCGTCCCACTTCTTAACGGCGTCCCTGTGCCTGGGGGAAAGGGGGGAAAAAACAAAACAAAAAAAAACAGGTTACTGTCTTTTTACATCTGCCGGGATTAGCGACGGCTTCAACGCAAGGCAGATTTGATGTAAGCTAATGTTATGTAAGCTAACAAAAGGCCCGCGTGTGTGTTTATATGATGATATGGCTTCTTATTGACAGATTGCTCTTGCCCAACCTTGTCATATTATTGAAAGCAAAATGGCTTCCAGTCCTCTCACAGTCACTGGGCGCTCTCTCATGTTCCTTGCGGTACAAATGGAAGTGTCGAAAGAGTCGGCAAACCACAAACGCACCGTGTGAGGAAATGAAGCAATATGTGTGTGTGCGCTTCCTATAGTCGGTGTGAAAGGCCCACGCTAAAAACAAAACGGGTTTCTGTGTACACAGAAAGGACAAAGAATGGAACAACAAGCAAAAATCCCCGAGGTCGTTTTGCCGTTTTCCCACCATTTGAGTTGGGCGACATATCGTGCGTTTGAATTCCACCCGTGGTTCAGCCCCCATTCAAAAGCAATGATCTGCCAAATAGCTGGGCCTGCAAATGTGCGTCAAAGAGGGGGTCACCGGGCATCATTTCCGTACAAATGTGATTATCAGCCGTTGCCCGTGGCAACACACAGCAAGCATTTGAGCTCTCATTGGACTCATCGAGTTAGAAGGGTCAGCTACCCGGCCGGAAAGATCAGATGAGCAACCGCTCGTCGTTTGGGATGGGGACAAAATCTCGGCCACTTTCTTGGAGGACATTTGACAATGGCCAAAATGGCAGACTTTCTGTCTTTTATCAGCCATGGATGTGTGAGACTTTGAGGTGGCTCAAGTCATGAGCGACACGTTTACCACATTTCCAGTCAAAATGGCCTTAAAATGGCCCAGGAAACACTTCAAGAGGGAAAAGACGAGCGTGGTCACGAAAGAAATTCGCAAGTCAGGGCACGGGTGGACGTTTTTCCTCCACAATGGCGCCACCTGTTGGCCGCTTTCCGTTCAAACAACAACAAACAAGAAGAAGAAGAAGAGCAATCCTCCGAAGTAAGCACCTGTTTTGCTCGGCCAGCAGGACGCCTTGGTCCTTTAGCGTCTTGCTCTTGGCTGCGCACTCCTCCAGCAAGATATCCCGGCGGCGTTTGACGGCTTGCTGCCAGTCCACTTCCCCGTCGCGCCGTGACACCGCCGCCGCCGCGTGGTTGTCGTCCGCCCCTTCGAAATGCTGAGCTGCCGACCTCGATACCTTCTCGCCCGCTTTCCTCTTCCAGCCAAAGGATGCCATATGCCCGGGGAGAGAGCGAGCGAGGCGGATAATGCTCGGTGTGTTCGGGTTAACTGTACAGAAAAGAGACACGTGATTTAGCCCGCGACGTCGGCGTGATCATGTATATTGATTGATAAATGTGGACACGTACTATGTCTGCGCTCGACAAACAAACGCACGCGCATTCATCATGACCAGGAAAGAATCCTGACAGAGCTGGATGCGACTAGTTATGCCTGGAGACCGCGGTGACGTCATCAACACGCGACAGCTGTTTTTCGTTTTGGTTTGCTTTAAAAATAAAGTGAATCGGGTGACTTGAGTACTTCGGCACAGCACTTGTTCATTTCTATTTTTCTATCATGTGATCCAGGGGCTGTTTGAAAGGCAACTCATTTGAGTGATCGTGGCAAAACAAACCAACAAATCAAAAAGCGGCGAGATCATGGGCAAAAGATATTACTGCGACTACTGTGAGCGCTCTTTCCAGGACAACATGCACAACAGGAAAAAGCATCTGTTCGGCGTGCAGCACCAACGAGCCAAGAAGGCCTGGTTTGACCATTTCAGAAGTAAGCCCATGCTTGTCATTGGATTTCCCTTTCCAAAATGTCCTCATTGTTTTTGCCAGGCTACGCCGATATTTGGAAAGACGAACAGGCAAAGAAACCCTGCAGGAAGTTTCTCCAAAGAGGTAACACCAAAACGCCGCTGTTGCTGACAGCTAAAACGGAAATGAAAAGTTCGAGGGTGTCGTGTGTGTTTCAGGCATTTGCGATTTTGGCCCGAGCTGCAGGTTTTCTCACATGTCCGAGGCAGAGATGTACGATTTGCAACGGAAGATGCAAGGTAGGGAGTTGGCCGCACGAGGGCGCTGTTGGCTTTGAAAAGAGAGAAAATCATTGCGCTTTCACGTTTTGAACAGCACCTTCTATGGACCTGTCCGTCCATCTGTCCATTTATCTGGACCGTGTAAACCAAGCAATCGATTTTAAAACGTAATATTTACACAAAAGGAAAATGACAGACGCGCGCATGAGGTAGCGAGCGACGCCCCCCCCCCCCCCTGCGCGCCATTGCTGTAAATTTGACAGACGCGCGTTGTTCCTTGACGTATTTTGACCATAAAAGGAGCCGTGTGAGGATTTGTTACTTGATTAGACAAATACGAGAGCTGCAGAGCACGCGCTGCTTATTAAATCAAAAGACAAATACCGTCTAGACGTTTGTAAATAAGTCATGTTGCTGGCTCTTTGCCTCTAATGCAGTGTTTGCCTAGGCAAGGCAAGGCACGTATTTGCAGCCTGCTTATTTGAACACCATTATTCTCTTGCATGAATGGCAGCGGACGGAAACCGCTTGCGTCATATGCATCTCTATTATACTGCCCCCTTGCGACCAAGATGTGCAAAGGCCCATCAAATCATGACGCACCAACTTTTCAATTCTATCGGAACGATACAAATGTAAAAAAAATGACTCTATTTTTCTGAAATGAAATGGACATTCCTAATGACGGTCATTTTCCAAGCCCATGATTCCCCGCCGCCGAATGTTTAACAATCTAGTCCAGACGTGGGTGAATAAATCATGAGCCTGTCTCGCAGATGAGAGACGGCGCTCGGAGGGCTGGGAGGACCCGAGCGAGGCCCGGCCCAGCGTGGCCGCGTGGCTGACCACCAGGGAGAAGAGGAGAAGCGGCCGGGCCAGCAAAGGGTAGGGATGGATCACGCCAGGCCGCCCTGGTGCCCGCCGAATGGCTTCAATTGCATTATTCCTCTGCTCAGTGTGGAAGAGCAGCAAGAGGAGGAGCGCACGCAAGGTGACCTCCCGCCACAGATCTTCTCCATCCCGGACCTGCCACCCTCACTGGTGCCGCCTCCTCCGGGTGGCTGGAAGGCTGAGGGCAGTGCGCAGTGGGGATGAACATTTTCTTCAAGTCAAACCACCTGACGTTGTGCAATTTCTTTTTTCTGTTCTTTTAATTAGGTGTCATGCGTTTGGACAGCTTTTACAATACACACCTGATACGGTCAATTTTACACAAAGAAGTCAGATCGAACACACACACACACACACACGTTCGTATATTGCTGCTAGTTTTGCAATCCGTAGATCCAGCATTCCAACTACATTTTTCAAAGTGCTCCACAGATTTCACATTTTAAATACGTGACAAAAGGCACCTGACAGAAAGGATAGATATATACTTTTCGAGGAACACTCCAAGACAAAATACACATTGACAGTAAGATCTGGTGTCCCGGTCGCTATTTTTGCGTCGTTTGTACATTGGCATCGAAGCTGCTACTTGACATGATATGTTCCGATGAGGAGGTAAACGGCGAATGTCATGCCACGCTCACAATCTTGGTCATCGTGCGTACACGTTACATTGGTTTTATTGCATCCGAAAAATAAAAAGAGATTCAAGTCTGCAAAGTGCACCATCGTCCACTTTGAGCATTTCCTTACCCATCCCGCTCTTGACAAACATTTTGGTCACCATTAGCGGCACAAATACGCTTTTGCTAACAATTGTGTTTCTTTTTTTTTTCTTTTTTTGGTCTTTTTGTTATAAAATCATCCGCCTCGGAGCGAGCGCCTGACCTTCTCCAGTAAGAAAATATAAGCGGAATGCATACGTGAACTCACTTTTCTCATGATATGTCAATTGATTCGTGTGGACGACTTCAAGTGACCGTCACGGAGAAACGATCCCGACATCAAAGTTGACTCGCGCATTGTTGCATAATTCCACGCACACACGTTGCATACAATCCACGTCGATGATATTGCACACTTTTTGAATTGAGTAGTACTTTGCACACACACACACAATATTTGTCAGTCTTCCCTCACGACGATCCAAATCAAAGCGATGGCAAGGAAGAGCAATTATGTCACAGTTTGCTGCAAATTTCTTGTGAGGCCCCGCCTCCTTTTGTTCGGATGGCGGCGGCACCTTACGACAAGCGGCACAGTTACGTCGGCAGCGCGTCTCTTTGGCGAGACGAGAAAGAAGATGAGAATTCCGATCGGGCTCGTGAATGCTTTCTAAATCGCTTCAGCTCAGTTGGATTCCGAACCATCCAGCGTAAATGAAACATTTCAACGGGCGGGCGGGCGTTACTTCATTCCCCGGCGCAGCATCTGGTTGGCGGCGATGAGCATGACGCTGATGATGAAGGCGATGGCGAAGGCACAGATCAGGCTCTTGCGCACACACGTGTGCTTCTCCTGTTGCGTTGGGCTCGCTGCGGGAACAGCGTGAGCGCTTAGCCGTTAGCGCGTACGCTGAGCGCGTAGCGGTCGGTATACGCACTGTCAATGTCCACGTGGGACTCGGGGCTGTTGAGATGGTTTTCTTCGGTCATGATGATGTTCTCGATGTCCTTCATGGTGAGGTGGTCCCGGAAGGTGTCGTACAGGAGACGCTTGAGCTCGTCCACCGTCAGCTTCTGCATGTCGCACTGGCAAAAACATTGGCTCACATTGTTGCCCGTTTGGAGGAGAGCGTTGACCTTTCCCGCGGCCTACCTTCCAAAAGACAGAATCGAAATCCGCTCCGTGAAACTTGTTGGGCATCCCGGCCGCGGACAGTTTGGGACCCAGCAAGGTGACAAACTCGTCAAAGTCCACCTGACCGTCACCTGAGAGCCACCACATGACATGAAATGAAACGGGAGACCTCCTTTGAGGAGACCTCCTTTGAGGGAGCCTCACCGTCCATGTCCAGTCTCTGGATGATGACCTCCAGCTCCACCTCGTTGGGCATGTAGCCCAGGGAACGCATGGCCATGCCCAGCTCCTGTTTGGAGATGAAGCCGTTGCCGTCGCGGTCAAACACTTTGAACGCTTCTCGGATTTCTGCATGACGGCGAGGAGAAAAAAAAAAGATCACGCTGTGGACTACATCAAATGAGGGTTGCCAAAATGTGCTAGTACACAGCAAGCCATGGACCCGGAATGGCTTAGCGCTGTGTGGAGGCCTTTATCAAGCAAGAGTTGATTGATTTTTTGGGGCTGCTGGTGTGAAACAGAAGCTTACGTTTGATCTGAGCCCGGCGGAGCGGGAGCACACATCACAGCCAAGAAGCCAAAAAGCTGCCAGACAAAGACGCTCTAAGCACAATTGCTTGCGACAGAAGGGCCGGACGGACGGACGGACGGCATTTCATTAAGTGCCTTTTGGCAAGCGTTCCCTCCCGCCGCGCCGTGCCGCGCCGCTCCAACGACCCGCATCCCCTATATTCTCTTTCAAGCCATAACAAAGAGCATCCGGCGTGAAAAGCCCCAATGGTTTTGATTCCGTTTCAGAGGCGACCTGTGCGCAGAAGGCCGGCCGCTATGTTAGCTTTCCGCGCTAGCCGCCACCTAGGTCGAGATGAGCTGAAGGCGCAAAACACCGTCGTTGCAAACAATAACGCTCCGTTTTTATTGATCGACGTCTGCGCACGATTACGCTCGCCGAGTTCCTGAATGCTAACGCTAAGCTAGCTGGACGGTGGAGGTGAACGACAAAAGAAGGACAAAAGGCTGAAAACCAAGGTCAGCAAATACACTCAGACTAATTAGGAGGGAGGCGCAGGGAGGGACACAATCACAAATAAAATGGCATGAATCGGAGGTCAGGAGCGTTCTCGGCGGACGATAAAGAATAGATGGCGTTTCTTGGAAGCATGTTTTTTCATTTTGTCATTTGTGTTTGTGCAAAGCTAAATATGGAGAGTTCAATTCCATGAGGGCTTCTTTTTGTCTTTTGTTTTTTTCCCCATAGCAGCAGTCACACACTTTTGTCATTCATAAGAAGCTCAAATATGGACGGGCAATTTGCCAGCAGATTGAAAGCCATGATAAAAAGCCAACACGCACCGCTCCTGTTTGTTTTATCTTAGCCGCCGCGCTAACTCCTGTCCCAGCGCTTTTTATTTCTGCTCTCCACGTGACCTTCCGCGTGGCCTTCGGGGAGCTTCACGTCAACCGCTTAGCACCAAGGACGTCACCTGAGCGCCGCTTTTGGAGGGCAATTAAACAACAACACAAATGCGCCTTTTTGCTCATTTGCCATGCACGTCACAATGTATAAAAAAAAAAAAAAAAAAAAAACTAACCCAACTGACAACCCCCCCAAAACACAGAGCAGCGAATCGAATCAGCTGTCCACCTCCCGAAGGAGTCTGGACGGCGGGGGATGAATCACGCGCTTCAAATCTTCCAATTTGCTTCACTTCTATTTTTTTTTCTTTGAGGTGCGGCTGCGGCGACCTATCGTTGCAGTGCATCAACATTTGGCGCTAAATGTCACTTGTCGCCGCCGCCAATTCTACACCCTTTCTCCATTAGCATGCATCACTTGACAGCCCGAGGCAACTCGCCATACATACGTATGACATGCTTATTACATAGCGAGCGAGCGGGCGGGCGAGCGAGCGGCCTCGTGTCATGGATATGTCTCAATGCGGATGGGCGCATCAATATGCGGCATACAAGAACTCAAAGCAACCTTGGCCACTCCATTAGGTACACCCTCACAATCAGCAATCGAGCCAAGCGTGACAAACGATTGCGCCCAGCTTCACGCTATCATCAAGTTAGCATCCATCAGCAACACACACAAATGCGTCGAAGCTCGTTCGTCTGTTTCCGTCTCGCGATTGGGCGCCGACCAGTCCGGGGCACACCGACCGGTCGCCCAAACTCACTTTGAGGACAATCATTTAAGGAGCCTCCAAATGAATGAATGCACCTCAAAGATGAAAAGACCCATGACAGAAGTTTCGAACCGAAGACGAAAGGGAGCTGCGGCCGTCTGGTCGCATTCGGTTCGACTTCTGCTCAGCTCACAAGTTCCAAGCGCTTGACAAACACAAATCGATTTGGGAGGAAAACGACTTTTGGCTGAATCCGATTTTTCCGACTCGTTGAATGTGACAAGTTCCCATGGCGGCTTGCGACTCACCCTCCAGCTCATCCTCGGGGAGAATGACGGGGGTCCGGTAGGTGAGAACATCCGGGATGGTGCAAAGCCCCTTGTACATGAACCTGGTGGTCACAGCGCGCACCGGCATCTCTGCGTCGAGGGGAGCGAGCCGAGCGCCGGGCCACGATCCTCATGCAGCCCCGGCGCGGCGCGGCGAAAAATCCTCCTTTGGATGCTCTCCCGCCTTACCTCCCTCCCTCCGGGGCTGCCACTTCAGCGCTGCATGATTTCTCGCCCGCCGCAGAGTCTATTCGATGACAGAGTCAGCTGGTGCAACACCGCAGCCCCGATCGGCAGATGTCTGCAAAAACACGACGGCCAGGGAGAAGAAGAAGGAAAAAGAAAAAGAAAAAAAATCACATTGTGGCGGCTTCTTGCGTGCGTGCAAACTACTTGGCGCCTCCTCGGTGCGGCATGAACGCGCCTCGGAACGCTCACTCCCGGGAGGCAAGCAGCATTTCCAGGGATTCCTGGGGACCCCCTTCTCTCGTCTGCCCCTCTCACGACTGAGTGCCACTCACCCGCTCGCTCGCTCTCTCTCTCTCTCCACCCCTCCCTTGCGCTCGCTCTCTCCACACACACATAAACACGCCGAGTGATATCCACAAGACACACACACATTTCCACACAAAGGGCCGCTGAGTTGCGTAGCAGCTGTCAAGGCCCTCGACGTGCTTCCTGTTGACGCAGCGTCACAAGCAAGCGGTGGTCCACAATGGCCGAGGATGGAACCCTCCAGCCACCTGTGGGTCGGGAGACGACCACTGTATACAAATGGATGTAAGAAAAATCAATTTTAATGAGTGGCATTTTTCATGAATGCCTGTTTACCCTTCACTAACGACGGGCGCTCCCATCGCTTTTTATTACCCTCGTTATTTTTATTATTGCAGAGTTACGAGCCCGGTCTTTGTTTTTGCGTCGACGGATGATGATGAGGACGGACGGGATTATGCGAAGCATTCTCGCCTTCTTCCTAATTGGACCATCTTTTGATGAGTGGACGCTCGTTAATTGTCCATTTCTTTTGGAGTATCATTGCGCTCTTTGATTGCCTCACCAAATTAGATTTTAACCGAATGTGTGTGTGCGGGTGTGTTGTTTTATTGTAACCTCAGCAAATGAAAGGGGTTGGTTGGAGGCACAAAAGTAAATTTGCATTTTGATTTGAAAACAAACAAACGTCTGCTCAACTTTGCTTTTGGGTTACTTCAGATCCAATTTGGTCAAAAAACAAAATGGAGCAAAAGGAAGCGTCACGCTGAATAACAATGGCAGCAGCTGACTTGCGTCCAAGTTGTGTTGTGGCAACACACATTTTGCTGCAAATCCCTTCTTCCCACAAATGGAAGCACAGATGTCCACTTGAATATCTGGCAGAGCAACAGCCATCTAACCTGCGCCATCGAGTTGGAGCCACTCCATTCTGACAAGCACTGAGCCGGCCGGCCGGCTGGCCCGACTCTCTCCGCAGTCATTACTGTTAAGTTCATTAAGGAGAAGGTGAACCCCCACGACCCGCCAAACCCCCGCGGGGACCGCGCACAATGTCACATCCATGGTACGGCCAATCAAAATCAAACCGAGCCAGCCTGAGGGGCGTGCGCAGTGTGCCACCGCCAAAAATATGAGCGAGCATGAAAAAAGCAACAAAATGGACAAGATGAACTTCGCAAAAAGTGAAGGGAATGGCATTAGCTATCGAGCGAGTGATTTTTGTGACAGGAAGAAAGCAAATTTTTACCCAAGCCACCACATCTGTTTGCTCGTTAGGTGGAAAACAACGTGGATAAATGGCGCCATTTTGAAAAAAGGACATTTTACAATTCATGGCTTCTTCCTCTACACAACGAGTTAACGAGGTCGTATAGCGGACGTCGTGACTTTACGTCGGCATCGGGAGACGTTGACATTCATCCACTGCTGCATACGTTCATTATTCGCTTCACGAAAACAAGACGGAGGAGGAGGAGGAGCACGCTTTCCATCTCCCGCGATCAGGTGGCTCATTTTGAAAACAAACAATTTGCAAGAGCCTGGCTGGCCCCGACCAACGGCAAACGCAATCCAATCCTTCAAGCTACAAGTTGAAGGCTGAAAAGAAAGAAAGAAATATCCCATCAGGGCCCGCTGCATCCAAACATGGCGGCGCCGAGGATTCATTTGGGATTATTGATCGTGTGGGTAATTGAGTGAAGGACCTTTTGGGTTCCAGAAAAATACGAGGTCGCCCAACAGGCGACGTAGGCTCGTGAGCGGATTGCTAATAGCTTAGCGACGTTGGCTGCATCACGGAAGGCCCAAAACACAATTGGCTGAGATGAAAGATACAGCTTGCCAGATGTTTTATGGATGGATTAAATTTCATTTTGCCCAGTCCCGCAGAGTGCCACTATTGATTTTTCACAAAGACTTTCTTGATTCTGCTCCGGCGTCCGTCATGACGGATCTCCTTCATTACCTGCGGCTCAGGCAGATGGCACGCGTTGTCATTAACGGGACGCTGCCGTCAATTATTCATCCCGGATCGGGCCGACCGATAATCGCCGCCCCGCCTCTTTTTATTGAATGTCGAGACATGCGAGTGACACATCCGAGTGATGTATTAAAACATAATGAGGCCGCGGGTTGGCACGCTGGCCCGGCGAAGGACGGACGGGCCGCGTCGAGAAGAAGAATTGCCCAGGCCAGCCCGTGCAGAAATCTTCTTGCCGCCCTCTCTTTCTCTCTGTCTGTCTGTCTTTCTTTCTTTCTTTTCGGGGCGCTAATTGAAAGTGCGCAGGTGTGATGTACGGCGCTGTGGGACTTCATTAGTGTAGCGAGCGCTTTCACCTGACCCATTTTCCCAAAACCCGGCGGGCCTGCCAGAGCCGTATGACATCCCGACTTGCTTCGACACCGCGAGCGGTGATTAATTGACAGCTTTGGCAGAGCGCTCCGCAGGGAGGCTGGCTCCACTGCCGGCCGGCCGAGGTCCGCTTCGGCGTGGCGATGATAGCGTTGGCGTCCCCAGAAGGACCGGAAGGAAGAAATGCGATTATGCTTCAACTGCCTCAACTGGGACAAATACTTGTTAACCACCGACTGGCTTCCTGTTTTGTTTTTTTCCACTCCTTCCTCTCGTGGCCAGGCGCACGCACACACACACTGAGTGATGCAAATCTTATTTCACTGCGTCAACCGGGGCAACCCACTCCTATTCATACCTCCATCAAGCCGTACCGCATAGACCCCCCCCCTCCCTAATTTCCATTTCAAAAGGCTGCAATGTCTTTAATTTCCATGAAATTGGGCGTCTGTCAGTCGGGTGTCGCCGAGCCGCACGTCAAAGCTGCGGCTTGTGGTCGCCAATATTAATATCAAAACACCGGCGCCGAGCGCACGACAGGATTCATCTTTACCCGATTCGGAGACTTAATCCAATGACACAGTGATGAAAGGCACTCATCCTCAGGAGGGGCAGGGTGGGGGACCAGCCTAATAGTTTTAATCAAGATTAGAGCGCTAAATACACGCCCCGACCGAGCCGTTCTCGCACCTCCGTTGCACTGCATGCCCGCATTATGTAACGCCCGATGAGACTCACTTCTAGCCGCAGATTTTTTTCTTTCTTTTTTTTTATCTCGGCCAAAACACAAGCATTTCTTGACCCAATTCTTCAAATACACAAATGGGTGTACCCCCACCACCCAGAATGTAGGTCACCATCTTAAGTCTAAAGCAGCCAAGGTTGTTCAGAGAAACACACAAGGCTTCATCATTTCCGGTTACTTTTGTTTCGGGAATATACAGTAGATCGCAGACTGCGATTGAGAGTTGCAGTACCAGGTTGCGCCACCACATGCCAGCCAGCAGCACTGAGCTATACCAGGGAACACGCAACACAAGTAACAGCAAGAAGAAGAGGACTACATTCATTCCATTTTTTTGAATTAACAGGCCAATTAATCAGTTATCCGAATTTAATTTGCTAAATTAGCATTAGCCTCAAAAAGAGTCATTCATTTTTTTTTCCCGACAGCATCTTTTTATCTTTGCAGCGTCAGAGTGTTTGCTTCCCAACTGAAGGCGTTTTTGGCTGACGGGTCAAAAGATGGCGAGCGGCGACCGAAGCGATAAGGCCACCCAAAAGAAAAACGACAAAAATCGCCCTTGGAGCCAGAACAATGTCTCGTTTTCCAATTAAATCGGACTGGCTCAAAGACAATGGCAAACAGCTTTGCACAAAAGGACGTCAAAGAATGCAATTATGCGGCTGATGGCAATTTTCAAAGGTCATTGGCAACTTTGGAGCCTTTCATCCCTCTTCTTATCTTCAGCACGACGCTATTTAACATCAAAATCGGGTGGAAAACGAAAAAATCTGGGTTTTTTTGCATGGCACGGATATGATCCTCGACGTTAGCCGTTTAAACCGAGACCAACGTTGACAAGCCATTTTTTTTTGCGGCGCTTGAAAGGCCAATTTTGAAATGTCACCGTGGGTCAGTTGGAGGTGCTGGCAAAAGCACTTTTCTGCTCCTCCGCTGTGATGAAACTAAAAGCGAGCGGAGGAACACCATCGATCGGCCGTTGTGAGCGGACTCGCAAACGCCCCTTGGAATTTCTACCAGACTCGACAGGATGAGAAGACACACCACAGATTGTCCCGCGAATGCCGCCTAGCGTAATGCATTAGCGCAAGCTAATTCACTTTAGCCGGAACAAGGGCCGCTTGGACGTGAAGGTCGCCCTTTTGGCTAGGAAGCGGCGAGCTCAACATGTTGGCCACTCGATTTGAAATAGCACCAGTGAAAAATGCAAACAAGTTCCAGTTTTGCAATGGAGGAAAAGAAAAAAATCAATTATCCTTGACCTTGGCTGCGCATGGAAAAATCCTTTTTGTCAGCGTTTAATGAGCATCTTGGAGCGCAAGCCCGACCTTACAAGAGCCGCTCCTGGACACTCATATTTTATCAGCGGGAACGCAATCTCCCTCCTCGGGAATGGCGAGCGCGCCAAACGGGCCAATACATTTCCCCGCCGAGAATTCCGTCAGGGAGCCACGTGATAGCGGCCCAGGACGCCGGCGTGCCGTTAAACGCGGGCTCCCTCCCTCCCTCTTTTTGCCAGACGGGGCTAAATGACAGCAGACAAGCATCCGCCTGATATCCTGATTGACGCCTCCCTCCCCTCCTCTTCCGGACATGCCAGTACATTTTGCGCTAATGACCCGCTGGAAGGCCACCGTGATGGAAAGTTACAATATCAGCGAGCAGCGGGCAAGGCTTGTTTATGGCCGTTCCGGGAAACATTTTTCGCTTACCGCACTTTAAATAAAAGTTCCCTAGCGAGGGCCCTCAATCTCCCAAATAAAAGAGGCCCAGCGTGCTCGCTTCAAGCCGCTCTGGTTTGGGCTTATTGGTTGTGCCCTCCCTTATCTGCAGAACAACACACCGGATCCTGATAGGAGAGCAGCCAGCAGATTGGTGCCATGTGACCAGAAGAAAAAAAAGGATTTTTGGACCGTGACTGTCACTGTGGATTTTTGGCCTGCTCCAACACGTTCTACACATGGCCGTCGGTTTTTGAGAGCGAGCGAGCGAGCGCCTTAATCCAGCCGAGTTTTTCAATGAATAACAATGCAGAACTGCATTTGGGATCCGCCATGACATCTGTTTCCATTTGCATTCCCGAACGTACCTGCTCGTCTCGCTCGGACAGATAAGCTCTGGCAATTATCCTAGCCGGACACGTATCGAAGCGACCGTGGGATGATTCCAAGCCATCAAAGATGTCTCTCCGAGATGATGGCTGTTTTCAAGAGCCGCTTGCCCTCCCTGAAATCCTTCAGATTGCTGTCGCATGCTTCACTGACATGAAGAAAAAAAATCCCCCCCCCCCCCATCCCCGCGTGTGTGCGACGATTCCCCCAAAAATTCAATCATGTCGGTCAACACGATATTGCCAATTGAGATGAAGTGGATTTGTTTTGGCCTCTCGCTGTGGCAGACACGCTTGAGCTTCACTTGAAAATGGAAAATTATTCATGGCTCACTCACAGCAAATACACCAAAACAGACACGCCGCTCTTTTTTTATTTTATTTTTTTCAAACGGTCTCGTCGTTTCTTTTTTTTTGCGCGACTTGCCTCGAAGGTGACGCCACGTCAGAGGAATCAAAGACGCCGGCTGCCGCCTTTAGATAAGAAACGGGACTACGTGGGAAGCGCCCGCCGGTCCAAACAAAGCGCCGATTGTAAGCATATGAAGACGGCTTATCGCAAAAAAAGTGAGACAGCGTGACTTTTTTTTTTTCTGAATTTTGAAAAATCCTCAAAGTTTATCTCCGTTCGGCCGTCGACGATGACTTCTCGGGGGTTGCTTTGCGATAACGCTTGCACCGGACAAACTCCAAATTGACCTTATCAAATTGGAGCTTTCTCAAAAAGCGCTCAGGCAAATCCGCCCAGACCAGCTCGCGGGAATGAGCCGGGATTAACGTGATTCTGGGCAAAAACTGGCCCGCCGACCCAAGTTTGAATAGGCAGGCGGCGCAAGCAGCTAATTTGTCCTCGTTGGCGTCCTTGCGCAATAAACTCCTCCAGTGGAGCTTTTTAATGGGCCATGCAAAGAGCAGAATTGCCACAAAAGATGAATTATTGAGACTCTGTGGGAAGGAAAGGCTCCGGCCCAAGCCGTGAATAGGTTATAGAGAAATAAAACTAACTCTTATGAAAGGAAAGGAAAAAAAGTCATGTTCGTTTTCTGCACGATTGAGCTCAAATAAGAATTTGATGGTCGATAGACTTAAGCGAGATGGAGAAGCTCGAGTGCTGCTGTCTGGACAAGTCTGCCGTCCAAATCTAATTGGCCGGCCTTTCGTAAAAAAAGCCCGTTGCTTTTATATTCGCTCGTCCCCAGAGTGGCTCGGCGAAGCTTTAAGCGCGACCGCCTGTCGGAGTTGAGATGATGCGTGACGGATGACTGCGGCTCGACGCCGTTTTGGATCTATCTGCGGCTCGGGCGGAATGATAACCGCCCTGGTAAACAAAATCAGATTGTGATACGGCCAGCCGAGAAGATACGACGTGCGAGGAGTTTTAATGAGGTCAAACGACAGATGGCATGCAAAGACTTTTTCACCTACCTGCAACGGCACAGGACAACATCACTGACGTGCCATATCGAGGACGCAAAATCTTCAGGCTTCTGCAAGCAAGCAAAGCGAAAAGTCAGAAAAAGCATCATCTGAAATGACATTCATCGGAGCTGGCGTGTGATTTAACGTGAGGGTGTGTACACTTGCGCAACATCAGTATTTGTATTACTCTTCAATTTAATTGGACATATAGGTCACATTAATGATGGAAAAAATAAACATGTTCTTATTTTTTGATCTTTCAACAGGGGTGTGTAGACTTTTTCTATCCACCGCATCTTTTAATCCAAACCGTATTGCGCGGATGAATATTGCTGCTACGAACTGAGCTCAGGGAATATTGATAAAGTGGCCGCCTTTTCATCCAGCCCATGCTTTCCGCCTAAGCTTTCATTTGGACATTTGGCTGTCAACTTTGTCACCGCCGCACCCTCAACCACCAAATCCTCATCCATCCCACTCACTCGCCGTCGCCAGCGTGAGGACCCGGACCTGACAGTTGGGAAACGGCCATCAGCGATTGGTTGACCTTGCCGATATAGATGACGGCCGGCGGCAGACGGCGGCGGACGGCGGCGGACGGCGCCACCTCGTCGCTCAAGATGACACGGCGCGACAAAAAAAAACAAAAAAAACTGCCATTGTGTCAACAGCACCCATCAATCATGGACAGAGGGGATACAGGACACAAAAACAAAGAGGACAACAGAAATCTTCAAGATGAGCAACCGACATTTGGATTATGAATACCAAAAGTCAATCTTCTGAGTCGAGTCACCTTCCGCTGTTGCAGCACCTAAAAAAATGGCTGAATCTCAATTGGGAGCAATTTGGGACGCGCCGAGGGAACGGCCGCGTTCCTTAATTGCGCCCGTCTTGCTCCGGGCAGATGCTCCCGCTCAATGTGTATGCGTGTCACGCCTCATCCTAGAGTGGAATATTTACATACGAGATGGAGGAAAAAAAAAAAAACACACACGGCTGCAGCGTGCCAATTTTGCAGGTCGCAGGGTGGGAAAAGGAAGGCCGCTGGGCCAAAGGTGGGCCAAAGGTGGGCCAAAGGTGGGCCAAAGGTGGGCCAAAGGTGGGCCAAAGGTGTCCCGTACGTAGCCTCCATCTCCATCGTGCCTTTCAAAATGTCCATTTTTTTTCATCACAAACATTTGCCTTCAGCAATAATATTCCAAGCCAGAAAGGATTTTCCGTCTTTGGTCCTTCCCAGACGCGACCTTTGCAGCCGTCACCGTGAAATCGACTTAAAAGTCTCCATTTTCGCACAGTCGGCCTTTTATTTGGACTCGGTATTTAGATCATTCTATTGAGAAATGGGACTCGACACAGGGGGGGGGGGCAAAAGAAGCAGAACGTTCCGCTCGGATCCATTTGCTTAACAAGGCCCGCGTGCCCTTTGGTGCCGCCGGTGCGTCCGTCCGTCCGTCTTAAGGGCAAACTCCCACAGTCGCTCGCCGCACGAGATGACTAACAATTCCAACCTTGCAGCCAAGCATTTATCATCAGAACGTTTCCCGACATGTGTTTGGATTGGCCGCGTGACGACACAGGAAAGAGGCGCAGTTTTTATTTGAGAAGCCGGTGGCCTCCAAAGCCATGAGCGTCATTAACATTGCAATCAGCCAATGACCAATTCATAAAACTCGAGCACGCACTCGGCTTCATTAGCCCGCAACTCGAGTTTGAAGGAGCCACGCGTGATACATAGCGGCCGGCCTGTCACGCGCGTGGAGGGAGAACTAATTGCACGTTGGCTCGACATTGTGTCAGCGCGGCGCACAAAGCGGGAAGCGCCATTTTATTGCCATTAAACGGCCCGTGATTCTTCTTCACGAGCACTTGGAGCGGCTGATTTATGACTATTTCGCCTTGCGCGCCGAGACGCAATTCTTAACGACGAGGCGCACCTGCCGTTTGCGCCGACGCCGATTCTCATGAGACAAATATGATTCATGTCCTTGCAACTTGACAATTGAATAAATACAAGGAGCGCTTGGTGATGTTTGACCGCTTGTGTAAAAGATGTGGCAGACTCGGTGAAGCGCGAAGCAGGTGAGAAGGACGTGACCCCCCTTAGGACATCCCCCCCCCCCTCTACGTGAGCAGATGTCTTCTGCAGCGGCGGCGCCCCGTCGACTTCTCGCCCCCGCCCCTCGCATACCAAGCTGCCCCTTCTCCTTGAGCGTCCCCTTCTGCCGTAAACATGGTTTTCTCCAGCAAATCGATTCCCGGCACGGCGTGTCATCAAATAAGGTGAAGGCGATATCGCGAGGAAGAGCGGATCAAGGACACCGGGAAGGGGGGGGGGGTCTGTTTTCCCCGTTTGAAGAGAGATTGATGGTGGAGGACCAACAGCATCCATCCTCGCTGCGCTTCCTTTTTACTCAGCTGTCAAATAATGCCAGAAAAATGGCTCGTATGAAATGAGCATACAAATTCATTACATTGCTTTTCAAAACTCAAATTCGTGATCCAAGCACCCATCATTGAAAAGGAGCTGGCTGGTGATTTGTCTGGTGTAACAACACGCCATAGGCCATTCCTGATTGGCTGTTACGGCGCCGCCATGTTGCGAGGCCGCGTCGCAGCAATGAAGGCAATCCAACGGCTGCGAGGAAGACATCGAGCTTTAATCGGAAGCGCTAGGTGACTTGCCGAATGCTAATGAGAGCGTCGCACTTTTCCAATTTGGAATGACAGCTGCCGGCACCGTTCCGAGCGTTTGTCAGGGCTGCCAAACAGCTGCGAGGCAATCTGGCAACCTTTCGGCATTCCGTTAAGACCTGATCTGCTCGTTAACGTGCCGCAGACAAAAACAAACCGGCAAGACCGGAAAGACAGACATAATAAAGAAGTTGCTTCGTGCATGACTTGATAGCACAACCCAAGACTTCAAAACATGCTTTTGCAGCAGAATGACCAATCAACCCAGAGTCCAAAGTACCTAAAACCTCCACCAGCTCCAAAAGAATCAAATATATCCCAAGTATCTGGTCTAAAATATATCACCAACATGGAGACACTTGAGAAGCTCCAGGCCCGGCCGGCTCATTGTGTTGCTCTTTTTTGTAAACACACATTGTTGAAACCTGCTGCGAAGTGACAGCGTGGTGTGTTGAAGTCCACACCCTGTTGGCAGAAGGTATTTTGCCACGGGGGGCCAAGAGCAGCACATTGACTTGCAAAAACACATCAACCGCGGTGCTGACATTCAGCAGCCATTTTGTAACGCAACGTTAATGTTTGAAATACTTTATGGACGCTATCTGGGGCTTTTACTAGGGTTGAATTCCACTGATAACTAGCTCAAACATGTGAGGACTAAACAATATGGAAGTCGGACAAAAGCTCTTTTGTTCATCTTACCGTATTTCCTCTTTGTCCATTGTTGTCTCATTTGTCCACGTCCGTGTTATCAGTCAATTGAGAGTCTTTCTGCGGCCCCTGCTGGGCACACCTGTGACATTTCTGCGCAAAAAGTATGAAAAAGTCGTTTTAAAAAAGAGCCAAATGGCTTATGTCTTGTTGTTTTTTTGCAAAAAGTATGAAAAAGTCGTTTTAAAAAAGAGCCAAATGGCTTATGTGTTGTTTGTTTTAAAAATGAAATGTGTTGTTGTTTTTTTGCACTCACGTGACTGGTGTCAAATTGAAATGGAAACAACTGTCAGAGAAGTCGAAGCCTGGGCGCGTGACGTCACAGACGCCTATCACGGAAGTCCTGCTTGCTCCTCGGGATGAAGTTTTGTGTGTGCCAACAGGCAGGCGCATTCAGGTGCTTCGCAAACATGCACGTTCAGCCGAGTTTACAGCGAGCTGGGGAGGCGTCCATCTAACACAACTAGAAACTACCACCTGGTCCCGCTCGGGTCTCGTTTAGAACTTTTTTTCCTTCTTTTTTTTTTGAACTGGTCTGTGGACGAGATGGGAATTTGGCAGTCACTATCTGGTCCTCCCGAGTACCGACAACTGGCGGAAAAGACAGGCTGTGAGTATTTGTCTTGCAAAAACTGCAGAGCCAGACTTCTTTGTAGAACTTCCACTCAGCGGCCACTTCATTAGGCACAGACGCTCATCATGCTTCGCGCGTGCCTAATATTTTGTCTATCCAAAATATTCGAGACACATTTCTGTCACGCGTAATAAAGTGTCCAGTGAGCTCAGCTCGCTCGGTTGACTCGTAAATAATTAAAAATGGCAGCCGAACAAGTGTAACCGAACTCTATTGCATCAAATGAAGCGTTAGACACAAGAGCAACAAAAGAAGACTTCTTGTAGATTGTGTACAAAGGGTGCTTTGTGCGTTTATTTCAATTGAATTCTTTGTGCGGCTCCTTCTGTTGTGTGCGCCTTGGCCGCTAGGGGGCGCTCGGGTTCACTTAAGCCGAAAATGACAATATTGCCAAGTCAATGCTGCGCTTGTCTCTTTCCAGTCACTTGTGAGCAGATTGGCGTTCTCCACAAAAGATTCAAGCAGCTGAGCCACAATGAAGACACCCTGCGGTACTTTGAATTCTTTCTGTGCGCTGGAAGTTCCAGAGCTGCCCGACAGACCGCAACTTTCAGCGTGACAGCCGCGAGGCCTTGTGGGAATCCTCCACCGCTGGCCATTGATTTATTTGTATTTTTTTTTTCCGGTGTGTCTGTGTGCTGTCTGCTCCAGGAGGGAACACTTCAACGCCATCCACGATCTGGGCTGTAATCCCATCCGGGTGCAGATCATAGAAGCCTTCTTTGACAGGAGGTGGCGAGCCGTGACGCCTCAGCCTTTTCCTTGCACATTTCTCCACTCAATCCAACTTTCCGGACATATTCCAGAACCACTTTTCTCATTTGACCAGGAACTTGATCCCGCCCGGCGAAGGCCGGATGGAGGAGATCCACCTGGAGGACTTTGTGGTGATCATGTCCCACTTCAAACCGCCACCACTCAGCATGACGGACGAGGAAAGGGATAGCGTCCGTACAGAGAAGCTCAGATGTGCGCTGACTCTTTGCTTTGGATCTTTCAAATTTTCAATTTTTTCCAAATCGCCCGCTGTTTTTTTTTTTTTTTTTTCCCGCGCAGTTTTGTTCCACATGCACGACACGGACAACGACGGAACCATAACCCTGGAAGAGTACCGACACGTGAGTCGAGTGCGTTTCACGGCGTGTTTCTTTGACCCCGACTCAAACGTGAATTCGCGCCCGCAGGTGGTGGAGGAGCTGCTCTCTCGCAGCGCGCACATCAGCAAGGAAGCCGCCGACAGCATCGCCGACGCCGCCATGTTGGAGGTGGCGGCCATATCCATGGGTCACATGGTAGGTTGGGGCCGATCGCGCCCATTGCGACGCTCCTCCTTCGGTGGTCAATTTTGCGCCCGTTACCGGCAGGAGCCCGACGAATTCTACGAGGGCATCACGTTCGAGCACTTCCTTAAGGTGGGTCGTCGTGACGATGGGAATCCACTCGTCGCAACTGTCATCGATGGATCCTTTACGATTCATTTGTTTGTGTCTTTTGATCAGCTGCTGAACAGCTTTGAGATTGAAGCCAAGATGAACGTTCGCTTTTTGAATATGAATGCCTCCACGGTGTGCTACTAACGAGGATGGTCACCGTCGTCGGACAAAGGCTCTCTTGCTTTCCCAACAATCTTCAACTGACATCATGTGAGTCAAAGATGTTTTCTTTTTTACAACAATCGAAGAAGCGGTGACACATTCGTTTGTCTCTTCGGGATGACACGCTTGTCTTCAACCAACAATCCGTGGCCACTAATGAGATCCAAAACGAGCTGTATAAAAAAAAAAGAAAAAATTGATTGTCCAATATGGTTTTTATTGACTCTTAAATATAAAGTGCAATGATAAGAATATGAACAAGATCACACAGACGTCCCTAATATTGTGGCGAATCAATATCAAAGTAGGTCGAAATGATTTCAGGAAGGGAGGAAGGATGGAGGTAAGGAAACGAGGAAACAAGGACAAAGGAATTGAGTTGCAAGGAAGCACGCCAAAATGGTCACTCGATTGGGAAGTGGCCATGAGGACTTGTCGTCTGCTGCCCTCTGCTGGATTAAACACGAAATGCATGTGGTGGCGCTTGAGTCCAATCGAAAAACTTGGCTCTCGACATACGTTTCATGTTGATCATCAATCGCCAATTGCCTTTTCCGTTCCGAGAACCCGAGAGTGACTTTTTGCCCCGTTGAGCTTGCGCTTCTTGAAATAACAGCCAGTTGTTATTAAAGGGAACTTGATTCAGCCGACCGACTACTTCCAGTTTCCAGACAGCTTGTGATCTCAAAGGGCCTGCCCCTTCTCTTACATCATGCCAACAATGGATGACCTACATCGGGGATGGCCAAGCATGAGGAATCGTCGCCTGATTGCTCCAAAATAACGGCGAGAAGCGGCCAGACGTTGTGACGTCACAAAGTCAGACGTCTCCGGACGCTTCCTGATTTTCTTTTTGGACACCGTCGGTCGGGTGCAACACATGACGCCCGCCTCCAGCACAAAAAAGATTCTTCCTCACCGTCTTAAAATGTCCATTTGTTTTTTTCTTCTTTTTATTGAGATGCCGGGCCACGTTCGAACATCCGCGCTACAACCCGAGTCCATTTCCACGACGTCCCAGTGCAACAATTTCCCATGCAGCGTTGGCGTCATAAATATTAAATATAAATATCATAAATAGGCCTGCTGTCCTCTGAGGTCTTTCCGGCGTCACTTGAATGCCCTCCGACCTCTGCACACTCTGCCCCTGAGGCTCCTGAGCTCCCGAGCCGCGTTGCCCAGGAACTCCTTGTAGGTCTTGACCACCACGCAGCCGTAGACCTTCTGCTGGAACACGTTCTGGGCCGGCAGCTCCAGGACCACGGGCCCCTCGGCCGGCTCCTGCAGGTTGGGGAAGGTGTTCCGGTAGAAGGTCCTCACCAGGGCTCCCAAGTCCTGGCCGCGTCGGCCCACGTGGCCCAGCTGGACCAGAACCGGACTACCGGGGGCCTGGAGGTCCGCTTGCTGCTCGTAGACGCGTTTCAGGTGCGGCAGGAAAGCCCGCAGATGCTCCAGGAGGCTCTCCAGCCGCTCGGAATGCTCCAGGCCGGAGATGGAGGGCTCGGGGACGTCCTGGAGGGACGCCTGGCAGAAGATGTCCGACATGTCCCCTTGGGAGTCTTTCTGGAAGGAGAGACGCACGCGCTTAAGAAACCAGAACAATCCTCAAGCGTGTGACCGGAGAGACTCACGTAGGTTTTGATGAGGTCGGCGGATTCCTTCTGCGCCAGCCTGGTCACCTTCAGGATCCGTTGGAGGGAGTCGGAGCACTGGCGACTTCTGCCCGAGGACGCCTGATTGGTGGATAGCAGGAGGAGCAGGAGGGCGAGCAATGCTGGAGAGACAGGTGGAAGCGCATGTCTGTCTGTCCACTGTGAGTGTGTCTATCATAGCTTGTGTGTGTGTCTTTTGAACTTGCTGTTTGCTTTCAAGTGGTCTCTTACTTGCGGGTGTTGCCGTCCAAAGCGGGCGTCCGTCAATCATTCTCCTCCAGGCAGCGCCAAGCGTCACTCTGGTCCCTTTTGCCACGCTGGTCCCCGGGGTCAGCGTCGGCGCTCCGGCTCGCGGCTCTTCATGTCGCGCCTGGGCCAACTTGTGTTTTTTTACAGAAGTGCTCGCAAAGGGTATATTTGTCATGTCGGGAAGTGACGTGAAAGGGTTTTGTGAGGCAACCAAATTTCCCAGAATTTCCTCCTTGCGTGATGCTGATGCGGCCTTTTGCTTGTGACTTGTATGGAACTTGATTGACAGGGCCGGCCGGCCGGGGGCAATGCCCGTACATGCCCGCCGGGTCACGTTGAGGCGTGTCTTCTGCGTGTCCTCGCTTGTTGGCATCATCGATAAATAATGATTGATCGTTTGTGTTTTGAGGACAAAATAAGAACGTGTGTTCCGCCCCTTTTTTTTTGTGAGCATTCTTAACAGGAAATGGCGGAAGGCTTCTTTCTCAATCTTCAACTTGTTTGTGCAGTAAAGTGGCAGAGCTGCCGGGTGGGGGGGGGCGACGATGAGGACATGGCAGTCAGGCTGAGGTCACGTTAGAGCACCGCCGCTTCATCGTGACTCGGCCAATGAGGAAGCAACCTGCGCGGCGGGATGGCATATTATGCAATCTTGATTTTTTTTTTTTGGGTGGGGGCGACTTGAAGGTGTCATGGTGGTGGTTAACACCTCGTCGCTCACTTCCGCTCGGGAGGGGATCCCGTGACGTCAATTCAACAATCGCTAGCGGACACATGAGTTGGAAAATGCTTCACGATTAATATGACTTTTAATCTTTTAATGATGCGCTTGCCATGATGGCTTTCATTCAAATAGAAAAAAATAGGATGTATCCTTTTGTTGAATTCAAATGTATTTATTCTATTTTTTTTAACTTGAGAATTTGTATGTACATTTCTCCAAAATGTACGTGATTTAAAATGAATTATTAACAATTATTCATATTCATTTTAACTATTAATATGAAGGATTATAAATTAAATGTAACATTGAGTGAGTTTTCTAATTGGACAGACTAAAGCAATTTCTCAATTTTAAATGACATATTGATGACTTCCTCGAGTTTATTTCCTTATTTTATATAATAAAACAAATTTTGGAAATCTACAATTCTCCAAACTATTTCGATTCAATAAAATATAGATTTATTTCGAAAATAATGTAACTGATAACTGATTTGAGGCCAGACATATCCTCCATACAGTATCTTTAAAGGCTTTATTTTCTGCCTTTGTCATCAAATACGGAAATGGGGAATGCGCTACGACAAAGAACTGAACAGAGAGTCTTTTATTTTGTGTTGGAACCACACAGGAAACGGCAGGCGGGCCGGCCGGCCGGGGTCCTTCCCCTTTATCCGTCCAACCGTCACCTCGTATTGAAGTTCTAACTAAACACACGTTTCTAGAAAGACACATCATCAAAATCCAAATCCTCTACGTTATGAAAATCATCGTCATTCAAATCATTTCGCACGGCCGTCGGCCGAGTCGGGAACGCTTCTGGTTCTGAAGCACTCGGCCAAGCCTTTTCTTGGTTTTTGCACTTTTCTATGCGTGTGTGTGTTTTGTGTACGGGCGTGTTGTCATTTGAAGCCACTGAATGAACCTCGTAGCACTTTTTGGACTTGCACGCATAAAAAAAAGGCCTTACTGCATACCAGGAACATCATCATCATCATCACCGTATTGTGAAAATGATTTTTTTTTTTTTAGGTCAATCGAGGCTCAGATTGATTCCTTTCTATTGCCTTCAAATTCCTTTTCTTCTTATTCAAGTCCAGACCAGCACATGAAATCAAGTTAAAAGAATCATTGCGAACCCAACTCCGTTTTTAACCAAATCAAGGTGAAGTTCCAGTTTCAGCCTCTAGGGGGCAGTACTCTATCGCACTCACTGTGTCAAATAGGATAGCGCTAACTACTGCCGAGGAGGACTAACTCAACTTTGCTTTGAGTATCGGTGTCTGATATCAGCAGCGTCCTTGACTACCCGATATCGCTATTGGCCCGATGCTAAACTCTGCTAAGTGCACGGGATATTTGGACCTGGACCACTGTTGCGCTATTCTTTTTTTTCTAATTCCGATTTGCTTCTCTGTTTTTAGGCAACCTCGACGACGGAGATAAAGACGGAATCAAAGTGCGAGCGATCCCATCCAATCGACGTAAGTAGGAAGGTCCAAGTCCAAATCACATGTGCGCTAAAGCCCCCAGATTTTTTCGAGGAGCAAAAACGGTCGCCTGCACCCAAAAATAGAGTTGGCCCGCCGGAGCTTAACTCACTCACCGCCAACCCAGTTCATATCGTTGACGTCTATAACCGTCAACGGCACTGAATGAGTTGGACAAAAAAAAATGGCGTTGGCTCAATGTGTCCGTGTCGTTGACGGGGCGACAAGGCTAAAACCGGCGTAAGAAATGAAGCACCAAACGTCCGAAAAATGGAAATTGTGCAACCTGCTCAGCGAACGTCACGGCAAATATTGCGTCAGTGCCACCGACACAACTGTTGGAACATTCTGCGCTTTCCACGGGACTCCACCCATTACTGAAAATCAAAACTTTGCGTTCCCATGAAAAGTGTCCGAGTCGTCATCATCCTAATTGCAAATCTGCCACGTGTGCGTGCGTGCGTGCGTGCGTGTGCGCGTGTCGTTCCGTCCGCCGTTCCAATGGAGTCTCACAACTACACGATCCCAAAAGAAAAACTTGTAAGGTCCGTCACGTGAATAAATAGACGGGTTTGGGTGGGCGTGTCCTAATGCTATGCTCAAGTACAAATATTGATTTCATATCAAAAACAGCACAATTGTCACCATTGGTCGTGGACAACACGTCGGATGAGCGAATGGAGACAAAAGAACAGCAAATCAAATTTGGAGAAAAGGCACGACAACTCAAAGAAAGGCAGATGTGAATCCATCGTAGCTTGTCCGGTTTTTTTTTTGGGGGGGGGGGGGGGGGGGTTAACCTAAAAATTCCGCAGACAGCCACTTTATTTACAAACGGAGCCATGCGTCACGTGTCCCTAATAAAGTGCATGCAATGAGAAAAGCCATGACGCCGCCGCGCCGACGTTCACGTTCCGGAAAAACAACAAGGAGTGGAAGAAAAAAAAAGAAAGCAGCTTCAGACAAAGAAGGATGACCCAGAAGAAGAAAGACCAGATGAGGAACCAGGAGAAGAAAGACCAGATGAGGAACCAGAAGAAGAAAGACAAGAAGATGACGAGAAAAGCAGGAGAACCAGAAGGACCAGAAGAAGGAGAAGAAGAACGTCACGGGGAGGTGTTGTGGGTGTCGTCAGCTCACATTCCAGCATGTCCCGGGCGTGGGGTGGGCAAAGGTTTTGTGCTCACGTTTGGATTTTCAACCGCAGAGGTCAAAAATCAAAAGTGGATCTTGCTTCTCAAGTAACATTTGGACCTTTTGCTGACAATTGGCCTCATTAGAGCAGAAGAAGATCTGGATTGTGCCGTGGGTGGGAAAAACAGCACTTTACAATGACGTCATCCAGAAAAAAAAAAAAGTCATTTGGCCCACCGTGGGCCCGATTGGAGAAGAGATTTGGCCCCGTTGACCCCCAGGCCACACTTTGCCCACCCCTTCTCCACACACACGCACACACCATGGAGTTCCACTGAAACATATCAAAGTGGCCATTTTAGCAAAAAAATTCCTGAATTATTCACTTGATACCAAAAATCCAGACAAAGGGGGACGGACGGACGCCTAATCCCAAGACGGCGAGTGGCCGGATCCGCCCGGCTTCCGGCGTGAAGGAAGGAAGGAAGCAAGGAAGCAAGGAAGCAAGGAAGCAAGGAAGGAAGGAAGGAAGGAAGGAAGGAAGGAAGGAAGGAAGGAAGGAAGGAAGCAAGGAAGGAAGGAAGGAAGGAAGCAAGGAAGGAAGGAAGGAAGCAAGGAAGGAAGGAAAAGGTGGCCGCCGGCTGGTCCGCTTTCATCTGTTGTCGTCCTTGAGGAACAAGTCCAAAGAGCCCAGACTCCCGAAGCCCAGGATGCGAGTCTCGCTGTCAAAGGACAAAATCTCTCGCTCCTGACGCTCCAGCAGAGTTTTGATCCTCTCGCTGCGATCCTTCTGCAGAGCCGAAAGCTCCTCCTCCATCTTCTGCTCCAGGTGGGCCCGGCGGATGGAGACCTTCTGCTCCAGCTTCTGCAGCTCTCGCTCGTGCTGGCTCTCCATCTGGGACTTGGTCTTCCTCTGGTAGGCGTCCAGCAGCTCCATCTCCTGCTTCAGCTGCTGCTTCAAGGCCTCGCACTCGGCCTCTTGCTCCGCCTCCAGCCTCATCTGCATAACGGCAATAGGGCTTGCTTTATCGTCTGTCTACGTGTGCTGCGCCTCCGTTGTTAGCACGGCACGGACGCTAGTTTGGTGACGGCACGGCGGGCGGCGCGTACCGCTTGCGAGGCCGTCATCTGGTTGATGGAGTGCTCGTACTGCTCGGCCAGCACGGCCAGCTTGCGGGTCTGCTCCTCCTTCAGCCCCTTGAGGAGACTCTTGTGCTCCGCTTTGGGCGAGACCTCCAGCTGGTGGTTGCGCAGAGCTTTGTACTGCTTGTTCTGAACCTTGCACGTGTCCTGGAACTGCTTCTTGATCTGCAGCTCCAGCGCCTGAGGACGGACGCGCGCGCAAATTCAATTCACCCTTTCACGTTCTTTTCATTTTGCCACTTTTTCAAGGTGCACGAAGGTGACCTTGAGGTCTCTGGGCTGCTGCCTGTGCTCCAAGGCGTGTTTGCGCAGGAGCTCGTGCTGCCTGCGGCTGTTGTACTCCTCCTGGTTCTCCAGCTCGGTCTGGTGCTGCAGCCGCATGAGCTCCACGCGCAGCTTGTGGAGGACGTGAAGATGCCGCTGCTCCAGGTCCTGGGTGGCCTCGTCCTGGCGGATCATCAGGGCGTGCTCCATCTCCTTCTGGCTCCTCTTCTTGTTCAGCTCCTGGTGGAGAGGGGAGGACATTTTGGATTTGCGCCGTGCCACCCGCTAGGAAGCGACATGCTCACCTACCTCTCTGAGTTGCTCCTGCTCAAAGTCGTGCTTCCTGAGCAGACTTCGGCGCTTGAGGGCCCGGCAGCTTCGCTCGTAGACGAGCCGCTGCTGCGCCAGCAGGTTGGCTTCCTCCTCGGCCTGCGAGCGCTGAATGGTCTCCTTGTGGCGCGAAAGACGCTCTTGCTTCTCCTCTTTCGGGGTGCACGGCTCTTCGCTCATCTCCTGCAAATTCAACGACACCCCAAATACAGCAGCGATAACTAGCAGGCGCCGCCTAGTGGCGCTAAACAGTAGGAAGGCTCACCATCTTTTTTAGGATAGGTTCATTTAAAAAATACATTCGTTGTTGAGCGGTGTGTATTGATCGGCAGATATTTGTTCCTGCCCTTTTTTAAAATCCATTCTAATGAGTAGTGCGTCTTTTCACCTCTTTGATTTTGTCCTTGCAGAGTCGGTACTCTCTCTTCTGGCTCTCCAAGAAGGACGTCAGCTCCTTCTTCTGCTGAGCGCCGATCTGCTGCTGGATGCGCCTCTCCTCCGCCGCCACCGACTTCATCTGCCACGCATGGCCGTCGTATCATGGCCGTTCCGCCAAGGGAGACGGACGACGGGCCGTACCTCTTTGTCGGTCTGGGCGGCGTGGCGCTTGGCCAGCCGCTCCAGCTCGGCGTACGTGTTGTTGGCCTGCGTCTCCAACTCCTTGTGCAGCCTCAGCCTGTGCTCGTCCATCTCGGCCTTGAGCCTGTTCTCCAGGGCGATCAGCTGCTTCTGGTGCTGCCGCCGCATGCGCTTGTAGCCAGACATCTGCTCCCGCAGCTCAAAGTTCTGCTCATGCTCCTGGATCTGCCTGATGACCTGCAAAACCCCAAAAAAAACAATGTCGCAAACAGCCTATTTGATCTGGACGTGGAATGCTGGCAGTTTGTCGGAAGGTGTGCACACTTTTGCAACCGCATTTTAATTCTCATTCGCCGGTTACGAACGGTGGAATTTTTTTTCAGATTCCAATTCATTTGAACAGCGTGAGTCGATTTTTTAAGGAGGTGAGTGAGGAGGAGGAGGAGGTGGAGGAGGAGGGGGAAAATAACATCCATTAACAGGATGTGGTTGCCATGACTACGGATGGATGGAGTCATCGCATAACGCGCGAGTGTGCGCGCTCCCCCCCCCCCCCCTCCTCCTCGCCCCCCCCTCTTCACACACGCACATGCACGCGCATTACACTTCTCCCCCCCCCCCGGTTCTTGTTCTTGTTCTTGTTGTTCATGCAATCGACGGACGAAGAGTGCCAAGTACCAAAGATGCTGATGTGACGGTGGCGGTGTTGCGTTCGCAGTGGCTCGGCTGCCGCCGGCTGTGGTGAGAAGAAGGCCGCAGCTGTGGCCCGCTGGAGTCCCCGTGCGCGGCCTCATCCCTTCTTCACGCCGGCAGCATGCTCCTGCACCGCGGAGGGGGGACGAGGAGCAGAGGAGGAGCCGAAGAGGTGCCGCGCTTCTGCCGCCGCCGCCGCCGCCGCTGCAGGAGGAGGAGGAGCTGGAGCTGGAGCTGGAGCGGCCCGCCGGCGCAGCAGGCCCGCTCTCGTTGTGTCCGACGTCCGCAAATGCAGCACACGTCCGCCGCCGGCCTCACGCGCATCCTGCAGCTCCGCTCAACGCGGGCTGCGAGTCCTTTTTGGCCGCGGGGAAAAGGGCATCCTCCAGCCAATCAATGCAAAACCAAAGGCCGCCGTGATTCTCCAGAGGGAGGGGGGGGGGGAGGGGGCGGGGGTGACAAATTGAAAATAATAATAATAATAATACGGAGCAAGGGGGACGGGGAGGCAATTACGCAATGCCTACCATTGATAATCGCGGAAAGATGTGATGTAATTTAGTGGCACCGGAGAGGAGGCAGGCTTTCCCCGGGTGACGGTTGCCATGCTCGCCGGGAGGACGGCGGTGGCGCTTGCGGTGGCGGCGGCGGCGGCGGCAGCGGCGGCGGGCCGGTGCCGCGAGGCGAGTCCGGACATGGTGCCCAGGCGTCCCGATGTGACGCCGCTCGAAGGCTCGGCTGTGTGTCCTACATTTACAGCGCACTTGGTCATGGTAGGTGCTTCTCGTGCCTTCTATTCATCTCCCCAACTCTCTCTCTCTTTCTTTTTTTGGTCCCGCTTTTCTTACACTCCCCCTTCCCTTAAAGAGACACCGCGCAATACTACGCCGCGCGCGCGCGCGCGCGCGCAGGCGCTCAATTTACTATGACGCGCTTCACTCTCGTGATGGCGGATAGGTGTGAAGATGAAAACGGGCAGATGGATAAGTAGGAGGGGGGAAATAAAATAACATCATAAAAGTATCTATACACATCATTTCAAATAAGAAGAAATTCTCGCCCAACAAATGAGCGGAGAGCTAGCAAGCTAGCTAACGATGGACAGCTAGATCGATCAATGGGTGCCCAAAAGTAAAACTGCACTGAAGAAGCAAGAAAGAATTTATTTCCATTTTTGGAAGTCATTGTGCAATGTCAGCAGAATACAATTAAGCCGCTGTACTACTCGTGCTCTATGACAAAGGTTGAAAGGAGGAGGAAGGGAGGGAGGGCCCGCTCTCGGTTAAAGATTGACATTCATGCCCGTTGACCTTCTCGACCTGCAAACGAATAACAACGCCAAATCATTAGATCATCGTAACGTTTCATCCCATCACAAACGGGATGACATCATCAAATCAGAATAATGCTGCTTGACCCTCACCGTTTTTTGGTCCAGAGGACGAGCCCCGTCGTTATTAGCGCGACCCCCAGTAGAACGCCGACCACAGAACCGGCGATTACGGCCGTGTTGTTACCTGTCGACAAAAAAAGAAACCAAGCTGATGCAAATTGTGAAAAAGGAAGGCCGACACTTGTTTTCACACACGCGGACGCACTAGTGGGACTGTTGGGAACGCAAACGGTGTCGCCT
This sequence comes from Syngnathus typhle, assembly GCF_033458585.1. Classification (NCBI taxonomy): domain Eukaryota; kingdom Metazoa; phylum Chordata; class Actinopteri; order Syngnathiformes; family Syngnathidae; genus Syngnathus; species Syngnathus typhle. Next base: position 1,185,237 of record NC_083749.1, read on the forward strand.
CCCGCCGACCACGTGCCGTCCGCCTGGCACGTGCGCTGGGCCGGTCCTTGCAGCGTGAAGCCGTCGTGGCACAGCAGGCGCACCGTGGCCCCTTGCAGGTAGGTGGTGCCCTCCTTCTTGCCGTTAGTCGGAGGCGCCAGCCAACCGCAGGAAATGACTGCACGCCGACAGGAAGTCAACAAAAACACCGTGACGCCGTTGGATTGGATTGTGACATGCTAATGCTAACGTGCAATGCATACTGTATATATAACTTAACAGCGTCATTAGCTTAGCAATTAGCTTCATGCGATTAAACACTCATGTAAAACTTAGTGACCTTAGCTTAGCATGTGATTTAGCCTTCGGCTAATTGTGTTTGATACGAATCTATACTACGCTAAATCTTTGCTGTTTGATGTGTGAAGTTAGAATATTTTATCGATGACTTGACTGTTCTCTGGCAAATACTTTCAATGAGTCAACACTTACCAGGCTTTAAGTCTCCCACAAGAGAAATGTGACCAGCCAACGAGGCTTTGGTGGCCTTTCCCAGCTCCGAACTCCGACCCACCAAAATATCATACCTGCAAAAAAATCACCATCAAAATCATGACGTGTTAGCATTACGTTAGCAGTCATTATATTCAAACATTTTTACTGCAAACCTCAACTGGGACTGATACATTCAATTTGAAAAGACAAAACAAATCCAATTTGGTCTCTTTTATGCTTTTGGGGGATTCATACCTGCAGAAAAGAGAGTCGTCTCCAGAGCAAATGTCCGAAGCAATATTGTAGAGCGGGTCGTTGGGATTGTCTGGGACTGAAAACGCTGGAATAAAGTCGGGGTCGTGTCTCGGAGAATTGTAAAAGGTGTCCAAAAGGTATTTGGAATCGTACGTAAACAAGGCGGATGTGTTGGAGACAGCCCCTGGAAAACAACGACGACACTCATATGGAAGTCGTGCGGATGGAAATTGTCATTTTCGAAAAACTATAGTTGTTATTCATTGATTGTATTTGTAAAAATTCTAATATATACTACTCATGCCAATGTCAACTTCATTTCAGAGATGAAGTGATTGTCTCACAGCTAGCCCCAAAGTTGAAAACCTCCTCAGCGTTATTGGCGCCGGCCGCCAAGCCGCCGTGGGCGGGAAGCAGGTCGTCGCCGGCCACGCCGTTGAAGTTGCCCAACAAGCCCCGTGTGGAGTTGTGGAATTCTTCCGGCAGCAGCACCGTTGCCGTAACGGCAGGGCCGCGGAGACGCACCTCCACGCCAGCGCCGCTGGGGAACATCACCGTCACGTTGGCGCCGGAAGGCGAAAACACAAACACACCTGACAAGACACAATTTCGCATTTGCAAAAATCCAATTGGATATTTGGGGCCTTTTTTTGAGCCCGGCTATCTTTAGGTGGTTTTTCCTCACCACCCAGGTCCATCCAGCTCTGCTCATTGAACAGAAGACGCTTAAAATTTTGCAGCACTTGTAGGTTGGAATCACCGGGGACCAGACGCACCTCGATGATGTCCGACCTGGCTTCTCTCATCACCACGGACGACAGCTTGGTCGCATTTTCTGTGTGGCGAAAAGCAACGTGAGGAAATCTCCAGGAACGCGACCGTATTTAGCTTACCGTTGACCGGCTCGGTTCTGCCTTGGATTGTCAGATGCTTTCCGCGAGACGTCAGCAAAGTGTACTCGCCTTTGCCGTTGAAAGAATAGCGGACGCCATCGAACGTTATGAAATGTGGGTCTCCAAACACAACAGCTGGGGGTGCAAACGGAGATGAGTGAGCTGCAAAAAGTGCTACGATGGCGCCCTCTAGCGGTACGTGAAGGTATCACTCAATTCATTTTGCCTTTCCAAAACTTTAACTATGTCACAGATGTCCTTTGTTTTTTGTCTTTGGCAATTCATTCAATACACGAGCCTTTGTGTTTTTTTTTCATGTCTTTTACGGCCGTAAATTGGGAGAACGCTCGAACGTTAATCTGCGAGTTGTAGTCCCGTTAATGTGCGTCAGGCGGAAGTCACGTCATATAGCAACAGCCAATAAAAGAAGCGCCGTCTGATGACGTCACGCCTAATCGACGAGTTCGCGTGTGGTTCAGCTACTTTGTTGACGTACGCGGCCGGACACGCAGCGCCAGGTAAGGAGCGCTTTGCTTTTACAGAATGCTTCAAATGTCTCCACTGTAGCAGAAAAAAGAAAACTTATACTGAAACGGAAGTAAAACTAAGCATTTAAAACAAAACGAACAAAGCTGTCTTGAAAACAAATTTAAAAAAAACTCAAAGTAAAATAAAAACTAACTAGATATCCAAACTATAATAATCTTGCTCTGAATTGGTGAACAAATGCGGAAGTAGGAGGTAAATATGCAAGATTACTCCTAAAACTTTGGATTGTACTGTAAGAAGGTGGAAATTTGAGGAATGTTGATGTCCTGACTGAGCGAACCATCTGTATGTTTCAATAGCATGAATCCGTGTTGAGGCGTGTGCACATGACGTCATTGAACATGTGAGCTCATCCGAAAAGGGTGGCAATCATGCAAACGTCAACGTTTGTTTCCCGACCTGAGGCGGGAGGCTGGTACCGCCGACAGTCGCTGGAGGGTCTGTGTTTGAAGTAGTAGTGGCAGTTGTCAGACCAGAGGCAGCAGTAGTAGAAGCTGAGGACGTCGTACACCCAGTGGGACTGGCCGGGCACCCGAGGGGGGTCGCGGTAGGGGGGCGAGCCCCAGTCGTGGGCCCGGTCCGGGGTGCTCCCTCCGATGGAGTCGGCCGTCAGGACCTGAGCGCCGCTGCTGTCGTAGCAACACTGCTGACCCGCCCTGTAGGTGGGACTGCGGACGCCGTGTCCGACGTGAGCCTATTTGTCAGGAGCGCTGAGCATTTTCCCAATGGACTTACCTGGCTTGCACGGCCCTCACGCAGTGAATACTGCCCGGGTGGTACGTGCACACGCTGCCTTTCTCCATATCGCAGCCGTAATCCGTCTGAATGTGCAAAGCCAGAGAGAAATCCTTTTTTAATTGGGGCCAGCCACCCCCGAAGAAATGGCGCCTGAGGGCCGTTTGGTTTGAAATTGGCCTCACGTGGAATCTTCCCGTGTCAGCCCGGGCCTGCGCCAGGGTGCAGGGGCAGTCGATAATTTCGTCCAGGAAGTTGGGCAGGTCGTTTTCCAGCATGTCCCACGCTAAACATTTGTCCAGCGCCCAAGCCCCAGAGTCGTTACGGAACTTCTGGTCCAGGTGCCAGGCCAGGGCGTGGTCCTCCGTCCACGCCGCTTCCACATTCCTAACGTTATATGATTAGCCGTCATGTCAGTTTGAAAATGCTTATTTTCCCTTTCAGCTAATAGCTAGCGAGCGAGCTAGCTAGATCGATATCATGAATATGTGCGTTACATCGATTGTTTCCATTTCTAAAATGACAGACGTCGTTCGAAAGAAACTTGAACGTACACCAAACCATTCGGGTTTGCGCTCGAACTGATCCGGAGCGCTCCGAGTTCCCAACTTGAGAACTTGGCTGAAGGTTGAGGCACAAAAGTGTAGCTGCCCGTGTTGCCGCTATCCGTGGCCAGGGAGTAGAGGTACCTCCACTCGGCACGCCACTGCTCCGAGTAGGGCTTTCCTGGAGAACAATTGCGCAATAGTTGAAAAAGTACTCAAGTGGTTTAGTAAGTCCAAAAAATGGACAGTGTTCCGGCAATTAGACGGTTACCAATCTCCCTGTAGCCCCACAGCTCAATGTTGACCCTCTTTGCTTGGACCAGCGACGTGTTCCAGGTCACCTGCAAGGCGCCGCCCACCCCGGGTGTGCCGTAGTACTGCCACTTGGTGGAGTTCACCAAAACCGCCTTGAACTTGGAGTCCAGCTTGCCGGTATGCACTGCGCAAGACGCAAAATATTCGCCGGGGTCCGAATCCGTGACGCCGGAACGGGGACGTCACGTACCCGCCAGCCAGGAGCCCGCTCTGTTGAAGGTGATGCCGTAATTGGAGGAGACCTCCACGGGGATCCAGCCGGTTTGGTAGAGGAGGGGCGAGACGCAGTGGGCGCGCTGGTTCGAGTCCACGTAACCCTTGGTCCTGATGTTGTCCACGAACCTGAGCGAGGGCCACCCGGGTCATTCGGGGTCACCTCACTTTTGATATTGCGTGAATAAACTCAAGTCGTACTTGCAGAGGATTTGAGAACTTTGGTTGAAAGTGGCGTGGAGTAGGACAAAGTCGGTGCCGCCCAAAATGGATCCCGACTGCGGGGAGAATTCCACGCAGAATTGACGGTAATCAGGACAGCAGTTGTCCAGAGACGCGCACGTGGGCCGGCACGAACAAGACCCCGACGATTGGCGGCATTTGCCCTCGCATGACTCGCCTCCGCAAAAAAAAAAAAAATTTTCACACATTTGATGGACGCAAAGTGACAAAAGATCCGCTTACCGAGTGTCCCGCTGATCCACCAGAGGAGAAGAACCAAGATGGCAGACTTTTGCATCTTTGGGCTTTTGTGCGAGCGGCCGACGAAACTCGGCCGGCCCGCTCCGGGTGACATTCAATCATCAACTGAAGCCCGTCGTTTTAGATAACGCTTTGAAAGAAGGCTCGGCGGAGGTCCGCATCGCGCCGTCGCCGGACTTTGGCCCGCTTTTATTCCACTCTTCTCAAGATGAAAAAGTCATGGCCGCTGGCCGGCGTCTTTTACTGCTCTCGTGAGCACCTTTGACCCCACTCAAAGTTTTATGTGGGTGCAGCTGCACGTATCAATCTGAGGCCATGGCCATAAAGAAAGCAGCAATGGAATGAGGCCTCACGTGAACGCTTAGGCCTACTACTCTACCTGCTGTCGCTCATAATGGTGAGGTTTTGTGTTTTTAGTAGGTGCTACTATTTGATGGAAAAGTTTGAGAACCCGCAGAACCAGGAGAGCGCCGTTAGGGGGCAGCACTCATACCTTCAATGATTTAATCTCAGAAGCATCTGCTTTTATTGTCATCAACAGTGACACAAGTTTCCAATACAACGATGACATGGTGGTTACCAAGTGTGCTGTAAATCTTTTTTTTTTTTTTTACTCGATCCTCGAGTGAAATACTGGCAGTAACAGTTAATATGCTGTTGGATGAGATTAAGTGGCAAAAAGTAAAAAAAAGAAAAAAAGTTTCTTGAGTGAGCGTGGCTGTTTGCAAACTCTGCCGGCAGGGGGCGACGTCGTCCCAAATCATTTGGATTTGGCGCTGGTGGATTCCTGAGGAGGACGTTGAATCATTGTGTTTATTTTTTTTTGCTCGAACAGATTCGGATTTTTTTAATTTTTGTTTTACCGCAGTCAGATGTCCGTTTTTGGCTCGGTAGACCGCCGACTCGTGACCGCTCCTGAAATCGACGAAGCCTTCTCTGCCATGCTGGATGTCAAATCGCACGCTGGGTTTCAAATTGGACTCAATTAGTAGGACCGTGAAAGCTCCGCCCCTCCCCCACGTACCTGCCCTGGACCACCCGGATGAAGTCCCGCTTGTCGACGATGGCGTTCAGCTTGGTGAGGGCTTCGAACAGGAAGTCGCACTGCAGAACGAGATCCCCCTAGCGCAAAAAAAAAAATACTCGAGTCGAGAAAAGGCGCCAATTGGCAAACATCTTGTACCTTCTGCTTGATGTCATCGCAGGTGACGTGCAGAATCAGGACATTGTCGCTCAGGTTGCTCACGGAAACTCCTGAAGGCACAACAAGAGGTCGTCAAGAGCACTTCCTCGAGGAGCGGCCCTCGGCTGCAGCCGGACCTTTCAGCGAGCCGTAGCGGATCCTCTGCTTGATCTTGGCCCGGTCCAGCAGGTAGGCGGCTTCTCTGGTGAAGACCAGCTGGCGAGGACGAGGTCGAAAGCCGTTGCGGTCGTACTTCACCACCGGGACGCCGTACTGCCGGCGGCGAGTCAAAATCCCCTTGCGTAATGGCCGTCGCCAGCATTTAGACGGCGCCCGAGTTTACCTTCACGTTCTCGTGCTCCATCATCTGCAACACTTTCACGTTCATGTCTGTCAAGGCCAGATGGACAAAATGGAAGCGTTAACGGCGGAGGTGGATGTCATTTGACGGCTCGCCCGACTGGACCTGCCTATTCTGGTGTGGAGGAAAGGTGAGCGCACGCTCAGCGGGTAGTTCTCCTTCCTGCCCTTGAACATGGAGCTGGTCTGCGCTTTCAGCACCAGCTGCCGGCGAGCCCAAAAGATCACGTTGGCCATTTGGCGCCGCGCAAATGCCAGAGCGGGACCTACCTGCGCCTTCCTCTCCTGGGAAATTCCTCGCACGTATTTGCGCACCATGTGGCGAATGAAGAGTTGCTTCAGGAACATGGATGCCTGCAAAGCGGGAGGGGGCGGGACTAAGCACCTCCAGATGGCCGTGAACAAATATGGCCGCCGGCGGACCTCTTTCATGACGGGCGGGGGGGTGAGCCACGAGTCCGCGCGCAGCAGCGTCTCGGGGAGGTTCTCCTTCAACCGGGTCAGGTAGTTGTGCCTTACGTACGCCAGGTACTCCCGGTTGACGGCGCTGCCCGGTTGGTGGCGGGTCATGAAGCCTTTGATGAACCTGCCGTAGCAGAATCGGCTCCCGTTGACGTTTACCGGGTGGGCGGCGGCGGCCGTACCTCTTGATGATCCCCACGGCCCATTCCCTCTGTTGTCGCTCCTTTCTGGCCGCCAGGCCTCGCCAGCAGTTTTCGATCTTGGTGGCTGCATAACGGCTTTGTCAGCGTCGAGGGGGGGGGGGGGGGGGGGCGGGGGGGGGAAGCCGCGAGAATACCCACCGGCTTCTTTTTGCTTCCGGTAGTCGCCTTTGACTCGGTAGCCTCTGTACTTGGCCTGGATGGTCGTCGCTGCAACACACGTCGGCAAAATGGTACCAACAAAAACAAAACCAGTATGGTGCCGATTCTCACCGAGCTTGTGTTTGCAAACTTGAAAAGCGTCTTCGGTGGCAAACAGAGTTCTCGGGTGGCGGATGAAGATCTTGGTCCTGAAGGCAAAGGAGACGCCGCCGCGTGATGTCGCTCGCCTGGCTCTCAAAAGGCCACTGGGTTTCCCTACCGGCCCATTTTGTACTCGTCGGGTTTGTATCGCAGGTGCTGGACGAGGACTCGCACGCCTTGGGCCGCCGTGCCGCTCCAATTGGGCCAGGTGTCCGGGCAGAGGGGCTTGTACCTGCCGACGTCGGCAGACTTTTTGGGAAATGTGACCTTCTTTGGACTTCCCCATCAGTTTTGACTGGCCCTTGCCAGCTTACCTCTGGAGGAAGATCTCGTATTTGCGGCGGTAGGCGAAGCCCGCCCGCCGCACCCTCAGGTGCTCCATCAGACCCAAGTACTTGACCTGGTGTCTCACCAGCGCGTCATCGAAGCGACCTGGAGGAAGGGAGGTTGGCAGCTCGGTCAACCCCGTGGGTGCTGCCGGCCGGCCAGCACCATTGGGCCTCACCTGGCTCTTTGGCTTCATTGGGCTTGACGCATCGGACGTACCAAGGCTCTTTGCTCCTCAGGATCTCGGTCAGGCCCGCCAGGCTGCTCTTGAACTGAGTCGCCACCTGCGCCCCAAAACACTCGGGAGGAGGAAAAGCAAAAATGGGAGAAGGTGTCTCGGATCTCTCACGGTTTCGGGTCTCTTCTTTTGGTCCGGCTCGCTGAGGGGGAAGCAGTGTTGGATGATGGCGTTCTTGGATTGTTGCATGACCTTGAGGGGAGGGAGGAAGCTGGATCTGAACCAAAAGCGCCAGCACATAGGACTTCCCACCCAGAACTGACCTCTTTTCCGTTTCTGTACAGAAGGTCGTTGTTTTTGTCCAGAAATCCTGAAAATGGATCGGATGTTAATGATGGGCGGACGCCGGACGCCGGCTTTCCCCACCTCCGACGCGATACGTGACCTCTCCGGCGTAGTGCAGGAGGCGGAAGTCTCCTCTGGCCAGAGTTTTTCTGGTTTTCTGGTCGGCCAGTTTGTGTCTGCGGAAAACGGCGAGCTCGTTGCCGTTTGCTCTCGAGTCTCGGAAAGAAGTTTCTTACGTGACAAAATGAGGATGCCCGCCAATTTCGTCCTCCATCTTTTCCAACAGCGTGAGGTCGCTGGCCTCTCCGGGACGTAAACATTCTTCATCCTGCACAAGGAGGCGAGCGTGAGACGGGCCTCCGTTTTGTTTTGTTTTGTTTTGTTTTGCGGCGTCATCCTCCTCACCAATAACGAGATCATTCCTCTGTGTTTCTCCTCCACCAGGTCGCAGATGATCTGATTGTTGAAAAATGGCACCGGCTCCCACTGCGCGCTCAAAAGGACAAATCCAACGTCACCGGGCTTGTCGACCGGCAGCGTTGCCGTCGGACCGGACGCACCTCGATGCCTTCCGTCTCGTACTCGTCCTGCTCCGACTTGAGGGTGAGCTGGATGAAGAGCTGGTGCAGCTTCTCGTTGCAGTAGTTGATGCAAAACTGCTCAAAACTGTTGAGGGGGGGGGGGGGGGGGGGGGCAAGACAAAGAAATCAAATCGCGCTCAGTGATGCGGTGTCTCAATCTGACCACTAGGGGCGCTCTGTAAAAGGAGCCCAAATGAGACAAAGAAAACAAGAAAAGTGGTATCGGTGTGACAGTATGGGAGCATTTTTCTCAGTCAGGTGCTCGAGCGTGCCTTTTTTTTCCTCAATTCTTTTGTTATTAAATCTAAAAAGTGACGTCAAATGATCTCACCTGTTGAGAGTGAAAACCTCAAATCCATAAATGTCCAGAAGCCCAATCACAGTCTTCCTGGAGGAATCCTATCAACATTTTTGCGTTGATGACGTCATCGTTGCTTCATGCTCAATGCTGTTTGTCGCTCACCGTGTTAGCTAAGGACTCGTTGATCTTGTTGACCAGCCAGTTGAAGGTGCGTCCGTAGACGGCTTTGGCCAGGGCGTCCCTGGCATACACGGCGTGCTCCACCGACAGGGGACTAAACACCTTTGCAAGAGAAATTTCAGCGCTTAGCGAGACGAACCGCGTTTGCAGGCTAGTTGCGCGGATGTTGTCACCTCGTCTGTTTTGGTTTCAATCTTGCGGTGGGTCAAGCCCTGTTGGAGCACCTGAGCGGGAATCCCGAGTAACTGGAGGACAAAGACGCAGTTTTACCATGAGTCAGTGAGGACGTTTTGCTCCGGGCGGGACCTTGGACAGCCAGTGCAGTTGGCGGCCATCGCGGAGGCCGGCGTAGCCGCGGGCGTCCGCCTCAAACGTGATGTTCCCCAAGTGGAGCACGCTGCCGATGATTCCAAACAGGTGCTGGTTCAGGTCCACACAACATGCCATCAAAAATATTATTTATATCCTGTTGCTAGGCAGAATTTGTGGAAAGACACCAAAAATGGGATTGCTACCTCGGTCTCGCTCTGGCTGAAGTCAATGACTGCGAGAGCTTTGCGCACCGTCTTCCAGTCGCTTTTGTCGTCCATGGAGCGAACTTTGGCGCAATTGCCCTGAAGGAGATGCGCGCTCTGTGAGTGGCCGAAATGGCCGCCAGGCGGCACGGCGCGCTCGGTCGGGCCTGACCTGAACCAGGTAGTTGTAATGCTGGCAGTTGTTCTCCAGGCCCAGCCAGCGCAGCAGCTCCTGGTCGCCGCTTTCCAGCATCTGGTAGAAGATGTGAAAGTTCCGCTCGCCGCGGTTCTGATGGACCACACGGGACTTCTCCAGCAGGTAGCTGAGAATATGGCCGCCGGCTGCCCCGCCCTGAAAGAATTTTGCTCGAAACGGGGCTTGGCTATTTGGAGGTGCCTGGAGTCTACCTGGTGATCAAACTGGATGTCCATGTACTTCCCGAAGCGGCTGGAGTTGTCGTTCTTCAGGGTCTTGGCGTTGCCGAAAGCCTGGAGGACGGCAAACGTGGAGAGCGGGAAAGGGGAAAGGCGCCGAGCTCGCTCACTGACCTCCAGAACCGGGTTGGACAACAGCAACCGGTCTCTGACGCTGAGGATTTTGCTGCTGGGACAGCTGACGGCGTAGAAATGGAGAATTTTCTTGGAGGCCTCCGTCTTGCCGCTGCCGCTCTCGCCCGAAATCAGGATGAAGTGGTTGTTGGACTCCGACATCATGGTGCGGAACACGTTGTCGGCCAGCGCGTAGCTGAGCGGCACACAGAAGCGGGTCGCTGGCGAACGCGATGACGTTGGCAAAGCAGAACTTACATGTGAGGCGGGAGCTCAAAGAAGTTGACGCCCATGTAGGTGTCCATTTGCTTCTTGCTGTAGATGTCCAACTCCTTGTACGGGTTGAGCGAGACCAGCAGCGTGCCGATGTAGGTCTGCAGAGGTCACAGGGGTCACCTGGTGCCGCGAGCTCGTACGTCTGCCTTCGCTAAAGTCTCGTGGTGCCCTCTGCGTGATTAACGTTGTCCCCATCGGGAACAATCGCTTTGCTAAATGGTGGCGGTGACCTTCCGGGCCGGGACCTTGCCGTTTCAGCAAGGCCACTTGCCTAATTTAGCCGCCAGGGCAATGTATGAACTGTCATAAGAGTCGAGTCCAAATAGGAGATTTGTAGGAAGAAGTGGTCAAGCGGAAACTCAACGTTCGCGTACGGGTTAGCGTGAGCTCGCTTCAGCCACTTACATAAATGAGATTCTCCTGGAAGCGTTTCCTCAGGTTGTCCAGGAAGGCGCTCTCGCTGGTGTAGGCGTCCAACAAAACAAAATCCTGGATCCCCACGCGGTCCCGGGCTGTGAGGGAGGCTTCCATGTTCCTCAGGATGCGGTTGCAGCGCTCCTCCAGGCTCTGCCGCAAACAAGAAATCACAATGTTTTGGAGCTAGCCCGCTTCTGTTGCAGCCAATGTTGCAAGATGATGAACATTTGATTTGGACAAACAGAGTGATTGCACGTACATGCGCCTTGAGCTGGATCTCATATCGCGGATATGCCTGACATGGCTGCTCCTTATCTGACTGTCTGTCCCTATTTTTGTGACTTCCCGGACAGGACCTTGCCGGCGTCCTCTCTGCTGGTGATGAATCGATATTCAGACAAAGCTATCTAATCTTCTCCGCTTATGCTGAGGTGAGAGGCCAAATGTTCTCACATGACACTCTCAAAGGACTAACTTCGTCGAGGAAACAACCACGGATTACTCTCCGCTTCCTCCAATGGGGAAGCACCAATGTGCTACACAAACATGACTGGAAAACATCCTCCAGTTGAAGATTGAGAGCGCTACGCTAACCTCATTTTGAGTGAACAGCTGCGCCGTGTCCAGGGAAACGTGACTCAATGCTACGCTAGCTCACGCTCCAGGGGGTCCCCCGCTCGGGAGGTTTCTCCTAAAAATGTCTGCCTCAGGTAGCGACGTCCGTACGCGAGATGATGAAAAAGTTGGCGTTACCTCTGTCACCTCCACGTGAGTCATGGTCCAGTCGGTGTCGTCGCTTGAATCCGCTCAGACCTAAAGCTCTTCCACTTCAGTCAGCGTCTACAAAGTCGCCAATGACAGGTTCAGGGGTCCCGAGGTGGAACCCCAGCCGGTCATCAAGTGAGTCTTCCCTCCATCTGCCAAGAGCGCGCACTTCCGACCTAATGAGGCGGTCACGACTCGCATCGGCGGCCGCGCTACTTAAACATTGATGGAGCCTCAGGCGGGATCTGTGTGTGTTTATGTGTAATACAAGGATGGAGAAAGGCGATCTTTCCAGGGTCCCCGTCCGTCCGTCCGTCCTTAGCGCTCTCCGTAAAATTAAAACACAGGTATTTGATTACTGATCTTTGATTAGACGGATGGATTTCAAGCTAATGATGAGCTGCACTTGAGAGCCGCCATGTCAGCAAGACAAAGAACAACTAACTGCATTATACAGTAGGCCAAGTCGCCTTCATCGGAGATGATTGGTCCAGACAGATCTAAGAACAGGCAGTGAAAAATAGGTCTTCCTTCTTTTTTGTAATCCATCTCCCATTTTCAACAAGGACCATTTGCTTGCCCGTGATATACTTTCACGGCAGCGGCCATTTTGTTTCATTTTTAGCAATAACAACGACAACGTCTTTGGCCTCTGCTTAATATTTAACACACAGGTTTCCTGTATGGGGATCAATCGAGGCTTCTAAGGTTACCGGCCGCCGCCGAGGCTGCGAGAACGCCTGCCGGCAGCAACGTGCTGTTATCGCATGACATAAACAGACCAGGCGGGAATGGCGCCTCTCCACGCACGCTGTCTCTTCCACGGTAATTACAATTGGCTACAGTGACGCAAGAAAGTGTAAAAGATTGAGATACATATTAAAGTACACACCAGGCTAGCAACTTGGGCAACAAGTGTCAATCAAGCGCGGGCCAAATTGTGATGCGTCTCACCTTTGCGTCCATGCTGAAGCGATGATGCTCCGCTTTGCCGCCTTCTACTCTGTTGGTGAGTCCAAACAAGCTGAAGGCGGGCGCCAGCGCTGAACTGTATTTATGAGCGTGCGGACACCTTTTTTTTTTTCTTCTTCAAACATTACGCCCGAAACATTGCCGTAAATACTCTGCTCCAGATTTGCAACTCAGCTCGTTCGCCTTTTATTGCTGATGGTGGCTACTTTATGAATGTTTATGTGGCACGCGCTCACTTTATCAAGCAGCCAAATATACGTCACGTCCACAGATACACAAGTTCCGGATGTACACGACAAGGTGACCTTACCCATTTGACCTTTTGTAAACTTTTGGAACGCTCATGCGCAATGTTCAATGTTTCGGCACAGAGTTGAAGGTAAGAATCCACCGCACTTTTCTTCCCTTTTTATTTCATCCACATCAATGCAATTCCACTTTGACAAACAATGGCAAGTATTGCAATTGTACAAAGGGATGTTTCCCAACTCTTGACAGAGCTACGAATGAACCGTCATTTAGTTCCAAGTGATTTGAAAGTTTAGCAGGACTAACTTTGAAGAATTGAAAGAATTTCTCATTTGTTTAAGGTGACGTCATGTTTATAGACTTCGTCAATGCGAGTCAACCCGAAAGTATTTCCCGTTATGTGATTGGCCAAAGTCACTGTCAATCATCTCATTGCCGTGAAAAGGATGACGCCCACTCTACTCAATTCATTTCGTTAACTTGCTGTGCGCAATCCTCCGAATATGACATTATGAATTAGTGCCGCGAGGCTAAACAAAATGGGTGATTAAATAAGTACAATTTTTTTTTCTTCCGTAAATTACCTGCTTGCGTTTTGCTTCCGGGTACGTGTGACCCCGCCCTTTTTTACAGGTACTCTTGTTGTTATCCTTTCACGATCCACCGGGACCGGTCGTCAAAGTCGAACAGCAGGTCCTACCGCTAATGCTTTTTGCGTGTCGTCTCGTCCCTTCCATCCGTCCCGTGGACACCGTAAAGGCCCGCCGACGAGATGGACAAGTGGAATTCCGCCATCTCCGTCACGTACAAGCGCTGGAGAAATCCCGATCAGAGGTTAGAAACGACTCCATTCCGCTCGAGCTCTCGTCCAAGCACACGATAATAATAATGATAAGTCTTTTTGTTTAGTATGGAGGCAAAGCATGTGGATGACACTGCCGAATCCTCAGGTTCCATCAAGGATGAGGGCTGTGTGACCATTGGAGGTTTGACCCTCGGGCGCAGAAAGTCAGCGTGCGCATCCGTGGTTCCTCCCAAACAAGGTTTGTGCAAAATGAGCTCAGACTAAATGTGCCCAATATGATCCATTTGTCTTTCTTGCAGAAACCTTCACTCTGGATGAGGCGCTGGACGCTCTGGGCTTTGGGATGTTCCAGTGGAAATTGTTATTTCTCACCGGCTTCTCCTGGGTAAGAAAGAAAAATGCCTTTGGGTCCCCATTTGGGTTTTGGCAAACGGACAAATTGCCATTTCAGGTGGCCGACGCCATGGAGATGATGATCCTCAGCATCCTGGGCCCGCAGCTGCACTGCGACTGGAGCTTGGAAGGCTACAAAGTGGCGCTCATAACCTCGGTACCGGTGTCATTTAAAAAAAAAAAAAAGTTCTATTAACAAGACACAAAGAAGTACTGCGCCAGCGAGCCTTGTTTGTCCTCCTTCCCCCAGGTGGTGTTTGCCGGAATGGGCTTCAGCTCATCCTTCTGGGGCAACTTGTCGGACAAGCACGGCAGGAAAAAGGTGAGCTGGGCTGGGCTGGGCTGGGCTGGGCTGGGCTGGGTTTTGCGCCACGGCGCCACTGAGCGGCCCGCCCGGCCGGCGTCTTTGTGTGACGGCAGGGGCTGACCATGTGCATGGCTTGGACTTTTTACTACAGCGTCTTGAGCGCCCTGGCGCCGAATTTCTATTGGCTCTTGCTGCTGCGAGGCTTGGTGGGCGTAGGCATCGGAGGAGCCCATCAATCGTGAGATGGGCTTTCTTTTTTTTTCTCCTCCCCCAATTTGTGCTCAAAGGAACATTTGACCTTCTGCAGGCTGACGCTGTACTCTGAATTCATCCCGTCCAAGGCGAGGGGCTTGTCGGTGGTCCTGATGGCGGTTGGCGCACGCGCATCACCAAACCTTTTGAAGGATCCGTCCGTCTTATGGATCCTTCTGAGGGAGGGAACCGCTCTTCTCCATTTCAGGCCTTCTGGACCGTGGGCGTGGTGCTGGAGGTGCTGCTGGCCTTGTGGGTCATGCCGGGCTTGGGCTGGCGCTGGCTGGTGGGCCTGTCCGCCGTGCCGATGGCCATCTTTCTCGGCTTCTGCTTGGTGAGGCCGGCGCATTTGACGTGCCTTTTCTTTTCCTCACTTTGTTTTGGACTTGTTCACGTGTAGTGGCTGCCCGAGAGTCCTCGCTTCGACCTGCTGAACGGAAACGTAACCAAAGTGATGGCCACGCTGGAACGCATCGCCAAGGACAACGGCAAGGCCCTACCTCCGGGGAGGATGGTCTGCAACCTGGCGGTGAGCTCGGCCGGCCGGGGGGGGGATGTCATTTGATGCTTCTCATCCATCCGCTCGTCTTTTTGGAACGCATGCAGCCAAGCAGCCGCGGGCGTCTTTCGGAGCTTTTCACGCAACGCTACTGCAGAACCATGCTGCTCCTCTTGTTCATCTGGTTGGCTTGACAAACCTTTCCCCGCCCGCCCGCTCGCATGGTTGGGGCGACGGCGCAACGCAAAGTTTTTCTTTGTGTCGCCTCAAGGTTCTCCTTCGCTTTCTCTTATTACGGAATCATCCTGCTGACGACGGAGATGTTCCAATCTGGAGATTGGTGCGGGGGTAAGTGGAGGCCCGCTTTGCCTTTCGCGCACCCACCGGCGCCAAACCTCCATGTGAATGCGTGACAGTCACCCAGGGGGCCAAAAATGAAGCTGGCTGTCGTCTGGGATGCAAATTGCTCACATCGGAGGACTACAAAGACCTGCTGTGGACCACCTTGGCTGAATTTCCAGGTGAGCTTTAGGATGTCGCAGTTGACGTGATTTATTTATTGTGTGGTTTTGTGTTTATTTATTTATTGATGCTTCCTTTCTCCCTTTATTTGTTTACTATTGATGTTCCCTTTCTCCTGTCAGGCCTGGTTGTGGTTCTGGGCACAGTGGACTGTCTGGGCAGGAAAAAAAGCATGGCCCTGCCCCTCTTCATCTTCACCTTGAGCCTTTTGCCCTTGTACGCGTGTATCGGCAGGTAACGGCCGAAAGCGAGCAAGCAGCCAGCCAGCCAATGTGTCCGCAAAACGTCTTTCAAAAGTCTGCCTTTGGTCTTCCAGGGTGGCGCTCACCGTTTTCATTTTCATCGGGAGAGCCTTCATCTCGGGTGGATACCAAGTGGCTTTTGTGTACACGCCAGAGGTAACAGCATTTTGCCGCGATGTGGAAAGGCCAGGGGTCAAACTGTTTTCCCCGCGCTTCGTCAGGTCTTCCCCACCGAGACCAGAGCGTTGGCCGTTGGCACCTGTAGCGCCATGGCCAGGGTGGGCGCCCTCATTACACCCTTTGTGGCACAGGTGAGCCAACGGCGAATCCGAAAAATTCCAACTCGCGTACACAAACGAAAAGGTGCCCGGCGCTGACATCGCCGCTGTTTTGACCGAAGGTGCTGCTCCGACATTCCGTGTCCTTGACGCTGGCCGTGTATTGCCTGTGCTCTTTCCTGGCCGGCGTCCTGTGCCTGCTGCTGCCCATCGAGACGTCGGGAAGGGCCCTGCAGGAGTCGGAGCGCACCCCCACGCTAAGCGCTGCTAAAAGGCTTACCTGAAAGTCGGCGAAGGGGAGGAGCCAAGACGCGTGGGAGTGGTTTTGCACAGTTACATTCATTCCCGCAGACACCCGCGTTTATTTCTCAAATGTCAATTGAAGCCCATTGACACCAAAACTTTGCTCTTGACACACTTTCTCGATGTTTCCAAGCGTGAAAATGTGCAAGTAAATGACGCGCCTGCTCAAAAAGGTTCGTAACTGCCTGTAGCTGACACAAGAGGGCGCCAAAGCACATTTTATTATCCAAAAGTGACTGCCCGCCCAAATAAAGCTTTTCTCTTCGTTTCAACAAGATGCCACCAGGTGGCGCCAAAGCAAGATTTCCTTTAGCTTTGACCAGAGCGCGTGGGTGGCTAGATACGATTTAAAGTGCCTTTGAATAACGTGAAATAAAGTTTAGAAGTGTTTATGAATCGCTCTCATTTTTTGCACCATTTGACACCTGGTTTGATGTGGCTCTGTTCAGTTGAATTACATTACTTGTCCGATGACACAGAGATCCTGACAAAGTGTCATCATCGTTTATTAGTATTATTATTATCATGATTATGATTCATTTTAGTGGGGCGGTTGTGGTCTGAGTCTGTCCAGTCACCTTGACAACATTGGCCCAATGACAGCGCAGACGCGAACCAGGCCAGCCAATCAGAGGCGGCATCCACAAAGCTGCATGTCGCGCGCACACGCGCTCGAGCGCGGGCGCGCACGCACCTACGTTCTGTTTGTCTCTCGCCATCCATGCGCACGCGAGTGACACGAGCGGCGTCACTATCACGCCTGTGCTCCTCGTCCTGCTTCTGCAGGAAGCGCCGGTGGAGGAGCCGCGTCGCTCGGCCTGACTCGGCATTTTCTCCCCGGTGACAGCGGAGGGCAACTCGGCGCATCTTCCCGCATCTTCCCCCTCCTCCTCCTCCACGTCCACGTCCAGCTATGGCCCTGGTGACTCTGCAGCGCTGCCCCAGCCCGAGTGCAGCATCCTCGAGCAGCAGCGCGGGGGAGGTACGTGGACGCGCTCCAATAAGAAAGCAAATGTGGAGTTAAAAATTGCGGCGAGGGTGCGGTGGGGTGGGGTGGGGTGGGGAGGGGAGGGGCGAGCATCGTCGCTTCGGATTTAGCCAAGGCAACAACAAAGTGTTCCTTTGGTCACTTTATTCGCTACGCCTGCGTGGCTGCCTAATGGCGACGAGGCTGCTTTTGATTGGCTGAGAGTGGTTCCTAATATTTGGGCTCACGCGAAGGGCCAAACTATTAAAAAGGCGCCTCCACACATTGGCCCTACATTTGATTGCGAGTGATTGAATGTTTTGTTTGTTAAGGCCTTCGAACAGCAGGGGGCAGCATAGCCCCACAAACACAAGTGATGACTCGTTCTGAGCGTGACACGGGTTTTTGTTGTTTGTTTGTGTTTTTCTTTTTTCCTCCGTGGAATATGTTTTTTGTGGAAAACACATTTCATTCGAGTTTTGAGGGGGTTATTAGGGGAAAAAAGAGAAGGAAATATTTTCTCCACCTATTTAAGACAAAGAGGATTTGATGTATTTATTTTCCCTTGTTTTTTTTTTATTTTGTTGTTTTTTCGGTCGCACAGGATTTTGGGAGCGACGAGGATCGCAAAAATAACCAATGGTGAGTCTGTCCTCTTTTTGACATTTTGATGCTGCCAGTAACAAACACAGTCAAAAAATAGTTTAAAACGGACTTTCCTCTGATTGCCTATTGCTGTCAAATACTCACTCCGATATGTGTTGTCGTTGTTGTCGTTAGCCTCAAGGAGAGCTTCTTCGTGGTGAAGGGAGCCGCCCTCTTCCTCCAGCAGGGCGGCAGCGCAGAGGCAGCCGACACACCTACCCAACACGCACTCGCAGGTACGTTCAAAAGTCATCCCGCGAAAAGTGTCCACGTTGGCAACGTGCACGTTTGTGTTTGTTTCCAGGCGACTTGCCTGAACACTTGCAGGTCATGTTGACCGTACTGCGCTCGGAAGACCGCATTAAGATGGTACGGTTCTTTGGCGCTCCATCGTTGGGTGAATTTGGAAATGACGTCCTTGCGTTTGTCAGGCGGTGCGACTGGAGAGCGGCTGGTCGGAGCGCTACATGCTGCTGGTGTACACCGTCGGCCATCAGGACACGGAGGAGGACGTCGTCCTCGGGGTGGACTTGTTCCCGCAAGACAGGTTGAGCATCTCCGCCGTGTCGTCGGCCCGTTTTGCCGCGTTTTAAATGGATGTCGTCCGGGCTCTCCAGAAAAAGCTGCTCCATCGGGATGGTGCTGCCACTGTGGAGCGATACCAACATCCGCTTGGATGGAGACGGGTAAGACGAGCTTTATCATGACGGCCAGTCAAAGGAGGACGAATTGCTTCTTGTTGTCGATTTTTCTTTCTGCCTCGCAGAGGCTTCAGCGTAAAGACGACGGGGCGCTCGCATGCCTTCAAGCCCGTGTCGGTGCAGGCCATGTGGTGAGTCGTAAAAGTGGCACAAAGATTTGCCCCTTATGCTTACGGCGGCCCACGCGTTGCTCAGGTGCGCCCTTCGGGTGGTGCACAAGGCGTGCGAGGTGTCTCGCCGCTCGGGCTACCTGCCCGGCGGCCCGTCCCTGGCCTGGACGGCCTTCTACGAGAGCCGCATGTCGTCCGAGGAGAGCCGCGTCGACGAGTGGAACGCCATGATGGACCTGGAGAGCACCCGCCCAGACTCCCCTGCCGTCTTTGGGGACCAGTGAGTCCAAAGTCTCGCAGTCCGGTTGCATGACTCGACTCAAGTCCAACCTGGGACTTACTAGCTAGCTTACCAGCGCAGGTCGGTCGCTGAGGTTGCGCCGTCTCCGCAGGCCCACCGAAAGGGAGCGAACGGAAAGCGCCATTAAAGCCAAGCTCCGTGGCATCATGACCGTCCGAGACTTGCAGAACGTCACCTCCAAGGAGGTGAGCGCCCCGAGAGAGCGAGCGAGCGAGCCCGTGGCGCTACATCCGAGTCGTGTTGCAACTTTGTTTTCTTTGGCAGATCCGCAACGAGCTGGAGCGAGACACCAGCTGCAACCTGAAAGAGTTCAAGGAGTTCATCGACAACGAGATGCTGCTCATCTTGGGCCAGATGGACAAGGCCACGCCCATCTTTGACCACCTCTACTTGGTCAGAAGGGCAATAACGCAACACACGCTCACGCTGCAGGCCGCCCGCCCGACGACGCTCTTTCTTGTTCCGCAGGGCTCGGAATGGAACGCTTCCAACCTGGAGGAACTTCGTGATTACGGGTGAGAGGATGACGGAGTCTTTTCAAGCTTGACGTCCCATAAATGCTGCTCTTTTTCCTTTATTTTATTCTTCAGCGTGGGCTACATTGTGAACGTGAGCCGAGAGATCGACAACTTCTTCCCGAGCCTCTTTTCCTACCACAACGTGCGCGTGTACGACGAGGACGCCAGCGACCTGCTGGCCCACTGGAACGACACCTACAACTTCATTGTCAAAGCCAGGTGAGCGTGTTCGGAATCGGACTTGCAGTTGAGCGCTGATCCATTAGGCCCCTCCCTCCCTCCCTCCCTCCCTCCCTCCCTTCAGGAAGAACAGCTCCAAGTGCCTGGTGCACTGCAAGATGGGCGTGAGCCGCTCGGCCTCCACGGTCATGGCGTACGCCATGAAGGAGTACGGATGGCCGCTGGAGAAAGCTTACAACTTTGTCAAGCAGAAGCGCGGCATCGCTCAGCCCAACGCCGGATTCATGAGGCAGCTGGCGGACTACCAGAGCCTCCTGGACGCCAGGTGCAAAGCAACACGACCACTGGCCGACTGCTAACGTATAATGCCAAAGGCCATCGGCGGCTAACGCAAATTAGCATGGATTCTTTTTTTTTGCTTTGTTCTCCAAAGCAAACAGCGCCACAACAAGCTGTGGCGACCCGGCACGGACGAGGAAGCCTCGGACGACTTGGCAGCCTCCGGCGGCGGCGGCGGCGAGGAGGAGGCCTGGGGGCTCTGCGGGGCGTCCCCCTGCCGAGGTCTGGAGATGGAGCCGCTGGACTCGCTCAACTACAACTACTACTTTCGCCGCCTGTCCGACTCGGCGCTGGACAGCGAGCCCTCCACCCCCGTGCGTGGGCCCCCCCTGCTGGGCATGGAGAGGGTCTTCATCGAGATCGAGGACGTGGAGCGAGACGCCCTCCTGGAGGACGAGGGCTTCCCCGTGGCCCACCTGGCCTTGCCGGGCGGAGGGGGCGGGACGGGGGCGCAGACGTGCGGACGCCTGGACCCCCTGGAGGACATGCGACTGAGGCTGGAGTTCAGCACGCTGGAGGAGGAAGACGAGGAGGAGGCCAAGCAGGAGGAGGCCGAGATGGCCGCCTTGGAGGGCAAGAAGCACGCCGAGGAAAGCCGGCTGGGTCTGGCCAACTTGAACACCAACAACAGCAACCGGCTGGCCGCCAAGCGGAGCTGCCCGGCTGCCTTTGACGTGAGTTCTTGCGGCCCGTGTCCAAACGACATGGCTGTGTGCAAACGCTGGCATTTTTCTCCTCCCCGCAGGACAGCGCCAGCACGGGCAACCCCTTAAAAGTCAAACCCTCCTACCAGTCCTGCAAAGACTGTTGCCTGCGTCTACCACAAGGGCGGCGCTGCGAGCGGCCGGCGGGGGCGCGCTCCCACCGCCTCAACCCCTCCCGACACTGCGCCCTACCCACCATCTGCGTGGATCCACCCGGGACCGTTTTCATTTCGCACTCCCTCCCGGATCCCATCTCGGTCCAGTGCTGCCATTCCTCCGAGGTGCCGCTTTTGCGCCACAAGCCGCTCTCGCCCATGAGTTGCGAAGACCCCGCCGGCGCCGCCGCCACGCACGACGTCACGGACCAAGCGGAGGCCGGAGGACAAAGCGCTTCGGAAATGGCCCAACTGGAGTGAATGGGGGAGCGGACGCCGGGATGGCTGATGTGGTTTGACGCGGCGCCGGCCCTGGGCGGGGCAGCGGAGCTCCAGCTCAAACTGAAGTTGGAATCCGAGTGAGCTGGTTGGCTGCTTGGACTTTGTGGAAGCTGAAACACAAACAGGACCATCAGGTCTTTCCCTGGAAGGCTACCGTAGCGTAGCGTAGCGTCGTGTGACTTTGACCAAGCCGCGGTGGGCTTCTCGGAGTTGCAATTTGAAGGCAAACCTCCGAAAGCGGTTCTTCTCCCTAAGCATATGACAAAGAACGCCGCTACTCAGACGATATCTCGCGTCATTTTGCATCGCAAGAGTTTATTTTGAAAGGCCCAACTCAAACGGCAAGGTGGCCAAGGAGACATTTTGTGCAGACGTACATTTCCAGGATGGATGGGGGAAGGCAAAACGTGCAAAGCATCCTCGTCACAGCTTTGTTTTTGTAAAAGTGCAACCTCTCCAAAGATATTCTTGACCGTCTTTGCTTGGCTGACGTGTTCTTGTTGTTGTTGTTGTTTTTGGCGTGCTCCTTATTGCACCACCACGAGGGAGATTCTTTTAGTTTGTGTGTGTGTGTGTGTGTGTGTGTAAATGAGATGAGGCTTCCTTTTTTGAAGACAAACAACAACACTTCTCCTTGTTCCTTGGCCGACGCTAAGTGGCTCCCAGAAACTGCTCCACGAGTTCTATTTGACTCATTTGGTTTTGCCTTCACTCTGCGTTTAACCCCTTGCGGCATCTGAAGTGGATCCTTTTGCACGACGCAACCGAGAAACCGGTGCCCGCTTTTGCGCCAGACGGGTCAAATGGACACAATTTGACGCTATTCTTAACTTAGTTAGGTTGCTGGCCAAAGGAAGGACGTAAAACACAAATGTATTTTGATTTGATTATTGATTTGATCACGTCAGGAAGGATTTGGTTGTTTGACGGCTGCTGTTTTCCAATTTTCACAACTGTACATTGCTGACGCTTTTGGCTTTACGATGAAAAAGGTGTGTGAGCAACATGCAAACAAACGGCGCCATGTCTTCTTGTGCCTCCCCCTTGGGACTCTAATTGGGTTATTGAGTTCTTGCAGGAAAACAGTCAGGGAAGAGCGTCCTGCTGTTTTTGTCCTTCTCGCTTGGTAAGTATTCCTTCCAACATTTTTGTCTTTTTACACGCAGTGCTTGTGTCCCTCCCGCTGAACTTCATTGTTCATTAATTTCCACGTTTTCTGGTAGACAGCTGAGAGAAAAAAAAAATCGAAAAAACAACGCAAAGGAACTGAAGTCTTGTGACACACGCTAACATGATGCTCAATGATGGTTAGCCGGCGGCTATTTAAAAATCCAAGCCGTTGTTTTGCGTTTTCTCCCGAGCCTAAAAATAACCATGACGCCGCTCCTCTGCGTGCCACTCGGGTCAGCTGAGCTTTGTCCTCGCCGTTGTGCAATAATCCTTTCGCCATCCGCCAGACAAGCGCTTCAGAGCGGCGGCGGCGGCGGCGGCGGCGGCGGCACCTGTGATTGGGCCCGCCAATTCTGGCTGACCTTTGCGCGGGACGCCGTAACCAAAACAAGCATCGCAACAAACAAAGCAGGACAGGTTTCAGCACGTGTACTCGAGTCAAATGCCGATATTCCAGCTTGCTTAACTCAACCCAGTCAATATCGTTGACATCTACAACCGGCAATGGCACCGAATGAGTTCAAAGGTGACAAACAATCAGTCAATACGACGTTAGCCGATTGACGCCATCTCTGAAGCTATTTTGACAAAACCAAAGAATCCAAAGCGCTCGCTCCGATCACTTTTCCAATAAACGGGACTCCCCCGAAATTTCAACGTGACCTTTTTATCTCGCGTATCCGCTTGCCTTTATTGGCCTCCTGACTCAACCGGCCGGCCGCATGCGGGTCGCCTAATTTTAGCCGCCAACGCATTCCTGCATCGCAGAAGATAGATAGGAAGGCCGTCGGCGGGTGGGGGGGGGACCAAAATAGAGAAGAGGGGCTTCGGAACGCTTTAAAGATAGACAGCGACGCCTGATGTGTGATGTCACCCTTGTTACGCTGCTATTAATACATCCGCCGCCTGCCTTTCTGATTGTAAGACAGAACCGCTAACATGGGTCAGAGGGTGGACAAGATGCAGGACGAGGAGTCGCGCAACGGCCGGGAGGGCGTGGCGTCCGCCCCGGGAGCTTCCCCCGGGTCGGGGGAGCATTCGGATCCCCAAACGGAGCGGCCAATCGGGCATCTCGCTCCGAGGGACGGACCTGTGGTGGGTGGAGACGGGGAGGGTCGGCAGGACGCCGCTACGGCTGAGGACTCAAAATGTGCTCTGAACTTCGGCGAGACCAGATCGGAGAAGCTTCCGGCCTGCGACGCCTCTTGGGCTATGGAGGCCAGCGGGAACAGATGGCACGGTGAAGATATGTGCAGACCTCCGGACGAGGAGGACTTTGCGCTTCAAACAGAAGCGGGTCAATCGCCCGTTAAGGATGGAGACGAGGTCGACGCCGCGGTCGGAAAAAGCCGAGGGCAAGTCGCCCAGGACGGGTTTGCCGGCGCGGTCTCAAAAAGGCTGAAGGCTGCGCCGGTCACTCCTCCACCGTCGGAGAAAGAATTACAGCTGTCGGAGGAGAAGGCGAAAAGCAAAGGTCCGCCTCCGCCGGTTCCCAAAAAACCGCCAAAGCCCTTCATCAAGCTCAAAACGGCTCAGCTGATGTCCGCCGAGAGACGAGGCAAAGATCACCTCCGTTCCGAAGAGAGGGCCAGGAGGAGACACACCGTGGACCTTCAAAAAGGCTTCCTCACGGGCGGCGCCACCAATCAGGACATGTGCCCCTTGTGGGACGAGAGGAACGCCTCGCGCTCCGACGTACGTCGTCGCTCGGTAGAGTTTGGTTCTTGGCCGCGGGACCGCACGGACAACGACTACGGAGGCTTGGTGGACTTTGAGTACTGCGCCCGAGTGGCGCAGTTGTCTCCTGACGAAGATCCCGTCGACTTGGACATGGTGCGGAGGAGAGTTTTCCTGGAGAGACGCAATCTGTCTGAAAAAGCAGCAGCGCCGCCGCCGCCGCCACCGATTGCGTCAAAGCCCCGAAATCCCTTTGCAGACCAGGAAAGCCAAGAACCTTTGAGACGAGCGCTTCCGCCCGAAAGGACGGACCCGCGAAACAATTCCACCGACTGGCGACCGGACGGCGACAAAGCCGATTCCTACAAGCCGGTGTCCGAACTGGTCAAGGAAAGCGTCAGGAGAAGTCAGGAGGACCGAGTTCGAGCGGAAGGGGCCAAAAGCCAGGCCAAGGTGCTGGAGCGCAACCCCAGCGTCAAAGTGTCCCAGATGAAGAACGCCTTTGACGTCCCGAAGAAATCCAAGGAGAGGGCGCGAGAAAATCAACCGTCTCCCAAAAAAGGTATGTTGCCATGCTCTCCTCCAGATCTCCTCACCTACAGTGTTTCCAAAACCAGGCCAGGGTGAAGGATCTCAAAAGGGATGGATGGATGTGCGCCATTTTTCCAAGGACGGAGGTCTTCCTTTCCATGCCTTTGTCAACTTGAGCTTTCCAAATGTGTCGCAAGGGTGCACCATCGCTGTGGTTCTCCCCCAGGCAGCATCCAGCGATCTTCTTGCCCCTTTCGGCTTCCCTCCTCCCCTCGCGTCACGTCACGTCATTGCGTCGCGTCTCCCTCCATTCACACATTCGTGGCATCCAGCGCCTCGGTGTGCGCATGTGCAGTAGCCCATCGCCAAACCCCGTTGAATGTAATAACGGTGCTTTTTCGGGGGAGAAGAACGAGCGAGCGAGCGAGCGAGCGAGCAAGCAAGCGACACTTTCATGCAGGGGATGAGCGCAAAGGGCGTGCGAAATTCGAACATCCTGACACGCGCACAAGCATAGTACGAGGAGGATTTTCACGTGCGTGCGTGGAGACAAGGGATACTGGAGGAACCAACGTCCTGCAGGAGAAGGGCGCGCCGAAAAACTCCACTCATTCATGTGTCGTGATTGATTGTCCTCGGGAAAGAACTGCGGCGTCGATTTTACAGGTAAGACGGCCGTGTGCTTTTTCGGGGGACGTGACGGTCGGGGAGCTCCGCAGCATCCGTTAGCTCCTAGGCTGGGCTGGGTGGAAATATCTGCACTTGCGTCAGCTGGCGGCGGTCCACCGCGGCGGCGGCAGCAGCTAGCGGCTAGGCGGCTAGGCTAAAATGGGCTAGGCGAGGCGAGCCCAGCCCAGCCCGCCAGATGCTGAGAGCGGGTGATGGAGTCCAACAGAAAGCGTCCATCATATCTCATCTTCCTGCAATTAAATACTCATACACGCGTAAAACAGCAGCAAAGTGTTTGTGGCAAGCATCTGGATGTCATTACTCAACATCGAGCCGAGCCGAGCCTCTTCAATGAATGTTAGCTTGGGTGGCTAGCCAGCTCGCTATTAAACGCGTCCCGTGTGGTTGAATGGACTCAAATCCACCGTGCGTGGCGCTTAAACGACCACGCACACCTCTACTTCGTAAAATGGGTTCAATTGTACAAAATGACGACGACGAGCCCCCGGTGGTTCGATGGAGGCTAACGTTAGCAGCTAGCCACCACCATTGTTTAAGTTAGCCCGGTGCAGATGTTGCCTCCATGACTTCACATCTGTGTGCGAGCGAGGACATTGTGCTAAAAAGAACAGAAGAAGAAGACAAGGGGGGGGAAAGCTGCAGTGGAAGAAAGTCCAACGCGTGGGATTAAAACCTCCCTCATATTTGAATGTAATTGAGCCCATGTGGCAAGAGATGTTTTTATTATTGGCCCATTTGGGGCATTTTGTACCATGGCGTACGTCTGGCCCGTCCCACGGCGCTCTGTGATCCCGGCGGCGGCGGCGCCTTGTTGTCATTGTGCTCACTAACCGCTTCAACGTCGTATTTGGCAGACATGTTGCGGCGGGTTGTGCGACAGAGCAAGTTCCGCCACGTCTTCGGCCAGGCGCTGAGGAACGACCAGTGCTACGACGACATCCGCGTCTCTCGGGTCACATGGGACAGCTCCTTCTGCGCCGTCAACCCCAAGTTTGTGGCCATCATCATCGAGGCCAGCGGCGGCGGCGCTTTCCTCGTCCTGCCTTTGCACAAGGTCAGCGTTAAAAAATCCAAGACGAGTCAAGAAACCATCCTGTGGTGGGGCTGGATAGCTTTTAGAGCACTCATCAATGGCGTGTTCCGTTTCCATCAATGAGCACGCCATCAGCTTCGGCCGCTTGATCCATTTCAAATTTGTATCGATATAAAAGAGCAAATGGACGTGACGGCCTTTTTGAAAGCATGCCGCCCGCCCGCTCACTCTCTCGCCCGCTCGCTGTGTGCCGTAGACGGGCCGCATCGACAAGGTGTTCCCCACCGTGTGCGGTCACACGGGTCCGGTGCTGGACATCGACTGGTGCCCCCACAATGACCTGGTCATCGCCAGCGGCTCCGAGGACTGCACCGTCATGGTAAGAAGGCCCTTTGGACCTCTGAGAAGCAAAGCGGATCATTTTGCCGTCGTGTACGTCCCAGGTTTGGCAGATCCCCGAGAACGGCCTGGAGTCCCCCCTCTCTGAGGCCGTGGTGGTTCTGGAGGGCCACTCCAAGAGGGTGGGCATTGTGTCTTGGCACCCCACCGCTCGCAACGTTCTTCTCAGCGCCGGTAAGTGCCACAGGGCCCCGACCGACCCTTTTCAGGGAGGAAACAAGCCCCGCTTGATTTTTTTTTTTACGAGACGTCCGGTAATCGGGCCGACCTGACTCGCGGGGTCAATTCTGAGCAGTCTTTGCGACCCCTGCGTAGGGTGCGACAACCAGGTGATCATCTGGAACGTGGGCACCGGCGAGGCCATGATCACCCTGGACGACATGCACCCCGACGTGATCTTCAGCGTCAGCTGGAGCCGCAACGGCAGCCTACTGTGCACCGCCTGCAAGGACAAGAAGGTCCGCGTGGTGGACCCGCGCAAGAAGAAGATTGTGGCGGTGAGCCCGCTGGCCGTTGCGTGCGAAAAGCAGTTGTCCCGCGTGACGAGCCGGCGAGCGTCGATGTGTTTTCAGGAGAAGGACAAAGCCCACGAGGGAGCTCGGCCAATGCGAGCAATCTTCCTAGCAGACGGAAAGATCTTCACCACCGGATTCAGCCGCATGAGCGAGCGCCAGCTCGCGCTCTGGAAAACCGTATGTCATGCTTCCTGCCTGCCTGGAATGTCACTCAGTCATGTTGGCCATGGCCGCTGGGGGGCGTCAGAGGGCAACGTGGTTCACGTCTGACTTGACTTTGCAGGACAACATGGAGGAGCCCATTTGCGTTCAGGAGATGGATTCCAGCAACGGAGTCCTGCTGCCCTTCTTTGACCCGGACACCAACATCGTGTACCTTTGCGGAAAGGTGAGGGTCGGGCGGCCGCCGTTGCTGCGTCTGCCGCCGTTCTTGCGTCTGCCGCCGTTCTTGCGTCTGCCGCCGTTCTTGCGTCTGCCGCCGTTCTTGCGTCTGCCGCCGTTGCCGCGCCTCACGCTTAGTCCTTCGGCAGGGCGACAGCAGCATTCGCTACTTTGAGATCACGGACGAGGCTCCGTACGTGCACTACCTCAACACCTTCACCACCAAGGAGCCGCAGAGGGGCATGGGCTACATGCCCAAGCGCGGGCTGGATGTCAACAAATGTGAAATTGCCAGGTACGGACGGCCGCCGTTTTCAACACGCATCGGGCTGGCCTCGATTGATGCCGAATGTCCTCTTGACAGGTTCTACAAATTACAGGAGAGGAAATGTGAACCGATCATCATGACCGTCCCTCGGAAGGTGAGGCTCAATTCATGTTTGCTACAAGTGCACACGTAGGAAATGAAGGAAATACAAATGAAAAGGAACACGGCAACTCATAAAACTTGTTGTCAGTCGGACCTGTTCCAGGACGACCTGTACCCGGACACGGCGGGGCCCGACCCCGCCCTGGAGGCGGAAGAGTGGTTCGCCGGCAAGAACGGCGGCCCGGTCCTCATCTCGCTCAAAGACGGCTACGTGCCCACCAAGAGCCGAGACCTCAAAGTGGTCAAAGCCAACATCCTGGACGGCAAAGCTGCCGCCACCGCCAAGAGCGAAAACGCCGCCAACGTCCAGAAGAACCTTACGTCTCACGCTCCCGCGCAGCCGGCGACGGTGAGTCCGCGAGCTGCTAGCGAACGGCCCATCGGAGCGGCCCGTTTTTCTCGTTTTTGCTGGAGTAGCGGAATGAATGCGGTCGGAAGAAATGCGACAAGTGGCGAATCAGCGCCGACGCGGCGCCGCTTTCAAAGCCCGTGTCGTTTTTTTTCCAGCAAAAGATGGAAGACAAACTGGAAGAGGTTCTCCGAGAGTTCAAGTCTCTGCGGGACCGCGTCATCCTGCAGGACCGGCGTATCGCCAGACTGGAAGAGCAGGTCGCCAAGGTTGCCATGTAAGTCCCCCAGCTCACCCCCCCCCCCCCCCCCCCCTTCGCTGGACCCAATTTGGAGCCGCCAGGCAGGCCAACATTCCAAGATGAACTTTTTCTTCCATTTCCCAACGCCCGCCCGCCCCTTCTTCTTCTTCTCTCCACTCCTCCACACGCTTAGACACACAGACGGAAAAGAAAGAGTCTTAATGTCATGTGCCGTTTGTGTAGCATCAGTATTTCCTCTCATCTTCCGTGTTGCCAAATATTACTCGTGTGCAGTTTCATGCACTTATTTTTTTTTTTTTGCATTTTCTGTCCTGTTGTACGTACATTCCAGGTAGACCTTTTTTTTTAAAGCAACCTTTTTGTCCATCAATGAATGTGGAAGAACTTGAAACGTGTAAGAAATGTCACATTGGGGGCTTTTCGCCAGGTGGGCGGCGGGGGCGGGGCTTGCATATCCGGTGTAAAATGTCGTGCAAATTGTAGTGATGCCTCTTGTCGCTCGCTCGCGCAGTCGGTCGGTGTGGATCTTTGCGGAGTCCAAACTAAAGTCAAGCCAATTTGGGGGGTTGGGACGAGGAAGCCCTCGCTCGCTCGCACCCCGTTTGGTCGGTTTGTGTTTCACGCCACCGCCGCTGATGATGATGATGACTTCTGTGCACATAATAAAGATTTTACACTCAAAAAGTGACAGCAAAGCGTGCGGGGAGTTTTCTCAAACGCCACACACACACACATTTGACCAACACAAATCAGCTGTGGTGGGCAAAATGGCTGAGCCGGCCCGATCAAAGCCCGGTATACGGATTCTAGCGCCTGGCATTTGCAGAAGTGAGTGATCGACTTCCTTGCGCAACGTGTCACAATTGAAGGCCACTTCCTCCCTCCTCGGTCGCAAGCGCCTCGGCCGCAAGCGCCTCGGTGTTTTTTTTTTTTTCCTCCAGCGCCAACATTTCCTGTTTCTGTCGGCCGTGTGTCACAGTCGACACGCGGCGGAGGCGGACGAGTCATCGTCGGCGCTGGCATGACTTGAGCGCTTGCTTCTGTTGGGGACTTCAGGTAAGAGGCTTTCCATATTCCATCTTTGTTGCTCAACATGTTGCAAGCAACGCGGCGTTTCCTCATTTGGAGGCAAACCACGGTTTGTTTGCTCTTTCAGATGGCGGCTCTCGGCATCAACTGCTTTTTGCTGTCAGGCTGCCTTTCGCTTTTGGTCTCCAGCGCTTCGGTGGTGCCTACCACGGATGAAACGCAGACCAGGTTGACCTTTGAAGAGGTTTCCAAAGTTGGTCAAGATGCCACCAAAAGGGATTCGGATCCGTTGCCAATCCAGAATCACACTCCGGGTTTTGAAACGGGAAGAACATCTGCTCCCGAGAGTTCCGATCCTATCTTCAACTCCTCCTCCGGAAGTCTGATCTCCACACCAGCAAAGCCTCCTGAAGCCTCAAAGAGCACAATCCAGTCCACTTTAGTGGCCACTCAAAGTCAAAAGACCGCCGCGTACACATCTCCTGCTAACTGGAATCTTTCCAGTTTGACCACCACACCAGAAGCAGCAAGAACCAGCTCCATCTCTGGCTCCAAGGGAAATTCAACTCCAGTCCATTCTCCAGAGACTTCTAGGGGACCGGCTCCTACTGGCTCTTTGAAACCTGAGGATCTTTCTGCTCGAAGAAGTCCACTCTCCTCACCAGAGACCTCCAGCTCTGTCCCAGATGCTACTCCAACCCCGATCCAAGGCCACACCATTCTGTCAGCTTCGAACACATCTTTGGCCAATTCCATTTCCACACCAGAAGCACCAAGGGCCACTATCTGGTCTACTCCACTCCCAATCCAAAGTCATAAAAGCCCCCCAGTGACATCTTGGACAACTAACTCCAATCCTACCAGGCTGGTCTCCACAGCAGACCCTCCCCAATCAACGAGATCCGGCTCTGAGTCGACGCCAATCCCGAGCCAAAGTCACAGACCTCCTCCAGGTTTTGGGACAACTCCAACGCGAGAACCCCCTGAGCTACCAAGTGGGCCTCCGGTAACGAGTCCTCCAGCTTTCGGAACAACGGTAAGGCCCGGAGCTCCTACTGCTACGAGAAGCCCGAGCTCCACCTCAGCGGGAACGTCCTCGAGCCCGACGACCACTCGGGCGCCTTGCGTCAGCCCGAAGAATCCCCCCGTCTCGGAGAACCAGTCGTGCTCCCCCCGTGGCGTGGTGAAGCCCTGCCTGGTGGCCATCGCCTGCCTGGCCGCCCTGGCCACCATCTTCATGGTATCCACTATCGTCCTCTGCGCCAAACTCTCCACCAGGAATTACAAGCCGAGGAAGGTCCAGGACCAGACGGAGATGACCTTCATGTCGTCGCTTCTGCCCGTGAGGAACTACGAAGGCGTGAGGCGGCAGCGCAGCCCGGTCTCCAACGGAGTCTTGGTGCTTCACGGCGCCGGCGGGGACAGCGACGATGACATGGACGACAACCTCACCCTAAGCAGCTTCCTTCCCGAGGGTGACAGGTGTGTTTAGAAAGGCCGACTTTGTCCGGATGGATGGTGAGTCTTCCGTCGCGCCTTTTGCTAGCACGGTGGACGAGCGCTTAGCACGTCCGCCTTTGGGTTCTCAGGTTTGCTGGTTGACTTTGGCGCCAATGTTCTGGCTAAGTGTCAAGGAACTATATGTTGATCTCACATCTCTACCAAGAGACAAAAGAAACGATTGGAGGACATATGTAGAGGAGCTGAATGTAGCCTAGGTTCTTTGTGTAAATGCTAAGTGGCTAAACGCTGAATAATAATAAAAAGACTTGTATGCAAATACTGGGTCAATATTTTGTTGAAAAACAAAAACTATTTCTTTTCATGATGGCTGGATTCTGTTTTGGTTTCCTGAAGTACAATTTAGATGCTCGTTTCATTAGCATTTCTCATTGTGTGTTAGCATTGAGCTAGCAGCCTTTTGTTTGGCTGTGTTTTTTGATGAGTTGAACAAATAACAAATTTGCGTTGAGGTAAGAGGACGAGTCAAATGTTTTATCAGCCCAAGTCGGTATGCTAGCCTATAGGAGGAAATGAATCTATTTGTCAACCGTCGCCATCAAAGTGGGTTCCGTCGTTTGCGCTTTGACTCCTCACAAATTCTCTGCAGCGCCTTGGAGGTGTCTGCCGACGCCTCGTGTCGCTGATGATGACCATATAAAGTGTCAAATGTTAGTCCAAGAGGCAAACACTTTGGATTCCAACCCCCATTCTGGAGGAAGGCCACACAGGAAACATTCACCTTTTCCTGCATTAGTTGCCTCAGACGACTGATTGAGTCTTTTTTTTTTCTTCTCTTCCTTTTTTGGGGCTCACTGAGAAGGACAAGTTGAGGGTTTTACTCAAACAAGAGCATTAAAGTGACATGTTTCGTTCCTCCATTTGGGGAGGCGCCCAAGCCGTGACTTGGCCCTACCTCCACCTCAGCAGCACAATGTCAACATCTGGCTAACAAGAACAATCTGTGTAGAGTCAACGGGGGGAGGAGTACTGATGAAGAAGGAAGGAGGGAGACGGGGAGGGAGGGAGGTCCGCTCATGCCTTTGAACGGCGCCGTCTGTTTCGACCATTCCGCACAAGGAAAGTGGACCAGTTCGCCACGCTGGCCCTTTATGCTTCCACTTTTCCGTTCTTCATCTGAGCTCTTTACCTACAGGAACTCATCTTCTCCTTCTTCTTCTCCCTCAGTGGTGGCTGGTGAGTATTTTCCATCCGTCGTAGCGCTACATTCCAAAATGAAGGCAAACTCTTTCCAGTGATGCTTCCAGTGTGAGGATCTTGAAGCTTTTTGCTGACTTTGCAAGTTGTTTGTCTCTCTTATTGGGACGGATTTTATTATTCCATTTGAATATTTATGGGTCACACTACCCAGGCATGCGCATGTGTGTGTGTGTGTGGGGGGGGGGGGGGGGACATCAACTCAGCCCCCTCAGCCAGATAAAGTTTCACTTGGCCTAGCTTGAGCACGGGCTGCAGAATTTCCCCAAAAAGCAGCCTCATCATCACGCCTTTCTTTCTTTTGTATTTTGCCGATTCACCCAGAAGTCAAACGTGGTTGTTTTGAAGTGGATCAACTCAAACGTTGTCTCCAGATGGTCAGGGAAAAAAAGTCGTGCCCCCCCCCCCCCGCCCGTCATCAGTTGCACCGATCACTTCCAAATTAGGTGCACATGTCTCTGATAGCAAGACCCACAAAAAGGTCTAAACAGGAAGTGAGTATGCCCCCCCCCCCCCCCCCTTGCAGAGTAACAATTACGTTCCTACAATCCCGTCGGTTTGGCTCGCGAGCGATCCAATTGGACGAGGAATCGGCGCTTTGAGGTGATGTCACTGAATCATTTGGACATCAGAGCTTTTCTCTTTTCTGTGCGTGATGTCACCTTTGAGCCCATTGATCGATAAGCCGTTCAGATAATGGATGAGCATATCTTGATCTCCAGACAATTCCAGGATGTAACTTGTGTTGTTGTCTCCAGATCCTGGAGCGCAATGAAACTGCTCTTGTACAATTTGGTGGAAGGCAGTAGCGACCTCGAGGAACCGGACGATGTCACGACCTCCAGCGCCGCCTTGGACCACCGATTCACGCCGCAAGACTTCCTGAGCCAGGTGGTGGACTTTCTGCGGGACCACATGGTCTTGGTCCTGGTGGTGGCGTCCCTGGTCTTGATTGCGCTCCTGGCCGTGTGCGGCGCCGTCTTCCTGACGAGGCGGCGGAAGTTCCACACCTACTACCCGTCGTCGTACCCCGCCAGGATGTACGTAGACCAGCAGGACAAGAGCGGTGGGGCGAGGGGATTTCATGAAATTCCCGAGAAGGAGAAGACGGCGGCCGCCACCCATCGGGAAAGCCAACTAACAGATTCCAACAAGCAGCTCCAGGCGGACATCACGAGGGTGGCGAAGAGTCTGAGGACTCCCACCAAAACTTTGGAGGACAGCTCCAGGACAGAGACGCCGGCGGATGAGCCGCCGCCGCATCCGGTTGCGGACCAGGCCGGCGAGGCGCCCGAAGCGTCACCGCAGGGCGATGGGGCGGAGCAGCCCGAAGATGAGTTGCGGGAGCCAGCTAGCAGCCGGAATCTGCGACCTCCGTCTTTGCATCTTCACAACGATTCAGCCACTCTGCAGCTTATCGCTGGGGAGAAAACAGCCTTCTAAAAGGGACACCCCACCCCGGACATACCACAAAGCACGTTTTGAGTTTTTTGAAAGCGATGTACACGGCGGTGGCGGGACTAGCGCTTAGCATGTCGGCCTTGCCGTTCACTTGCTGATTGAGTTTGAAACATACGACACATTGGGCAGCATGATCGGCCAGCAGTTTGGAAGTTCTGCCTTCGAATCGCTGCTGTGATTGAGGTGCCTAATGGTCCATTTCCTGTCAATGTGCCTTGGACTGGATCGGATTATAGATCATGAAATATTGGGCATTTAAAATAAGCGCATAGTGTTGCTCCTTTAGCCAAATGCTAATAAATAATGAAAAACAGCATAGGCATGCAAACACATTTAGCATTGATGCTGTTTGAGATATTCGCTCCTTTTAAAACATCTCAGACAATTTGTCATGCTGGATTGGTTTTATTTTGATAATTGACACACTGTTGCTTGGTTACATACATGAAGTTGCTGTGCGCATGCGTGACAGGCGACGTTCACTTGGGTGACATCACACACCGGGTCCGCTTCTATAAGGTGCAGGAAGTAACGCGGGTTGTGCCAAACGGGAAGCGCTGCTCAATTGGCTGCCACCTGCTGGTCGTCTTGCTGCTTGCGCCGGTAGTCGGCCAGCGCCGCCTTGATGGCGTCCTCGGCAAGCACTAGGAGAGAGGCGTCAATTGATACGCAAAAAATGGAACCAAGGTTAGCGGATGTTTTGCATTGGATGTTAGCATGAAGTGAGATATGTTGTGTTGCGTACTGGAGCAGTGCAGTTTGACAGGCGGCAAGCAGAGCTCTTTGGCGATGTCCGTGTTCTTGATGCTCAGCGCCTCGTCCACCTCAAAGAGAAAACGCTACACCGTCAGCAACAGGACACGTCGTAGTCTGGGTCGACCGCCCCTCACAGATTTGCCCTTGATCCACTCGGTGGCCAGCGAGCTGGAGGCGATGGCCGAGCCGCAGCCGAACGTCTTGAAGCGGGCGTCCACGATCTTGCCCTCGTCGTCGACCTCGATCTGTCAACGGGGAAAAAGACACCAACCCTCAAATGGAGTGAATTCAATTGACGATAGAGGGCCTGACAGACGTGACGGCAAACCTGAAGCTTCATGACGTCGCCGCACGCCGGCGCCCCAACCAGGCCGGTGCCCACTTTCTTGGAGTGTTTGTCCAGGGTGCCCACATTCCTAGGGTTCTCGTAATGATCCACCACCTTCGACACAACTCGGGTCAGCTCCAGACATCAAGTTACCCCCCCCCAATTCCCTCACGGACTCCATTCCGTGAGTCACAATGGAGTAAACGCATTAGGACAGGATATCATTCGTTGCCATGACAACGACTGCAGCCTGAACTCCCCCTGAACCCCTGCCGCCAACTTTCTGCAAGTCACAGTGACCAAGGCATGCGACCATTCGAATGTTTATTTTTGGTTTTTTTTTTAGTTGTAATCAGCATGTGTCTAAGAAGCACATTTAGCTGCTTGGCTACAATTGGTTTGCTTTAATAAATCTACATTTTGAGGTCAAATAGCTCTTAATATTTGCACTTACAATAAATACACTGTAAAAACAAACCCCAAATGAACTATATTTTAGTTTACATTTGTAGAGCAGAAAGATTTTTGAAATTTAAATGAACATATATTACAGGACTTTCGTATCCCTGAAAATGAAACTCAAGATGCAAATGATTGTGAAATGATACTTTCACATTGAAATGTTTTTTTTTCTTAAAAACAAACAAACATTTGACCATCCGAAATCGCTGTGACGCACCTGGAAATATATTTTCCATTACATTTTAAAATGAATGAAGATTTTACACGATTATAAAAATAATTTGGAGGTCATCTAACGTGACACTTGTTATCCACACAGATCCACTTCCTAACAACGCCATCATGAGTATAAAAAAAAAAATCCATTTCAAATCAAATAAAATAATGGTACTTCCTACCTTCTGGTGATAGCAACACTGGGAAAAGATTTCGGGAACAGAAAGTCTCCTCGTGAGTAAAGTGAGAGGACTGAGGCATTTGATCACCACAGCGGACGCCATGCTCTTCAATTCAATAACAACACAACCGAAGTGACGCACTTGGAAACACGGCGATTATTTAAGGGCAGCTAACGGCTAATGCTTTACGTAACATACGTCACCACAAGGGGGCGGGGATACTCACGACTGCGCCTATTTTACGCAGTTTCTCAAATGACCTTCAATTAGGTTAGAATTAACGATCATGTTCAAGACATTATACTTTACAAGACATTATATATTATTACTTTATATCCTCAAATACCCGCAAGTGGTAATATTTTGAAATGATCACTTTGACGGCATTCTTAAACAACCGTTTGCCTGCCATCATCGCTTTGTGGAACTCTGGTCCATGCTGCTGCGTTAAAATAAAGTGAATGCTCGACAATAAAACAAAAAATAATTATAACGGGGGGGGTGGGGCTAATTTCATATTGTGCCACTTTTTCAGGAACTGGCCTGCAAGCAAAAAAATATGGGAAGTTATGTAGTTGCATGGGAGTCAGCAGAAATATGCTTTATGTGTGGATTGCTTCAAACCCAGACCAGCACACAAAGTAAGTACGAACAATTTGGTTTTGTCTTGACTAGAGTGGTACAAGTTCAATTGGAAACTTTCTTTGGAGGACTGCTTAGGATCCAGGAATGTTCACATTTAGGTGTGTGACGCCTGTCAGATCAATGAAATAATATTGCGGGCTAACTACCTCAAAAATAATAATATATAATGAAATATTTCAGTGCTAATATACGATGATATATTAGGATGACTGTGGATTACATCGAGTTTGGAGATTACACCGCCGACAACGAAAGCGAACAAAATGTCAGCCTCTTTGGCACGGTGAATGTTGGCGGCAACCAAGCGTCTTTGACTCCTTTCCTGGTGGCCGTCAACGTCTTGGTCTGCGTGGTGGGCCTGGCCGGGAACTCCCTGGTGATCTGGATCTGCGGCTGGAAGATGAAAAGAACAGTCATCACCACTTGGTACCTGAGCCTGGCCGTCTCCGACTTGTTGTTCTGCGCCCTCCTGCCCTTGGAGGCGGCCTACACGCTCACCTCGCACTGGCCTTTCGGACTAGCGCTGTGCAAGCTGGCGTCCTCGGCGCTCTTCTTCAACATGTTCAGCAGCGTCTTCCTTTTAGTTGTGATCAGCGCCGACCGATGCGTGCTGACCTGCTTCCCGGTGTGGTCGCGGAACCGCCGCACGGTCCGCGGGGCCTCGGCGGCCGTGGCGCTCACGTGGGTGCTCTCGGCGCTCCTCACCCTGCCCTCGCTGGCTGTCCGGCAAACGGCGCTCCAAGGAGACGTGGTCCGATGCTACGTGCGCTACACGGCGCCGTCCAGGCACAAGGCGGTGGCGTTGAGCCGCTTCCTGTGCGGCTTCCTGGTGCCTTTCCTGGCCATCGTGTGCTGCAGCGCCGTGCTGGCGGCCAAGCTGCGAGGGATGAGCATCAGGTGGGACCTCTTCTTCCTTCCCGCTGGCTTTAGGCTTCGCCAAAAACGTGCAAAGCTGTCAAATTCTGATGACGCTGGTCTCGTTTCGGAATGAAATGCTTGGGCACGTCAAAGCGTTAACCTAGCCGTGCGTGCGTCTTGTTCATTTAGATCCAGCAAGCCTTACAAAATCATGGCGGCCCTCATCTGCTGCTTCTTTGTGTGCTGGGTTCCCTACCACACTTTTGTTCTCCTGGAGTTGGACGTGAAGAAAGTCAGCCTGGAGAGTCTTCATACCGGCATGCGAGTGGGCACCACTCTGGCTGCGGCAAACAGTTTTCTATCACCCGTTCTTTATATTTTCATCGGTAACGACTTCAACCGAATGTTAAGACGCTCGCTGACGGAAAGGTTGGAGTCAGTGATGGATGTCCGGACTGGACCTTCTCAGTCAGTGCAAAACATGCCAAATGTTTGAGTCCATATGGATGCTGTTGGTGTGGCTCTGATGCTCGACATGAGTCATTCGCTCAACATGAGATGCTTAACACCGTTCTCTGGTGAACTTTTCGAAACGGAGTGTCATGACTACTTCACTTTGTCTTTTGTTCCATTTCATTTTCATTTCCTCTTCAAGCCTTTCGTTTATGAGTGTACACATTCCCCAACGCTAACCTTACTCTTTTTCTTTTTTGGGGGGGCAAGTGAACGTGCACACAAAATGTGACCTCTGCATTTCATGTTTCTCAGCTACATTTCCGGAATAAAGCGACGCTACAGTCCTCCTGGCGCTAGACGGCGCTGTGTACTTTCATTTCCTCACGGACGTCCTGCGAGCGCTAGGTGACGCTGTGTACTTGTTTGTTTTTGTGAGGAAGAAGAAGAAGGCTAGCTCTCCCGCTATGTGACGTAGCTAGCTAGCTTTGCCAACTCCAAACAACAAGCTCGTACTTTAGCTTACGCGTCTTTCGAAAACTTTGCCGTGTTAAGCTCACGTCACCGCCGGTGAATCGCTCAGCTGTTCGCCTGGCCCGTACAACGGCTTCACACCAGGAAGCAAGCTAACAGCTATCTAGCTCGGAAGAATTGAACCCGTTCCCGGTGTCTCAATGTGCGCCTTTTGACGTGTTGGACGTCGGCGTAGCTTTGCCAGCCGACTGTGCGTAGTTGTTAACCGACTGGAGCTTCGCGTCAATGGCCAGCGCGGCTCCCTCTTCACCTTCCCCGCTCGCCGGAGCGGCCTCCGCGGAGAACGCGAGCCCCGGATCCAGCAGCACGACCGCTGGCGACGGTAGCAACCAGGACAGTACATTCGAGTGCAACATTTGTCTCGACACCGCCAAGGATGCCGTCATCAGCCTGTGTGGACACCTCTTCTGGTAGGACGTCCATCTTTGCTAATGCATCTTGTTTTGAAGAGTTGAGGGCCGTGACGTTCGCGAGGCCATCAATCAGCTGGTCGATGCAAAGCTGCCGAGCATTTTTGTCTGCTCCACGTCAAATGTGGAGAGCGAAAGCCTGGTTGAGTTTGCTGTCCGTGCCGTTTCTCGTGTATCTAATACGACGTGTTTCTTTCCCAACGGTCCGCCATGGCCGACTTGTTTCCCACCCATCAGCTGGCCTTGTTTGCACCAGGTAAGCACAACGGTCTTCTTATAAACACTTTGCAGTCATCATCTCCCACTGAAACCTTTCTATGAATATTTTGACCGGTTGTTTGTACTCTTCCGGTTTCAACTGCAAAATAAAAGCTTTCCGGATGGTTTGTTTTCCAAGTGGTTGGAGACGAGACCGAGCAGACAAGTGTGCCCGGTGTGTAAAGCCGGCATCAGCAGGGACAAAGTCATCCCGTTATATGGGCGCGGAAGCACCAGTCAGCAGGACCCCAGGTAGGAAGCTGCTGAGTACAAAACAGCAACGGGGTCATAGTGACACCTGACTCGAGTCAAAGCCGCTCTTGTTTTATTCCAAGAGAGAAAACACCCCCGCGACCACAAGGCCAAAGGCCCGAGCCAGAAAACCGCGGCGTAAGTACAGCGCCCCTTGCATGTTCATTTGTGATGGTGTTATGCCCCATTCCAACCGGAAGATAACTTCACTTCTGCTTCGGTGAAATGGAACAGTGCCACTGTTTGTGCATCCTGGCCAGCAGGGGGCAGTGTCCCCGATCCCCGCCTTAAAGTTCTCCACGTTTTCAGGGCTTCCAGGGTTTCGGCTTTGGGGACGGAGGTTTTCAGATGTCCTTTGGAATCGGCGCCTTCCCCTTTGGTATTTTTGCCACCGCCTTTAACATCAACGACGGCCGACCCCCTCCAGGTATTGGCCGTACGTGTCCACAAATGATCTCGCAATCTTAATCTTCTCCCTCCCTCCCTCCCTCCGTCCGCCGCTCAGCCGCCCCGGGGACCCCGCAGCACACGGACGAACAGTTCCTGTCCCGACTCTTCCTCTTTGTGGCGCTGGTCATCATGTTTTGGCTCCTCATTGCCTGAACCCAAGATGGGATTCATTCGTAGAGACAAGATAAGACTCTCTTCCTTTTTTATAGGCAGCCCCCCGCGCCAGATCCACAAATGAGAGCCGACACGAGCGATGGCCCCGATGCATTCACACCAATAATAATGCATAAACACAGGCGAGCGCGAGAGCCGAGTCGTTCCGTGACCCCTCCGGTCGCCTTTTGGGGGATTCGGCACATTTTGTTTTGTTATTCGATGGTGCTTGACACTAAGGAACTCTATCAGGAGAATGTTCACATTGCTTGATCTTGTGGCAGTTTTAACATTTTTTAGTGGAGGGCGGGGGTGTCATCATTGTGTCGGATAGAGTTCAAGAGAATGTTCAACATGCTTCAGTGAGTCCTTTTGACCCCTTTGCCGCGTTGTAAATCCAATGCGCCATGAGGTTTGTCTCATTTTGTCAACTCTTGAAATCAAAATGAAATTCTATTGTGATCCATTAAAATGATCGATTTGAAATTTGTCTGCAAGTTACTAAAGTGAGTGTCGGCGAGCGGCGGCTATGGCTGCTCCTAATCCCCTCTAATGAAATGCGAGGCGGACAATGAGCACAGATAGCATCTGGCAAGCTATTAAAGGCGCCGGTCGCCAAAGGGAGGAGATGGCGTTTGTCGTTATCTGCTCTCCAAAGGCCGCCGCCGCCGCGTGTGAGGAGCTTAGGAGGCATTGTAGAAATCCATTAATGCCATTGCCAGCCTGCTATGAAATGGAATCGGCGCCGCGCTGATAACATGGCCAAAAAGCCAATTGTGAACACGCCACGGACGGGACGGCTTCATCGTCCATCCGCATCGGATCGTAATCCACGTCCGTCGGATCATACGACGGAAATCACAAACGATGAGTGAAAACTTTGCTCTTTTTTTTCACCGTCTTAATCCGCCTCCCTAATACGGAGATTTTCTCCGTAAACCCGCCAACAATGAGGATCTTTGGCGCTTTTCCACATCTCATTTTATGCAGCCAAAATCTGATGAAAAGGAATGAAGAAGGTGAGATTAACCTTTTCAAAAAAAAAAAAGACCAGATTAGCTGGTTTATGTCTGGAAGGGGGGGATTTTACCTTTTTTTTCTTTTTCTTCTTTCTTTACATTTTCCAGGTGGTGTTCTGCAAACTGGGCCCAGTGTTGCGGAGGCTGGCGACATGGAGAGACAAAAGTTCCCCTTCACCATCGAAGACATCCTGAGGAATTATCCAGACCCGGGCCAGGATAATCCAGCGCTGTGGTGTTTGTGTTGTTGCTGCTGCTGCTGCTGCTGCTGTTGCAATCGCCGCTGTTGCGGAGACGGGAGGACCGCCCGTCCTCGGCAAGGTAACAGTCCACATGTTTTTGCAAACCAGGCTGTTTGGACAACACGGCAACATGACTGAGATCTGCTCCCGTGTGGTCTCAGCACCACAACCTCTCGCCGAGCTTCCCTCCCAAGAGCCGTGGGCAGCGACGTCGGAGGCCGGCGTCCGAGAAGAAGACCAAGAAGCGGAGGCCCGGACGCCGAGGAGGACCCGGCGACACAGAACCATCTTCACTGAGGAGCAGCTGGACGCGCTGGAGGAACTCTTTCTGCAGAACCACTACCCAGATGTCAACGCTCGGGAAGAGCTAGCGCAGAGCACTCGCCTCAGAGAAGAGAGGGTGGAGGTAAGCGCCAGCTACGGTGGCCAGGGAGTGAGAGACCATTTTAATCTTGGTATTTGTTATGTTGAATAGCCAAACAAAATGTCCAACAATAAGCATGTACTATTGTGTTTTTCCTATATATGAAATGAATGCATGTTATTCTTTTTCGAGATTCAAAATATATTGTTAGTGTGATTTTATAGTGATTTTTGAGCACGAATTTTTTTTTCTTTACTTTAAAATAAAATTGGGATACATACACACAAACCCCAAGATTTGGAGACGGGTTTTTGGACGGGGCAGAGATGCATTCCAGTCACAATTGCATTGTTTTGGGCATAGAAAAAAAATAAACATTTGGAGTTGTTTTTATAATATATAAATATAATCATGTAGATATTAAAATATCATTATTTCTTGTGATATCAAAGTACAAATTCACCTTTTTTGTGTCTATTTTCAGGTTTGGTTTAAAAACCGCAGAGCCAAGTGGAGGCGCCAGAAAAGACTCTCTTTTAATGCAGAAAACACAGAAAACTGCCCGTGACTGTCACAAACTCTTTTATGAACACTTTGTACCATTTAAAGGTCATCAACGATTATAGACTATTTTAAATGTTTTCTTTTATAGTTATTTATTTCTAAAGGACGGCCGTGGAAGTTCTCTTATTGTCCTGCTGGCAGTCAAGTGCGCCTCTCGCGCATGTCCTCAAGAAGAAGACTTTTAAAAAAAGAAGAAGAAGACTACTTCCGGTGACGTCACAAGCGAGTCTGTTTATTGCCGTTGTGTGTGTCTGGTCCAAATCCGAGGCGTTCGTCATCGTAACGTCAGGGTAAAGACGCCATTTTGCTCAAAAGAGACGGAATTGATACTGCACGAGAATACTTGAAGGAATTATTTACGCGGTCGCGTGTGCTGTGACTGGACAAGATCGTAAGGCCGTTGTCGCGAGAAGGTTAGCCTTTAGCTTAGCTACAGTTCGCTTTCCGGCTCGGAGGCCAGTGGCAGCGCCATGGACGGCAGCGCCAGCGTGAGGAGAGCCCTGTGCGGCACTCTGGTGCCCGCCACCGCCCTCACCGTTGTTGCTCTCATGCCGGAGCCCAAAAACGAGGACGACGGGAAGCCGCCCCAAAAGGTCCTCAACGAGGAGGATTACATCGAGGTAAGTCGCGCCAACGTCAAGGGCGACGTCATTGGAACTGTTGCACATGCGCAGGACGAGCTTTTAAATGGCTCTCTATTGATCTGTTGTTTGTGTGCAGTCAACAAAGAGGCTTCAAGCGTTTATTAAACGTGCAATGATTGAGTAATGAGAAACTACTCCCCTTTATCCCCCTTAAA
Source organism: Syngnathus typhle (assembly GCF_033458585.1). NCBI lineage: Eukaryota > Metazoa > Chordata > Actinopteri > Syngnathiformes > Syngnathidae > Syngnathus > Syngnathus typhle. The sequence continues at coordinate 1,227,955 of NC_083749.1, forward strand.
GCATTATTCTAAAAACTAATTGTTGAAATTGTCACCACACTTAACATTTCAGTCACCCTTGATGTATTTTTTGCCTGCTGTTTTTGACGGGCTTGAACAGAGCTTGGAGAAGATCATCCAGAGGGACTTTTTCCCGGATGTGACTAAACTGCAGGCTCAGAAGGACTATTTGGATGCAGAAGAGAGCGGAGACCTGGAGCGCATGAGAGAAATCTCCATTCGCTACGGGAAGTCCAAAAACACCCCTCAATCTTCTGCCCCCTGTGAGTGCAACAATCCGGACTGTTTTGTATTGGTCTTGTATCATGATTGCTAAATGACGCCGGTTTTCGCGTCAGATGTGACGCCGGCGAGCTTTGACACGCCAGTGGGCCGTGCGGGGTCGCCATCCTTCTCCACCAGAGGCGCAGATGCCGGTGAGCGGCCCAGACGTGCGTGCGGCTGATATTCTTTCACGAGACGTGCGTTTGATGTCTGTGGATGGTGTCTTGCCTGCAGAAAGCGTGGCGGGCGACCAGCGCGAGGAGAAGGAGCTGCCCTCGTTGGATCGCTTCTTGGCCAAAAACACCAGCGGGGACAACGTCTCGTTTCAGCAGATCATTGAACTGGCGGAGGACAAGGAGAAGATGAAGCACGCGTGGCTGTACGAGGCCGAAGCCGAGTTCAAACAGGCAATACAGCGAATGCTGATCTTCTCACTCTTGCCGTTACGAAGAACGGAACTGTTGCGAAGTCTCACTCTTGAGAAAAGAGGACTCTCATTGTTCTCAAACATGCGGTTGTTCAACCGGTTCCAAAAGCACACCATGCAAAAACCGACTTTTATTGTTATTGTTCTAACTCTTTTTTTCCCCCCCACTCCTCAGCGTCATGAGCAGAACCTCGCCTTACCACAAGCAGAGAAGGCTGCTCTTGAGTGTGTCAAAGCCGGCCTGGAAACGTGGGAATATAAAGCAAAGAACGCCTTGATGTATTATCCAGAAGGTACACTTGATGATTGAAAAAAGGCACCCAAAACAAGCCATGGCAACCTCTGTGCTCCATAATCATGACTTCAACGTCAAACTGGCACTCCATTTTCATCAGGCGTCAAAGACGACGACGCGCTCTTCAAGAAGCCCCGCGAGGTGGTTCACAAGAACACACGCTTTACCGGCGACCCCTTCAGCAGGGCGCTCAACAAGAGCCAGATTCAGCAGGCAGCGGCGCTCAACGCGCAGGTGACCGTCGTGCTCGCGCACCCAATGGAGACTTTTCCCTATTGAAAAACGCTAGCCGGGAGTCTCCATAGCACAATTGCATTTTTCACTGTCTCCGATCAATCGGTCCGAGTAACCTTGTTCACGTGTGATACTCCGTGCTCCAGTTCAAGCAGGGTAAGGTGGGCCCGGACGGCAAAGAGTTGATCGCGCATGATTCTCCCACGGTGAACGGTTACGGCTTTGAAAGGACGCCCTCCCCCGCCCCTGGTGAGTTTTTTTGGAGGCCGAGTCAATCTCCTCATCCCGGGGACTCCTTTTTTTTTTTTTTAAATATATATACAACCCCCCCCCCCAGGTGTGGCCGAGTCGCCTCTAATGACATGGGGAGAAATCGAGAGCACGCCGTTCCGCTTGGACGGATCCGACACGCCCTACGCCGAGAGGAACCACGGCCCCTCTTTTAAGGTACCAGAAAGTTCCGCGGTGTTTTAGATCGGAGCTAGTTATCCGCCTGTTCCGACAGATTCCCGAGCCGGGGAGACGAGAGCGACTGGGCTTGAAGATGGCCAACGAAGCGGCCGCCAAAAATCGGGCCAAAAAACAGGAGGCCTTGAGGAAAGTTACAGAAAACTTGGCCAGGTAAAAAAAATGTCTGTCATCTTTTTGCAGTTTAGTTGCACTGGTCTTCTTCCGTGCCGTCTGCCCCCTGGTGGCCAAAGCCCTATCACCCGAAACTCCACTGAATTATTGTGACGCACAAAATGTTTTATTCTTCACATTATTGAAATGAATTTACCGCATGACTTACCTTTTGTGTTTTCTTTTCTTTCTTTCTTTTTTTTTTGCTGCGATGGCAGCCTGACCCCGAAAGGCCTGAGCCCGGCCTTGACCCCGGCCCTGCAGCGCCTGGTCAACCGCACGTCCAGCAAGTACACAGACAAAGCTCTGCGGGCCAGCTACACGCCGTCGCCCTCGCACAGCGCCGTCGGCTGCAAGTCGCCCTTCGGCGGGCCGGCCACGCCCTCGACCACACCCGACAAGGCCAAGACGCCCGGAGAGCACGACGTGTCGTCGCTCACGGACAATCTCTTGCAGCTGCCCAAGAGACGGAAAGCTTCAGACTTTTTCTAACAGGACATTTTGATGGACCTAATGCGATGGCACAAATTGATTTGCTTTGATCCTTTTTTATTTTTCACGGTGGTGACCAATTTGTATTTCCTCAGTGTTGTTGACACTTAGCAAAATAGCCAGTGCCACACTTATCCAAGCGCTGTTATCAAAAGCACGTCCTAACGTCACTCAGTTTCCCAGGTGAAGATATTGCTTATTGAGCTTTTGTCTGAATCGTGTACTTATTTTGTAACTATATTCCCTTGTGTATTAAGAAAAAAAGAAAGAATACAGTAGGCGGGGCCGTACTTGGGAGTCGAATCTCGGAGTTGAATCGAGCGCTTGGCGTGTTGCGTGTTTGGGATTGTTGAGATGGGTTGAGGCGGCCATCTTGCTGAGCGGAGGACGGCGGCCCACTGGATGTGCGACAAAAGCAAACACAAACCTTCGCCGCCCCTCGCTCCCTTCCTTCCTTTCGTCCGTCCAAAGGACGATGCGCAGCCAACGTTTATACTTTGCTCGTTGAACGCCGAAAAAACACGATGGGCCAACGTCGAGGCGGACGATTAACCGGATAAATCCCGGACGAGGTTGAACGACGACAGCCGTCGCAGCAGCAGCGGCAGCAGCAGCTTCCCCCTTCCCCTGCCTGTACATGGTTTCTATTTCTGGATAAAGGAGTGACTATGAATGGAGGATAAATGTTGCCAAAGGCTGACAGCGGCAGTTTCGTCCTCTTCTCTCTGCTCTTTGTCCTCACGTTGACGGACCCGCCACGGCCAGGTAAGCCGCTCCGCTCCGCCTAGAAGTTATCCGGGCTTGCGTTTGGCGACGAGGCCTATGTGAGCCGCGCGCGGCCTCGACTTGTTATTCGGAGCGGCCCACCAAGCATTTGCTCACCAATGTTCTCTTAGCGAAACTATTTGTGTCTTTTCGCAGCAAATTGTGTTGTGTCCGTTTTGGTGCAAGTGTCCTGAAGCATTTTTAGCCTGTATTGTGCTAGCCTTGTGCTAATTCCTGATTTGCATGGAAGAGTCACGGTGCCGCTAGCAGCCTATTTGCTCTCATCCCCCCCCCAGCAGCACCTTGCAGAGATTGCAAGCCTGAGAAAAAGCATTTGAATCCATCTATTAAGCGTCTGCCTCATCGGTAAAGGACCTCCTACCATTCGCCAATGCGAGCGTTCGACATTTTCACAACACTGCGCCTTTTATTGACTCGTAAAGATGACAAACACGGTCCAAATGACAAGGCTCCAAATGTCGGCTTTATGGGCATGTTTTGGTTGGGTGAAATGATGTACAATAGAGGGCTCCTTCCTAGGTTTGTGCTAAAATGAGTCCAAAATCCCATGCGGCAGGCTACTGGAAGTCGGTTCCGTCTCTTGCGGACGTCGGTGGGCCAGTTGGATTCGTTTGCTAAAGCTGCAATCTGCAGAAGAAATGAAATGGCACACTCTTCTTCACTTGTGGTCGGTCTCCCATCTTTCTAGCCATCCTCTGAGGCAGTGCTTCTCAATTATTTTCTGTTACGCCCCCCCCTAGCAAGAAGAAAACTATTCGCGCCCCCCCTCCCCACCGTGACTATCCTAACTTGTCTTGTAAGTCGTAAAATGTTGCACTGTCGCAAACGTGACAGAAGTAACAATGAGAGCGCCACTGCCCCCTGCTGTAGTAAACGCGCAATTACACTTTATTCTAGTACTGCCAAAATAAAAGCCTGTTCCCCAGGGTCACACACGCGGGGGCGCGCCCCACTATTTGAGAAGCACTGGCCTAGGTGACTGATTCACAATTTGGTTTTGTCTGATATCAGAGATTAAATAAAGAAAACCAACTGGCTGATTGATTTGTTTTAATTGAGAGGAAAAAAAAACAGCAAAAGCATTTCACTAGCTGACCAGGAGATGGCGACAGCGTGGCATCTGAAGACCATGGATTGTTTGTTCTGCTATAGCCTAGGTGACTGATTCACAATTTGGTTTTGTCTGATATCAGATATTAAATATAGAAAACCAACTGGCTGATTGATTTGTTTTAATTGAGAGGGAAAAAAAACAGCAAAAGCATTTCACTAGCTGACCAGGAGATGGCGAGAGCGTGGCATCTGAAGACCATGGATTGTTTGTTCTGCTATAGCCTAGGTGACTGATTCACAATTTGGTTTTGTCTGATATCAGATATTAAATAAAGAAAGCCAACTGGCTGATTGATTTGTTTTAATTGAGAGGGAAAAAAAACAGCAAAAGCATTTCACTAGCTGACCAGGAGATGGCGACAGCGTGGCATCTGAAGACCATGGATTGTTTGTTCTGCTATAGCCTAGGTGACTGATTCACAATTTGGTTTTGTCTGATAATAGATATTAAATAAAGAAAACCAACTGGCTAATTGATTTGTTTTAATTGAGAGAAAAAAAAACATCAGCAAAAGCATTTCACTGACTGACCAGGAGATGGCGACAGCGCGGCATCTGAAAACCATGGATCGTTCTGCTATGCCGGTTTAAAAAAAAAAATTAGCTAGGGGTCAAAGGTCAAAGTTTACGGTTCGAAGTTCACCCAGGGGTCAAAGGTCGGTTCAAAGTTCACGGGGTCATGTGCACATTTTCGATTTTTAACTAGAGTTGAAAGTTCAGGGTTCAAAGGTCACCCAGGGGTCACCACGGGGTCACCGCGGGGTCACCGCGGGTTCAAAGTTCAGGGTTCACTTTTTTTTTTTTTTTTTTTAGGTTAACCTTTATTTAACCCAGTGCTTCTCAATTATTTTCTGTTACGCCCCCCCCCCTAGCAAGAAGAAAACTATTCGCGCCCCCCCTCCCCACCGTGACTATCCTAACTTGTCTTGTAAGTCGTAAAATGTTGCACTGTCGCAAACGTGACAGAAGTAACAATGAGAGCGCCACTGCCCCCTGCTGTAGTAAACGCGCAATTACACTTTATTGTAGTACTGCCAAAAAAAAAGCCTGTTCCCAGGGTCACACGCGCCCCCCCAGGAATAGCACCGCGCCCCCCAAGGGGGGCGCGCCCCACTATTTGAGAAGCACTGCTCTGAGGAAACTCGTGACTCTGATACGACGAGCCAACACGAGAACGCCGTTGGCGTCACATCAGCTGAAAAAGCGTGGGAACCTTTTGGCATCAAGCTCGTTGTTGAGGCGCGGCAAGCTGGAACTGGACCTGCCTGTTGAGCGAGGGAGACGCACTCTGAAATTCGGATTTCTTGTGCTAGCAAGTGAGGCAAGAAGCCAAAGCTCCTCGTAGGTCGCCAGTGGAGACTTTTGAAGGCCGTCAACCCGCACGCAGGTGCTTGCTTGCTTGCTTACCCGACTCAACTGTTTCTATTTGTTTCAGGTGCCCGGCTAGCGCTGGCAAGATTATTGTCGGGTAAGCAAGCAGCATTGTTGGCCTTTAGTCACTAAGAAGGTTCTCCTCAATTTGATTTGACAAATGGTCACAGTTTTTTTGCTGCAAGTCAGGAACAATGAATGCGTACAAAAGTCCACGTTCAAGAGGATATCAGGCGCCCTCTTGTGGCCGTTTCACGATGCCGTACAGCGGAGGTCGTTGTTTTTTTGATCAGTCAGTCACGTGTCGCTGATACACTAGGGTGATCAATTATAGTGCAGCAGCGAGCAGTGGTTGTGCTCTATAAATAACAGTTGGGGTCAGCTGAGGATGTTGGCGGCCTGGCCCGGCCCGGCCCGGCCCGGCCCGGTGTGGGCAGACTGTGTCAACTCTGCTTGCACGAGACTGTGTCAAGTCTGCTTGCATTTGGCGTCTTGTTGCAATCATCCAACACCTTTGCCTCCCTTCCTTCTCCACGTCACTCCGGAGAGAACTTCTGGGCTCACACCGACCGGCTTGACCTTTCCTCCCGCCGTGCTCAAGTTTGCTCTTGCCTTTCAGAGCAGCGCTGCAGCCCCGGTCAGTTTGCCTGCCGCAGCGGCAAGATGCAGTGCATCCCCATGTCCTGGCAGTGCGACGGCTGGACGGCGTGCGAGGACCACAGCGACGAGATGGACTGCCCCCGTGAGTACTTGGAATGACACGGCGTCTTGTTTGGAGGCCACCGTTATGCACTTCTAATAATGACTCCAAATGTTCCCAGCCATAAAGGAAGAGCGATTCCGTTTCGGCCAAGGTTACGACCAGGTGGACGACGTCATTGGCGTGGCTCAGCCCGTGCGGTTCAACAGTGAGTGTTGAATTAAAAACAAAGAAAGGCGCGCTCCGAATAATCGATGAATCCATCCCCCCCCCCCCCACACGCGAGCAGAGAAATGCCCGAGCGGCTGGCACCACTACGAGAAGACGGCCAGCTGCTACAAGGTGTACCTGCGCAGCGAGAACTACTGGCAGGCGGCCGACACGTGCCAGAAGGTGGACGGCTCCCTGGCCACTTTTGTCACCGACGAGGAGCTGCAGTTCATCCTCAAGATCCAAGTGGACTTTGACGACCAAGCGTGCGAGCTCAGGGACCAGTGCAAGTGAGTGCGAGCGAGCGAGGCGCACTGGTTTCGGCGCGGTTCCAATTTCCGTCCAGCCTAACGTTTTTTTTTTTTTTGCAGGTTCTGGGTGGGCTACCAGTACGTGATCACCAACCAGAACCACTCGGCCGAGGGCCACTGGGAGGTGGTTTATAACGGTATCCGCATTTGCTGTCATTTCCTCCAATGTCTTTGTTTGGAATGATCTGATCCGATTGAAATGTTTCCACGCAGGCCCCGTGCAAGTGTTCCTACCGCCGGACGGGCTCCCCAACCTGGGCGAGGCCAACCAGGACAACGTTTTCTGCGCCCAGCTGCAGCGTTTCCAGCTGCAGAGCATGAACGAGCGCGGCCTGCACAGCTGGCACGCCGAGAACTGCTACAAGGAGTTCCCCTTCCTCTGCAAACGCAGTACGTGGGCCACCCGGAGAGAGAGCCCAAGAACTTTGCGGGGAACCCGTTGTGAAAATGTGGCCTTTTGGCGCAGAGCAAACGTGCGTGGACATCAAGGACAACGTGGTGGGCGAGGGCTACTACTTCACGCCCAAAGGCGACGACCCGTGCCTGAGCTGCACGTGTCACGACGGCGAGCCCGAGATGTGTGTGGCGGCGCTCTGCGAGCGGCCGCAGGGGTGCCAGCACTTCCGCAAGGACCCCAAAGAGTGCTGCAAGTTCACCTGCCTGGATCCAGGTAACGCCTCCGCGTGGTTCGGGTCCGTCTGCAAACACGGCGGTGGCTCCAAGTGCCTTTGTGTGTGTGTGTGTGGCCCTCCCTGGCTCCCTCCCTCCCTCGCTCCCTCCCTCCCCCCCTCCCTCAGACGGAAGCAGCCTGTTTGACTCCATGGCCAGCGGCATGCGTCTGATCGTCAGTTGCATCTCGTCCTTCCTCATCCTGTCGCTGCTGCTCTTCATGGTGCACCGCCTCCGACAGCGGCGGCGGGAGCGCATCGAAACGCTCATCGGAGGCAACCGTGAGCGCCGCAAACGCCGTCCGTACATGCCTACGTCCAGCCTACTAAGTCGATTTGCCCTGGCTTTGTCTCAGTGCACCACTTCAACCTGGGCAGACGCGTGCCGGGCTTCGACTACGGCCCGGACGCCTTTGGCACGGGCCTGACTCCGCTGCATCTGTCCGATGATGGCGAAGGCGGCGCCTTCCACTTCCAGGAGCCGCCGCCGCCCTACGCCGCGTACAAGTACCCCGACATCCATCACCCCGACGACCCCCCGCCCCCCTACGAGGCCTCCATCAACCCCGATAGCCTCCTCTATGTGGACCTCAGTAAGTCCGCACACACACACACGGACACTTTGCGTTCCCAAAGTGGCCCCCGCCCTTAATACGATGTCGGCGCCCTTCACAGGACACGGCAGCATGCCAGTGATGAGCACGGCGGTGGACGGGCTCCTCCAGCAGGCTCCTGCCGCAGCCAGCCCCGCAACCGTCTCGCAGGCCCGGGAGGACTCGGTGGACAGCAGCACCCTCCTGGTGGGACCCGATACCCCCACCATGGACGGGCCGGGCGCCGCCACGCCGCCTGACTGCGCTTCGCCGTCCTCCCTCAGCACAGCTGTCTAAGACGGACGGACGGACGGACGGACGGATGGATGGACAGACGGACAGGACTGTTTGTGTACAAAGAACACTAATTTAAGGATGCATTTTTACTGATCTCCAGAATGTAAATATGCCCCTGGGGTAGTTAAACGCGTTGCCGCTCGCCGCTCGCCGCTGGCCGTCCTGTCTCGACTCTTACGCTGTATGGATTGTGCAAGTCGGTACGTTGACGTTCCACTTCCTTTTCAACTGATGATTGCTTGACGTGGATGGAAGCTGAACGCATCATCAAAATGGAAATATTCAATTCCATACAAAAGTCCCCCCCCCCCCCCTCCTTCTTGCTCACTTTTGGTTCGACAATCATCTTCGTCCCTGTCATGTGTTATGGCGATGTGCTTTTTTTCACTTGTTAAATCATCAACTTTAGTAGAGAAAAAAAATGGAGTCATGAACAAAGTTTGCAAGCTAGCTGCATTAGTGTACAATGACGTGACTTTTTTTGGGGGGGGGGGGGATAAGAAGTCATTTTGCAAACCACATTGACTTTATTCCCATAAAATCAACATTTGTTGCAACTTTATTCTCTTACAATGACTACTTCATGTTAAGTTCTGACGTCTGTGCACTGCAAATGAAATATTTGTATCATTTTCTCCACACCAACTTCCTCTCGCTTGCTCGCCCCCCCCCCCCCCCCATCTTTTTTTTTTGTAGACAATCATCTCCCCGTCATCCGTTTCTGGTGATGCCATTTTGTTTTGAGCCATGACAATCCCTCAGTGGAGTGCATGTGTGTTTCTTTTTTTTGGCGATGCATGTTTTTGTTCATTGAGGTCTCTTTTTGTACAAAGCCCCAGCCAGACATGATATGACAAAACCTAAATTTGCATTCAAATCATGCAGCCAATATACCAACCTTGTGAAAGCGGGACATCTGGCTAATTAAAGTGTGGAAGTGCACTTTTGTAGCCCAGGCCAAATGTCAAGGAATGATCATTACCAATACTTTTAATTTGTACATTTTTTTTTTTTATTTGTGGCTGCACGTAAGTGATGTTGTAGCCCCCCCCCCCCTCATTTACTTTGATGTTTATTTGTTCTTAGTTTTTTTTTGTTGAATGTATTTTGTTTTGATTCTTTATTAGCCTTGGAATGAAGCAATGCTCTTGTTTGTATAGGAGGCGTTTGTATTTTTTCTCAACTAGATGTACTGTACGTCTAATTAAATGCCAAATAAATGACGCCGTGCAGAATGATTCAGGTACTCGTTCATCTTTGAAACTGCACACAAAAGACATAGTTAGTTAGTTATTAACCTCGTGTAGTGTACCTATTGAAGTGTTCTTGAGGTGTTCATAATAACAGGCCACTTCATTAAATATCATATAGGGCTAGAGCTTGACACGTGTGACCTTTGACCATGATATTTCCCTAATAAAGTGGCCTGTTATTAGGTCCTCTTGAAAATGGCGGTGTACCTAATGGAGTGTCCGTAAGAGTCCCTCGTTAAGCGCACCTGCGGGAAAACTTTTAGCCACTGCAGAACGTGAAAGTGGCTAAAAGTTTTCACGCAGGTGCGCTTAACGAGGGTCACTTGGAAAACATGTTGGAACGCGGCCCCGAGGACCAGAGCTTGACACGTGTGACCTTTGACCATGATAGTTCCCTAATAAAGTGGCCTGTTATTAGGTACACTTGAAAATGGCGGTGTACCTAATGGAGTGTCCAAGTGACATCACAGATCAAGCAGCCAATCAGAAAGTGGGGGTGAGGGCGGGTGTGGCACTTTTCACTTTCACTTAAGCTTTGACCATGATAGTTCCCTAATAAAGTGGCCTGTTATTAGGTACACTTGAAAATGGCGGTGTACCTAATGGAGTGTCCAAGTGACATCACAGATCAAGCAGCCAATCAGAAAGTGGGGGTGAGGGCGGGTGTGGCACTTTTCACTTTCACTTAAGCTTTGACCATGATAGTTCCCTAATAAAGTGGCCTGTTATTAGGTACACTTGAAAATGGCGGTGTACCTAATGGAGTGTCCAAGTGACATCACAGATCAAGCAGCCAATCAGAAAGTGGGGGTGAGGGCGGGTGTGGCACTTTTCACTTTCACTTAAGCTTTGACCATGATAGTTCCCTAATAAAGTGGCCTGTTATTAGGTACACTTGAAAATGGCGGTGTACCTAATGGAGTGTCCAAGTGACATCACAGATCAAGCAGCCAATCAGAAAGTGGGGGTGAGGGCGGGTGTGGCACTTTTCACTTTCACTTAAGCTTTGACCATGATAGTTCCCTAATAAAGTGGCCTGTTATTAGGTACACTTGAAAATGGCGGTGTACCTAATGGAGTGTCCGTGTAATTCCCTCGTTAAGCGCACCTGCGTGAAAACTTTTAGCCACTTCAGAACGTGAAAAGCGCTAAAAGTTTTCTCGCAGGTGCGCTTAACGAGGGTCACTTGGAAAACATGTTGGAACGCGGCCCGAGGACTAGAGCTTGACATGTGTGACCTTTGACCATGATATTTCCCTAATAAAGTGGCCTGTTATTAGGTCCACTTGAAAATGGCGGTGTACCTAATGGAGTGTCCGTGTAATTCCCTCGTTAAGCGCACCTGCGTGAAAACTTTTAGCCACTGCAGAACGTGAAAAGAGCTAAAAGTTTTCCCGCAGGTGCGCTTAACGAAGGTCACTTGGAAGACATGTTGGAACGCGGCCCTGAGGACTAGAGCTTGACACGTGTGACCTTTGACCATGATATTTCCCTAATAAAGTGGCCTGTTATTAGGTCCACTTGAAAATGGCGGTGTACCTAATGGAGTGTCCGTGTGATTCCCTCGTTAAGCGCACCTGCGTGAAAACTTTTAGCCACTGCAGAACGTGAAAAGAGCTAAAAGTTTTCCCGCAGGTGCGCTTAACGAGGGTCACTTGGAAAACATGTTGGAACGCGGCCCCTCGAGGACTGGAGGTCCACACCCCTGGTTTAAGTGAAAAGTGCCACACCCCCACTTTCTGATTGGCTCTTTGATGTCACACTCCATTAGGTACACCACAAACTGGCCACAGCTAATAACAGGCCATTCATTGCATTTGTAAATGTGAGCAAAATGGGGAAATGTATTCAAGTTTGAAAGTCATTATCTGCTACGTCAGTGACACAAGTCTAAACAAGGAACCTTGGCAAGAAGGCAGGCACTTGTTTCGATTTGAATGGAGCTTCTTCAATTACCGTGGGCACGCCAGAGGGACTAAAGAGGAGCCTTTTTTTTTTCCCCCCAAAAGCCCCCTCCAAAAAAAATGGGTCTTCTTTTTCAGAAACCCAAATCTGTTCACCCTAGACTTAATTATAATACATTTTATTTATAAGGCAGCGCCTTTCAAGGCACTCAACAGACATAAAAAAAAAAAGCATAAAAAAATGAGCGGACAGCAAAAATAACAGCGTTCACCCCAATACGCAAAAGTTTTTAATCATGCTGGGGGGGGGACACAATGAATGCAGTTGTTGTGCTGCAAGGAATCAAAAGATGCGGTGGGTGGGCACATTAGAATCGTTTTCTCTTCAGGATTTCCGGTTTCCAGTTGACAGGGTGGCTCTCTTCCGTCTGCAGGACACAAAGAAACAGCTTCAGCAAGCATATCGGCGAACCCTAACGCGTATTTTATACACTATAGAAGTACTACGTACAGCGGTGTCGTCCTCTTTGTACACTTTGATGGTCTTGTCCGCTTCGGCTGTGATCAGACGACTTTCCGAGTTGTCGAAGACGCAAGCAAAGATGCCCGACTCGCTGTCCAGAGAGCCGGGCTGCACGGCGGCGTGAATCCTCTGGAAGTTGTAGCCCGTCCTCCAGTCCCACATGTGGATGGTACCGTTGTCAGCTGGACACAGAGAGGGAGAGCATGAGCGGCGAGGCCGCATCCGACGCGACGCGCTCGCTCGACCTGGCTACCTCCGGAAACGAGAACGCCGTCAGAGTTGACGGCCAGGGTATTGATGATGGCGTTGTGTCCCGACAGGTTTTGAATGAATTTGCCCTCGGGGAACATCCACTGTTTGACGTTGTCGGCCGAGCCGGAGGCAAACGTGTACCTGGAGGGCGGTGGGAAAGGCATCATCACCACAAGAGGCTTGAGAGCACGACGGGACGGGACGGGGCCAAGGCTTTCGCGAGGTCTGCAACTTACTGTCGGGGATGCAGGACCACGCTGCGAACAGACTTCTTGTGGTTGGTTAGCGTGGCTCTGGTTTTGCCGGCAATCAAATCCCATAACCTGATGGTTGAGTCATGGCTCCCTGCACGGAGGTAGCCTTGATCAGCACCGACACTTGTGTATTACTCAGCAGGCTATTACGGTGAGATTGCGCTACCGGTGATGACTTGCGGCTCTGCGGCTTGGCACCGGACCGTGGCCACCGTGTTGGTGTGACCCGTCAGCGTGTGCGCGTTGGCTTTGGAGCGAATGTCCCAAACCTAAGGGAGGAAAAGAAAATGCAGCCTTCCAGGCAGGGGAGGGAAGAAAGGGGAGGGGCTTACCCTGGCCGTGGAGTCTCTGCTGCAGGTCACCAGCACGTCGATGGTGGGGTGCAGGTCAAGGCCGTACACGGCGCTCAGGTGGCCGTGGTAGTGGCGGATCACCTGCGGGGGAAGCCGCCGACACATTGGGACCACCAAACAGACGACGGGGCCGGGCCGGGCCAGGCCGAGGCGACCCACCCACCTTGTTGTACTCCAAATCCCAGCACTTGACTTGCTTGTCCTCGCCGCAGGAGAAGAGGTAGGGGCTGCGGCTGCTGACCGCCACGCCGCGCACCGTGCTGATGTGTCCGGTTAGTGACAGCTTCAGCCTCCCGGTAGCAAGGTCCCAGATCTGGCCAGACAAAACCAGCACTCTTATTAGCGAAAACAAAAGCATTTGCACAGACCGTTTCATCAAAAGAGCTGCGAGCGCGTGTTCCATTTAGGCAGAAGTCACCTTGATGGTTCTATCAGCCGAGCCGGTGACAAACCACTGATTGCCGGGCTCCACGGCGATGGAGCGCACCCAGCCCAGGTGACCGCTGATGACCTGCGGCACAGACAACATTTATTTATCCATTCTCAACACGGGCACGGCGGGCATGCCCTCCCTCCCTCGCCCGCTCGCTCACCCGGAAGAGTTTCCACGGCGGGTGCCACTGCGGCTTGGGCATGGTGGGCGCTCGCCTCATGAGCGACAGAGTCCTGCTGCCGCCACTTTCCATGACAGTCTGCAAGAAGGAAGGGCAAAACATTTGGGAAGGGAGACGGGCGGCGACACGCCAAATGGAATGGCCACCAATCTGGGGACGTACCGACACGACGGAAGGCGGGTGCGATCGCTCGGCCGCCCCGGCGTGCCGATGGATCTCGGGCACGCTGGCGGCGCTGCGGCCGGCGTCTTGGCTGCGAGGCGGCACGCTTGATGACAAATTCATGGTACAACCGACGGAGGTCATTTGGCATCGATGCTGGACTCACCTGGCCTGTGACGGCGGCAGCGCCAACGCCATGGAGTGAACGCCGGCCTCGCTGGGGTTCCTGTGGATCTTTGTGTCGGCGGTCAGCGCCACTCCTGATCATTTGATTGCAATTGAATCGATGCAAGTTCGCGAGAGATGTTTGGATATTGAAACGTGACATTTTTTTCCCTCGTGCGTTCTTAATACAGAAAAATCTCACGGTGTTCCATAAAAACATATCAACCAAACAAGATTGCTCTATTTATCTGAAGTCTGGAGAAGCAGGTAAAGCTCCTGTAGGACTTACCAGGCCCAGTGGGGTAAGCGTGTGTTCCGGCGATTGCGTATTCCGGCTCATCGGACACTAGATTAGAAAAAGGACACGGCGTATTCATTTAATACAACACGGATGACGAGCCTTCCGATGCGTTCATCTGCGATCACCTGGATGCGTGTAGCTGAGCTGAAGCTGCATGCTGTTGACGGGCTGAGAGACTCGCTCTTTGGATTCCTTCAAGACGGGCATGTGGAGGACAGCCTCAAAGTCAGCTTTCAACTTCACCGCCATCTTCATCTTGTGACTGCGTGCACAACAGCGACGTGAACCCAAAGCAAACACAAAGACAAGCAACCCTACGTGGCATAGCAAAGAGCACCGCAGTTTGAAGCTTTTCTTGAACAATTGTTGAGTTATTTCCCTCCCTTTACTCACAAACAACACATTTCAAATTGACAGAGCAAAAAAATAGACGACTTGATTGGAAAAAGGTCAGAAACCTTGAAGACTATTTTTCAAGGTATGCAGATGCTTGCAAAAGTCATTTACCGTTGACTATTAATAGAACAAGCGATTAGGGCTTGGGAACTCTTTTTAAATCATTTTTGGTGTCATTTAACAGTGGGTTTGTTCGGACCTTTTTTCGTCCAATGCAATGTACTTGGCTTGGTCGGCCACAAACATGTCATGAGTCCTCTTAAGCGAGCGAAAGACCAGCGTGTGGACAGAGTGCTTCTGGACGTCCTGTAAACACATCAAACAAATTGAAACCTCTAAAAAAAAAAAAAAAAACACTTTTAAAAAATGGAAACTCGGAAGCAGCTCATTCTCGCCAGACAGTAGTCGGGCCCCGGGTGTCTGAGTGGGAGCGAGCCCCAAAAGAGCCACGGAAAGTACCAAATGTTCCTCTTACCTCAGTCATTGTGACGATAATTGTCGTACAAACGTATTAGAGAGCCAAAAATATGAAAGAGTAAAAAAAATACAAGTGTTTGATATGAAACTTTGAGATCAACGCTAACGAAGAGCTCAAAAGCACGCCGACCCTCGGCGAACCGGAAGTAAACTAGCACAATGCCCAAGGCACGGTTGGTTTGTCTTTGCGCCACCTAGAGGCAAGGGGTGGCGCTTGACTTGCATTCTTCTTATTCAACAGCCGTGGCTGCCATAAAGTAGTAATTGTACAAATTTGTAACTGGTTAATAACTGAAATGGCACAGTGACTTTTATGGCTGTATGCAAAATTCCTTTATTCCCCCCCCCCCCCTTCCCAAACATTTCATACATAATAAATAGACACGAGGAGCTGGCTGATTATTCAGTCCTCTTCCTATACGCCGATTCAGCACTTTTTTTTTTTTTTCTTCCCACCCTCGCTTTCTCCACACAGCAAAACAATCTTCATCGAATTTACAACACAAAAATGAATACAAAGAGAAGAAACCCAAAGCTTGACACAAGCTGAAATGTGGTGCTACAAGCTCACCGCTCGCTCGCATCAAATGTCACGCAGCTCTCGGAGCTCGGATGGTGTAGCCAATTCTCGGGGAACAAAAAAATAGATATATTCATATCGTATTCACAGTTAGCGTTATGTACACGTTTGAGACAGGCGACAGGAATAAAGACGTTTCTACAAGAAACAATCTTTCCAAAGAGGGGGGCGATGGAAGGTGACTTCCTGTACACAGTGGACCTTCTTTTCTTTTGCTTGTCATTTGCTTTCCTTTTACAGATCCCTGACAATACTTCTTTTTTCTCTTTTTAAATATTCAGTCTTTTTTTGTCCTAGAAAACAGCTTAAAAGTGAGAGCCTGCAAAAAGTTGCAGATTTTCTCCACAAGTTTACAATCCAAACAGAAAGCAAGGCTCCAGTAATGCGACAGACAGCGAGTCCATGAGAGAGAGAGACAAGTCGCGTCTGCCCGGCCGGCAAGGCGGAAGTGCATTTGACTTTTTTCTTTTGCGATGGCAAGAACCGTTAGAACACCGCCGTACGGAATCACACGTGAAGAGAAGCTCGCCGATACAGCGACGGGACTCGCTTCATTGATGTACAGAATCTCGAAGTGAACTTTTGCCAGCGACACCACACGCGATGGCCGTCCGTTCTTTTGGATTGGGCCGCGTTTCGTTTGATTTCGAAAGACAAAGTGCGAATGGAGATTCGGAGCCCCGTTAGGATGGTGAACGTTCATCAGGTCGATCGGTGTTGGAGAAAAAAAATCCTCTGGCCTCTTTTGGTGAACAAGTCAAATGGATGGAACAGCACCGTAAATGGTAAACGTTGGCAGTTTGGCTCAGTTGAGCGTCCCCCGGCAGTTCTCGGCGCCGCACAAGCAAGGGATCTTCTCGTCCTCGATGGGGAACTTGTAGTCGTACGTGATCTCCTCGTTGACGTTGATGGGCTGCCGCGAGTAGATGACGATCTTCTTCTGCGACTCCACCGTGATCACCTTGGCGTAACAGTTGGGCTGGAACAAAAACAAACAAACAAACGCATGACCGACCCACATGCAATCTGTCTCGTGTTTGGCACAGTGCAATCCAAATGGTCAGTAAGTAGGAAGGAAGGAAGGAGTTAAGGTGGGAAGGAAGGAAGCAAGCTTGTGGGTGAGGCCGCCCGCCTTACGTTGCAGCTGTGGTTGATGAAGCGCGCAAAGTTGCCGCACTTGGTGGCGTCGATGATGGTGTCGTGGTCCACGCGGAACATGTAGCTGCTGCCGATGCCCTCCTCCTCGTAACGCTTCTCACGCATGTCCGCAATCACCTAAAGGCCCCCACCAAACGCACAACTTGAGTCCACGCAAAGTTGGATTGCAAAATACAATTTTTTTAAAAATACATACATCATACATATAGTCATTTTATTTTGGTCAAATGACCTTGCCCAACTTTAACCCTCCCAAAACTACAAGCTACTCCCAAATGATTTGACTTTTGGCTGTTGCCACGGGCGCTCTCTCTCTCTCACCTGTCTGATGTTTTGCCCCACGTACTCGATGACCATCTCGTCGGCGGCAATGGGCTCCAGAGCAAACAGACCCCAGTCGTGGATGTGCGACTTGCAGAATCGGATCTTCTTCTTACGGAACTGGAAGCGCAGACATTTGTCGGTAACCGGGAGGCCATTTTGCGGCAAAAAGACAAACGCCAGCGTGCCAGCGTGCGGGCGCTCACTTTTAGCTGGTTGAACTTGAGCAGGTCGCTGTCGCAAGCAAACGACGACAACAAGCGCCGCTGCTCGGAGCGCCGCTCCGAGCCCGCCCTGGTGGAGGCGTGGACTTGCGCAGGAATACTCATACCCTGAGCCAGAGAGAGACAGAAGACGTCAGCCGCATTCCTGGACCGAAGAAAGCGCGAGCGGCATGGCATCCCCACCTGAGTGTCGACGGGCGGCTCCTCCGACTGCAGCCGCGTGCTCTGCAGATACTTGATCTTGTCCTTCTTGTCAATCTTGTAGTAACCTTCGCTTCGGGCACAGCCGGTCATGTGATCCCTCATGCCGTCATCTCGCCTCTTCTTCTTCACTCGGGGGATGTTGGTTTGTGCGGGGCCGGCCGTCAAGGAAACAACTCTTTTGGGGCGCAGGGAAACCAATGCCTTGGTGCCAACAGAGGGCGCTGCTACACAACGTGACTCGGACACAACTTGCATCTCCCACCTCCCAACATTTCCTCAAAAATGGACTTTTTGAAAGATCACCTTACAACAAATTTGAGGAAGTTGACTTTAGGCTTGAGCAAGGCTCGCTGCTGAAAGGATATGCGGATGATTGACCCAAAGCGTGTCGTTGAGCCAGTCGTTGCCGTTGTCCTGCTGCAGCATCTCGTCGTAGGTGACCTGCAGGAGCCGGATGTCCTCTTCGTCGATGCCTTCGTTCCAGATGTCGTACAGGATGGTCATCTCCTCAAAGTCGCTGCGTCTGGAGAAGTAGGCGTGAGGCGGCGTGGTGACGGGGGACAGGCTGTCCAGCAGAAGCTCCTCCCAGCCTCGCCGCGCCCGCCGCGCCGGCTTCGTGGCCACGACGGGGGCCTCCTCTTCGTAGGACAGGAAGCCGTCTTCGGGCGGCAACGTCGTCGTCGTCGTCCGAACCCCCGATTCGGGGCCGTCCCGCAAAGGAGTCGAGTCGGGCGACAGCTCCGAAGACTCCGAGGCCAGGGGGGTCTTTTTCCCTTTGGGCCGTCCCGGTTTGCGCTTGGACGGGACGACGCCGTCCGCTATCTCGGACCCGGCGTCTCCGGAGGGGGCGAGCGTACCTGTTGACGAGGCTCGGTTAGCGAAGGCGCCGACGGGCGGCTCCTTAAACGCGGGACGCTCGTCCAGGCTCTCGGAGGAGATCTTTCGATTAAGTGCGGCCGGGTCAGGGAAGACGGGGGTGAAGGTTAAGTCTCGCCCCGGAGTACGAGGGACTCCGGCGCTGAGGACGGGAGACTGAGCAGGGTAGGAGAAAGGACTACCGGGAACGTGCGGGGAGCCCAGCATTAGGCTGCTGCTCCCCGTGAGCGGGGCGTCGCTACCTGGGGTGTTGGGCACCGTGTCCGTGCTCTGGGACTTGCCCAGACCGCGGGCTCGCTCCATCAGGTCTCGGCCGGGCGTGCGGGGAACGTCCTCGTCCGTGGTGGGCAGACGAGCGCGTTGGGGGAGCTCCGGGGGCGGGTGGAGGAGGGAACGACCTTCTACTGCGGGGTGAGGTGGGAGAGGGAGGTACATTAAAGAGGTGGACGCGGCCAGCAGGGGGGCTTTGGAACGGAGGTGGGACGGGGTTACTCCCACGGGCGTGGCGGCCGCTCCCTCAACCGCCGCTTTACCTTTGACTTTGCTCTCCTGCTCGCTGTCGGACGGGAGGGCGCCCGTCGGCGTGGGCGGACGGAGGTTCTCCCGAGGTTCCGACCTGGCTGCGCCACATTCATCGCCGCTGACGTCTTCCTCTTTGACTAGAAAGTCACAAGCGTGCTTGCCTTTAACTTTTTGTCACCAAGCCAAAAGTGAGGCGCAAGGAAACAAATGGTGCAGTTGAGAGATCCTACCTTTGGGCGACGGTGGCTTGGCTTCCTCCGCCTCTTCAGGACTTGGAGGTCTAAATTTAGCTTTGCTGCTCAGCTCTTCCGTGGCGGCGGCGGCGGCCCCCCCGATAAGGACCGGAGGCGGACTCGCCGCCTTGGAGTCCGTCTCTCCCTCTTCGTCCGACGAAGATGACGACGATGACGACGACGAAGAGGAGGACGAGGAGGACGAGGAGGTCTTGGTGGCGGCTTTGCCCGCGTCGTCGTCTTCCAGCTCCACCTCCGAGACCTCTTCTTCCGAGCTGAGCTCGTACTCGGAGGAGTCCGAGCTGGCCGACGAGGCGTCCGAGCTGCTCTGGGACGACTCTGCGGGAGACGATGGCGTCAGATGACACGCTGCGCGACGGCAAAGGCGCGGCATGGGGCAAAAATGAAGTACCGTCGTCGGAGGAGTCCAACGATACGCTGTCGCTGGACGAGTTTCTGTTGGCTTCCTCGTCGACGCTCTGCCAAGACAAAGAACAGGGTGGCTTCACGATTGAAGAAAGAACTCAACAAAGGTGTCGCTCCACTATAGGTGTGAGGAAATGATTTTTTCTTCCACCCCGACTGACCTCCCATCACAATCAAGACTTGAGCGCACTTACTTGACTTGGCGACAGCCTGTCACCGGGCGCCGTCTCGTCCGCTCGCTCGTCTCGGTCGCCCAGCGACTCCTCCTTGCCCGATGTGTCCGCCTCCTCCTCGCCCTCGCTGTCCAGGTCAAGCGGGCGCGAGTGTCTCCGCTTTGTCGGAACGCCGTCGCCATCCATTTTGGAGTCGTCCAACGGGAGCTCCGCCGTATCTTGATCGCGCTCTGACCAAGATCAATGACAAATGAGGAGTGCAATCATAATTCATTGACCTTCAGGATACAGTTAATTTGCCATTTTACGGAGAAAAAATCCAATCATTAGGCAAATTGAATCATTCAAATATTAAAATGATATTATTTGATCATTAATTAGCAATATTTGAATTTATTCAAAAATATATATATACAATAAATGAACAGTGATTTGAGCTATCGTAAAACAATCCAGTACAAAATGACTACCTTCATCCTCCAACTCGTCATCCACGGGAGTAGAGGGCCGCGCTCGTTTGTTCTCCCCGGCGGCGATGGCCTCTGGCGGGTCCTTCCTTTTCACCTGCGTGCCACATTCCAAAGCTTAACACCAAAGGCGAGTTTGGAAAGGAAAGGAGCCGAGCGGAGCGGAGCTTTGGCCACCTTGAAGGAGGGCAAGCGGATGGCTCCTCGCAAGCCGATGCTCAGTCCCATGCCTTCGTAACCCAAACCCTCGCCGCCTTTGTTCCAGTTCTCCAGCAGACTTGAGCCCAAAGTCTCTTTGGGTTTAGGTCGCTCTTCTTCCTTCCCCTCCGCACCTTTGATTGGAGTCGAGGGCGCCTGGGACAGGAACATTTGGAACAACGTGAGGATAGAACACGAAAATGCAGCAAAATACTTCAAAATACAGAAGAAGAAAAAGGCCACAAGTACGTCCTATTACAGTCCTCCGCGCAGTCTTCCTAATTTGAATAAAGTTGACTTTGACCTTTTGATCTGAATAAATACGGGAAACGTGTACTCTCAAGCAAACACTACAGCGGCCCCATGAGGTTAGAAAGAGCGGCTCTATTTCAGTGGAGTCACGTTTTTTAACTGATGGCCATTCATTTTGTGGTCAAAGGCCAGTTTGGGTATCGGTCGCTATAAACAGCAGTGGAAAAGAATTGTGAGTCGTTTCCCCCTTGCCCTCATCCCCTCAAGGCCAATCCAGGGAAAGCAATTTTGAAAGCGCGCCACTTACTTTTGCCGAGCGTTCCTTCTTTTCCCACCACTCATCGAAGGCCCTGAAAGCCACCACCTCCACCATTTTGCGATTGAGGTCCCTCTTCATGATGGCCTTCAATTCTTTGACAATGACCTGCAGCACCCCTTCCACGGTGGCCTTGTGGGGGTCCTCCTTTTTCGTCTCGTATCCAGGGGGAGGAACCGTGGGGTTGAACTTGGGCATGCCGGAATGCTGCCACTGATGCGGCGGCGCCCCGCCGTGCGCGCCGGCGGCGGCGGCGCCGCCCATGGATAGATGTTGGTACGACGGGGCAAAGGGCCCGGAGGCGGCGGCGCCGTCCAGGAAGTGCGGGTAGGGGTAAGGGCCGCGCGTCTGCGCCATACGGCTCAGCATCTGCTGCTGCATCTGGAAGGACATGGGCACCGTGCTCCACTGCTCCCACCGCAAACAGTTCATGAGCTCCATTTGGACCATGGGGATCATGCCGGGCGCGTAGGCGGCCGCCATGTGGGGCAGCAGGTGCGGGTGCACGGCCAGGTGAGCCGGATGGCCCGGCACGGTGCCCAGGTGGTGGTGGGCCATGGCGAAGCCCGCCTGGTGGGCCAGGTGGGAGAAGCCCGGTGGGGGCAAGGCCAGGGTCTGGATGGGGGACACGGCCGAGTTGACCACGATGCCTTTGCTACAGTCGCCGCCGGCGTTGGGCGTGCCGGGCATCTCGTCGTCAGAAATCTCCATGTCCTCTCCGGACGATTGATGACTCTGTGTGTGTGTGTGACGGAAAAGATGTCACCGCAAATCCACGACGCTGGCCTGACAATGAACGCGATGACGACGGATGGCGCTTACCGTCTCCATTTTGTCGGTGACCGCGGGCGCTCGTGGATGTTCCTCTTTGACCTGGCCGTTGCTGTCGCGCTCCAGGGGAGAACCGCTCCTCTTGACCAGCGAGGCGGTTCCGGGGACGGGCTCATCGTCGTCGTCCGAGTCCGGCAGCGGCGTGGGACTGATGTCCTCCAAGCCCGTGCTACAGGGCCGGGAGTCGGGCGCTCCGCCGCCCGTGTACGGCGGGATGGGGGAGAGCTGCGAGGACGAGGAGGAAATGGGACTGCCCTCCATTCGCACCTCAGTGTCCGAGTCTCGCTCGGCCAGGAAAGGCAGTTTAGTCCTTTTCTCCTTGAGCAGCATCTCGATGCGCGAGTCCAGGCTATTGCGCGAGTCCAGGCTATTGCGCTCGGCAGCGGCGGGCGAGCCCGGCGACGGGCAGCGCTCGGGCGTCCTCGGGGGAGGAGTGCTGGGATGGGGTCCCGGTTCTGGCGGGGGCTCGGGGACGGGAGGGGTTTCGGGTCCGTCCTTTGAGGGCAAAAGCTCAGCGGGTGCGGACAGAGGCGGCTGAGGCTGTCGCTGGTACTCGCCCTCCCTTTGGGACGGGTGATGAAACGTCGCTTCCGACGGCGGGAAAGCGGGAGGTAAGGGAGCTTGGTAAGGCGAGAAAGCCGACTTGAAGTTGGGCGTGGTGGGGGGAGGTGCCGTGTAGGAGAAAGAGGGGGTCGAATGTGCGGGTTCGGGCGGGGTGAGGTTCTGCTGATGCTGCTGCGGCTGCTGCTGCTTCGAGGGCGCATGCTCGGACGTGGCGCCGCGGTACATGTTGCTGCGGTACTGAGGCCTCTCGGGTCGGCGATTGTAGGCGTCCTGGAACTTGCTCTCGTGTCGCCGCGACTTGTAGCCTCCGGAGCTCTCCGCCCGGCCAGACTGGTACGCGGGTGTGGACTGGCGACTGGAGTAGCTGGAGTCTTGAGAGTAGGGGGTGCCCGATTGGCGCGGCGTCCCCTGGGACTGGGGCGTGTCCTGCCGAAGGCTGGAGTAGCCCGTCTCCAGGGACAGCGGCGTGGTGGAGGTGCTGCTGCCGCCGCCGCCGGGCGGCACCGGGCCCGCCGCGGCCGACAAGCTGCTCTCCGACAAGCGGCGGATGGGTTCGCATGACTTTGGAGGGGGACACAGAAAAATGGCGCTATGAAGACAACATTTGACCCAGAATTGCACGCAAAATAAAAAGCTCAGTGCGACAACAGCCAATCAGAGGCGACTTTTACCAGTAAAGCTTCAGCCAGGCTACGAGGGGAAACTTCTCTGGCTTCCTCCACGCCGACAGGCAGCGTCCGCGGCGTGTAGCTTCCATTCATCAGGAGCTGGAAGTAGCGAAGGCGATTCTCACCTGAGGAACAGTTAAGAGACAATGGACACGCCGCGGTTTAACAATGCACAACCAATGAACAAAAGGTTAAAAAAAACATTTGAGTCTTTCAAACGAGCTTAAAATGTACCGTGAATGCTGTACAGTGTGCGGAAGGCATCACAAACGTTTTTTGTTTCATGGAGGGCCGCAACAAATTCATGGAAAATCCACGGATGAGCTAAACCCTTGGAAAGTGTCAATAAATACAAGCACGCACGCACGCACGCACGCATTTCAACTCAATGCCATTTGCTGGGGGCGGGATTTGTTTACAGGGCTGAAATTAGGCCCAGTGGGGAGTCGCCGGCGCCCTCAGCCAGGGGCTTGAGGGAGCAGGGATTAGGTTCAATCAAATTCAATTAGCCCTCAGTTCCCGAGCAATGCAGGTGATCACATGACAGCTGTAAGCCAGACGCCGTCACAGGTGCGGAGTTGTTTACCTTTGGGGTCCAGTTCCACGTGGATGATGTTTCCCATCACGGAGGTGTTGTGCAGCATCTGCACGGCCGTCTTGGCGGCCTTGACGCTCTCAAAGACCACCTTGGCGATGCCCAAGTGCTTCTTGTTTTTGGGGTTGTAAAGGATCTCCACCTGCTCGATGTCGCCAAACTTCTTGCACATGTCCGTCAGGAAGCCCTCGCGGATGTTGTCGTTCAAGCGGGCGAACGTCACCTCCTTCGGGGGCACGGGGCCGATGTAATATTCGTCGATCTTCAGCGAGAGAGTGGATTTTTAGGGGACTCAACGATGCAACAGTTGGATTGGTAAGTAGAGAGCGGCTACTGTAGGTTCCCCTCTCTTGGACTAGAAAGCCCAAATAAGAGCAAGGGGGTGTGTCTGGAACTTATGACAACCCCTGCTTTCCCACCCACCTTTCACCCCAAGGGAAAGACTCGCTGTCAAGACTACCTTGAACTTGGGCACCGGCAGGTCCGTTTCTTTGTATTTGGTCCAAAGGCGACCGATCCTCGGGTCTCGGACGCTGTCCACCGGTGGCATCCCCGGGTTCTGCGGAGGAGGCGGGGAGGGAGCACATTGCTGACTGTCATCCACCCAAAGCACTATGTCACTCCGACGACAAGTAAACAAAGTCGCGTAAAGTCGCGTGAGCGATGATGGAGGCTGAGTCCGGAGGAGCGATCGGGGAGCTCGGCTGCTCGGCGGCGGCCGTCCACTTACGGGCATGTTGAAAGCATGTCCATCGTAGCGAAACAGCTTGTGAGATCCCTTCTTGAGCGCCGGGTCGATGATCAACTTGAAACTTCTCCAGTTGTGACTCCGCTTCTCCGTCGGCCCGGGGTGCCCGTCCGTGCCGTTGGCCAACGCTGAAAGCACACACACGGCAAGGCAAAGCCGAGCTAACGTGAGGCGGCGGCGGCTAAAGCACGGACGCTCGCCCGCCCGCCCGCTCGTTCCCTTTACCACCGCCGCCACCAGCCCCTTCCTCGTCCGCGGCACTTGCACTAAAATCGTTCCTTCCACATGCGTGACTTGGTGCGGCTCGCCAAGGCAATTGAGAGAAAGGTGGCGAAAGAAAAGGGGAGCTTACTTGAACTCTGCTTTCTGCCATGGTCCTCGCACAATTTGTTTCTCTCCCCCGGCTTGGACATGATTCGCCCCGATCGAGGGATCCTTTCTTGTTGAATCGCTGAGATAAAGGGGACTCGCTTTTCGCCCCGCTCACATTACATGATTTGGCTGGAAGAAGGGTGGAAGTGGCTCTTTTTTGAGCGAGAGCCCGCACATATTGTGTGGCTGCTGCTCGAGTCTGTGCTCCGGCTGCTGCTCCGGTTGCTGCTGCTGCTGTGAGGAGCTTCAGCAGGGTACGGTAGCTTCTTTCTGTCTCTCCCACAATACACCGCTTAGCTTAGCTTAGCTTAGCTTAGGCTTTGGCCCCACGTCGAAACGGCGGGCGCACTTTCGCCACGACAACTGCAACCCGCTCGTGGAATAAAGACAAAGGCGCCGTGTAACGTCATACGCTCCGTTAAAAATATACACAAACACACACACATATATATATACATATATAGTGCGCGTGTGACTTTGTCGGGAATATGTGTCTGTATTTGTCCGTGTCAGGTTGACCGTCTCTCCACTCTTTTGACGAATCTGCTTCTACTCGCATTGACCAAACGTTCGATATGAACTCGTTAGACTGTGAATCAAATCGAACGGCAATTTCCTTGTTTTGACAAAACAGCAATAGTCCAAATCTGAGAATACATTTGAAATACAGAAGGCCGTTGTTTTGAGCTGCTTACTGCATCACCCCAAAGAAATACTGGAGTGTCTTTTCCCATAGCGAACGTCAGCTGACGTCAGCCGTGTTTACGTTTCATTTGAACATTATATGTGACTTGCTTTACCAAAGAGTTTTCTTTTGACTGGCTACCAAACCAAATCAGAACCGCCAATGAAATATGAACAAAACCCATCTTGATGTAGATATTTAAATGTGACTTTGAAACTCAATAGACTTATTTATTTCGTTATTATTTATCTTTGAGGGGCAAGTAATGCGGGGTAGAATGTGGTTGCGCAAGCGCCCGTCTTATCGCTGCGTTTGTTTTCAGAATTAACCAATCCCATTCAAAGTCATGTCAAATGGGAGTCAACAAACATCTGCCACCATTTAAGCTGTCACAGTTGAACTCCAAATAAAATTCAGATGTTCTCCTGACTTTTTTTTTTTTTTTTAAGAGCACCCTCGCATTTGCATCAAAACAGACCTTTTGCAATGATGGCCAAAGTTCACAATTTGATCAGACCCTGCCAGACCCATTTTCTCCACACGAGTTTGTTCGGTTTTGTTTTTTCTTCTCCTTCTTTGTGAGACTGGCTCCTGTTTGTTCCCTTGACCAAGCAAGCCAGACATATGACTAAAGATTGTTGCCCCATATTATAGAGCCAGCATTTGCAGAAATTCTGCAGCACGTTCGATGTTGCCGTTTCCCTTTTGGCCGCCTCCCTGATCATATTTGCATATTCATTTGACATGGTTTGCGTTGGTTCTTGTCTTTGGTTAGTTGGTTTTGGTTTGGAGTTTTCTTTTTCACTGCCTGCTGATTTTTGTCTGGTTTTGCAGCGCTCAGCCACATGATCAAAAATGTGAATAAAAGCATTTGACAGAAAACTACTGTCTGACTAGTCTGAATTTGTGTCTGCAGCCGATGCCTCTAGATTGCATTGAGTTGGACAGGGTTTTCTTCTTTTTTCCAATTGCTGGAAGTTTTGTTTTGTCTAAGGCAGGCCAATAGTGTTATTTGACATTGCCTGCTGTTTTCTTCTCTCCAGTGCTCGGGCAATTGGCTGGTTAACAGCGGGCAGGCTGGCCAGCCAATCAGCGTGCAGCACCACGAGGCGCCGTCTGCTATTAGAGGGAGGCACAAGAAGTCCTTCAACACACAGCAGAGAGAGAGAGAGAGAGGGCCTGAAAGCTCTCTCTCAGCAGCCATTTTCCTGAAAAACACAGGGACTTAATGGCCTACATGGGTTTCCTTTGTTCCAAAAAGGGATCTTACACTCGATTTCCTCACCTCTCACGGACTATGATAAGATCCTAAGATTGCTTCCTTTGAAAGGGACTGAGAAGAAGGAAGAGAATGTACTGGATGTTATTACCCTGTGAACATTTTCAGCCTTTTTTCCTCTGCTCGGAATCATCCGTCTTTGTCCTAAGCCAGGCCACGTGGCACTCCCAAATAGTTTTCTCTTCTTAAAATACATGTAAATAAACTGCTTAATGACTTTGAGAGGAGGAGGAGGAGGAGCAGGAGAAACACAGTTTAACTATCTGAATGTGTAGTTGAGGCCTTGTATGAGTGGCAATGAGTAAGTCCAGTTTTTGATCATCTACCATGTTTGTAATGTGAAGAAGGCATGCAAGGTATTGCTCATTAAACGATTCTTGTCCTAAAACCAAGTAAGATTTTCTAATTTTTTTTTGGTAGCATCATTATTCAATATGCTAGCCTCGAGGTGAATACTAGAGTTGGTCGTCGGTGGCCTTGGTTACGCTTTCCCTCCCCATTGAATTCAGAACACAACTGCCTTGATGAATGGCTCTGAACATTTTCTCCCACAACAGAATCAGGTGAGATTTGCTCTGGGCACGATTGGTTTGTGCTTGCTCCCCCATTTGCCATTTAAAAGACGCAAATGACCTTGCTTCAAGGGCACATTTAATTTCCAGGTCGACAGCGTCCCTGGACAGAGAAGAAGGGAGCACGCTTGAAGATATTTACCTCAAACGGAGTGAGCAGGCCTACGTGACGCAAAAGCAGGAGGAACAATTTCAGCTCCATCTTCGGATCCTCCGACAATGTCATTAGTAAGGGTTGGGCAAAGGTCTCCTGAAAAGGAAGGAATCCATTAGGGCAAAAGGTAGCGCTCTTTCCAAACGAAAAAAAGATCAAATCATGAGTGAGTGAGTGAGTGCGTGCGTGCGTCTCGCCATTGCCCCCCCAGCCTGCGAATAACGCATCTTCAACCATCATCTGTTTGGGCAATATGCAAACCATCTCTCTCTCACTCTCCTTCAAGACGGGATAAGAAAGATCCACCTTTCAACCGTCTTCCACATGGACCGCTCGCTAAGCATCAGCGCCCGCATTCAAAGTACAAGGAAATGTTATTTGAAAAGGTAATTGATTTTCTTTTCTAGACACTTTTCATGGTTTTGCCCGTTTTTCCTTTTTTGAAATCTACATTTAGGCATTCTCATGAGAGGACAGTGAACACTTGCCAAGTGAGATTCATCAACACTTTTCCATATACAATTCATGTAACAGTACTTTTGTGAATATTGTCGACTTACAGCTGGTATTCAAAATACGTCATCCAAGCCTGTGAAACGCAAACCAATCTTAATGGGGAGAAATCTTGGCACTTTTCACTGCTTTCCCTTTGTCCAATAGTCATTTGGGTGGCTTGTAGGTTTCAAAGTGACGAGCACTTTCTCAGCTCTGCTCGCTCTCAAAATGGCTTCTCGGCGCGCGCGCGCGCGCACGCACACACACGACGCAGCAGCAGCGCTGCGTCTTGTTCTTCAGACTGGGTGGGTGAGGTCCTCCTCGAGCACGTCAGGGACGATGGGGGAGGGGAAATTCTCCACGTTCCCACTCTCAAACGGGGCGTTTTTTACTCGGCGTGTCTGTCATTTGAACAGGAATGGAATCGAGGCTTGTAAAAGATGGCGACGGTTGGCTAGGTCACACCCAAACCGGAAAGCGCTAAGGGGAGCTGTTGTGCACGTTGCCAGGGCAACACGCCTGGCCGGCTCATCGGGCTTAGCAAGCTTGCCAAATGAGGTCGGCGGCTGCAGCGGCTGTTGTTGACCGGGCTGCAAAGAAAAACAACCTATGGATGTCAACGGGCCACAAAACACAAATAGAACCAAATCCGATGCGCGTATCTGGGTGGGTGTGACTTGAAGGTCTTCTCGTTTGTGTGGCGGGCGGCCTGTTTTTCCGGTTCACCATGTTTATTTTGGGCATTCCGACACGAAGGAAGCGGATGGATCGCGCACGGACGGGGTTGTCGTTTCTCCGAGCTTCGACTTCCACCATCCCCCAGCTCGCTCACTCTCGCTCTCGCGCCCCCGCCCTCCAAATCTAACACATGCACATGCAGCAAAGAAGAAGCGTAGAGGTGAACAACACGAGCGAGCGAGCGAGTTTGTCGCCTATTGTCTTTGGGGGAGAGGAAGAAAAAGCAAAAAGCACGCGCCCATTCGTGCTGCGCCATTGAACACAAGTGGAAGGCTCGGGTGGGGTGTGCTTGGACGGCTCCCTGCGTGGCGAGGCGAACACAAGGCAATCTTTGTTGAGGATTTTCACCCAAAAGACCCGTGGTTGGATGGATGCTTTGTATGTTGACCGAATGGCTCCCTTTTAATCGATGGAGAACGTTATCATTTGAATCATCACCCCCCCCCCCCTCTCTTTTCTATTAAGCTTATTTTACGCTTTGTCACATCAATTTGTTCTTTAGTCTGACAATCGCTTTAAAAGAATCTAATGGAGCTTGCTATTCGATGTCTAAATGCTTGCATGTACGAATGTCTTTCTTTGGAAATAAACTTGTGGGTGCATGACCAAGTACTCTATATATAGCTGGGTCATGTTTCATTTTCAAATGGGACTACAGTATCTGGGTCAGTTTCAAAATGGGGACTGTAATCAAATATTTCATGCTCATTCTAATACTATTTAAATTGCAGTATTTACTCACCTTAATGACTATGTAATAACCAATGATCTAAAACGTTCTATTTTTAAATTGACTTTATGAATCAAATACATTTACAACAAACAAATGATTTATTGAGGAGAAGAATGAATTAAAAAACATCATTTTGCAGTTTTAAAAGTAAACAATAGCTCATTAAACGACTGGAATAAAGACAGGAGTGGATTGCTGCGGCCCGGTGGCCAGACGGCAAAACGCCACCATTTTGATGTCCCCAAATAGCTCAAATGGAGCCGAATGGTTGGACGTCCAAGAAGATGGTCTTCCGGATTGCATGGCAGAAAGTAAGCTGCCTCAAAAAGGAGTTCCCGCCCATGCAATGACACATTGCAGAAAAAAAGGAAGTAGGCGCGGCAGTGCGTGGCGTGGGCCGCTCCAGTGCCGGCCGTTGGTGCGCTCGGATGCTGAGCACCGGCACGCGGGCTCCAAAGGTGAGGGCCCATCTGTCGGCAGCTCCACGCCGAGCGGACTAAAGTGCTCCGACATCCACAGCGGCCCGTGTGATTTTTTTCCGCAGGCTTTCTTTGCCATGCACGGACGGCCTTGACGGAGAGTTGGTCCTGTGAGTGACGAGGAGGATGACCCAAAATAAGGATGCCGGCGGCGCTAACGGCACCGGCAAGGAGGGTGAGGAACTCAAGACGGTCATTGTGGGAGACGGCGGCTGTGGGAAAACCTCCCTTCTCATGGTGTATGCCAAAGATTACTTTCCAGAGGTGAGACCATGACAATCTGCCGCGTGCGTGCTCTAACCAGACGGGCTCGTCATGGCTGGCTCATCGGATGTAGACGCTGATAGTCACTGTCCTCCCCTTTTCACCAGAAATACGCCCCGACGGTGTTTGAAAAAGTCTCCACCACGGTGGTCCTTAGAGGAAAAGAAGTGGTGCTCAACATGTACGACACCGCAGG
This sequence comes from Syngnathus typhle, assembly GCF_033458585.1. Lineage (NCBI taxonomy): Eukaryota > Metazoa > Chordata > Actinopteri > Syngnathiformes > Syngnathidae > Syngnathus > Syngnathus typhle. The sequence goes on from NC_083749.1 coordinate 1,258,314, forward strand.
TAAGGCAAAAGTAGTCAACAAAAAGAACAAAGTTGCTTGAGGAATATCGCAGGCTGCCAATGAATGACAAGCATGACAATGCCACTTGTCGAGTTTTGCTTGATTTGGGTGTTCAAGTCCCTTCCTATTATCTGCAAAAAGTTTTATTACAGTGACCGCAAAATCAACTACTTTGAACATTTTATTTCCAATGTGAGCGGACGCGTCTGTTGCAAACGGTCGTGCCGAGAGAGAGTGACATGGTTGCCAAGAGGAAGCCGAAGCCAGGATGTGGTTTGCTTGCACGTCGCGCGTACGCTAACATCGCCCGCGTGTCATCGCACGTCTGTCGCTTTCCGAGCCTGTGGGTGGCAAGCTGGTTTTTACCGCAGGCCGCTTTGCAGTTGCACACTTGCTCAAACATGGTGCAAAATCTCATCAGTTATTCCAAAGTTGGAATTTGGTTTGAAAGTTTGCTTTTGCGGCCCATGTAAGATGACACAGCGGGCCACATCTGGCCCTCGGGCCTGGCCTTTGCCACCAGTCGGACTGCCATCAGCCGTCACGTTTGTGCTCGCAGGCCAGGAGGACTACGACAGGCTGCGCCCGCTGTCGTACACGGAGGCCCACGTGATTCTGGTGTGCTTCGACGTGACCAACCCTACCAGTTTTGACAACGTGACCATCAAGGTAAAAGGCGCCTCGCCTCGCCTCGCCTCGCGTTTACTCTTCAAACGGGAATTGCAAGTTGGGAGTGGCACACATGCACGCATTCTTTGACTTATGATTAACTTACCATTCGCTGTGGCTGGACTTTGAGCCCAAAAGCAGATTGGGAAGCCACCGCCGCCACTGCCGCCGCCTTCTCGGAAAAAAGGTGCGCTGGGGCCTTGAACCGACGTACCGGGACAAGTTGTGGCCCTGGGACACAATGAATATTCAAACAAATTCAATCGGGCTCCGCTCAGCGAAAAATGCTTTTTAGTTTTATCGAAGATTCCAAATTGCGCCGAGGTAGGAACGCGGCCAAAAAAGTCAAAAGGTGCGCATGTGCTCAGTGGCACCCGGAGGTGAAGCACTTTTGTCCGGGCGTCCCGCTCATCCTGATTGGCTGCAAGACGGACCTCAGGAAGGACAAAGAATGCTGCAGGAGGCTCAAGGCCGTCAAGCAGGCTCCCGTCACCTACACGCAGGTGACGACCCAGTGCTCCTTTCTATTTAAACGCGTGCGTATTTGAAAATGGCCTCGCAAACGATACTTCATTTAATTAGCCCTTTGGTTTATTTATTGACCTGCGGGCCGTCTGCTCATCCGGTGTGCTTTGCCTTGGGACGCAGGGCCTGGCCGCGCAGCAGCAGATGAACGCCGAGCTCTACCTGGAGTGCTCGGCAAAGTGCCAGGAGAACGTGGACGACGTGTTCCGGGAGGCGGCCAAGAAGGCTTTGGCTTTCCGCCGCAAGCAAAGACACTTCAAGCGCAAGAGGAATTGTCAAATTCTATGAGCGCACTCAGATGTGCCTTTCGTCTTAAAGTACAAGTAAATTGTACTGCACTGGATGGTGAAGCCATTTAAGCAGTTTGAAGCTTTAATCCAGTGATTCTTTTGCATACCACTAGAGGGAGCCTGCCTGCCTACCACACGCGGAGACTCTAATTTCACCTGTTCAACTTTTCACTTCTTCCCTTTTGCCAAGGAGTTTGGAGTTGAGTCGTGCGTCACTAGACCAGTGGTTCTCAATGTGTGACCCTCAGGCTCCCTCTTGTGGTGCACCAATGAATGACTGGCCAAGTCCGCTTCAGTTGTGTTTCACTTTGAATTGCATTTCATTTGAAGAGATTTTGAAGCTTACTTTTTGGGTACAACTTGAATGTATTTATCTGTTACATGCAAACATTTGAATTGAACCATTCCATAGATATATTTTCGAACCGTTTTTGCTAATAACATGTTGACTTGCAAATCTTTTCACGTCATTTGAAGACTTCTTTCTTCTTGTGTCATTTTCCCTCTCTGGTCTTCTCCGAATTGGAAAGCAAACAGCCAAAACGCTTTGAATGTGCAAGAATGAAATTGTCGGCCTTGCCTTCTTTTGCGGTTGTGCACACAAAGAAAAAGTTGAACGTACCTTTGAATGCAGCGCCCGAGCGAGAGTGTGAGCAAAACGCAACCTCCACTCGGCCTTCATGATCTCCGCTGTGCGTCCTCCTCGTGACGTCTGGTACACAAACACAAACGTGTGATTGGCAATCAATCAGTCACATATCAACCAATGAGCCCTCGCGCTCCTACCTGAGGTTGGGTCGGAAGGGCAAATCCAAGCTGGCTGAGCGGCAAGAAAGACACCTTTGCATGAACTCAAGTTAGAAAGATTTAATTTGCTGCGCGTAATTAGGGCAAAGAGTCCAGTCCCTTCCTTGTCGTGCGTGTCCGTACGTGACGGCGTTTCAGAGCGCTGCCGTCCGTCTCAAGGGAAAGAAAATCAAATGTGCAACATGACATCATCACAATGATGCCTTCAAGTGGTGACCCCTTGACACAATTCAAACAAACACATCCATCGTGCCGACAACATAAACGCTGTGCGGTTTGTTGAAATGACTTGGAGCGAGAGAAACCTTTAGTGGAGTACAGCAAACCCCCAAAACATACGAAGGAAAATCCCGGAAAAAAATGGAAAAATACCAATCACTGTCACAAGTTAGCACGGGAGCGCTACTTCAATAGAAATGAAGCTACCTTCGTTCATTTCTGCTCATCCCGATAGGTTCAAAAGAATACAAACACGACGATCACATTATTCCATCAAACTTAAGTTAGGAAGGTAAAAGGTTTCATGTAATAAAGTGACATTGAATTTTCTGTAGGATTGGGACCTTCACCAAAAAAATATGTGGGGGTTCACCGTACGTACGCCCTGGAGGGAGACACATCTCGGTCTGGGTGCGGAGGCTACAGGAAAGGCGCACAATGAGTGGACGTGACAAAGTTGGGGTCCGTCTGCTCCTTGCATATGTCCATTAGTGCACAACAAACAGTCAAGCGTGTGCTTGGTATGCACGCCACGGAGCAGCGAGGAGGATGTCGGTCGGCCAGGGGCCGGGACTCCAACGCACCTGAGAGAAAGAGCGAGAAAATCCACAGTACGCCCGCGTGCTAAATCCGGCCGGCCTTGAGTCGATCGACTTCCCCAGAAGAGCAAAAAAAAAAAACAACCCCCAAAAAATCCAATTGTGCGCAATGTCTCAGTTGCTTTTTTTGACACTGTCCTGCTTGTTGTGCACTTTTTGCTGGACTACTTTTAACGTGGTCAGGAAGTTACCCAGGAACAGGACCAGGAACGTAAGAGCCAACATGAACACCTGAAAGACAAATGGCAACAACTGTCGGGGAAGTGGGCCGGCCATTTTGGTGTGAAGCGGCCATCTTGGGCAAATTCCAGCAACTCGGGACTTTCGCAAACATTGCCAAGCACCCATGGAAGCGCGCGACGGACGGCGCTCGGCTCGGCTCGGGTCGGGTCGGAGACCAGCCTCACCTGCCACTCCTTGCAATCGTCGTGTCCCGCCAAGCGAAACAAGCTCACGCAATTATACAGCTGCCAAAACTGAACAAGGGAAAAAAGAAAAAAACAAAGCGTGATTGATGGGCGCGTCCTTTCGGCCAGGTGAATACGGTCAAAAGGTCCGACTCACGTGTCCGAAAAAAAGGAAGGGCAAAAGGAAAGTGAGGCCTCTCCACATCCACGACTGAAATCCCTCTGCAGACACACAAAGGATGTCGGTGTCGCCAGCTGCCTCCACCAACCAACCGCAGCTCCGTTTCTTTTCCATGTCGCCGCTGGGCTCAAAGGGGAGCGCGAGCCGGGCGCCACTCACCCACGGTGAGGTCCAGCTGATTCCTCTCCCCCAAAGCCCGCAGTCTGTACAAGCAGCCACTTTGGTAGTAGTACTGGAGGAACTGCACAAAACCTGCACACAAGAAATGAAGCGATAGTTTTCAAACAATGACGTCAAATATAGGCGGAGGGATTCTCAAGCGGTGACACTCGGGCTTCCTCCAGCGGCTGACCGGCCGATGAATGGGCCGCCCAACGCTGCTTCAATGGAACCAAGCAAATTGTGGCACTTACTCTGATAGATGGAGAAAGCCAGGAACTGACTTCGGAACCTCTGATACGTGGGACCCTCCGGCCTGGGAGCAAACCACATGGCGTTTGCGCAAGATTTCGTGAACACCACGCAACTCATCGCCGTTTGGACTTTTCCAGAGCTTCCTACTCACCAGGTGAGCATCACGCCGGACAGGAAGGTGGACACGTAATGATGAGACACCCACCAGCCTTTAATCCTGACACACAACAAGCACAGCGGTCGGTCGGACAGACAGACGCTTACGGCGCTGCGAGAAGAACGGCGTGGCGACCCGACTGACCTGGACCCGTTGCTCATGAGGATGCTTTCTCGTATTGTCAACGTGCAATAGTACCACACCAGCAAAAAGTTGAAAATTTCATCTGTGACACTGACACAATAGTTACAACAATTCATTCATTCATTCATTTGGGGGGCACAACTGCGGATATATAAAAAAAAAAAAAAAAAATCTGAATATTGCCTGATTAAATAAAGTCCAGACGCGCATGAATAACTGTGACGTCAACGTGGACGCTAAGCGTTGAAAAGGGTCCCTCCCCGGTCGTGGCTCACCGATAGTTGAGGAGGAAGAGGCACGTGATGGCCCCGAACATGAGGATGATGGTCATGTACAGCTTGAACTTTTCATACTCGTCCTTGTAGGCGAACCTGCGGCAAATAGCAGAGCAGACCGTGACGTGCGGCCGCCAAAGGTGACGACGCGCAGGCCGGCCAGCCAGAGAGGCTCCTACTTGGCCTGGTTGCTGAGGAGCGTCACGTTCACGTTGCCCAGGACCAAGTTCAGGTACAGTCTGACAGACAGACAAACAAAAAGACTTTTGGCATCAGGTGCACATTTGCTTCCCTTGACCTAGTGAGAAATGTGGACAAATCAAGGGGGGGACTGACCCATTTTTCTTTGGTAAATATGCTTCCATGTCAAAGAAGACATTTTCTTTCTCTTTGATTTGGCATTGGATGTCGGCAATCACTTGCGTCTGTTTGTCGTCGCAGCCTTGCAAGCATCTGCAACAAAGTCAGACACCCGAGATGCTGAGCGCTTCCATGGGCCTCCATGGTTCGACCGCTCAAGCAATTTCCTACTTGGTTAAGCTGCAGTGGAGCTCATTCAGACGTTTCCTTTGTTTCCCAATGGCGCTGCTGCATGTGGTTTGAAGATTGGTCAGCTCCTCCAATTTTTGCCTGTACAGTTTGTGAGTTTCCTGTAATTGTACACAAAGCAGAAAAAAATACCATTGGCGTTCACAGATGATTTAGAGTCTTGCTAAAAGCACCATGCATTGTTTTAGAGAATGCCAGGAAGTTGGGTTACCCGGATTCGAACCCAAACCAGCTCGGTTGCGATGCAGACGTGCCAACCACTAGCGCACCACATGTCGTTGGACGAAACCATGGCCGGATGCGCTTTCCTTAAACTATATATGTCAATATTACTTGCGTTGTCTTTGTCGGTGTGGAACAGTTAGCGGTCTTGTGTTCTTTTGGTGAGCCAAAAGTACACTTGCTCCCGATTAGCCAGCTAACGTGAGCTAGCTTGCGCGTGCTAACGATGCATTCAGGGACTGTGGAAGACTTCCCACTCGTGAAGGAAACAGGTCGACGAACGCATATCCTAAACTTAAAAAACAAAAACCCGTGCAGAACTACTGCTACTGCTGCTAATAAAGCGCAACGATGATGTGTCGTGAGGTTCATTTAGCGTCAGGGCTCATTTTGCAGGCGGTTCCTTTCGGGCTGCAAATGTCGGCCGTGAAGTAGACAAACACCGGCTGGTGATTTAAGGCTATTTCCCCGTGACAACTTGCTCCAAAGTGGCTTTTAGTGACGATTGGCAATGGCAAGCACCGGCTCGGAACCTCTAGCTCCAAGTCCAGGTCCAGTTCCAGTGCAGCAGGAGCTAGCTGTCAGTGTCAGCCACCGCATGACGTAGCGGCTTAGACCTCCTCGCCGATTAACGACGCTATCTAAAACTAAAAGAAAAAGACAAGTGACCTGCAATTGTTGATGTTCCTCGTCGATTTCTTGCCACTCCGCCTGGAACTTGGCTATGGACATGGTGCCAATGTGGAGAAAAGAGGATGAGCAGCAGATAGGACAAAAGCTGCTGCTGTTGGATGGATGAGCGTCCGTCCACTCAGGCGTGCTTTCATTGGGCCAACCTGCGCATGCGCATATTGCCGCAGACCAGGACGCTTCTGAGCATGCGCACAACCTCGGAGCGCAACTAACTTGTGTCGCAGTCATCAAATAAGTTCACTTCAAAATCAAATTGCCACGAAAAACATAAAACGTGAATGATTTGAAAAATCTTTTTTTTTTTAAAGCGCACAATCATTGCAAACTCTTGACGCAATTCTGTTGCTGGGATACAAGGAATGTCCTCCCGGCTCCAAACAAGCTTGCAGAGAAAAAAAGGTGGACCAACCAACCCAAATCGAGGTACATTTGGTTGTTTTGACTTAGTGGAGAAAACTAGAGACTGTAAGGTGCGAGGTAAAATAACGGTGGTTAGCGCAGTCCTCAAGTTGCGTGTTCGAATCTTCGCATACTTTTTGAAAAAGTGTCTATCCGTTCATCTTCTTTTGCTTCTGATCCGTAGTCTATCTGCAAATCTGGACGAAAGAAGGCTGATTTCCGAATAGTCCTTTGTCCTCCGCTCAATCATCATGTTATGCGCCTTTGTAGCAGCATGCCATTCCCGAAAGCAGTTGGAATCAACCCGTCCCGTTCAGCCGCGCTGCAAAATAAGTCCAGCAAATGCGGAACGCGCGCGACGGTTTTCTCCGTCAACGGAGACGAATACACCGGCGAGTGGCTCAACGACAAGAAGCACGGTGCGCTGCGCTGCAAGAGTCAGGAATGAAGTAAAGGCTGACTGACCAAAGTGGCTTGCCTTGCAACCATATTCCAGGGAGGGGCATTCAGGTGTGGAAGAAGTCCGGGACCCTTTACAATGGCGAGTGGAAGATGGGAAAACGCCACGGATACGGCACCTGCAGTGTACTCGGAGCGAACGCCCAAAAGTACTGCGGTCAATGGATTAACGGGAAGAAGCATGTGCGTCATGTATTTGCTCACAATATTGGTGGATCTTTTTTCTCTCCCAGAGATTTGTATGGCGCTGCTTCTTTCCTTAGGGTCACGGTATTTACTTTTACGACAATTGCGCGACGTACGAGGGCCAGTGGAGCGAGGGCCAGCGGAGCGGTTGGGGGACGATGTTCTTTGACGACGGCGACGTCTACGAGGGAGAGTGGATGAAGGATAAGGAGCATGGACTCGGCATCCGTCGCTATGGTAACACCGCTTCTTTTTCACGACACGTTTTGATTCCCGCAATACCTATAAAGCACCACGAGGGGGCAGTATCGATGCGGGTTGCGTTTCAAGGTTAGCGTCGGCACACTTCTCGGCCGTGTGTCTCCAGCAAACGGCAACTGGTACGAAGGTTCCTGGAGAGAGGGCAAGAAAAGCGGCATGGGGAAATTGTTCTACTGTGACAAAGGGCAGCTGTACCGGGGCCTCTGGGTGCGAGGGGAACCCAGATGCGGGACCGTGGAGGACTTGCGGCCCGCAAACTCTCCCATTCCACAGGTACGATGAAGACAAAAAGCTCACGACTGACTTTTGTCGTACGCGCCAAAAGTAGCTCCAATCACGAGTTAATTGTTGACTTCAAGCTGTGTAACTCAGCGCATTTTTCTCCCTCTTAGGTCAAACTAGTGGATGTGCAGATGGTTCTGCAAGAAGCCCAGCGGGCTCACTTTGATTGTTGAGGTCTGAAAGAAACTTTGGTTCCAAAACAAATTCAACTCATTTGTATGATTTTCCTAAGAGGCACTGGAGCGGCTGCTTTATTTTTCCCGGTGCTCAAAATCAGCCGGAAGACATTTCCAGTCGCTTGGACACACCAACACTATCAGACTGTTACACATTTGGAGGGAAAAAAAAAAGTCCAGTGTAAAAAGTGGCGCTGACCCCAAGTGGTAGAGGTCCCTTTTTTCTTTTGGGCCCATCGAGCCAGATGAGATGTACAAATAAAACAGTCATCAAAACGACAATAAAGTCCAAGTGCAATTTAAAACCGATTCATTATCACGCCTAATTGAAAAGCAGCAGGCAAGAGTTCGTTCCAGTGATTTAGGAGAAAAGAACCCCAAAAAAAATCACAGTTAAGACTTGAAATTTCAAGTTTGGGGTAATCTGCCAATTCAAGATTCTTCAAATGAGGTCCGTCACAACACAGCCGAGAGCTCATGAAGGAAAGGCGCCGTCCGTCTTTCTCAAGTGGGGGCAAAAGACACTAACGCGTCTCTACAAAGTTCTCATGTGCTTTGAGAAAGATCTTTTTGTCCCCAGTTGAGTTGGACAATCGTACAAATAATACCAATATTTGGATCAGCTCCGTTTTGCTCCTCTTATTTATTGTGTTATCTGTTTATTTATTATTTATTCATCACTCTTACTATTGATTGTTTGAATTTTTTGCCTTCTTGTTTTTATATTGTGTCGCGTACTTGTATGTCTATCGTGTTATGTGTCTCGTCACCGTGGGATAGAGAAAAACGTAATTTCGGTCTCTTTGTGTGTTGTGACGTGGAGAGATTGACAATAAAGCTGACTTTGACTTTGACTTTGACTTTGAAACAGTCTCGAAATCCTAAATCCGTGTCCTATTTAGCTGGCAGTTCCCTCACTCACGCACATCTTACGGGAAATGCGAGCTGGGCGAATGTAAAATGGACTCGCCTCGATTGTCCAGCTGGTTCTGCAGCCTGGTGAGGTTGGAGAGCTCCTCCAGCTCCTGGAACTGCCGGTCCGTCTTGTGGCTGACCAGCGAGCGGTAGAAATGCACGGCGAAGACGATGAACACCAAGCCGAAGGGGACCATGATGGACGTGGAGGTGATGGCGGCGGCCACGCCGGCCGACACCGTGTCGTTGCCCGGCTTGCTCGGCTTGACGGGCAGGAACTTGACCCAGCAGAGGAGCACCACCTCGGCCAGGAAGAGGAGCGTGCCGATGACGGTGGAGAAGGCCCAGGCCAGCTCAATGTGGAGGTGCATGCGCTCGTGCGGCGACTCGCTCACCGAGTTGATGTTGTGCACGTTGCTGACCGCCTCGATGTTGGGCAGGATGCAGGTGCTGACCATCAGGGCGAAAAGATGCACGGCCACCAGCACGGTGGTGCACGCGCTGAAGGCGATCAGCAGGGCGGGAGGGTACGGGTAGCTGTTGTCCAGCTGCACTTCCACCATGGCCACCTGAATACGGAGCCGGAACACATCATTCAAACAGTTGGGAGGGCGCACGAGCCAACTTTGGCATTTGGACGAGCGAGCCCTCCGAACTCTGCCTAGCAACAAACATGAACTTTGACCGGGCAGAAGAATCTCAGCTATTCCCGTGCATAGATGTGATGCAATTACTGACTTGGCATGACAAGAATCATGGAATACGTCACCATAGCGAAGCCGGAGAGCAGAGCCGAGGTCCGGCTGGAAGCTTTGAGTTTGGCCCGGCTCAGGTAGAGCTTCCTCCAGGACAGAGCTTGCAAGGAATGCTCGCTGATGCTCATGTTGCGCATTAAGGTCACAGCGCCGCCGGCTCGTTACTCTTCCGAACAACACTTATCGAGGAGCATCCTCACATCAAGTGGGCCCAACATAAACATTGGCTAATGAGAAGTAGCGGAACAGCGTTTACCGTCAGCTGTCTCGTGCTGCGCTCTGGCTCTACGTTACCCACAAGTCTTTGCGAACAACAAGGACGTGACTTTTTTTTTTTTTTTCATTTATACTTTGGCGTCATCAACAGTTTAAGGAACTGTGAAGAAAGACGTATTACCGTTTTCTGTCAAAGCCACGGTCTTTTTAAAAAAAATATATATATATGATTGTTCAGTCCGTGGTAAAAAACTTTTGGTGTCACGTGACTGCGCTCGGCCAACGGAAATAGCGCTCATCTTCCTTCGGCCAATCGAGCGAGCGCGTTTACGCCGTCCCGGAAGTCGTGATGTGCTTTCCAAGTCAAAACAAGGAACCTTGGCAAGAATGCGCGCGCACGCTCGGTACTATTTAAATGAGAGGTCAAGCTCTGTGTGTTTCATTCATAAAATTCTTTTCATGCAGAGCACCTTGATCTACTTTTTTATTTGAAAAGTGATCTATAAATAAAGTATTGTTCATTGTAGAAAAGCCAAAGCGTCTTTCACAGTCCGCCCTTCTCCTCCAGTTTCCGGAAGAGCTCCAGGCTGCGGAGGCGCGACTGCTTCTCGCCGTTCTTCCAAAGGATAAGCTGGTGGTCGGCCGAGCACGTCAGCAGGCCGTTCTCCGGCAAGGCCACAAACATCTGAGCGACGACGAGACGAGGACCGACCGCGTTTGTTAGGTGGTTTTCGATTAGTTTGGCAATTTTCGGGAACCTTGGCTCACGTGCCAAGAAGACACACCTGGACTGCACCCGAGTGTCCAATCAGGTCGCCCGTCAACTCCAGCGTCTTGCTGGGCGCCACGTCCGAGGTCTTCTTTGACGGCGGACACGCCTGCCGGCTGGAGCGCCCCAAGGTCCACATTCCAAAGAAGCCTGAAAGGAACAAATGCGGACTATTGCAGGAGCCACATTTCATGATGAAGAGAGAAAATGTGACCTGGAGAGGCGGGTTCTCCGGCTAAAGGCAGCTCTCGTATCTCCCACATCCTCACGCTGCCGTCCTCCGAGCACGACATCAGCTCGCTGAAACCAAAAGGACAGCCGAGTCGCAAAAATAAAAGTAAAAAAAAGGCGCTTTCTGCGTGTGTGTGACTTTGGGCCTCAGCGACCTGTCAGAGGGCATGGAGATGTGCAGCACGTCCGAGTCGTGGGCGCGCTTCCGGTACGCCGCCGCCGTCTTGCTGGCCAGGTCGAACACGTACACGCCGCTGCCCACCGCCGCCGCCACGAGCTGCAAACCATCATCACAAAGAGGAGATCGTTTTGAAGAATAGCTTGTTAATTCTGCGTGACGACGTGTAACTGACGTTTCTGTTGGAGGCAAGGTGCTGAATGGACATCTCGCTGGTTTTGGGCCCGCCCGTTTGGAGGTGGGACTGCTCGGCCTGGTTCTGAGGCTCCTCCCACAGAATGTGCTGATAGGCCAGCATGCTGCAGTCCAGCGCGTCCCACACAATCAGCTCGCCCGCGTGCGAGCCGCTGGCAAAGGCGGCGTCTAAGGAAAAACACTGTTGGGGGGAGGCGGCTCAGCTGATAGGGGGGGGGGGGGGGGGGGGCAGTTCATTACTGACCGTCGACGTTGATCAGGGCGCGGATTTGGTCCTGATGGTCGGCCAGGCAACGAACCTCCATCAAAGCGAGGGTGTCGCCGCTCGCCATCAGCTTGTAGATGACTGACAGCATACAATGACTTTTTTTGCTCGAAATTGCTTTTGCATACGGTAAAAGGTCAATTTAAATCAAACGTAGCTCAAAGCACACAGAGCAGAAATGGGCCTACCGATGGTTTTGTCCACGGCGGCGGCCACGCGCTTCTCGGGCAGCTGGATGAGCAAGGTGATTCCTGTCCAAAGGCAGAAGAGACGGCCGGCCAAGATGAGCGCCGGCTACGGCAAATGGCAACGGCCGCAAAGGTGCTTCGGAGGCTGGCCTGTGTCGCTGCGGCGCTCTTTCAGACACTGCAGACGGAAGTGGCGGCTCCACACGCACAACTGCTGGCCGCCTGAGATCCACGCGCTCATGCCATCCAGCACCAGGATGCACTGCCACACAAATTGGGACTTTTGCCATGACTGACTGGTGATTAACCACGCTTGTGCCACACTGACCTTGACAGAGGACTGCAGGTCCAGAACGGTGTGCAGTCTGTTGCCGGTGTCGGGGTCCCACAACTGTCGGAGTTAAGGACACTCCGAAACAAACCCTTTGGCGCCCCCTAGTGACGACCGCGAGGATACGCTGACGCTGCGGTCCGAAGAGGCGGTGATGAGGCGGACGTCGCCGCAGCGCAAGACGGCCATGGCGGTGATCTGCCGGGAGTGACCCCGAAGCTCTTGCACACGCTCTCCCGTCTGAAAATGGACCCGCGGCAATTTGACATGGCCATGCGAAGGAAGCGGCTGACAATGACTGGCAGATTTTGACGGCAGGGCTCCGTCCCCGTCCCCTTTCTCTTTCCATTACCTCCACGTTCCAGACCAGCACCAGGCCATCGTCTCCGGCCGACGCACATCTAGCAAAACGCAAAAGACGGTCAACATTATTTTTCGTCAGGTCATTTTCACCTGAGAGGTCATCACAATAGGTGTGCGTGTGTGACCGTGTTCCACTTTGTCGGCCCCGGCCAGCGCTTCACACCAATGCGATAGGACAGAAATCACGACAATACATGAAAAGCAATCATGGATTTTTTTTCTCGACACCTGGGGAAGCGTGAAGGCACACGCACACACACACACACGCAATAACAAGGCCGATGCCGCCCCTGCTGCTGCTGCCGCTGCCGCTGCCGCTGCCGGTGCTGCTGGTGATCTTGTCATGCTCTACTACTTCTCTGCAGTGAGTCTCCCCTGTCAATCAACGTAAGGGATGGAGTGGTTGAGGGTGTGTGTGAGCGGGGGTGACTCGCTTACCTGAAGTCATCAATCTGCACCAGAAATCGAACAATGTCAAAATGTCCTTTCAGCACCTGCAGCTCAGTGAAGCAGTTTTTGGGCTGTTCCTCGCCGATGCACAGCACTCCGCTTTTCTGCAGATGTAAGGACTTTCTTTTTAATCCATCCATCCATCCATCCATCCATCCATCCATCCATCCATCCATCCATTATCTGAACCGCTTATCCTCACGAGAAAAGGTTAAAACGTACACTTTGAGCTCCACCACTTTAATTTGTCAATTTTTGCTCATGTTTACCTTGTCATCATCTACATATCATTTTTAACGTGTGTAATACTTGGACCTCTATTAATTGTGTTGATAATGTCTACAACTACTTTTGTATTAAAATCAATCAATCAATCAATCAATGTGTGACGTTCACGTAACATCTCACCTCCACGGAGCTTTGAGCTTCACGGCCGCCAAAAATCCACCGAAGCATGACTGCTGTGTTTTTAGCGGATGTCGTTAGCTGCGGGGATGAAGATGGAATGAGCTAGACTCGCATTTAGGGCATCAATGAAATCACGGACCTTAAACGTTTAGTTAAAGCAAAACATCTAACACTATCTTGTTGTGCCGCGTTTCAGGGCCTTTTGGCTTACCGGTCATCGGTCATCAATGTGACTCGCTTATTTCAAGGTTAGCTTCATAAATCCCACCTAGAGAGACGATTCGGCTCGTTAGTATGACGGTAAGGAAGCTTTTAAAAGGAGAACTTGAGCTCCAGATACGAGCACAACAAATCAGCCATATGACTTAACTACGGAAGCCTGTGGTGGACAAAATTTAACCCTTACGCTGACACAAATGCCGCAGAGGAAAAGATTTTAACACGTCACTTAAGAACAACACTACAGATTATTCTATTATTGTATTTATTTTATACTTTGAGTAGGGATAATATTTGAAAACAATGACTTTTGCAGAGCGTGATGTTTCGATTTCAGACGAAAGCACTGCTAGTCATTCTGCTAGTAAGCAGTAGGTGGCACTACGTGCCAATTTTACAATTCTAAAATTGTACACCCGACGTCACATTTGTTCTTTACTTGCAGGTGACAAAACCTTCAATGAGACTAAAAATCAACAAATGTGACGTGGGAAGTGCCAGCGATCACTTTCTCTGGACAATTGCAACTTTTACCGTTGAAATGGGTTGTTTGTCTCTCCACATTTGTCTCTCTTCAATCCGCCCGCCCGCCCGCCCACACGCTCACTCGGCCGCGCCAAGCCTGTGCGTGACCTTCACGGAGGCTCAGATGCTGATTCGTGATTTAGTGTCGATCCACCGCGCTTGTCAGGGCAGGCTCGTGAGGTGGGTGCCTTCCTTCCACGCGCTAATAGAAAAGCTCAAGGGCGTGCTTTGCTCAAAAGGAGGACGACGAGGAGGAGGAGAGCATTTGAAAATGAGGGACGAGAAGAAGAAATCTCGCGTGGACACGGGCCGTATAGGTTTCGCATGATTTGAACTCCATACTTTTAATTGATTGTTGTTTTATTTCTTTTTCATCGGCTCAAGATTGTGCACCAGAAAATATGTATTCTATTTTCTTCATAGAAAATATGAAGAAATTTAAATTCATTTAAATTTTAAATGGATCTAGTTGGATTCATTACTAATCTTGTTTGTAAAATATGAGCATCAGAAAATATTGAAAAATCTTTTTAATAGACGATGTGAGAAGAAGCAGTTCAGATAATGGATGGATGATGGGTAATTGCAAACAGCTTTTCTATGATTTGTGTCATAATAAACCCAATAAAAATGCACAGGTAGAAAAGAATGAAACAATAACAGAATCACGTGATGTGTCGTTTCTAATTCTGTCCAATCATGTGATTGAAATTATCGATCAAAACATGTCCATGAAACACCCACCCCACCCCAAATGGCCGCCACCCCACCATCGTCATCACCAGCACACCTGACTGACAGTCCCTTTCTTCAGCTTTGTTCTTTTTCTTTTTTCAGCCATAGTGCCAAAAGTCCACTTTGAAGTCAATAAGTTAGAATGAGCTCAAGATAATAAATAAGCACAAGGGCAAAATGATTGAGCTGTGAAAATCAAAGCTAGACTGAATAAATAAGTCAATAAATAAAGACATTCTTGAATGTGGAGGCTCACGACTTGAAGCGGCACCAAAACATCCATGTGCATGTTTTGGAAATCCTTTCAGGCCTGACTCGTCTAAACAGGCCATTTGGATAAATACTGCCTTTGTGGAATAGGAATTCAGCAGCCACATGCAGCCGCCGTTTTGCCCCATCTCGGACGGCGGCCATTTTGTCAAATGACATCACGGTTGCCCGAGGCTCAGGTCACGACCAAGCAGAAAGCGGATTGCAAATGTCACGCACTTCAAGTCGGAAAAGAGGCGAGCTGTGATTGGTCGTGCCCTGAGCCGGCCGGGGTGATCTCCATTTTAGTGGAGTGCAACACATTTGCTTTCAACAAATTGTTTGACTTGACTTCTTCCCCTTTAAGCACAAGTAGCAATTTGAGACCGGAGAAAAGACTTTTCCTGACCTTTGTGACCATCAGCAACTCTGAATGTGGATGGAGTAGAACTGCACATTGGTGGGAGAAGAAAAAGTACCATATACCATCTTTTTTTTCTTTTGGGGGGGGGCTCTTCTTTCAGCATTGACACAGGAATCGGCCAACATCCGAGCGGTGGCATCAGGTGAAGCTCATGGACACTGTGTGCTCCAGAGCCTTCCGGCGGAGCGAGGCGATGCTCGTGCCCCGCCACATGTCACTGTCTGGCGGAGACGCGCACAGCTGCGGCGAGACGCTCACGTTGCCGGCGAAGGGGGACTGGTACAGGTGAGACTGCAGCCCGCCGCCACCGCCCGACATGTTGGACAGCCCCATGGAGGTGGGCGGCGGAGGCGGCGGCGGCTGGAGGCCGCCGCACTGAGAGTGGCCCAGGGATTGAGCCATAGGCGGCTGGCGGCCCCCCAAGGCCGGAGGCAGCTGCAGCTGGGACATATTGGCGGGGCCCCAGCGCCCGTCGTTGGCGTGGAAGGAGCACAGGCCGTCGCCCATGGCCGCCGCTGCAGCCGCTGCCGCCGCCGCCGCCGCCGCCGAGGTGAACTGCTGCAGGCCGTGATGACTGTGCAGCAGCGTGCCCGGGGCCCGGAACACGTTGGTGCTCTTCTTGCGCTTTTTCCACTTGGCCCGGCGGTTCTGGAACCACACCTGCACGTGGGTCAACGAGAGCATGTCACAGACAGATATGTATGAGCAAAAAAAGAAATCAATAAAAATCAGTCGTGGGCAGGAGACTATTTCAGTGAGCACTTAAATGTTGTCAATGGGAAAAGGCTGTGAGTTTATTTATTTAGGAGTAGCAGGAATGTTTTTTCATGACGTTGATGGGCTTTTGGTTCTGATCTAAATCAGTGTTGGTTTTCAAAAATTCTTTGTGCCTCATCCAAATGAATCAGACTGAAATGTTCATTTCATCCATTTGGGATCTTGTTAGCAAATGCTAGCTCGTTAGCTCGGTGTGACGGCTAGCCTTGAACTTTGTTAATTGCTACATACAAAAGGTTCCACCCCGAAATAGTTGCACTGTAATAAAACGTATATTATGTAAAAAAAAAAAAAAAAAAAAAAAAAAAAAAAGGGCAACTATTCACTCGACACACGAGATTTGGATATAAATCTAAAATGATCTGGAAATGATTGCATGTTGTTAACATATTTCACAGATGCACTTTTGTGTGTTGCTTTGAAAGTACACACTTGGGATTTCCCTTAAACATTTGTCTTTGTCGAGGTTTTCCCTCTCCAAACGACAATTTGGGGGGGGATCAATTATGTTACTGATGACGTTTATAATTTGCGTCACCCGAAGCAAGCGCACTCGCCTTTACAAAGCACTTTCGTTACTGTTTTAACTGATATTTTCTTTTCCCTTGTTTGTTATTTGAACATTTCGACCAATTTGAACGAATGATTCATTATTTATGAGCACTATTTTATTTTGAAAAGCAGCCAATTGCACCCACATAATCAATTGAACACATTTTCATTTGTCTTTCTTTGCGGTTTGCGCACCCAATCGAGGAGAAATAATTGGGTTTGCAATAAGGCCAAATCGTCTGTTTTCACAACGGGGTCACTAGCGGAGGATTTTGAAAGAAAGCAAGAGAAAAATGCCTGTCTATCCGTGCACGATAATGAGTTCCGAAATGAAAGTGAGGCATATTGTGTGGCGTTAACGCGGAGGAAAAGCACCGGTGACAAATGGTGATGAGGTTATTTCCCGACTCGTCGTCACAAGATGGATGGAGGCGACATTTGCGTGGAAAGCATAACATAACAATCAAACAAATCGACATGGACGCAGATATCGTTTGCTATTCACAAGAATGGCAAACAAGTCAAAGTAATAGTCAAATGACGCTCGCCTCGTCGATGGGATGAGCATCATTTGACTCTTTATCATTTCATGCAAATTGCCGTCCGATTGCCCACACCGTCATAAAAAGAACAATAAAATGGATGAGGATGATGATCATGATACTAAAACCGGCGAGGCCCCTTTGGCTTGGCTTTAAGGATATTCTGATCGATTCTATTGTTCGTACATTGACGTGCGTCTTAGATATTTTTACGCAGCCATATAATTGTTAAACAACAGTAATCGCAATAATAATACATTGGAATAAGCATGAAAGCATCATTTCTGCGCCACGTGGTGTTTACTATTTATTTGAACCCAAAATACGCGCATGTACAGGCTTTAAAATAGAATCGGGACTTAATCAAAGTGATGTTTATGAAATACCTTTTGCAAAGATCTGCGTTTTAATCCTTTCAAATTTTCTTGACCAAAATGAAATAACTCATCTCGTTTCTTTTCAAATGATTTGATGCCGATTTGACAGAATAGGCAATCTTTTCAAAAGGAGAGCACATTTTTTCATTTCAAAACTATTTTGTTTTGGCACGTTAGTTAAGTGTGTCTTTTCTTCAATTTAAAGCACCGCACCAGATTTATTTGGCTTTGGAAATAAATGACGAGACAAAAAGATATGATTTTTTTGTTTTCGCTCTGCAAATGTTGATCCTAAATGACGATTGCATTTTGTCAACAAAAATGTTCCTTTTTCTCAAACGGCAGAATGGGCAATTTGACACAATGCATTTGTGTGAAGACCTGCCGCGCGCGCGCGCGCTCACACCATTTTGGTTTCCGGAACGCATGACTCAACTGAGTTAATTGTCCATTATGACAATGGCGTTGCAATACCTGCACTCTGGACTCGGTCAGGCCGATCCTAAGGGCAAGCTCTTCCCGCATGAAGATGTCCGGGTAGTGCGTCTTGGCGAAACTCCTCTCCAGCTCGTTCAGCTGCGCCGGCGTGAAGCGGGTCCGGTGCCGCTTCTGCTTCTGGGCCTGCTGCTGCTGCTGGTTCTGATTCGGTTGTTGCTGCTGACCTCCGTTGCCGCCATTCTGCTGCTTATCCTGCTCCTTGATCACCTGCACCGGGTTTGGCCCTCCCCCGACTCCTCCTGCCGGCCCGGAGGAGGTGATGTCGTCGGCGGGGAGTATGGTGGCGCCGTTTACGCCGTCCGGGCCCGAGCCCGGGCCCAGGGCGCCCGGGCCCAGCTCAGTGGAGTGTCCCGGGTCCTCTCCGCTTCCGGACAACCTGCACTTTAAAGCCTCGCGGTGGCCCAGGAGCTCGGCCGCATCTTTCATCCCTGTGCACGTGCAAAAACCAAACCCAAAACATCTTCATTTCACATCGAGCCGGCCGCACGCGCATTTTCTAGTACTTTGTGTCCATTTGAGCTCAGCTCAGGGGATTTCCTGAGCTTGGCAACACCCGAGATGACTTTGAAACAAAAAGCCGTGGAAAAAAGAAACAAAAACAAAAACACATCGATTAGATGTTTTTAATCCAATTAAAATACAGCTAACCTATTTGAGTACAAGGATTGAATACAACGTAAAAAACACGAGGGATAGTCCCTTAACATATCCCCAAGTGTCAACATTTTAGTATAGTCGAGCAAGGTTTGTAAAAGGACAACTATAATGAGCAAATCTTATTTTCCTGTTGTCCCCATTAATCTGAGAGAAAATAATGAAATAATAAAATAATTTAAAAAAAATCACACACATATATAAAAGTTTGTAGAAATATAAGTCAGGACATAATGTCTGTCCAGCGTTTTCCATTCCACCATTATGAAATCAAATTACGCACTTAATATAATAATAATAATATTTGCTTTTCCAATGAATTAAAGCGCGGCGAATCACATGAAGACAGCGAGGATCGTGCGAGTGTGTGAGTGGAGCTTACAGCAGAGTTGAAGCGCCGAGTTGGGTGAGGACAACTCACCCAGGCGAGCATCCAGGAGGTCGGCGTGAGAAAGCATTGCGCGCCGCAAGGGGAGAAAAAAGTGTGTGTGGGGGGGGGGAGGGGGGACGAAACAAAAAAAAAACCTCTACGCCTATTTAGAAAATGTCGTTGTTCTTAAATGAAAGCAAATTCGTTTTGCGCTTAAAAAGACGCCCGGGTGGCATTATAATGCACCTTGGACGGACGGGGAGGCGCCTAACGGACGAGCGGAGCGGAGCGGAGCCGAGGCTCCGGTGCACGACAGGACGTCGGCCAATCAGAGGCCAAGGACCCCCCCCCCCCCCCCCCCACCGAAAAGCACCTTCCCTCCAATCCACCCGGCCATGCAGCAGCACTTGGTTCCCCTTAATTGGCTTTGATTTGTACCCCAAATTAAAGTCCAACAAGGTCTTCAAGTGATGGACCAAGCGAAACGTAAGCTCCGCTATGCTAACGTGGCCATTTCCAGCTACCAAATACATATCAAATAAATTAGCCATCCAAAATATATGACTCTAAAATAAAAAAAGTGTGCATCATTGCATAATAATAACCAGGTGGAAAGTGACCGTTAGCATGAGTAAAGTGAATCCATTTGATTAGGTTTATTTTATTGTAAAAATTAAATGTTTGACGCACAATTCCCCACAAAAAACAAAAAATGATATCCCCAAAGATAATGAGGACAAATAAGAGCATTCTTAATAATGCTTGAAAAGCCTTTGCTATTTATATTTTTACATCGAGGATAATTTTATTCAGATTAAAGAAAAACAAAAAAATACCCTTTCCAGGTTTTGATATTGACTAAAGATATCTAAAGGCTTTTAAAACATACACAATATTCTTACTGTGTATATTATTTTATTGGAATTTCTTGCATGTATTTTAATTCAGGATTGAGGCATTGTCATCATCTTCACTTAAATGGAGGTGAGAAATAGCTGGGATTAAGAAACAAAAAAGTTCTGTTCAACGGTGCTCATAGTCCAAGCATTTTTCAAATCACTATTTCATGAACAATGAAGTCAATCAGATAGGGATGGACATCTTTCTCCTCTGCAAAGATCAACTCCTATTTCTTTTGGTTTTGATCAGTTCTGCTTTACACTGCCCCCAAGTGGCCACAATGAGCAGCACAATGTCCATTCAAAGTGGGACAAAACAGTGCAACTGTCAGAGTGGTTCCATTGATTTCTGTCATATGCAAGTGCGTGTCAAGTTGTTTGGAAGTGCCAGATGTCAATCTCAGAAAAAAAGACTATTAGAGGACAAGAGTTCAGGACGGGATGCGGTGCAGCAAAAAAAGAAGACAAGACAAGATATGGATGGATGTTGCAGTCACTGCAGTCAGTGTATTTATGTGGCAACATCATCAGAACAACAAGACGGCAAAAAAAAAAAAAAAAAAGAAAGCGGGGAATGAATATTTGACGCAAGACCTCACACGTCCAGCTTAACGGAGTCCAATACGTTTTTGGCTTCTTGGTATTCTTCTGACTCCGACAACTCCTCCTCCGCTTCCTGAAAGGACGACAAACGAGACACACGGTTGGCTTCTTTTAGCAACAATGTGGACGTACGCTAACGAGAAATTGGACAACGCTGGACAACTGACCAGCAACTGCTGCAGGTCGCCGTGGGCGATGGTCATGCGACGTCGGGTGTCCGGGATTATCATGATGGTCTCTTGCAAGCTCGCCATCTGGAAAACAGCAGCCGCCTTTAGCATGAATATAGCGCCCGCCGCGCGTCCAACGTTAGCATCAAGCTAGGCGAGTTTCGTTGCAACAGGCGTGAACATTTTGGAGTTTTGGTTTCGTTAGTGCCACTATGCGACGCAAAGCTAAGTGCGAAGAAAAGACACGGCGCCCCCTGGCTGCGGTGGAATGATCCCATCGCCGGCGGGATAAAAGATGACGCTCGGCCGGCTATCGATTCCATGAAGACAAAGAAGCTCTAATCCATCCTGCCTTAGACGCATCATCTCCAACTATCATCCATCTGGCCTCGCCATTAACGCCAGCCAAGCGTGCCGCCACTCGCTCGCTCGCTCGCTCGCCACCCGACCGCCCGCCGCGCTCTGAATGAACAAAAAAAAAAAACACGCTTGGAATTTTAACACGAGCGGTAAACATGGCTGCTGCCGCCCGAGGAATAAAAGTCGAGGGAATTGGACCTGAAGTGATTACCGTAAGGCGTTTTGGGTTGCCGTAACGTTTACGCTAACTGGCCGCGTTTCACGTCGGTAGCGATACGACACGCAGGCTGACCCATCGCAGGGATTGACTCCATTTGAAGAAAAATCAATCTTCAACGTGTTCTCGTTGTGGGTGACAGACAGTACAGTACGTGAGACATGTAACGTACGTGTTGCTTGATGAGGTAAACGTCGGCCTCGGCTGCTTTCAGCTGCTCAATCTTCTCCTCCTGCTCCTTGGCCTCCGCCTTGTAGGACGCCTCCTCTTTGGCCAGCCTGCACACACAAACAATTGATTTGCCACGTCTCAGTGGATGCATGTCTGAAGAACACTGCCCCCGGTGGCCGAGGTGCGCACACCGCAGGGAGCAACACAGGGAAGGGAAGGAAGTGACGCCTCATCCATGGATGCTGAGTGTGCGCTGTCGCATGTTTGGAACACACGCAACAACACAAAAAAAAGCGTGCATCCTTTCAATAAAAGCCAAAGACAGTCTAATAACAAAATGTCGGCACCTCCGCTTTCTCCCAGCTCCAATGTTAATTTCTTATTCCTCACCGAGTCAGAGCACCGGCGGTGGCGGTGGCTTTTAAATAGACCTGCCACCTCCCGCCTAATGGAAAAGGCAGCTCGCTGGAAAATAGGATCACCACCAAAAAAAAAAAGGGAATTAAAGCCAGCCCGACATCCCGCCACATTGTATTTCGGAGGCGCTGTGTGGCCAAGAGCGCAATGACAAAGGCAAATGACATTTTATTAAAGGCCAGGCAGCCCACAGAAGACTCGAATAAAGTGATGACATGGCACAATAGGTAAGAGACGAGACGGAGCAGACATTCTACATCTCAGCATTTGAAAAGGGCGGACAAAAACAAAAGCTTGGGGGAAAAAACGGTCTCTCTGTGCTTGTGAAACCAACAAAGTGACACATTTGACATCATTTCATTGATAAGGAAGGGAAAGGGGAGGCTTCTCTGGAATCGACGACTCATCCATTAGTCATGTGACACGGCTGCGTCCCACAATGAGCGTCCCAAAACACATTGTGAACAAAAGCAAGCGAACCAGACGTTGAAAATGCTCTCCAAATGTCAAGTAGGAGTCACGATGGATGGATGGATGCAGAGCAGCTCGTCGTTAGCCACGCGGGAGCTAACTCGTAAACAAATAGCACATGCGGACAAGAAGCCAGAAAGGCAAACAGCGCTGCGCGTTAGTAAAGACATATTGCTGTGTCCAATGGGCAAAGTACCGGAAGAGGGGCGAAAAGCCGTCGGTCGCAGTTACCGAGCGCCTGCTCTGCAGCAGAGCGGCCGGCCGCTTGCCTGTCATTGCGCGAAGGGCGGCTAAGCTAACTACCCTGCTAGCCGCGTCATCGTCGCGTTCCCTGATGGAAGGGAGGGAGGGAGGGCTGGAGGGAGGCAAACTTACCGCTTCAAAACGCCGGTTTTGATCTTAATCTGTCGTGTTCTTGGGTCAGCCATGGCTGCGGGTGCTGACGGCAGGTAGAAGGACGAGCTGTCGCTTGCGGCGTGCTGGAGCGGAGGGGGGCAAGTTAGCAGCACAGCACAGCACAGCAGCACAACAGAGCAGCAGGCAGGCAGGCAGGCGTGACTAGATGATGGCAGCGCAATCGATCACAGGAAAGAGTCGATTACCAACATAAGAGACTCATAGAAAAGACTTTGCATTGTTATTAGCAATATATATGCGACATGAAAGTCTTCCAAATACGAATTCGGCTCATTTTCACTCATAATTTGCAATGACGTCACCACTCGTAAACGCGTGTCTTTTGACCACCAATTAAAATGACACGGTATGTTGGCTTCATGGTTTTTAAAGTGGCTACTCCACGAACGCATGGCCCCATCGTCTGATTTAAAGCCCCTGCACTAACGCTTCGAACGAGATCGCTTGCATGGAAACGTATCGACTTGCAGTCATGCGATGGATGGAAAATCACGTGGGCAACACTCAAGGCGCTGGCTGGCTGCATGTTGATTGTTGCATGGTCTTTTCCGACTTTTCTAAACTAATAAGTGGTACGATCAAGCTTTTGCCAAGTGCACGCGGGCTGCTGGACTTAATTGATATTGAGCGGGGGGGGGGGGGGGGGCGGCTAGGTGCCGCCACTGGCTCATTTGCCGTTTAATCAGCGTTCGTAATGAGACGCTGATTATAGCGCAGGTTGGAAATAAAAGAGAATTACAAGGAACGTCTGTCGGAGTCCGGTGATAATTCTCTGCTAATTGTCGCGATTAGAGGCAACGGGATGACTTTGGGATATTGGAATGCCCCTCGCCTCGCACCGATCTTGGCAAATAGTCCAATGAGGTCTTTCATAAAATAATAACAACGAGAGCACACCCCACACTGCTGTTGTGGGAGCGAGCGTGGCTTGGAGGGGCTGAGACGGGTTCCACGGCACGCGGCTCCTCGGCCGGCCCACCATCTGAATAGCAAATGTGAAATTAGCTCGAAATGTGTGCAGGAAGGCCCTGGCTCAATTAGCGCTTAGCAAGGAAGCAGAACTCACACACACATACATCCTTTCCTTCCATCCTCCCTCCCTCCCTCCCTCACACACATCCTTTCCTTCCATCCTCCCTACCTCCCTCCCTCCTTCATCTGTGTGTGTCTCAATAAGTGTGTTGGTGGCGCGCATGCACTCGTCGACGTGAACAGATAAATGTGCGAGCGCACACACACGCGTGCATTCATCACGTCAGCAGAAGTGTCCACCCATGATTACCTCTTCCGAGCTTCCCGGCAGTGCGTGCGAGGGAGGGAAGGCGAAGGGGGTGACGGGTGGCTAAATGAAACTTTGGAGGGGGTCACTGCTTTTGCGCTATTCATCTTCCTCCGCCTCACACGCTCGCTCGCTCGCCGGGGCCGGCGGGTAATTACCTCTCGGCGCGCTGCGGCGCACCGCTTCATTATGTCCCCACGCACGCACGCACGCACGCACGCACGCAAGCTTTGTAATTGCAGACGGGGAAGCGTGCATGCGGGCATGGTCGCCGAGCGTGTCGGGATGTAAACAGCTCGCACGCGCAGCTGAAGCCTTCAGCCAAAGGGGCAAGACTTCAGGTCAGCGAGCAGAAATGGCTGACACGTCCGAGCAGAGCAGAATAGATCGGAACTTCAAGCCATGACTTTTTGGCCAACTTTGTATGTGACTGAGCCAATACGGCCAAGCAAAATGGGAGACTTGCAGTTTCAGCCTTGTGCTGACCTCTTTCTGACTTTCTGAAGCGAAGCCTATAACGGAAATGGCCGCCTGCGCGCTCGCTCGCTCGCTGGCTCGGCCCGTGCTGTCTCGTGGCTGGATAAACGTTTGTTTTGACGGGCGGGGCTGGGCCGTGGGGGCCCCGTGTGTCCCTGACAAGATGAATGTTGTGATGATCCAGAGGTTTCACTGGAGGCGCCTGTTTGGCTCCCTGAGGTCCACTCGGAGTCGACACACTCACACACACTTTGTCACCATGACAGCACTCGGCAAACTTGGGAATAAAAAAGTCAAACAGAGTCCGTCCACCTTGAGCTCCAACGCTCTTGCTTTGCAATTCATGTTGTGACAAAATACATTTCAAATATTTTCAGTTTTTTTTTCATCTGATACGTTTGTTACATCATTGATCAAAATAAACTTACAAAATATGAATTATGTTCAAAACGCAAAAATGTCAGCGAAAAAAACCATTTATTTCATCAAGTAAATTAATTGCAATTAAACTACATTTCATAAAAGACTGCAACCCTAACGCTGAATAAAATATATTTATGGATAAAAGTATGAGTGACATCATTGGAATCCAGATCACAATTGAAGTCAATAAGTTCAATAACAAATCATTACTTTTGCCTGAAGAAATGGGATATTATTTTGTCCGCTCGTTTGATTTTCCAAATTTCAATTTTGTCCAGTGGTCCGAATTGTTGGCCTCGCTCGCGACCCCGAAGGCCCCGGCGTGAGCGGGCGAGCGGGCGGGGAACGCCTCCTTGGCAGGTTGCGGGAGTAATAAAGAAGGCGAAGCAATAGGGCGTGCGATGGCGCAGAGGTGCCGCCATTCATCACGCCGCTCGGCTGACGGCCCTCGTTCATCATGCTCAATGAGGCAACAAATAGGAAAATGACCATTTGGATCAAACACATCTGCACTCATCCGCCCGCCTGCCTGCTTTATTCCCATTAACTATACGCCCGTAAAATACGCTTGTTGTTTTTTCCCCCTCGCCGCCGCCGCCGCCGCCGCCGCCACGTTTGTTTTGGGTGTTTTTTTCTTTTTCTGACTCGCCACGGCCACTCGGCACCCCGCCTCTTATGTCGGGCCGACCCAATTACAGCGAGCCTTCATAAAGCAAACGGAATACAACACACACATGTGGAGAGGTTCATAATCAATAATAATTGAAGAAGTCGACAAAAACATCACAAGTCTCAATAAATGACGGCAGACTCACCGGAGCTCTGACAAACCAATCAGACGACGGCAAAATGGTGACATCATCGAGGGCCGCCGACCGACCGGCCGCCGTTGTTCCTCGCCTTCCTTCGCCCCATGCATAAATTGGCGCCGGCAGGTAAAGATGGCGGCCGGGATGCAAATGAGCCACGCTGTCGAGGTGTTGGCGTAATGGAGGGTGAAACGGCGCAGTCGTTAGCGCTTATTGGCTTTACGGCCATCTTGCGCGAGACGCTCGGCGCGTCTTCGGGCTGCGTCGACGTGCGTGATGTGCCGCGCTGCGGAATCAAGTCATCACAGCCGCTGCTTTATGAAGGCTCGCTGATAAATGGCCGGCCGATCCACCGCCGCCACGCTCGGGCGGGCGGGCGGGCATCCGTATGCGCCGACGGGTCACCGGGCAGACACTTGGAAATAAGGGCCAGAGTACTTTGTCTTTTTTGGAATTTCAAAAGAATGACTTCTCACTTTGTTGTTTTACTTTTATTTTCTCCCTTAGCTTTATGATCTGTATTTGTGCACATCTGTAGGTAAATTGTGGGTATGTAATTGTGTGTGTTGTGGGGCTGTCTTGTGTCTCCCCCCCCCCCCCCCCCCAGGTGAGCGTATGAATAATGCATTCCGCTGCCTTCTCATGACAGCCCCCCTCCTTCCTCCACGCTCTTGACGGCATGGCTGCTGATCAAAAACGACATCGCAAGGTCCAGGCGGACCACACACACACACACACACACACACACACGCGTGTGCGCACGGGCGCCACACATCAAAATGTGTATTTCCTCGGGGTCGAAAATTCCCTGGAGAAGATGGCATCCGAATGAATTTAGAATCCTATATTAGCCTCCAAGTTTAGCGCTGCGCTATTTATCTGCCGAATGGAGGGCGGCGACCAATCAAACAGCTTGGAGCGCTAAATTGAGTCAGTATTCTCTTTTGTTTTGGATCAAGTTTCACTTGAAATGCGTCAAAGGCGTAGAACCATTTGGGAAAAAAAAAATCGGAATTTATGCCAATAAACAAGTCTCCACTGCATTGAAAGCATGCATCCCGCTGAGCCGATATGTGGCGTCAATCAATTTCTAGCCAGCGCCTTCCTTCCATCACTTCCTCCTGCCAGCCTAATTAGTATGCATTAGCAATTAGCGGACCTAATAGGACGCACGTTGATTGCATCCTGGCCGCAAGACCACCGCCAGGCAAAGCAAATGCTCCTGCCAGGCTG
Organism: Syngnathus typhle; assembly: GCF_033458585.1. Lineage (NCBI taxonomy): Eukaryota > Metazoa > Chordata > Actinopteri > Syngnathiformes > Syngnathidae > Syngnathus > Syngnathus typhle. The sequence continues at coordinate 1,285,360 of NC_083749.1, forward strand.
CCACCGCTCCCAAAAACGCAACAAAAAAAGGCATTTTGTTGGACTTTTTTAAAAAAAATACTTGTGTTTTAGAAAAAATGCTCTGTTGTTGCTCTTCAAAAGCATCTTCTAAAAAAAAAAAAAAAAAAACGAATTGTACTTTTGTAAGATTCACATTTTTACTCGCAATTTTATTCCTGCCAAACCGGACGATTTTTGGGACTCAAAGAAACGACCGCTATTGATTTGTTACCGTGGGTGCTTTCAAGCATGGACGGGGGAGCTCTTAATGGACTGGGCCAGTTTGTTAACAGGATTATCACTGGATTAGCGAGCGATGATACGATCCCAGGGCGTAATCCCCTGCGTGTGTTTGGCCACATGTGCGCGGCCTTTTCACATGCTAACTAGCCGGATAATTGTCCCGACGGGGAGTCCATCCACAAAATCCCTCCGCCTCACTCCCCATTTAGCCCGTCCGTCTCAGGGACAAAAGGAGCGTTTAACTCCCCAACCGGGACACCAACCTTCAAAAAAAAGAAAAGAAAAACACCGGCCTGAGCGTAGGTTAATTGAAGGTCACTGCGTGAGCCTGCAAGTGAGGATTTAGAAAAGGCCAATTAGCATTCAGACACAAGTGCATCCAAATACCGTCTGCGGTTTCCACCAACGATGTTTGTGCTTGACTGGATAAAGTTATTGTGTTAGCTCGTATTACTTTAAAAGCCTTGGTTAGCCACGCTCCGGTCCGGGAACATGTTTCCAACCATCATCCTTCTGCGCTTTCCGCGGCAGAGAAACAGAACGGAATGTGCTGGGAAAGCGTCGGCGCGAGAAAAACAGCTGTGTGCGGCGCGCAGGTGATGGATGCGGGTGGAGACGGCGTGACTGACGGACGAGCTAACAGGTGTTAGCCGCCGCCTGTCGCTGAGTCAAGCGCTTCATTTGAGCCCTCGTGCGATATGAAAAGAAGAAATGCGGCAAACGTGACCAAACTCAAATGTGGTCGGTCGGGAAGAAGGCAAAAGAGATTGGAGCATTTGAAACGGCGTCCTGTATTGGAAGAAAGGTGTCGAAATGCAATCACCGACAAAGCTTACGTGTGCTACTAAACATTAGCAAATGATTTTGTAAAAGACGAAAAAATAAATTGGAGCTGAGCTGAGCTCTATGCCTGGCTGAGGGCCCGTTTGAGGTCTCGCAGCAACATGGACGCCATGACGCTCTTCTCGGTGTTGACGGTCAACTTGGCGCCGCTGCCGGCGCCCGGCTCCTCCTTCAAATCCAGAAGCACCAGAACCAGGACCCCGCTGCTCACCGTGCGAGCCGCAAACCTGCGCCGGGCAACAACATCAGAACAGGTGATGCATATTTCGGTTTCTCCCAAGGAAAACAGAAAGAAAGTTGTTGGGGGGAAAAAAGTGGATGGATTTGGTAGCACCCCCCTTGCCCCCCCCTTTTTCTTTTTTAAATGCATAAGGAGCGTCTATTCTGCCGTGGAGTGACAGACAGCTGACGGTGCAGCCCGGCCCGGCCCGGCCCGGCTCGGCCGCCCCAGCCGCCACTCAAAGGCGAGTTAAAAACTCATTTTATGGACTGTGGCCGTCTATTGAGTGGGTGGGGGGCCCGTCCCACTGGGGGAATTCCCAGGTCGCAATTTCCATGGAAATGCTCCCGGCGCACATGCTCCCCGCCATTGAGGGCTCTAACAAGAAGGCTGCGACCCGCTGTGAACCCCCAGCCTTCCCGCTGCCCCCGCCCGTCCCTGCCATCTGCCTCCATTTAGCACGACAAGCCCCCCCCCCCCCCCAAAGCACTAGGCGTCCGCCAATTAGCACGCGAGGGAGGGGGGGGTGTCAGCGTACACAAAGCAAGCGTGGCCGGCTCCCAAAGTGTCTGCGGCGCTCTCCAGGGAGCGTCTAAACAGAGCAGAGGGAGTTTATCATCCGCCTCAGCCTTAATTAAAATATTAGCCACTTGTCTCGACGCCTCTTCAGGCCTGAGAAGCACTTGCTGGCGCGGCGCGCTCCTTCCACGGAACCCCCTCCCTCCCCCCGCTAATGGATTTGGGAAATAAATGTTCCATTTGCCGGGCCTGTTAACAGCAGCCCGAGGCCGCTTTGATTGCAGCCCTCTGGAGAAGGCCACTTTATTTACTCAACTGCAGACGGAGGCAGGCAGGCAGGCAGGAACGTCGACTCTTTTGCTAGCCGCGTTTTGTTGGAATGTCGCTGCGGTGTTAGCTTAATGCTACCAGCAAACGGAGGGAGGCCGTTCTACGCCATTGTGGCCAGGACGAGCATTTGTCCAACTGAACGAAAGACGCAGCAAGTTGAATGGCAGCAGTCCAAATTGGGCTCGTTAATAAACCGGGGCCACCCGACGCGCGCGTAGCCGTGTTAGGGCGGCCGACCCGGCACCCTTCTCCAGCGGCGCGCTAAACGGGTCATTGGTATTCCCGTGCACTCGCCACAGCTTGGGCCTTAAACGGCGCCTTAATTGCAAAGCCGGGCGGGCGGATCGCCATCGATCGGCGGGGCTCTCCAATTACCCGCCGCTCCTTCTCCTCGCTCGACAGAAGCGCGCACCCCACCCACGCCATCTGCCTCCTCGTCAGCTGGGATAAAGCCGGCCGGCCTCACCTTTACACCGGGCCGGGCCGGTCCGGGGTGGGGTGCCGACGGCAACCTTACAAGACTTAAGCCGGCGCCACTCAGGAAACGAGCGGACGGCCGGGCCAGATGGCCGACGACAAGTGTCGGCCCTCCTAATTTGGCCGTTTATTTCTTTTTTTTGGGGGGCCAATTGTGAAGAACACCAGACTTTTCATTTTGTCTGGTTTGAAATGCAGGCAGCAAGGCAGAGCAGAGCAGAGTGAGCCAGGGAGCGAGCCACTTGGCCGCTAATTGAATTGTGTTTTTCTAAACAAAGCAAAGCGCCGGCGGATTTGGGGGGCGGCGGCTCGCACTCCATCACATTTGCCTTCAAACGGACTGAAAAATGGAAGGCATTTCTTTTATTCCGCTTGTTTAGGCACAACCAAGAAGAGCCTTTGCTTTCCTGCTTGATTTATTGCCATCCTCCCTTCCTCCGGCAGCAATCAATTAGGCAGGGGGCTTTGGCTCAGCTTGGGAGAAGCAGTGCTGCCCCCTGCTGATCAACACCAGAACTGCTTCTGTGACTCTTCACAGGTGGATTGATCGATGACGGACGGAGCGGCGGCTATCCGACGTCGACATTGATTTTCTACTTTCCTTGTGTGTTTGTCGCCGCCTCCTCCGCAAAGGCACGCACGCTTAAGTGGCCCATTTGAGCCGTGGGAACGACTCCTATTTTGGCTCACCTGTGGAGATGACTCTCGGAGGAGGCCACGGCGCCCACGTTGGCCACGGACAGAACTCGCCTGGCGACGGCTTGGCCGGACATATCGTTTGTCGCCACGGCGACGGTCGCCGAGGTCTCGTTCATGCCCCGGAGTTGACCTGAGAGCGCAAACGTTTAGAAGGACCGGAAGGTTTTTGGTTCCAGTCTGACTCACTTTGCTCTTTGCAGAAGTCCGTCTCAGAGAGGCCGCAGGGCGTCAGAAGTTCGCCCACGGCAGGCTGGATGAATACAGCGAAGCGCTCCTCTTTGGTGCTGAGAAGTAAGGAGAACATTGGCTTTTTGTCTGATAGGTTGTTCCTTAAAAAGATTTTGTTTGTTTTTTCCTTTTCCTACCAGAGTTGGAAGTTGGCCGCTTGCGTGGAGTCATTGAAGTCGATGCCCATGGAGACCGTCACGGAAGCCTCCGGATCCAAGCGCTCTGTGGGGGGGAAAGAAAGACAAAAAGGGGGGGGGGGGGGTAGTGAGCCGTGAGTGACAAGGGTGGCGAGGAAGAGGAGGAGCAGGTGGGGGGGGGGCCCGGCAGAGTGGAACTGACGTCTCCGGCCCGTACTGGCAAGGCCACGGGCGTGCGTGTAAAGGCTGTCCTTCACGTTTCCACGACAACAAGCTGGTGATGCATCGGTGTCAAGGAGATGAGGTGCCACGCAAGCGTGGATACCATCCAGACAAAAATGCTGTATAAGATGAAAAGCTAAAAATCCTTGCGCCCCCATTAGCACGCAAGCGGCAAGTAAAGATTTGTCTGCGTGAACGGCGCGGCGCCTTTTCTTCCTGCTGGCGTCAAGCCATCGATCCCCATCACCCGCCTCCATCCATGATCCGTGCGGCGCAATCTGGAAATTGGGCGAGAGAACCAGCGCGGGGCGAACTGGCGGGGATCCGCTCATTGACCGACTCTACAAACCGCGACGGCGGTACCTTGGCTTACGCGTTGTATTTGTTCCGTGAGCAAGCGTGTAACTCAAATCCGTTTTTGAAATGCCACAAATCGATTTTGTCTGCGAGGCGCGCGCTCACCGATGGTGTTGAAAGAGTGGATCCGGAGGCCGGCGGGGCCGCGCTCTCCCACGTGGATCTCCTCCAGGGGGCGCTCGCAGCAGTTGCTCAGCGTGACCTGCACGGCCACCATGCCGGAGCCGTACAAGCACGGCCGGCGGGGGAAGTGGTACTTTGCGGACAGGCCCTTGCCGCTCATGTGGTGAAGCAGGTCGTAGCTTTGCACCGGCACAAAAGACCGACTCGTCACCTGGAAAGGGGCAAAATGTCAACTCAACAAACAAACGAAAAAGCAGTGCAGCAGATTCGAGCTGGAAAAATTTATTTCCTAATCACGGGCCATTCATTTGCCACGTCCAAACAAAACGGCCAACTTATTTTGCCAGCTCCCGTTTTGACGGGGCGCCTCGTGTTATTTGAAAAGGACGATGGGAAAGTTCACGTCCTTGACGCCGCTCCAATAACAATCTCCTCAACACGTCGTAAAGAAAGCCTAAACAAACATTTGCCGGCAAATTTATCGGGCCGCTTTGGGACACGTCGGTGGTGTCAATAAAGGCGGCCGTAAAGCGGGCCGGAGATTTAGCCGTCGGGCTCAAGGTCCAAAGGCAGGAGGGAGGCCCGTCAGCTTTGCGAGTGCTCGTCATCGCCCGTTTGACACAGCGGGCAGTTAACGTGCGACGACGTGAGCGCTTGTCCTCTTCCACAGGCCATAACACCTCAAGTGTAAATAAAGGCAACAAGAGGGATGTAACCTTGAGTCCCTTGTCAGCCCCCCACCCCCCCCCCGCCATCACCACCTCACTCGGCGGACAGCGAGGTGACAACGAGGGAACACGCTGATTGAGAGGCTCTATTATGCGTCAACTTAAAGGAAGGCGGCGTGATGGATGGCAACGCCGCCAGTCACCTTCAGAGGGAGGGACGGCCGCCCGCCCGCCCTCCCGCCCGCCCGCCCGGCGAGGATGCGCTTCCGATGCGCTTCCGACGCCTCGGTGGCAAATGACCTGAAAATCCCGCTGACATATCCGAAAGGGGCTAACGGGAGCCGGGCGGAGCCTCGCTCGTGCGCGTCTGACGGCCCATTTACAAGAAAGGGATGCAGGGGAGGAGATTTAGATTGAAAATCCATTTCTGCTTTCGGGGCAGGCGGGCGGGCGCGAGAGAGAGAGCGAGAGAGAGAGAGCGAGAGAGAGCGAGAGAGAGAGAGAGAGAGAGAGAGAGAGAGAGAGAGAGAAAAAATTAGCTTGTCGCAGTGCCTTCCGGTGGCAACTTTGGGGCCTAATTGTCCCCTCCGGTGAGTGGAGATGACAATTGATGGGGGGAAGGTGCCTTGGTGGCAAATTGAATTCAATCAAAGTTTGTCACAGCCGAGCGTGCCCCGCTCACTCGTGCGAGTTGGCTTCTCCATGCCGGCCGGCCGGCTGACTTCCTTGATGCCAATTGACACTGTTAATTGGCGAGACGCACGCTAGCGCTGCTTACAGGCCGCCCTTCGTCGAGTCCGTAAACAAAGCTTACGAGGGAAGACGGAAACGTTCCTCGAAGCCGGCCGGCCCGCCGCTTTTCTTTTTCCCCCCAATCTGGCGCTGTGAGGTTTGCAAATGAACAAATTAATTAATTATGGGCAAACTAGAAATGACACGGAGGCCAAAAAGGTGAGCGCATCTAGCCGCCGCGCACATGGTGTGGTTACGTATGCATGGAATCGTCCATCTGCATTTGTATCGGCGCAGCGGAGTCGCCTGTGGAAATAAAACCAGTGGATATAAACTTTGTCTTTGCCAACGCCGGGTTCATTCATTTAGTCGCACTACAGATTTATTGAGTGTAAATTAAAAAAAAATGGTGACAGCGGACGGGGTGGGGGTGATCTGGGCCTTTTCCTCCCTCTTAGGAATAAAACACAAAGTACACACGAGGGAAAGGGCGAGCGTCAGATGTACACAAGGAGGACACGCGGGAGAACGGAGAGACGCAAGGCCCGCTCAGCCAAATAGAGTTCAAGGGGGCGGGACAGACACGACGGGCCATAAATAGAAGCCGCCGCCGCTGCAAAAGGTCAACAATGCACGCCTTGATGGAGGGGCTGTTGCCTGACACTTCTTATCATGTGCCAACAACACACACACCCACACACGCACACACACTTGCTCACCGGCGTGCTGGTGGTGGTGGAGGAGGAGGAGACGGCAGAGAGCGAAAGTCCTTCCAGGTCAGCCAGCAAATTGGAGGAGAGCCCCGAAGACTCGCTGGTGTTTGCGGGCGCCGGGAAAACTGACAAGCGAGAGAGAGCACACCAAGACGGCACGTTTTAGGCTCCTTTGCTAGCGTACGAGCTGACTTTTTACGTCCCAGTACGGAACAGGAAGAGCGTGAAAGAAGATCTACACACACACACAGTCGGTTGACACGACAAACTCACAGTCATGGAGATCCAGCAAGGACACTTCCTTCTCAGCTGTCTTTTGCACCTGCAACACCAAGACGACGTGTTTTCAAAAAAAAAAAAAAAAACACAGATTGGAAATTCCCCCCACGTTACCTTGGGTTTGGACTCCGCCTCGTTCATCTGCTGCTTCACAGCGGAAAGCTCGTCAGAGTCCGAGCCGGACTCCGAGGAGGAGCTTTGGGTGGATGAGCCGCTGGTTTGCTCGCCACTTTGCTCGGAGTCGCTGAAAGGTGTGAGAGACGAGCGTCAAAGTGGCGACGGCTTTCGGGGGAATTCCCGGACGAGAGCAAAGAGATGGACGCCTTGGCTAAGCTAATTTCTCCCGGCCCGTCTGCTGGTTGGTTGGCCGGCTGGCAGTCTCTTCAATTTGTCCCCATAATGAGTGTTTACTCCACCCCCGACTTTTGGCCGTTAAATTAATGAGGGGAATTGTGACGCTGGCCGGCCGGCCGGCTCTGGAGCGTGAGCCGTGATGAGAAGCCACTATTCATTTGGCCTACGCATTTCATTGGCGGCCAACGGGGAAAAAGTCACATTCATCACGGCGGGCCCGATTAGACTGAGCCCGTAATGAGGGCGTTATGCCGCGTTTGTTACACTGGTGGAGCTCGGGGGCGGCCAGCGGCGCTATTGATGGCGCCGGCAAAGGGCCAAAATGGAGCGCAGGGGAAATTTGAAAAGCCGTTTGGAGTACCTGTCAGCTGTGTGGCATTTCTCCACCTGAGCTTTGCCCGTCTTCTTTTTGGCGGCGGTCTTCTTCCTCCGCTCCGAGCCGTCAGAGCTCTTTTCCGATTCGCCGGAACTTTTCCCAGAGTCGTCGGAGCTCTTATCGGACTCGTCGCTGCCCTCGTCCTCTTTGTCGCTCGCCGACTCGGACGCTGCGCGCACGGACCGGAGCGGAGCGCAAGATTGCCTCAATCTGTATTGGACGACTGGAAGATTTGCTCCACCAGTTGCCAACCTTCACTGCTGCCGCCGCTGCTGCCGCTGTCGTCGCTGCTGCTCTCCGACGCTTCGTCCTGTTCGTCCTCGTCCGAGTAGAACTTGTCGTCGGATTTGGGAGGCCTGGCCTTCCCGACGGGCGGCGCCCACTCGTTCACCTGAAGCCGGTCGTGAGAATTCCACGCATCACCTTATCCCGGTCACTTTTGTTTGCGTGACTTACCGGCTCAAGGACCTCCACGTTTCTGACGGACTGGTCTGGCGCCACCGCCGGCCAGTCCGACAGCTCCTGGTATCCGGCGGCTTTGCTGTTGAGACTGTGCGACAGCGTGCCCAGTTGGAAACGATCTCGATCTGCAAGGCGGCGGCGGAGATTGTTGCAATTTGCACTCTTGGCGCAGATCCGTCGGCGCCGAGTACCTTTGAAGGGCGACTGAAGCACGGGGGCGGGCTTGGGGGCCAGAAGGATGCGCCGAGCGTACTTGTTGAGGGCGCCGCTCTTGTCGCCCGGCACGATCAGCTGCCGTATGAAGCGAGTGCGATCCCGGATGTCGTAGTTCTGGTCGTACTTGCCCAGGTTGAGGATGTACTGGGTCAGCAGCTTGGTCTGGACCAGACGGTAGAAAAAAGGTTCAAAAATGAACTCGTCATGGGATCGATCGGTCGGGGCAGTCCTCGCACCTGCTTGGAGTTGGTGAGGTAGAGCTTGGCCGCCAGGTTGACGGCCTGCAGCTTGACGATGTCCTCCTCCGCCGTGAAGCTCTTTGCAATCTTGCGCAGCACGTCGGGCGCGATCTTGGGCACGCGCTCGCAGTACTCGCCCATGAGCCACAGGATGCTGGCGCGAGCCATGGGCACCTGCGGCGGGAGGCTGGCTCGGTCGGTCGGCCGGCTCCATGCCTGGGATAATACGGGCGGGCATCTTACGGTGATTTTGTCAAAGAGCTTGGCCATGTGCTTGATGATCTCGCTGTGCTGGGTGGGCTGGGTCAGCAGCAACTTCCGGATGACCACCACGCTCTCGGCCACCACCCCCTCTGCGCACGCAAGAGGACAACACGGGTAGGAAATTAGGAGGTGGCCTTTCATTCTTCTTATCAGGTGCAGCTCAGCCGTACCATCCCTGTTGGACAGCAGCAGGACCAGCCCGTTGAGGCAGGTGTCGGTCACCTCGCTGATGTTGGTGGCGCACCTCCCGATGGCCTGGATGGTGGCCGCCGCAAAGGCTTTGTCCTGACTCTTCACGTACGTCTGCCGGACGAGCAAGGTCAAGGCCGGACGAGCAAGGTCAAGGCCGGCCAGCCGCTCGCTCCCACGTGCGGAAAAGAAAGCAAACCTGAAACTCTCTCAGGATGGTGGAGATGTTCGCCTCGTTGGCCAGGTTGGTCAGGATCTCCAACTGCAAACAAAACAAAAAGGACGTGAATTTATTATTATCGTTTTTAATAAAGCCATTTAGCGTTAGCGGTGTTGCTCACACCTTGAGTGTTTTGACGTGCGTGTTGTCAGTGGAGCGGACGTAGAAGCTCTTCATGAAGGGCTCAAACATCCCCTGCGTGGATTGAAAAGAAAAATCGGAAATTAAAAGCAGCAAGGCGGCCGGCCGGCCGGCCGGCTGGCGTTTGAGCGGCACTCGCCTTCCTCTGAATGGACATGGTGGCGATGTTCTGGAGAACCACGTACTGGACCTCCCTGCGGCACACGACAGATGGCGGTTGGCCGTGTGTGTGTGGGGGGTGGGGGGGGGGCCTCAAAGTCTTACCTGTGGCTCCTCAGCAGGCGCACCAGCGACTTGGTCACCACGCTGACTTCCTCTTTGGGCGCCAGGTGCCAGTAAAGCTGCGCCACCGCCATCACCACCTGCAACTCCAAAAAAAAAAACTAGAGGTGCAGCTTCCTAAGCAAAAAATGAAAAATAAAAGAAACCAGCGATGCTGCGCTTTCCCGACAAGCGCAAGTTTGCAATGTTTGAAGATGTGATGTTGAGCAAACGACTCGTTTTTCCAGACGCGACACGTGTGTGGAAAGGCGTCAATGAAGATGGAGAACGGCGCTGCGCTTCTGTCACCGTCGGGGAAGGGAAAAGGAAAAAACTGCCACGCGTGTCCCATTTTGAATGATTGCGAAGCGGCGAGGAGACCTTGAGCTTGCGCCGCGTGATGGAGAAGCGGCCATCTTGTGACAGCGAGCAGCCCGTCTACGCCTTTTGGCGTTTCGACAAAATGGCAGGCAGAAATACATCAGCGCTGACAAGCGGCGGGGACTCGGAGGCAGCGCCATTTTCAAGCTAGCAAACGTCCATTGGAAAAATCTGCCTTTGCCGTTTGCCGTTTCCAACACGCACGGAGAGGGCGCCGACTCACCGCCGTGTTCCGACTCTGCAGCAGCGGCTTGGTGTTGCGGAGCAGCAGCCGGTGGTCCGGGTCCATCGCGTAAGCTTTGGCCTCCGCTTCCTCTTCCTCTTTTTTCCCTTCCGGCTCCGAGTCGTAGAAGGTCTTGTCGTCGTTCTCCACAAACACGGCCCCCTGGGGGCGACGGCGAGTCATTCAAAGAGACGCGAGCGCCGATGCGGAAGGTCAAAACGGCCGGCGGGCGCTGGCCCACCTCCCGCCAGGGGCTGACGAACTGCGTGCGGGCGTAGCGCGTCAGCATGGAGATGATGACCACCTGGCCCCACTCCTCCACGTCCACCAGCAGGTTGCACAGCTTGCGGTAGTTCTTGTGGATCAGGTCGATGCGATCCGGGCACACCTCCTCGAAGGCCATCACCACGCTGCCCGCCACCAGCTGCTCGGTACATTTCGTTATGAGAGGGAAAAAATGTCAGCCCTTAAAAGTTTCAATGGAGTCATTTTCACCTGTGCGAGAAGAAAAGCAATCAATTGCGGCCGGATTTGATTTGCCACGAATCAAAGCGATTTCAGGTGCAAAAAGTCTTTTGTTTTTTACTCCGTTTGAGTTTTAAGGGCGACCAGAAAAAAGATTAGCTACAGCTAAGCTAAAAGGATGATTTTTTTTTTTTTTTTTTTAGGAATTGTTTCCTTGAATATGTTTTGCAAAGAATTCTAATTAGGCTGACGGGAAGGCGGGCAGGGCTGGGTCATGACGTCAAACAACACTGCAGACTTTTTTTTTTTTTTTTTGATGGATGGTGCGTGGCGGGGTCGGACGATCCTTCCCTCCACCTCAAATGAATGTTTGTCCCACCTACAGTAGCTCCTAATCACTCCCCCCCTCCCATCCTTTGCTTTCAATTTGGCGGCGTAGGACGGATCCATCATTTATCTTGTAATGGCGACATAATAGATCCATCACATTAAAACAGCTGCACAAACTCCGCCGTCCGTCATCACGCCGTCCCATTTTGTCTGGGGAACGACCCCGCCCCGGCCCGCCCCGCCCCTCCCCGCCATTTCAACAAGCAAGCAGGCAGATTCGGAAAGCGCGTTCCGCCGAGTCTGCCGAGGTCCCTTGGAAAGTACGACGACAACTTTCAGCTCTCGTGCGATTCACACTGCATGTTGCGTTTCGACAAACAAAGTGACAAAGCCGCTCCACAAAGGCACTTGTGACGTTTATTAAATATTCATCGGGGCCATCAATCAGCAGCGCCACCCCCCACCCCGCGCAGAGAAGTCATCTGTCTTCGTTAGCGGGCCGCAGCTAAATATGCTCCGCATCTGCTCTCGGGCTGGCCATCCCGCGCCAGCGCTTGCCCTAAGCCGCTTTATTTGTTGGGGTGGTATGCTGGGAATACGTAATGGCGCCGCGCTGTGCGTGGGCCGTCGTTCAATCGGACGTCCCACGAGAAACATTTGGATTTTTGAAATTTGACACCCGTGTAAAGCTCCAAGACGACAGACGACGTGTAAGCGGCCGCTAACAACGGCCGGATTTGGGGGGGGGGGGGCAAAAAGCTTGACTGTGGCGCCCTCCGGTGGCCCGCACTCACCGTGCTCTTGTCCTTCAGGAGCTTCTCGATCACTTGGATCAGGTGCTCCTTCTGCTCGGGATCCAGGCTGAGGAGTGGAAAAGATGAGAAAGGAAAAGACGAGAATATCTTGGCGGCGTGGGCGGGTACCTGTAAAGCTTCTGGATGGCGTGAGCAGAAGTCTTCCTGACGTAAGGCGACAGGTCGGCCGCCGCCTCCTTGATGGCCAGCATCATGATGGGGACGATGATGGAGACGCGGATGCTGGACAGGACCCTCAGCGCGCTGGCTCGAATCAGCTGGTTTGGGTCCTGTTGCACAATTTGACACTGAGTGAGTGGAAAAACATGCCACATGCTGATGGGTAAAGAGACAAAAGACCTTGAGGGCCCGCTGGAAGGTGCTGATGGAGAGCAAGGCCACGTCCTGCTGCTCCTCGGCGTATCTCACCAAGTACACGTACACCAGCTTCTTCAGCTGGGGAACGAAAAGAAGAAAGCACTTGGAAACCGAAGCTCTTCCCGCGTTCCGAGCTGACGAGGTGGGAAAGGGACGCGGCGGCGGCAGCGGCGGCGGCAACGGGTGTACCTCAATGTTCTTACTGGCCACGTTCTTCACCACGGCGGGAAACAGCTCCGAGGCGTTTTTTCCTTTGGCGATCAGCTGCGGAGAAAACGGAGCGTCTGCTGAGCTTCCCGAGAAGCTGAACGTTGATAGGTGGGCGTTTCTTTGCCGACGGCATTTTTCCGGGCCGCGCGCACCCGTAATGGCAACTCACCCCGACGACCCGCTTCATGGCTTCCAGTTTGAGCGACTCCTTGTTGCTCTCCAGCATTTCTTTGAGGTCTTCGTTCCTGAAAACAAGAGGACACAAGATGGACGTGGGAAAGAAAAAAAACAAAGAAGGTGGCAGTCATCACTCACTCATTCCTGAGCTAACGCTAAGACCAGCATTGTGAGCCACAACACAGAGGCGTGTTGTGCTCAACACAATTGGCTGAGTGCAAAAACGCCACCGTCGCACTTTTCGCCAACGGCACATTTGCAAAGCGCAAATACAAAGTGGCCATTTGGGCAGAACTCCATGAAGCGGCTTCGTAAATGCTCGAGAAGTCCAGACTAGACACCTCGCGACGTCCTCGGGGGCGGCCCTTCGTACCTGTCAGCGGGCGACCTGTTGGCGGAGAGCGTCAGGGTGCGTTCTTCCTGGCTCAGATGGGCCTTCAAGGAGAGCTGCAGGTGCTCGGCCGACACGGCGGCCGACCTGACGGCCACGGCCGCCTCCGAGCGGAAGCTCAACAAACGCGCGTCCATGGCAAAACAAATCACCGAGCCGCTCGCACCGTGTCCTTCTTTGATCTAGCGGGAAAAATCGGCCGCTGCTATGTCTTGTCTCCTCTGGAGGCTCCGCTACTTCTTTGCCCAGACACCTCGCGCTCTGTTTGGCAAACCCGAACAACGAGAAGAACGTATTGCCAACGGCCACGTGACCTCCTCGACTTTGCCTCCTGAATCGATGCATTGTGTCTCCGTGGATATCTCACTGGGCTCACTATAGTCAACGATAATTTGTTTTAGCATTTTAGCCATCTGGAAAAACATCTCCGAAACGTCTCTCTCGGCTTTCTTTTCCAGTCTGACAGCCGGAAGGCACGGAAAATGATTGCATCTCCATCATTCCACATTGGTGGAGAACATCCTAAAAATCTGAGTCCAAAACTTGTCTTAGCATTTCAAGCATGTGAAAACAAAATGCTCTTTCAGAATTTCAGGTATCCTAAAAACAACAAAGATCCTTTTCTTAAGGTCCTAGTTATTGAAGAGAAAAGTAAATAGTTGGAGTTTCAACTCTGGCTTGAAACCAACTCGTCGTTGGTGTTTGCAAAAATGTCAACGTGTGTTCTTGTGAGTTGTTTGCAGAACCGTGTGACATTCCACGCTGCCACGCAACTGCAGTCGGAAACAATCCCGAGATGCTCCGCTGAGGTGGACGACTAAAAACAAAACACTGCCCTCTGGCGGACACTAGCTGACATGACGCCTCAAAGTGTGCCTCTTTAAATATGGAACGTTCTGCACGGTCCACAAACTTTATTGAGCCAAGGCTAGACTTGACGTGAGGGGGGAAAGAAATAGTGCCTACGGATTTTTTTAAGACCGACGCCGATTCTGATATTCGGCGGAATCAAATTCCAATAACCGATGATTACTCCCCCAAGATAAATAAAAGAAAAACAAACTTTAATAAATGTCAATTAAAGCTTTGTTTTTAAGATTTGCATGCCTTTTTACTTGGATTGTGTATCGCGGCTTTGAGCAGAAAGTGGGGGTGAACCGTGCTTCCCCCGGTAAACGGAGGGAGGCGCAATGGGGCACTTTGAGCCAACTTTGGCAGCTGACTGCCATTGGCCATCACTTGAGTTGGAGCTAGCTGCAACAGTTAGCCTCCGCCGAAAGCACGTCGACGTGGCATACGCATCTCCTCGGCTCTCCCCAAAGTAGGGATGAAACAAAACGAATAAAGTGGCCTTACTTTTTAAAGTCGGCGCTGAAGAGCCCGAAGGCGGCCCCGGGGACGCTGCTCTCCTGGCCAGCCTCCACCGCAGCCTCCGCTCCTCCACCTTGGTCGTTGTACAAAGCTGTCGTCGACATCTTCCAAGCTTGGTTCCCCCACGTAAAAAACAACTTTCCACTTTCCAGTATCGTCAGTACGTCGGCGCGGCGTCTGTTGCGGAACTTGAAAGGGAAGCGGCGGACAAACTTTTCGAGATTTTCCTCCAACTTCTTTTTTAAGATTCACGACCGGAAGTCCGCAGCGAGCGTCATATGACAGGTCTAGCGAGTGCGGAACGTAGATCTGTGGCAACCAGAGGTCATCTCCCATTGGCTTATGCCGCGGGAGGCGCTCTCCTATTATATTTCTATGCTCCGCGTGCTGGACCGGGTCAGAAGACTGCATGTGACATCTTCACTCGGGAAGACTAGTTTCTTCTTCTTCTTAGAATTAAGAACCGTTTCATGATTTATTGTAGCCTTTCTTCGAACACCAAAAGTTCGAGCAATTCAAGTACTGGATCTCTAAACTTAACCCTGGTTAGAACCTGGAATTTTACTTGCAATCGTATATTGTATGTATATGCCCCACTACTTAAACACGGCGTTTTGATTATGACCGAGTTTGTCGAATAAAAATGAAACTGATGAATTCATCCTTTTAGATCAGGGTTGCCCAAATTGGGTTCTGCACTGGCGCCCCCTGCTGTCAAGTGGAATTAACCTCGATGTTTGTCGTAGCGGAAATGAGTCACCGCGCAAGCGCAAAGGCATCACTCCACTGTCAACATGGCGCTAGCAAAGTCGGTGTACAATCTGCTCTTCAGGAGAACGTCCACTTTCGCCGTCACCATCATGGTCGGCGCTGTCTTCTTCGAGCGAATATTTGACCAAGGCGGAGACGCGATCTTTGAGCAAATGAATCGCGGGGTAAGATGCTTTACCCAAATTTGTGCTTTTATCCTGACCTTGCATGCAGTCAGAGGGCGAAGAGCTGCTAGGCGTTAGCTAGGCTAGCATCGCCTGTGCTGTCCAATTGAACCTAATTATTCGGAACATTTTGTGTTTTATGTTAGAAACTATGGAAACACATCCAACACAACTACGAGAGCAAGGAGGAATAATGGGGACACCGCTTTGCAGAGGCTGAAGGTGACATCATCCTGCCTGCTTGGACTTCACACACTTATCCACCACCGAACTAAATAACATGGACCGATGTGCTTCAAATCGGGCCCAAAGTTTGAGCAGACCACCGCCAAGATAGAGCAGTGGACCCCCGCCACTTCATTCTCCCCACTCCTGTCATTTGTGCTGCGATTATTGTCATCCCCCCATATTGTAAATGATTAAACATGTTGCTGTCAAGGGATTGTGCTACCGTTGTTTTCTTGCATTATTATTATTATTGTTACTATTATTCATCTCCGTCTTTTCCTACCCGCGTAGAGCCAAGACACATTTAAAATTGTCACGAAGCGGAAATAGTCAACATTTTGTCTCAGCTTACTCACAAATGCACTTATTGTGAAATATTTGAGTTGACACAGCGATAACTTTGGTGGCTGAATGTTTATCCAACTATCTATTTAAATAAAATAAAAAAGAGCGCCTTAAAATTCCCATTCAGATGTGCCGTTCCTAAAACACACGCTTGCCCTTTTTCAAACGACGAAGCAGCTCCAGTCCAGAAGGTGGCGATAAGTAATCCACTCGCATAAACCATCGGAATCAACTGGCGATCGAGGAAGAGAAGACCGCATCTGACGTCATCTCTGTGCGACACGTCAAATCGCAGCGAAGTCACATCCGAAAGTTGCCCACGCAAAGCACGTCCCGTTTCTGAGCGGACGTCGAAAATATTCAGTCGCCGCTTTGCTCATTTGACTCGAGGGAGTTGCGCTCAAATAATGAATGAACAAGGTAAGGCAAGAAGTGAGAGGGACGGACGCTGGAGTCTTTGCACGTGTCAGTTGGTGTCCAAATGGACAACTCCAGATGTTCTTGACTGCATGTGATGCTCTTCTTTATACAAGCTAGAGAAAAGGCAATACCATGCAGTACTCGGTAGAAACCAAATCATTTTGAATACGTGCCATTTGTTGCGCAGAGCTGTTGGAGTACTTTCGCGGCCAGCTGAAGCAGGACCCCGACGTGGCTTCGGCCGTGGCCGCCATCCGCACGCTGCTGGAGTTTCTCAAGCGAGATGAAGGCGAGGCGAGGCCAGCTCACCCGGGTGCTTGAGCTCTTGCTGCCGTTATGACTGACAACCTTGTGACCTTCAGGCGAGACCCTTCTGGGCCTGAGGGAGAACTTGACGTGGGCCACCGACCGCCTGACCAGCGTGGACTCGTCGGTGGCCGTGTCGTCGGGCGGCGAGCTCTTCCTGCGCTTCATCAGTCTCACGTCGCTCGAGCACCAGGTGGGAGGCCGAGCCACACGCGCAGCCAAAGCGTGGGTATTAACCGGCGTTGTTTTTGCTGTTGCCATGGCAACGTTCGGCAGGAATTGTCGCGCTGCAAGAAAGTGATGGAGGAGCGCGGGCAGCTGTTTGTGGACAAGATCTCCATGTCTAGGGGCAAAGTGGCCAAGCTGTGTCACACCTTCATCAAGGACGGAGCCGTAAGTGTCACACCGCAACGACAAAAGCGACATTGGTGGATCGACGACGTGTGACCCACCTGTCTATTGCGGGACAGAAAATCCTGACGCACTCATACTCGCGGGTAGTCCTCAAGGTCCTGGAGAAGGCGGCGGCCGAGAAGAAACGTTTCTCCGTCTTTGTCACAGAGTCGCAGCCCGACGGCGCCGGGTGAGTTGCCGCTGCCGCCTCCCACCCTGGCACTTTTTCTTCTCATCCTCACTGTTGTAAAAAAAAAGGCGACTGATGGCCAAGCACCTGAGAAAACTCAACGTTCCCGTCACCATCATCCTGGACGCTGCCGTGGGGTGAGAAAAAAGCCTTTGCGTTGTTTTGTCAGGGAAGCCTTTCTACTTTTCTGTCTCGTGCGTTAGGTACGTCTTGGAGAAGGTGGATCAAGTCATCGTAGGTGCTGAAGGCGTGGTGGAGAGCGGCGGCATCATCAACAAGGTTTGAATCTCGACTTCCTTCCATCTCCTTTTTTTACGTGAACCCCCTCCCGGACTGCAGATCGGCACCTACCAGATGGCGGCGTGCGCCAAAGCCCACAACAAAGCCTTCTACGTGGTGGCCGAGAGCTTCAAGTTTGTGCGCCTCTACCCGCTCAACCAGCAGGACGTGCCTGACCAGTTCAAGGTGAGATGACCCGGGAACACTGTGGACTCTTTTTATTGTGGCCCGCAAAATGTGCCCATGCCCCCGCCTGCATGTGTGTGTTTTGTCAGTACAAGGCGGACACGTTGAAAAGTAGCTCCAACCTATCGGAGGAGCACCCCCTGGTGGACTACACGCCACCCTCCCTCATCACGCTGCTCTTCACCGACCTGGGCGTGCTCACGCCTTCGGCCGTCAGCGACGAGCTCATCAAGCTCTATTTATGAAACGTCAATAAATGAAGAAATGTCTTTAATGTTCCGCCCCACCGGTGAGCTGTCGTTCAAAGTCGTCCTCGCGGATTTGCCCCTTCTTCAGTTTCTTCAGCAGACGAGTGTCCTTCAGGAGCTCCTCCATGTCCCGCTCGTCGTCTGAGCCCTGAGGACAGAGACGGGACGCGGCGCGGCGTTGGTAGGTGTGCAAAAACGATTCTCGGGGTCAATCTGGCTCTCACCTGTGCTCGTTTTCTCTTGGCGGCCTTCATCTTGCGTCTGTCCTTCTTCGACTTCTGTTTGGACCACGCTTGGTTGCTGCTACTTTTCTTGGCTTTCGTCTCGTCGCCGTCCAGCCGCCTCAACTTGAGCTCTGCCAGCGTCTTCTGCCGCAGCTTCTCGCGTTGTTTGTCCTTGAAGCGAATGGCGTCCGTGTCCAACGCTGACGGCTGGAAGTCGGGGAAGCTCTTCCCGCGCAGTTCCGGCATCTTGGGCAGGCGAAGGAGCGCGAAGCCGCGAGCCAACGAGGGAAAGTCCAAATCTACTGGGGGCAAAGAACGTGCTCAAAAAAAAAAAACCAGGCTTGTTGTTCATGTTGACGATTTGACCTTTAACCCTGAAGATGAGGCTGCACTCGTGCTTGGCGTAGGCCTGCACGTACGACACGAAGGCCTTCATGCCCTTTTCGAAGACGGCGCGGTCCGCCTGCGCCAGCGCTTTCACTTTGGGCATCACGTCCACCACGTCGCTCACAGCGGGCATTTTTTCCAGCGGGCACTGCGGGAGGAAACGTTGCCATTTGGATTTGTTCTGAAGGGAAAAAAACCACTGGAGCTCACCTTCTGGTTGATGGACAGGAAGTTGACGTAGGACTCCTCCATGGGCAGCAGGAAGACCAAGGCGTTGCCACGGTTACCGATGCGCGCCGTGCGACCGCAGCGGTGCACAAAGGCGCTGAGAAGAAGGCGCCGACGTTAGGCCGACTCGCCGGCGGCCGCAAAGAGGGACGGCGACTGACCTGGCGCTGCTGGGGGGGTCGTACTGCAGCACCCAGTTGACGTCGGGGATGTCGATGCCCCGCGCCATCACGTCCGTGCACACCAGGATGCCACTGCGACGGCACCGGCGGCGTGAGGCTTCCACTTCCGGACGGCCGAGTGGATGGACGCTCGCTCACCTTTTGACAGCCCGGAAGTCGGCGAAGACTTTGTTGCGCTTGTCTTTCATCTTGCCGTGGATGCAGTGGACGGGGACCTTCTTCACCAGAGTCTCCAGAGCGCGGCCAAAGTACTCCACGCAGGCGCACGTGCTGAGGAGGAGGAGGAAGAAGAAGAAGAAAGAAGATTGCCAACGTTAAGCGGGAGGTGCACAAGGTGGACGGACGGGGAAGAAGAGGAGGAAGAAATGGGGAAAGACAAAAGGAGGAGAAAGATCAGAAGAAAGATGGCACCTGAAGAAGACGAGCTGCTTCTGGTGTTTGTGTTGCCGTAGAAACGCCACCAGCTGGTTGAACTTGTCCTCGGCGCGACACACCTGAAGCGCAGCCAACGTCAGCGGCGGGACACGTGCGAGACGCTTGCGGGCCCGTGTGATGACGACCGACCGACCCACCGTATAATAATTGCACAGTCTGGAGGGCGTCCTGCGGGCGGCGCCGTCAGCGGCCGCGCCCTTCTCCTTGACCACGATGCGGACCGGGTTCCTGAGTCCAGCGCGGACCAGTTTCTCCAGCTCCTGCGTCTGCGTGGCCGAGAACAGGCCCGTGCGCCGCTGCTTTGGCAGGAAGCTCAAGATGGCGTTCAGACTGCCGGGAAAACGCCATCGTTAGCAATAGCGCGTTAGCGGCCAAGTGAAGCCGAAGAGTTTTGGTGAACGTAGCCTTTACCTGTTCTCAAAGCCCATGTCCAGAAGTCTGTCGGCCTCGTCCAGGACCAGCACGTCCAGACTCTTGACCGAGGCGGCCAGGTCCACGCCGTCCCCCTTCCTGCGGAACATGTCCTCCAGGCGGCCGGGGGTGGCCACCACGATGTTGGCCCTGCAACACCAAAACCGTCGCCGCCCTTGATTTGTTGAAAATTCTTCAGCCCTAACCGCATTGGCGTGTGCCTTTACCCGCTTCCTTTGAACTTTTCGACATCCTCCATCGGGTTGTTGCCTCCGATCATCAACATCTGCCTGGAAACAAACAAAACGGAAACCTGCTGCCTACGACTGCTTCCTTTCACCTGGCTAACGGGTCGTCTTACGTGAACTGCGGAAACTTTGGAAGAAAGTGTCCCATCACTTCGCTGATCTGCGCCGCCAACTCACGCGTGGGCGTGACCACCAGCGCACCCACCTACGTGTCCAAGGACATACATGGACAGCATAGCGACCCGTGAGCAATGAACACGTTGCCACGGAAACTGAAGATGTGAATTTCAGATTAAAACATCTTATTAAAGGTCAAGCTTTCATATCTTCAGCCTCACTGGCTAGTAGCCTCAAAACACACCTGCATCTTCTTCAGCTTCTCCTCTCTCTTGAGCAGAAACTCCAGGACGGGAATGACGAACGCCAGTGTCTTCCCACTCCCGGTTACCTTCACACGCACACACACACAAAAACAACTGTAACGCAACTTTCCAGACAGACATCTAGAAAGATGGATGGACAATGCTCCATTTGGATGTGTTTATTTTTTAGAAAAATGGGTCACTCACTGCCTCGGCAGCCACGTCCTTGTTGCCCATAAAAAGTGGGATACAGGCAGCCTGCACACACACACACACACAAAACAATGAATGTACTGTACTCTTGTTCTTCAAGTTGTGCGTCAATGAAACCTACCTGGACAGGAGTCATGTGCGTGAATTTGAGCTCGCGGAGCGTCTCTAAGATATTATCGTTTAATCGAACAGGTAAACTCTCCCACGTCCCGTCGGTTGTGTTTTCCATATTAGCTAAAAGTGTCACAGCGCGAAGAGGATTAGCCCACGCTACGTACTACCCCACGAGAAGATTACACTTCCGGGTTGCGAGTCACGTTGGGGGAAAAAGCTTCGACAAAAGCGGTAGGTTTTTAAAACAAACTTAAAACTCTTAAAATAATTCTTAAATTGTCGTACTTCTAAAATATCGACAAAATAAATTTCCCCCGCCTTGAATTCTAGCGAATTCGTTAAAGAGAAGTCGTTGTTTTATTGATGAGAACACTTCCGGGTTGCGTCAATGTTTACGTTTTTAGTCAAACCGGAGCGCGTTATTTAATGTGGGAATTTAATCCGCCTCCTAAAAAAGCCAAATTTATTTTCTAAATGAATACCCACGGTAGATAAAGGGCCTTGGAGATAAATTAAAATACAAAATTAGGTGTGTGTACAGTATCAGAATATTCCACATGAAACTGACCAATAGACAATACAATTAAGGAATAAGTACTGGTTAACTCTAGAATATTTCTTAAAATTCAATATGCAAATTTACATATTACTTCATATTAGTGGATATTGTGTATGGAACAACACTTCAAAGTAATTTGTCAAAGATGTTTTCTTTTCCAGGATTAAAACATTTGTAGGCAGATGTGGTTTAGAATTTCTTTATTATGAAACCTGGGGCTTGTTTTCAACAACCATTCTACATTTGTACAGAAGGATGCATCAGGGTCGGAGTCTGAAAATGGGAGACTGAGTGCAGAGGAGTTTTCCTGCCTGAGCAAACACCAAGGGTTGGTTGGTTGGTTGGTTGGGTGTTTTTTTTACAAATACAAAAGCTTAGGAGCACTTCCAGTTGAGATGCAACGCACAGGACGCAGCCGCCAAAGTCAAGAGAGCCACGGCGGCTTTGGACGTTTCGAAAAGGAGCCGAAATAACAACACATAAAAAAGGATGTCGAATCGGGCGCAACAAAAATGACATCCGACCGCTGCGTCTTAGGGAAAGTGCTCCAAAACAATGACAAAATAAGTCCCAACTGTTGTACAATCGCATTCATTTAAAATCCCCCGACATAGTAAGCAGCCACAGAAAGAACACAGCAGTCAGTAGATCCGCACCCCCACCCCACCCCACCACCAACGTGTCTTTTTCCCCTCAGATTAAACTATTTGCTAGAAATGCTGCCAATTCAAATGGCCCGTTTGACTTTTTATAACCTCGGAAACGCAAGCGCCATTCAGATCAAAGCACCACACAACAACCCCAAAAATAACAAAACTCGCCTTTGATATTTCCAGCGCCTTCTGTCTTGATTTAAAATGCGCAGATGATGTCACAAAACAGTACTGGCAAACTAATGAAACCACATGGGGGGAGGGGGGGTTGAAGACAACCGGATTTAAAAAAAAAAAAAAAAAAAAGAATATTTAGGAAAAAAAACCTGACAGAATCCTGCGGCCATTTTTTTTACAACCTAATTGAGAAATCAGAAGTGGTGAAAACTACCAGTCTGCGTTGCAAACAATTGTCTCAAGGAGGACGAGGGTTCGCTCCACGTTGTGCCGCCACGCCACGCCACGCCACTACACCACCCGCCGCACTTCGAAAAATCTCTTCAGGTAGTAAATCTGTCCCAGCGTCATGGCCACCAGGACGAGAGCCTCGAAGAAGGACCACAGCACCACTCGGCTGTTTGTGTTGTCGTTGACTAGACGGGGGTGAAAGCAGAAAGACAAGTCTGTAAGTGACATGCTTTTTATTCCATTTTTCATCAGACAACAATATTGTACAATATAGAGAGTGTTGTGTATTTTGTGCGCACTCACTGGCTCTGTGTATCCTCTCGCGGACCTCCATGTACTCCTGCTCGTGCTTGACGGCCGTCATGGCCACGGCCAGCTCGTTGATCATCTCCTCCAGCTTGTTTTGGTGCGCTAGCGAACACACGCAAAGACACGTCACAACATGGCTCGCCAACACAAAGGCGCGTTGTTCTACATGCACGACACCGGTTTCCTCCACGAGTGGCCAGAGACGAGACAAGCGGCAACCTGCGGAATCCGGAGCTCCATTAATGCCGGGGGTGTTGCGCGAGCAGTGCGACAGGTCAAACCACTCCAATCGCTCACACGTTGCAACGTGCACTATTAGTGGCGTTTCACTTCAAACAACAACTCCGGTACTTTCCCACCCGTGATCAGTTAGCGTGACACAATGTGCCGCGGCACAGCGGTTAGGAATCAGTGGGTGAGCGACGACAGAGAAAGTCTACATTCTATCCGCCTACCATCCCAAGTGACGCCGCCACCTGGAGCAAAGGAGGGAGACGGCGTCCAGAAGACGGCCAAACAAAAAGAAACGCCGCAATGAGTGAGAAGAAAAGAGCAGCATCGGTCTGGGCTTGCAAAAGCCAAACCGGGCTCCTCCGTTACCTTCCGTCTCCATGTCCTGGTTTTTGGGCGCCTCGCCGATGTCGATGGTGAACATGACGATCTTGGGCGTCATGGTGGACATTTTGTTGCTGAAGCAGAACTTGTAGGTGCCGTCCATGTGCGCCGCCACCGAGTACTTGCCGCTCGACTCCCGGTCGCCCTTGTAGATCTGCTTGCCGTCCGGCCCGGTGATCTGGAAGCCGGGATTGCGTTCGTTAGTCGTTCTATATGCCATCCAACAATGGAACGCAATAGCGGCAGCGCAGACATGGACTGCTGTAACGCGCTGCTCAAGATGATCGACCCGTGCGTGATGCACAGCTCTAGCTCAACAGGCATGACAGGTTGAGAAGTGTCGACATACAAATCAGCACCCTTGCACTTAAGGTGCACCTTATATGGAGCTGCACCGGAACAACGCTTGACTCTACTGGGGAGAAGACATTTTAAAAAATATATATTTTGTAGTGTGCCGCGTGATTTCATAGCAATGTAGAAAGAAAGAAAGGACCCAAAATTTGGAAACCTCCGAATATTTACTAAACACCTTAACTCATCTATTTTAACATGAAGTTCATAAGCTATCAATAATTAAGATACATCCGGATATGGCAATAATACTGCTTTGCATGTGTTGCTGACAAACATATGGCGGGATGACGTCCACATTTGAGCCTAACAAATATACGGAAACAATCACCAACACGTACATTCAAAAGAAAGAAAAATGCACACTTGAAACACATAGCACAAATGAATGAATGCAATCTCCACTGCCGTACCATCAAGTGGCTAAACGATCGCTTGCATGTCGAAACCTTGGGCTACTGTATTTCTCTGCAAACAATGAATGGCTTTGAAAATGGACACGCTGCCCCTATAGCGAGGGAATCGAAACATCATAATCCAGTTTTACGAAAGCGAAGCCGAGTTAGTCGCCCCGCCGCTAATGCTAACAGATCGCGGCTGACAGGACATGGCAGGACAGCTAGGCCTTCGCCTCCTTTGCCGCAGATTAGCATTGGTCCAACGCGAACGTCTTGCTCCGCCGAGTGGCTCGCTCGTTTGGGCGTCTCACCTCCACGTCGATATCCAAGAAGCCGCCCTCGGCTACCTCGAACATGAGACCCATCTTGGTGCCGGAGTTGACTCGCTCGTAGAAGCACTCGTCGGCCTGGGCGTCGATGCTAACGAAGTAGCCGGACGCCGTAGCGGATAGGACGGCCAGCAGGACAACCAGCTCCGACGCGGTGAACATTGTTGCTGGACTTCAGGAAAACAAAAAGAACTCCGTTGAACTCAATTGTATCCGCGGTGCGCTGTCTTCCCTGCTGGGCTTCAATGCCGTGCGGCTGATTTGGAGCCGGAGTGGAAAAGCCCAAGTGGCGAACTGCGGCCGCCGTGCGATTGCCACGTACGGCTTAAACGGTAAGCGGCGAGGGTCAGTTCAGAGAAAGCGCGATTCGTAAAGACGCACGGGTTGACCTTACGACGACATTAGCGCACGCTTGAACCGGGCTTCACAATGAAACAATCAATGGGGAAAAAATAAAATAAAGGTCAACACGAATAAATGCACTAATAATAATAATAATAAATTATATATATAACGCACTTTACATTCGGGGGAATCTCAAAGTACTAGTGCCACTCCGTTTAACTTAACGTTTAAGCGTTATTGTACATGAGGATAGACAAGTGATTTAATGAAACCGTGTACGAAAAGCGCATTTATACTACTGTAGTACATGATGAGTAAATCAACACCCGCAGCCATCACATAAACACCAATAAACGCCGTACCTCAAAGACACTATTTTCCCTCCGGCAATAAAGTAAAAAAATATATAATGTCAAACTATTTCTATTATACTTTTATACTATTATATGTTGTTTTGACTCATACAACTCATATTAGCAATACTTTTTTTTCCCTTCTTTTTCATCTTGCACATTCTTTGGTCCGCTTGGAAAACATACGATTACTTTTCTACGCATGCGCACAGACGGAACATGGAAGGAGTCTTCCATTTTAACCTCTCGTTGCCCCGATGTGTCGAGAGCCGTTGTTTTAACGTAAAGGGGTGGTGCAACACAATTAAGCGGGCACACCAGGCCAGAAAAGCAACGTACCCTTTAGTACGTCGCAGGTTCGGTGACGTCCAACCCTCGACTTGTTCTCAAGTCTCCGAGACGGGCCTAAAAGCACTTTTGACGGAGTACTTCCCCATACTTTTTCGTCGATGTCGTGATTTCGGCACACACATTGGCCGGGCACGAGCCGATGAACGTCCTTTCCCGGTAACTGGAGGGGAAAACGGTCGCGAAGGCTCGTCACCTCGCTGCCGGGAAGCTACTGCTAGCTGCCAAGTAGGGAAGGAAGTGAGCAGCGGAAAAAAATGACATCTCGAAGGTAACCGCTTCCCTGGAAAACACCGGCCGCCGCCGGCGTTAGCCTAGCTTTCGACATTTATTCTCGCCGAGAGGTTTGGGGGGCAGCGCGACGTTTTGTGTATCATGTGTGCGACGTTTTGTGTGGGGCCCGGGGGGAGCTGCTGGCTGGCTGGCTGGCTCGCTCAACCGCCCGCCCGCCCGCCGCGAACCGTTCGTCTCCACCAGTGACTTCAAGTTGACTATTCACCTCCAGCCTAACCCTAAATATCGATGCGATGAAAAGGCACAAGGCTTCCTCCTCATTGCCTACGAGACGTTCTAGCGTTCGTTGGGCTGTACTCCGATCCGAGGGAGGCTCATGATGTCAGTATTATGTGGCAACACTAACCGCAGAGCAACTCTGAGCCTTTATGTGCAAGAAGAAAAGCGCCCTTCAAGCAGGCGAGCTGCAAAACGAACAACTGGTGTGTCATCTGTGAGGATGACAAGGTGGATGGAATGGGTCACGGAGTATCTTTGTCCAATCACGGAAACTGACAGCTCTCAGTGCTGGGCCCTGAAGATGGACACAGAAGCTGATCAGACTGCGTTTGTCTCAACAGGTGGTTCCACCCCAATATCACGGGCGTGGAGGCGGAGAACCTGCTGCTGACGCGCGGCGTGGACGGCAGCTTCTTGGCCAGACCCAGCAAGAGTAACCTCGGAGACTTCACCCTCTCAGTGCGGTGAGTGACCATCGATCGATCGGTCCGGTCCGAAATCGGGAAAGCATTTTGGGCATTTGCAAAAATGCCATTCCTAACCAAACGCGCAGACGGAATGGCGCCGTCACCCACATCAAGATTCAGAACACGGGCGACTACTACGACCTATACGGCGGCGAGAAGTTCGCCACGCTGGCCGAGCTGGTGCAATACTACATGGAGCACCACGGGCAGCTCAAGGAGAAGAACGGCGACGTCATCGAGCTCAAATACCCGCTCAACTGCGCCGACCCCACGTCGGAGAGGTGAGACCGACGCGCGACTGCCGGTCGCTACGCAAAGCGGGCCGCTTCATTAGGTACCTAACCGCAGATGGTTCCACGGGCACCTGTCGGGCCGCGAGGCGGAAAAGCTCCTGACGGAGAAAGGCAAGAACGGCAGTTTCCTGGTGCGGGAGAGCCAGAGCCACCCCGGAGACTTTGTGCTGTCGGTGCGCACGGGCGACGACAAGACGGACGGCAGCGACAGCAAGCCCAAAGTCACGCACGTCATGATCCGATGCCAGGTCAGCCTCGAGAGCGCTAACTTCTCTCGGGCCTTTATACAAATATTACAACGTTGCGCCCTTCTCCAGCACGACCTGAAGTACGACGTGGGCGGCGGCGAGAAGTTTGACTCCCTCACAGACCTGGTGGAGCACTACAAAAAGAACCCCATGGTGGAGACCCTCGGCACCGTCTTGCAGCTCAAGCAGGTAGCGGCGTTGCTTCTTAAAAAAAAAAAAAAGAAGGTGGTCCTGGAGGGGAGGCGTGCCTTTTTGTCATCGCGTTTGTTATGGGTCCCCCTCCGCAGCCGCTCAACACCACTCGCATCAACGCGGCCGAAATCGAAAGTCGAGTACGGGAGCTGAGCAAGCTGGCCGAGGCCACGGACAAAGTCAAGCAAGGCTTTTGGGAGGAGTTTGAGGTGAGGCGAGGCGAGGCGAGTCCCTTCAGTGAGCTTGCTGTGAATTCTGCCAGCGTCTGACCCGCTATTGGCTCCCGCGCAGACCTTACAGCAGCAGGAGTGCAAGCTGCTCTACAGCCGCAAGGAGGGCCAGAGGGCCGAGAACAAGAACAAGAACCGCTACAAGAACATTCTGCCTTGTAAGCATCTCGGACGCCGCCGTCGTCCGCCTCGTGGCCTTCACACCTGGCTTTTTGTCCCCAGTCGACCACACCCGAGTGGTCCTGACCGACGGGGACCCCGAGGAGCCGGGCTCCGACTACATCAACGCCAACATCATCGCGGTGGTATCCCCGAGCCCGGTAATCGTCGTCGGCGCCGCCGCCGCCGCCGCTGGCTCTGCGCGCCCGCTGACCTTTGTGGCCGTGCGGCGCTCAGCCCGTGCAGGACGGCAAGTGCAACAGCGCCAAGCTGAGGAAGTCGTACATCGCCACGCAGGGCTGCCTGCAGAACACCATCAGCGACTTCTGGAGGATGGTGTTCCAGGAGAACTCGCAAGTCATCGTCATGACCACCAAGGAGGTGGAGAGGGGCAAGGTGACGACGCGCAGCCGGCCTGGGCCGGGCGTCATGTCCATCCGCCCGCCCGCCCGTCCTTTCTTTTGCGTCATATTAGTTTTGCCTGTCCACAGAGTAAATGCGTCAAGTACTGGCCTGACGTGTCAGCGCTGAAGGAATACGGCGCCATGCGCGTTCGCAACGTCCGAGAGACGTCGGCGCACGACTACATCCTCAGAGAACTCAAACTCTCCAAAGTGGGACAGGTCACTTTCCTTCCTCTTCAATATATTCTCCTCTTTCGACCTTTCAAAGGAAAAGGCTGAATTTGTCCATCGTTTTTTTTCCCTCCTCCTTTGCCCCACAGGGCAACACGGAGCGCACGGTTTGGCAGTACCACTTCAAGGCCTGGCCCGATCACGGCGTCCCCGCCGACCCGGGCGGCGTTTTGGATTTTTTGGAAGAGGTCAACCTGAAGCAGGAGAGCATCGTGGACGCCGGGCCCATCGCCGTGCACTGCAGGTTTGGCTTTGGCAACGCGGCCCGGCCCGCACGCACATGCAAGCTAGCTAACTTGCGCTACTCTTGCGTCGGCAGCGCAGGGATCGGGCGGACGGGGACCTTCATCGTCATCGACATCCTCATCGACATCATCAGAGAAAAAGGTGCGCGTGTGTGCGCGCGCGTGCGCCGCCGCGGGCTTACGTTTGTCGGTGCGCGTTCCAGGGGTGGATTGCGACATCGACGTTCCCAAGAGCATCCAGATGGTCCGTTCTCAACGCTCCGGAATGGTCCAGACGGAAGCTCAGTACCGCTTCATCTACAGGGCCGTGCAGCACTACATTGAAACGCTACAGAAGCGCATCGTGGAGGAGCAGGTGACAACTCACGTCTGCTCACCGCAGCAGCAACAATGTGCTTGCTAGCCACACGCTCCATCCATCATGTACCTTCACTTCAGCCGCATGCTAACAGCGCTACGTAGAAAAAACAACAGAATGTTCTCCAGGCTCCTTCGTCACCCTTTGTTGGTTGTTTGTGTTTGGCAGAAGAGTAAGATCAAAGGTCGCGAGTACACCAACATCAAGTATTCCCTGTCGGACCTAACGGGCGGCGAGCAGAGTCCGCTTCCTCCGTGCACGCCGCTGCCCACGCCCACCTGCACAGAGTAAGCACGACTTGTCGGTCACGCGCTCGCTCCGTGGGTCGGCGTTAACGGCCGTGTCCTCAGGATGCGCGAGGACAACTCCCGAGTGTACGAGAACGTCGGCTTGATGCAGCAGCAGAAAAGCTTCAGATGAGATCCGCCCGCCCACACGTGAGTTCCGGCGCTATTTGACCAGAGGTGATCCGGCCGCAAAGTGACCGACCCGCTTTCACCGCAGGACCCCCCGACGCCCGAGCGGCTCAGCCCACGACGGGATATCGCCACCACAGTACAACAAAGAGAGAGAGAGAGAGAGAGTGGGGGGAGAGCTTTTTGGGCCTCCAGCCCAAGCCCGAACCACTGTGACGCTCACCCCGGCCACCGAGCGACGCCAAATCCCCCCCCGCCTAGCAAACCCAAGTGTGGAATCCAAGCCCAACCCCCATTTTCTTCTCTCTCTTTTGAACAGTTTGTAGAGTTAGCAGACAAGGTTGTGCGTCAGACGTCCTGACCGTTGGTATGCTTGACCTCGCCGCAACTGCCTTGAAGACAAAAGCCACCCGCGTCCTCTCACGTTCACGCCGCCTTTGCGAGCCTCGTCCTCATCCAGTCAGGAATGACGCGCAGTTGCTCTTTTTTTTTTTCTCTCTCTCTTTCTCCTCTCCCCCCCTCTCTTTTCTCAAGCGCATCTTGTACACTGGTCACGAGATTTTGCGGCGATTGGAGCTTGGGAAGAAAAGTTGAGGATACTCGTTGTGAATTTTGCCATTGGGCTGCTCCTTAGAGAACAGCAAAAAAAAAACGTACTGAAACATTTGAACATTTCAAAGTTTACAGAAGGTCCAATAACGTTCACCTGCACTTTAGGCTCCTCCTGAACTTTCAGCCCAAAGCGCAGCGTCAGCAACTTTTTGTGACCCGCGTATGTTGTCTGTTTTGTTTCAACCACACGTGACTAAATGCCTTTCGTTGCCTCCAGAGGTGACGAGAAGCCCGTTATGGCTGCCCATTAGCGTAGCCTAGCTTAGCCTCATTTAGCTTGAAATCCAGCCCAAGGCCCCCCCCCCCCCCCCCCTTCCTTCTAGCCCACCAAGGAAGTCTCCCGAAAGGCCACCAGAAGTTTCCCGGTTATCAGCGGTTGGCGTCAAAGCTCTACGTTGGTCTGAATGAAGCTCCTCAAGCCACCTCCAAATAGATCTGGCAAGCAATAGGTTAGTGGAACTAACTGGAGCTCGCAGACACGCTGGACTCTTTCCAGTTTTTGGTGGCGCTATGCTAGGCTAACAGGGCGCTATCGCTCTTCTCGTCTGTCCTCATCCGCTCATTTCAAATGTGGCCTGGAGATTTCCTCACTACGCCTTGGCCCTGGGCCGAGCCGGGCCGGGCTGCATTGCGTCCGCATCCGCCGCGATGGATTAGCCCGCGTCGACTCGCGGACATGCCTTCTGTGACTCTTTCATGACCGGGCGGGGCGGGGTGGAAGAAGAAAACTAAAGTCTATTTTTGAAGGTCTATATTGTACACGAACAGAATGTACGTCGAAACAATAGAACATATCGACTTGCCATATACATAGTGTTGACGCGCGCGCAACCAACCAGAGTCTATTCTAAATATTTAAGAAAGCGACGACAAGAAAAATTGCAGTTAACAACGCTAACGTAAGAATAAACGGCCAGCTCATTCTCCGCTGTGTTTTGGAGTTATTGATTTTCTTTTTCCAATAAGTGGACCAAACTAAATGACGTGCTTTCAAAAGTCTTACTTGAGTTTCCAGGGCAAATTTTGTCGAGGCCCAAACGCAGGCCGCTTTCAATTGACACTTAACCCTTGGCCGAGTCCAAAATGCCTTTGACAAAATAAACAACAGTGTTTTGTTTTCTTTTGGAAGAAAACGTTGTAAAGAACTTTTCATTTGTCTTTTTGCACTTTTCTCAGTCATATTGTCGTACGCTATAATAAATACAAAAGTTAACTCGTCAAGTCACGTCTTTTGTGTTCACAAAATTCCCTTTGTGGGTTGCTCCCAACCAAAATCCGAGCCTTTTTCCACGTCCTCTTAGTCTTTCATTTCAGGCACAATGCTTGCCTGAGAAGTTTTCGTTTGGAAAATGGACGGCGACCAATCAATGGTGTTTCTGATGTGCTCCATGAAATGTTAAACATGTCAGCTCCCCAGCGCAGTGCATTCATTCACACATACATTCATACATACATACATACTCTGTCTTATCATGGTAAAATTGAAAAAAAGCAAGAGAGCGAGGTGAAAGACAGAGAGTGAAAGACAAATAAATATTAAATAAATATAGACACATCAATAAATGTAACAAATAAATACCTATACACACAAACAAATGAATATCTGTCGCACATGCATACATACTGTCTTATCCAATTTATCATAAAACCAAAATAAAGACAACTATAAATGAATTAAAACAGAAAAAATTCTATTTACTAGTCTAGAGCGCCCTCCCGTGGATGCTTAGTACAAGTGTTTTGCTCACGAGACCCGGCCGGGGTGACGGACGGACGGACGGACGGCCAGCCGGCATCAGTTCTACCGTGGATGTTCTGCGAAACACTTGATGCCTGCCCTGGACAACATTTGTCCATTTCCGATGGTTTTAAGAGGTCAATGCTTTGAATATACATACATTTGAAAAAGAAATGTATTTGCGTCTATTTCTTTTTAAGAGATAGGACACACTGTCTCATCCAATTCATCGTGAAACTAAAAGATGAAATAAAATTCATCTTTAAACTATACACATCTACATACCTGCATACATACAGTACATAGAATGCAGAGGCTGCGTGCGTGCGTGCGTGCGCGCGCCCACTGTTGAGCACTTCAATGACGTCAGCGCGAGAAAGTTTGCCGAATTGAGCGACACGCACGCGCGCACACACACACACCGACAAATAGGCATCGAGGGGAAGAGGAGGTGAACTCCGACAAACATGGTTCCCGTTGGACTCGACTCGACGATGATTGGACTCTCCAGTCCGAACTTTGGTCTCACTCACTTCACTCTTATCGGGCTCAGCTTGATGGAAACTTGCCCAACTTCCCAGGAGAACTAGGTGAGGTGAGGAGTACGCGTCCAAATCCAATCCAAATATTCTGCTGGGTCCAGAGAGCCAACTCGCGTTATTTCAGGATGATTCTATTTTTCTATGGAGTTGCTCGCTTTTTCTGTCTTTACTTTCACGTTGCTGATTATTTCCGACTGTGGAAGTCTAGCCTGCAAGCCGGATTGGTGACGTCACAATCCAGTCCACAATTCGTTGTTGTTGTTGTTGTTGTTGTTGTAGAAAGTGCACGCAAGTCTCCCCATCCGCATAGGAACATGTTTCTCTTACCTACCATATTCTCCCATGCAGTAACAGTCTGTGCCATCAATTGAACTTTATTCAAATGAGAAGAAATCACCGAGACGAATTGCCCGCAACCGAAAGTTCTTCTGAAAAGCCGTTTTGAATCATTGTAAAAAGAAAAATTCCCTCATTCCATTCTATTTGAAAGTTTTCAATTGTGGCTTCTCCTCTTCAGATCACCGTTCTCCTCCTGCTCCTCCTTCTCAGCCAGCATGCAGAAAGGGGCGGGGCCAGCACATGACTCAGGTCCAGGCAAAGGCCACGCCACGTCAGGTGGCATCCGTGGCTGTGAGCGGGCGTGCCAGCAGGGCGACTACGCCCTGGCGGCACGCCTGTGCACGGAGGCCCTGGCCGCCGACCCCCTCAACTGCGTGCTCTACAGCATGCGCTCGGCGGCCCACCTCAGCTTGGGCCGCTACCGCCAGGCCCTGCATGATGGCAACAAGGCCCGAGACATCAACCCAAAATGGACGCAGGTACCACCTCCTCGCCCATTTGCCCTTCGCGCTGCCGTGACGGGAAAGGGACACTAGGGGAGCCGTTTAGCCCAAATCCTTTGTGGCGTTTGCGACAACTCCACCAGGCTCCACAGTCCGGGCCGAAAAAACCGGACCGAGTCAGTTGAGTTGAGGAGCTTAATGTCGACAAATGGTGAAATCAAATAACAAGCAAAGTGCAGAGCACACAAAAGAGTGTACAAAACGTGTGTGTGTGTGTGTGTGTGTGCGAAAGAAAATGGATTTCCTTCCTCTGCGACAGAGAATGGGCGGAAGTGTGTGTGTGTGGGGGGGGGGGGGGTTGGCGCTCGGCCTTGGCTTTTAAAGACAATAACAGAAGCTGTGTTGCTTTGCGTGTGTGTGCGTGAAGTCCAGCCTTTTAAATGGAGGCAATGGAGGTCAAAACAAAAGGAGAAATCAACAAAAATGGTTTTGCCAAGTTTTTTTCCGTTTGCCTTTTTCCCACGCCCGCACGCAACTGGTCTTTGTGTGTTTGTGTCGGTGGAAAGCGCCGCCCGAGGCCCGCCCTGTCATTAGCGTTGGACCGGCGGCGCGTTGGCTGCTGGAGGCAGGACACCAGCCGCCATGAGATTAGAACGTTTGGTCGGGGTCACCGTCAGGCCGGGCCGGGCCGCGCCGCTGTCTGGCTCGCCTGGGACCATCATGCGAGGGCAACTGCGCAAGCACATTCAAATAGCACTCATTCATCCATTTTATTTGCCACTCGGCTGACTGAGCGAGCCAAGTGGGCCAAGTGCGCCGCCGCTTCATCCTCCTCATCCTCCTCCCCACTCAGCCAATCAGAGCTCAGTCGCGGCCGCTCACGTTGACCTCTGCTGCCCCTGCTGTAACAA
The DNA here is from genome assembly GCF_033458585.1 of Syngnathus typhle. Lineage (NCBI taxonomy): Eukaryota > Metazoa > Chordata > Actinopteri > Syngnathiformes > Syngnathidae > Syngnathus > Syngnathus typhle. The sequence continues at coordinate 1,318,938 of NC_083749.1, forward strand.
CCTTGTAACGTGACCTCTAAAGCTGTGTGCGAGAGCGGGAGGGGGGCAGGGTCAGAGGCTCTTCGCAGCCTATCAGGTTTCAGCTTGAGCCAACAGGTGAACTGCTTGTTGTCGGGCAAACATGATCAAGTGGCAACCCCGCAGGAAGGTGAGTGGGCTTTTTTCGTTTTAGCCCAGGAGTTGACCGTTTCTTTTCACCGTCTGCAGGCCTACTTCCGCCAGGCGGTGGCGCTGCAGCACCTGGGTCGCCACGGAGACGCCCTGGCGGCCTTTGCCTCGGGCCTGGCTCGGGACCCCAAGAGTCCGCAGCTTCTGACGGCCATGATGGAGGCCGCCATGAAGTCGCCCCTCCGAGGTGAGGCGGTGTCCGACTCGACCGCCCGACCCCCGAGTTGAGCGCTCCGTTTTGCGCGGCCCGCCTCCAGATTCTCTGGAGCCCGCCTACCGGCAGCTGCAAAGCCTGAAGCTGGAGCGCAGCCCCTTCATGGTGGTGTCGCTGGTCGGACAGGAGCTGCTGACGCACGGCCTGCACGCCGCCGCCGCCGAGGCGTTGGAAGCGGCCCTGCAGATCGGCACGTGCTCGCTGAAGATGCGCGGTTCCGTCTTCTCGGCGCTCGGCGCGGCTTACTGGTCGCTCGGCCGTGCCGAGAAGAGCCTGGCCTACATGCGACGGGACCTGGACGTGGCCCGCACCTTAGGTGTGTCACCGTCGGGTTGTACTGGGCGTACGCGCGTGACCTGACGCCTCCGCAGGTGAGCAAGCGGGCGAATGCCGAGCCCGCGGCAACCTTGGCGCCGCCCTCTTCTCCAAAGGCCGTTACCGAGAGGCGCTGGCCAATCACAGGCAGCAACTGATTCTGGCCATGAAGCTGAAGCACAAAGAGGTTTGTGATCAGCATCAACATGAGCCGTTGTATTAGCATGCTGCTAATTCCATGACGCCTTTGCTTCGAACGTCGCCGCTTTACTCGATGGTTCTGGACGAGAACGTTCATTTGCCTAAACTTTAGATAGCACAATGAGCACGCTAATAGCTAATGCCTACCTCAGGCAGCGTTCCAAGCTCTCCGAGGGTTGGGCCACGCGTACACGGCCATGGGCGACTACCCCAATGCGCTAGCCAGCCACAAGCAGTGCGTCGCGCTGGCCAAGCAAAATGGCTGCCGGCTGTCCGAGGCCCGGCAGCTGGGCGACACGGGCGCTGTGTACACCGCCATGGGAGACGTCGCCGGCGCCCTGCGGTGCCACCAGGAACACTTGGACATCGCCAAGGTGCCAACGTCCTTATTTTCTGCACTCTGCGTCAGGCAGTGGGGCTGAATTTTGGAAGGTCCAAAACAATCGTCTAATCTCACCTCTCACTCCGGGTCAGAGTCTGGGGAACCGGCGCGAGGAGGCTCGGGCTTACAGCAACCTGGGCAGCGCCTACCACGCTCAGCGCGACTACGACAAAGCCGTGACGTACCACAGCCGAGTTCTCAAGCTGGCCCGGGAGCTCGGAGACGGCGACGGCGGCGGCAGGGTGGAGATGAGGGCCTTGGCCGGCCTGGGACACGCCGCCCGATGCGTGCAGGTCAGCCGGCGCTTTGAATGCGCCATGTGCACGCATCCTCCAATCGTACGTGCGCTGGTGCTCAGGACCTGGACGGAGCGCTGCGCTATCACCGGCGTCAACTGGAAATCGCCGAGGAGCTCGGGGACCCGGGGGCTCGAGGCAGAGCCTCTTCCAACCTGGGTAGGTGATGGGTTTACACGCGTGTCGCCAGCCGCCGCACTCATCTTTTATTTACGTAGCAAGCGTCTCCACTCGCCGTCGCTACAACCGGACTCCGCGTCACCTGACTGGGCCGGCCGGGGCTGCCGTCCGTCTTTGCGCGCGCCTGCCTGTTTGTCGAGTTCTCGGCCACCGTTTTGTCCCCTCAGGCATCGTCCACCAGATGCGCGGCGACTACCACCTCGCCCTGAAGTCCCACAAAGCTGACCTGCTGTGCGCCCAGGAAGTGGGGGACTACGCCGCCCAGGGCCGGGCCTACGGCAACATGGGCAACGCCTACCACGCCCTGGGCCTCTACGAGCAAGCGGCCGGCTTCCACCGGCAGGAGCTGAACATCTCTCTGGAGGTGAAGCTCGGGCGCGAGGAAAGGGTGTACTCCCAAGGGAAGGGGAGGCCGCTGACCGAGCGCTCGGGTGTCTTCCGTTCAGGTGAACGACCGGGCGTCCCAGGCCTCCACGCACGGCAACCTGGCGGCGGCCTACCAGGCGCTGGGCGCTCCGGACCGGGCCCTCCAACACTACCTGCGCCACCTGAGCGTCTCAAGGGAGCTGGGCGACGTTCAGAGCCAAGCCAGAGCGTTAGGCAAGTGGGCCGTCGGTCAACTTGAACGTGAACACGCCACGCCACGACTTACTCCTTCTTCCCTTTCCAGCAAACTTGGGCAACTTCCACTGCTGCCGAGGCCACTACGAGGAGGCCTTGCCGTACTACCGCCAGTACTTGCTTCTGGCTCCCGGCCTTGGGGATCCGGAGGCCCAGGGAAAGGTTTGCCACAACCTCGCCTACGGCCACTTCTGCCTGGGACACTACCAAGATGCCGTCAGGTCAGGACTCGGTGAAAGCCGAGTCGGACGCAGCGGTCGCCTTCGGTGACATCGCGGCCAGTCGTCACACCAAAAACGTTCCGCATACCAGGTACTACCAGCAAGATCTGGCCTTGGCCATGGAACTTCAGGACAAGCTGGCCCAGGCCAAAGCCTACTGTAACCTGGGCCTGGCCCACAAAGCCTTGGGGGAGTTCAGCAGAGCGCAGGAGTGTCACAACCATCTGCTCCAGATCGCAAAAGCTCTGGACAACACAAAGGTAGGGGTCGGAGAGCACTTGAGGAGATCCTGCCCGTGCTGCCCATGCTGCCCGCGCTCCCCGCGCTGCCCGTGCTGCGTTTGTAGGCAATCTTCAGGGCTTTGGGCAACCTCGGAGATGTCAGCATTTGTCAAGACGATCTTCAGGGAGCCGCCGGCTTCTACCGACAGCAGTTATCTTTAGCTCACCAGTTCAGCGATCAGAAGATGGAGGCGGACGCCTACTCGGCTCTCGGATCAGTACACAGGTGAAAAGTCCACCCACCCGAATGGTTGAGCAAAGCGGACGGGGCCTTCACGCGGTCACCCTCTCCGTCAGGCTGCTTGGCCAGCCGGACACGTCCTTGTCCTTCCACAGCCGGGAACTGACCCTGCGCAAGGATCTGGGCGACCCCGGCGGGGAGTGCCGCGCTTTGGCTCGCCTGGCCGCCGTTCACGCCGACCTGGGAGACGGCGACACCAGCCTGCAGTGCTACGAGGCTCAGCTGGGCCTGGCGCGGCAGCGGCTGCGCGACACCCGCCAGGAGGCCCAGGTCCTCGGAAACATGGCCAACGCCGAGATGAACGCGGGCCGCTTTGAGGAAGCCGTCGGCTTCTTGGAGCAGCAGCTGGCCGCCCTGCGGCGCTCGGGTTCCGGAGACGCCGTCCAGCATCGGGGGCAGGCTTACGGGAACATGGCCAAATGCTACGTCGCCCTGGGAGACTTTGACGAGGCCGTGCGGTGCTACCACGAGGCCCTGACGGTGGCTCGGAGTCTGGAGCGAGTTCAGGACCAGGCGGAAGCCTACAGAGGACTCGCCGACGCTCACAGGTTTCTTCCGGCAACTCTGAGTTTGTAACCAGCCCCATCCGTCCGTGCCTGTCTCACGCACGCACGCACGCACGCACGCAGGTCGGCGGGCAACCTGCAGCAAGCTTTGGTGTGCTTGGAGAAGAGGCTGGTGGCAGCTCACCAGCTGGGTGGGCCGGTGGGTGGCGAGGCGCGGGCGTACGGCGACCTGGGCGCCCTGCACGGCCAGATGGGCAACTATGAGCCGGCCTTGTCCTGCCTGGAGCGTGGACTCGCCATCGCTCGCTCGGCCGGGGTGAGCTTGACGTCGACGCCGGTCGGCGGCCGGGCGATTCGGCAAATGGCTCTTTTTGAACCCGCTCAGGACAAATCCCTGGAAGCAGAGGCCAGCGATGAGCTGGGCCGACTTTACCAACTGATGGGCGACTACGAGACGGCGCTGCAGTGGCACAGACGATCTCTGGACATGGCGGAGCGGGCGGGATGCGTCAGGGTCCAAACGCGAGCCTCCGCCAACCTGGGAGTGACCTACGAGGCTCTGGGCGACTACCAGCAGGCTCTGCTTCTCCAGGAGCAGCACCTCAGCATGGCGGCGCAGACCAGCGACTTGCTGTCCAAAAGCCGGGCCTACGGCGGCCTGGGGAGGATCCACCACGCGCTGGGCAACGCCACGCAGGCTGTCGCGTACCTCCGGGAAGGTCAGCAACTTCACGGCGGGGCAGCGGCCAGACATCATCCACTACAATGGCGGGATGGCTTTCAGGTCTTCGCCTGGCCGAGCGGTCAGCCGGCAGAGAAGACGAGGCCGAGATGCGCCACCGCCTCGGCTTGTCTCTGTGGGCTGCCGGGAACCTGGCGGAGGCCCGGCGGCAGGTCTGCGCTTTGTCCGACCGGCCGGCCGCGTGTCCACTCGCCACGGCGGCGACAACCGATGCCTGCGTTTGCTTCAGCTTCACAGAGCCTCGCTTCTCTTTGAGAGCGTCGGCCGCGAGACGCAGCACGGCGCCGACCGCAAGCGCGCCCTCTTAGAGCTGCAGACGGACTCGTACCAGGCTCTCCAGAGGGTCCTCGTCAGCCTGGGTAGCTGAAATACAACGCCGAGACCGTCTCTGTCGTTTCCACTCATCGGCGGCGCTTTGTCCGCAGGCCACGTGGAGGAGGCGCTGGCCGTAGCGGAGCGAGCCCGGAGGCGGACCTTCGCCCACCTGCCGGTGGGCTCGGACCGGCGTGCCTCGGTCACGGTGGAGCGCATCCTGGAGACGGTCGACAGCCAGAAGGCTACGGTGCTCTACTTCTCGCTGGCGCGAGGCTTCCTGCACAGCTGGCTGCTGGCTCCCGGCTCAGGTAGGAGAACGTCTCCCGACCGCGTCGGAGCCCTTTGTCGCTAGCGTCGCTAGCGTCGCGTCATGCCGTAGGCGTCGTCGAGTTCAACCAGGCCCGTCTCGGAGCCGACGACGCGCCGGAGTTCCGAGATGGATCCAGCTTGCGGGAGGGCGGCCGGCGATCTCTAGAGCAGTATGTCTGCGCCGCCAGAGAGGTTCTGGGAGTTGACGGAAACCTCAGCAGGTAACAACACCCATTTCCTTTTGGAGGACTGTTGTGTTTGGGCGAGCAGGCGACTCATCGGTTCGGTAGTTCTGGGGAGGCGGGATCATGGGGAGATCAAAGGTCACAATTCGGAAAATATCTCATTTCCTTCCTCGCAGGATGAACGTGGGCAGCGAGACAGAGAGCCGAGCCGGAGAGGCCGCCGAGCGACGCTTTGACGACGAGCTGGACGGCTACCTGAGCGTGGCGTCCGCCGACAACGTCTCCAACAGGTGCGAGCCCGGCGTCGCACCAGCTCGTCCATCAAAGTCAGCGCCGGCCGGGCCAACAGGCTTATCCGCTTTGTCGCAGCGCCGGCGTTTCTCCGGCCGAGGACGGCTCGTCTTCTCCTCGCCGCCGCCGCCTCGGCGTGGACGCCTCTCCTCTTGCCGCCCTCTACGACTTGCTCATCGCGCCGATGGAAGCGGTACGTCCGATCGAGCCGCATCCGTGGAGTTCTTTCAAGTTGCGTCAAGTCTTTTGTGTCAGGCCCTGCTGCGCGCCGGTGGTCCGGCGGGTCCACGCCGGCAACTGGTTCTGGTCCTGGATGGTGACTTGTACCTGGTGCCCTTCGCCTTGCTCAAAGGCAGCTCGTCCGCCGAGTTCCTGTACCAGATGTTCACTCTGCTCTGCGTGCCGTCGTTAGCCAGCCTGCGAGCTTCCGGGCCACCTGCTCCGCCCTGCCGGCTCGCCGGCTCGGGACTGGTCCTGGTGGGGGCGCCTGGCCCGTGGCGGGGCCACTCGTGGGCTCCGCCGCCGTCGGCCCGGGACGAGGCTCTGTGTCTAGGCGAGCGTCTGGGCTGCGTCCAGCTCGCCCACGCCACCAAGGAGCGCGCCCTCGCCGCCCTGGCGCAGGCGCAGTGCGTTCACTTTGCCACTCACGTCTCCTGGAAGCCGGCCGCCCTGGTGCTGGACCCCGGCGGCGAGGAGGAAGAGGGGGGCCGGTGCGTGACGGCAGCGAGCCCGGAAGGAACGAAAGCTTGCGTCGGCGAGGATGCGTGCGAGAGCCGTCCTCCGCTTCGAGACTTCCTCCTCACCGCGGAGGAGATCTTGGAGCTCAACCTGAGTGTGAAGCTGGTGGTCCTTAGGTTGGTGACGGAGGTTCTGCCCTCATGTTCTTACGCACTCAAAAGTCCGTGATCCTCCCAGGTCCTACCCCGAGTCCGGCGTGCGGCTGACGTGCGACGGCTTGTCGGGTCTGACCGGGGCCTTCCTGTGGGCGGGCGTCCGATGCGTGTGCGTGTCCCTGTGGGCCACGCCGCCGCCCGCTGCCAAACTCTTCATGCAGAGCTTCTACTCGGCGCTGCTCGAGGGCGCCGCGGCCAGCGCCGCGCTGGCCGGCGCCATGAGTACACTCCGCGACAGCAAGGACTTTGCGGACCCCTTCAACTGGGCAGGTGAGCACACTCCAAATCCCCCTCGTGTTTTCCAATGAAACCGAACGTCGCTCAGGTTACCTTTTGATGGGCGGCGACGTCCGGCTCAACGGGCCTGAGTCGGCGCTGCGACGGGCCTTGGCGGAGGTTCTCTGCCACGCCGACCGGGCCAGGGACACCTTGAGGGTTCTTCTGCACCTGGTTGGAAGTCAAGACGCCGACGCACCTTTGGAATCGAATCAAATAAATAAAAGCAAACGGCGGGTTTCGTTGCCGCGCGCAGGTGGAGAAATCTTTGCAGCGCATCCACAGCGGCCACACCAAGCTCCTGTACACGTCGCAGCAGAGCGTAGACGATAAGGTGGGCGGGCGGGCGCTTCTGGATCCGAGCCAGCTGTTGCGGTGATGGCGTGACCTTCTCTCGGTCGTTGTAGGTCGGCGGCGTGCCCGGGTGGCGCCCCTTGTTGACGGCGGTGGGTTTCCGTCTGGACGCGGGCGGTTCCGGCCGCCCTGCCGCCGTCTTCTTCCCCACGTCGGACCCCGGAGAACGGCTGCAGCGCTGCAGTCTCACCATGCAAGCCCTGCTCGGTACGGTTAAGGTTTCAAATTTGCTCGGGTTTGGAATTTGCCTTTCGAGCCAGGACGAGCGTTTCGAGACGGCTTTTCAGGGTTCTGCGGGTTCTGGGTTCAAATGACCGGCATCTCGTTTGTGTGTGCAGGTCTTAGCGCGGCAGCTTTCGAGGCTCTGTGCAAACTGGTGTCGGCGCCCCAAGCGGGAGAGCCACTCGTACGCGAGGTGAGCGAGCCGACGGCTTTGCGCTTGTGTCAGTCCGACTTTTGCTTTCTTCTCCTTTGCTTCCATACGCGGCAGCTCCATCAGGTGCTGCTGCCGCTGCAGCTGCAGTCACGTGACGGCCAGAGCGACCAATCGCCGGCCGACGTCTTAGTGTCGCTCAGCGTGCGTGCGTGGAGGCTTCCGGGATGCCACGAGTTCCTGGCGGCCCTCGGTCGGTCAGCAGAACGGAGACAAACAAAGGCGACGGACGGACGGCACTGACAACCACGCCTCCTGTTTGCTCTTCAGGGTTCGACCTGTGCCAGGTGGGTCGGGAGGACGTTGTGCTGAAGACAGGCAAGCGGGCCAGCAGGCGGGTCATGGCTTTGGCCCTCCGCTCACTGCTGGCGCTTTTCGGTGAGAGCGCCTCATTCATTCTCTTTGCGACCCTTCTCGTAGCCCATCGCGCCTGACACGAGTCTTCGGGTCCCGTTTCAGACTCGGCAGACCTTCCCGAGCGTGTCGGCACCTACGGCTCGTCCTCGTTGGAGTCTCTGTCGCCCTCTCCGCCGACGCCTCAGCCCACGTCTTATCCCGCCTCGCCGCCTCGTCCTTCCCTCTGCCCAGACGCGCCGAGCGCCGACGCCATCTCCGTCTACAGCCTCGGCTCGCTCGCCTCCTCGCTCGGGTTCTGGCCGCGCCCCGAGCCCGCGGGAAGCGATGTGGTCAGCCGGTGCTCGCAAGCGCAGGAGGGGGCGGCGACGCCTCGCCGCTCCGGCCGACTGGCCAATCTGGGTAAAGGGGAGGCGGGCGACGAGGACCACCGGGGCTACGCCATCATCAGCAGCGAGCCTCTGAGGCCAGAGGACCGTTGCGCCACCGTCAAAGAGCCGCGACGCACGCAGGAAGTGTAGGTTCAAATGTTTATCTCTCCTCGAAATGCGACACGCCGCCAATCAATCGGCTGCTCCCCAGCTTTCCTAGCCGACTCACCGGTTCCGATCCGATTCTTCATTTGCGCAGCTCGTCTCCTCAGAGGAGCAAAGCGAAGATGAGCGGCCGCGAGGAGGCGGGCGGCGGCATACCCGCAGGACAGCTGGACCCCGAGGAGCTGACTCGCAAGATCCTGGAGGAGACCCGGGTCCACATGCGTGCCGTGGAGATCCTGCAGCGGACCCCTGGGCGGCGTTCTCTCTCGACACCCGTCACTCCCATCCTGAGCAGAGGCGCACGCGCCTTCCAGCCGTCCGAGACCAGCGCCTTCAGCAGACCCCCGAGTAGGACGAGCCTGGCTTCGGCGTCGCTCGGTCCTCTCTCTCCCAGACCGCCGTGCCGCTCCTCTTCCCTGCAGAAGCTGGCTCCACCCTCATCCCCCAAACATCTGGCTGGCAGAGCGTCTTCACTTCACCTCAAAGCACCTGCTGCCAGAGATTGTCACGACAAACCTTCACCTGACACCGAGTCCCGGGTCAAACCTTCAACTGGGAGCAAGTGTCATCCAAAAGCTGTCAGCAGCGAGTCCCACCCCAAATTCTCCTTGGCGCCACCCCCCTCCTCCACCACCACCGCCACTGCAACGGTCCCTCGCTTCAAAAGCTTCAAGGCGGCCCGCCAAGACGAAGGCGCTTCCCCCGCCCGCCTTCTTCCGGCAAAGAAAATGAGCACGGTGAAGAAAGACATTCTGGGTTTGCTGGACCTCTCGTCGCGACATAAGTCCAGCGAGACTTCAGACCGTCTCCCCAGTGTGGACAGCAAAGCGCCTTCCGCTTCCAAAGCTTCCAAACGCACTAAATTTCCTTCTGGCTACAAATTTCTAGCAGGGCATTTTTTCCCTTCTTCTAAGTGTTGACATGAATATTGGCACCTACCCGGTTGCCATGGTGATTGATTGACCCTGATGTTCTCAGAAGGTTGAGAAAGTATTGCTTGCTAGCTAACAAATGCTGGTGCGGGTCAAGTGGACAGGAAGAAAGAACACTGTACTTATAGTTTGACAGAAGATACTTACACTATCTCAGTGGCAGATTTGATGATATATGCTGTCTGTCATTTATTTCACTCCTGTCATAAATACGAAGATGATTCCAACACTGTGCAAGTCTTTGCATTTTTTGCAGTCGCGGGCGAGATGAGCTAATGATTGATTGATTGATCGATTGATTGATCGATCGATCGTTTGCTTTCAAGGTAATAGGCCGTCGATCGGCTCAGCCAATCGGATGTCTCGTGGAGGGCGGGGCCAACTTGTTGACCGTGCCTTCTCCTTTCGCCTGCTACTGCGCAGGCGCAGACCGGCTGATGAAGATGGTGCTCATCAAGGAATAGTGAGTCTGACGTGTTTTTGGTTGGGGCTTTTTCCCCCCTTATCATCGTTCGGGGGAATTTCAGCCATTCCTTATTAGCGAGTCGTGATCGCTTTGGTTTGCTGGGCTCCTCCCTCAACCTGTAAGCCTCCAAAAGACATGCTACGGGCGGGCAGGATAACGGACGTGCTTAACGGGGCACCGGTCTTTTTAAGGCGTTGTTAGTGAGACGCTATCGCTAACTGCTAGGCTAGGCTAGGCTAGGCTAGGCTGGCCAGTTCGCCTCGCATTCAATTTGATTCACGTCATAGAAAGAAAGACACGCACGCACACCGAGTAGGCGTGCTAACGCCTCGAGCTTCGGCTAACCGGCTAGCATCTCGTTACAGCCCCAAAGTGGCGTAATGTTAAGCTTTTGAGGGACAGATTAAGGCTCCGTCGGATTTAGCCGCAAACGCTAGCAGGCTAGGCTAGGAGCTTTGCTCGCAGCTTGACAGCCAGCAGCACAACACTTCCTTCCCTAGCTAGGCGCCACCTCGACGGAGAGGAGTCCGGCACTGGCTGGCACTCTTGCTAACGGTTTTCAGCGAGGACGCGCAAAGCGGGCTGCCACATTGTCGCGTGGCAATTGGCCCCGTTTGCCATGAAATGCCGACTCTTAGCATGGCAACAAACTGGCGACTGGCCGGATAGCTTCAAAACCGGCAGTAATAAACGTCTTGCGGCTACAAATGTCGTCCGTCATTGTAACCGTAAAAGATGCAAACAATACATGAAATGCGCAGGAGCGGCTTTGAGGGAGGCACTATGATGACTGTGATGGCCTACATTCACTTTGAGTGATTCCAAATGAATGCCCTGACACACTTAATGTCGGCTGAGGTCAAATGTGTACACGGCGTTTGCGACGCATCACAAAGACCATACGCTTTTGTGTCCATGATGTTACGGCTTGTCAACGGTTTAGTCATTCAGTGGAAGTCACGTGACGCTTTGTGTACGTCTGTGGAATGTTGAGGAGGATTTGTGTCTTTGATTTTGCGTAACGCCGCCTCTCTTTATGCTTTGTGCTCGCAGTCGCGTGGTGCTGCCCATTTCTGTCGAAGAGGTGAGTGTCGCACGTTAAGCGTGAGCGAGCCTCGCTCGGAATTTGATTGCCGGGGCCGCTTTCACCCGGGGGCCTTGGCTTCCCTCCGCCAGTATCAAGTGGGCCAGCTCTACTCGGTGGCCGAGGCCAGCAAGAACGAGACGGGAGGCGGCGAGGGCATCGAGGTGCTGAAGAACGAACCCTACGAGGAGGATGGCGAGAAGGGCCAGTTCACGCACAAGATCTACCACTTAAAGAGGCCAGTGCGCCGCTGGCGCTTTTGGACCGGATCGCCCTCCGCCGCTTTCTCACGCTCTGGTCTTCTTTTGCCGCCTGCAGCAAAGTGCCGGGATACGTGAGGCTGCTCGCACCGGAGTCGGCGTTTGTCTTTCACGAAAAGGCCTGGAACGCGTACCCGTACTGCCGTACCGGTGAGTCGCCGTGGTGTCCGGTCGGTGGCGCTCCGGGTCTTTGTTTGGACTCCAAAGAAATGTGTGACCAGTGTCAAATTGTGACCTTAACAGCGAGTGAAGACTTTATTGGAAGTGCGTCACGGCGCCAGAGTTCTTGCAAATTCCACAGCTTGAGTTTGTCTTGAAAATGGGAGAAAGGTGTGCTTGAAAGTGAAATGGTTTTGTGCGTGCGCTTCAAAGTGACAGCTTTTGTTTTTCTGCCCCCACACCACCCCACCTCACCCCACCCGGCCACTGCAGTCGTGACGGTGAGTGTCGTCTTCCTCTCGGGCGCACACCTTTTCACTGGCGCCTCCTGTCTTCCGTTGGAAGCGGTGCGGCCGGGGCCGGCCCAACGTCTTATTGCTTGATTGGATTGAGCCATAAGTCCTGGCCTCCGTTGGTAGCGCGTGGCTAAGTCACTTGGCTGAGATTAGCCGCAGCTGTCAACGCCGCCTCACGGTGTCACATTAGAAGATCACGTATTGTTCTGGGGGAAATAACGGGCCCGCTAACTCGCGTGTGCTGCTCTCCCGCCTCCCAGAACGAGTACATGAAAGATGACTTTGAGATCAAGATCGAGACGTGGCACAAGCCCGACATGGGAACGGTGGAAAACGTGAGTACACGGGGGCAAAGCGGCGCCAAAACAAACACGGGGCCCCTCGCCTTTTGGGTCACCGACTGTGGACCCGTCCCGCCCTGCGTCAGGTGCACGACCTGGACGAGCAGACGTGGAGAAGCGTGGAGGTGGTTCCCATAGACATCGCCAACAAAGAGGAGGTGGCGCCGGGGGTGAGTTGTGTTGACCCCTGCGCGGGTTAAGCGTTTTCCGTTGTCGTCAACTTTTGAGGAAAGGATCTTGTAAGCCCCGCCTCCTGATCGCGTGGCGCCGACATAACGCTTGCGGTAATGACTTAAGTGGATCAGCGCTGAGGTGCGGCTGAAGCGGCACGCCCATCTGCCGTTGGCCGGCGCTTGGCTCGGCTCGGCTCGCGCTGACCTGCCGGATTAAAACGCCACCGTGCAAGAGCAGCAGCAGCAGCAGCAGCGCAACCCCTGCTAGCTTCCTGGTTGACGTAGCCCTGTTTCAAAACCAAACCATTTCAAAACAAATAAATCGTATTAAATCTGTCCGATTACCGCTTCTCCTTTTGTTTTGTTTTTTTGCCCCGGAAAACTGGAGGTGGACATTTGTTTTCTGCCGTAGTTGCTGCGCTAAAAGAAACAATTTGCGCATGACAAAGTCTCAGCGATGTCACCCGAGGATGTCAAGTGACCTCTTTTCAACTCGCCACTGGTTCTTTCCTTGCAGGACTACAAAGAAGAAGAAGATCCGTCCCTCTTTCGCTCGGTCAAAACCGGAAGAGGCCCCCTCGGCCCCGAGTGGAAGGTAAGCGTGGAGGACGAAAAGGACGCCGCCGGTCGTGCTCGTGGCATAGCATCTCTTTGCCTCTCGCAGAACGAGCTGAAGACGGATTGTCCGTACATGTGCGCGTACAAGCTGGTCTCCGTCAAGTTCCGGTGGTGGGGCTTTCAAACCAGAGTGGAGAACTTCATCCACAGGGTAAGCGCCGCCTGCTCCCTTTCGATTTTCAACCATCACAAGTTGTTGATGGGAGTGTGTGCGTGCATGTGTGTGCACGCGTGTGTGTGTGTCTGTGTCCACAGCAAGAAAAGCGCATCTTCACCAACTTCCACCGCCAGCTCTTCTGCTGGGTGGACAAGTGGGTGGGTCTGACCATGGAGGACATCAGGCGCATGGAGGAGGAGACCCAGCGGGAGCTGGAGGAGGTAACCCACACGGGCGCCCCACAAGGCCCGGCCGGCGGAGCTTCTTAACCTTGTCATGTCACATCAGATGCGTCAGAAGGGCGACGTGCGAGGCACCTCGGCGACAGACGAGTAGACGCCGTCCGTCGCTGTAGTCAAAGTCTAGAGGCAGGTCCAGTAAGTTGCGCTCACAGAGCGCCCGGCCGGCCCGCCCGCCCGCCTGCCTGCCTGCCTGCATGGGGAGTGCCGTGCTCCTTGTCTGTCCTTCACCGCGTTTGGAACTCGCTTCAACGCGTCTCGCCCTCATCCTCGTCATCACATCTTGCCGCGTTTTTGAGCCAATGTTTGATGTTGGGGAGAAGTCACTGCATTGGAAAAAGCCCAACGGGGACTTCAAATTAAAATGGCACTTGCGTGTGTACACTGAAATAAGGATGGACACCATTTGAGTCAGCCCTAAGCCAATTTCCGCTGGACGCGGCAGAAAGTAGATGAGCTCAGGTCAAACGTCCTTTTTGTGCAAGCTGGCCTCCCTCCAACATGGACGCTCTGCCCAGCGCCTTTTCCACCCTCAACTTGGGTTGCCGTCTGTCTTTCATCCATCCATCCAATCATTTTCTCTCATTGCTTTCTCTTGCCTGCCGCCGCTTTCTCGTCATGTATGTTGTTATTTTTCTATTTTCATTTTGTCTCTTTCTGTTCACCTCATCCAGCTGCGTAAGACCGGTCCGATTCGAGGCACCAGTGCAGCTCACGAGCAATGAGCCAAACCACCCCGACCCTGTCTTGACGATGTCATCGGAGACACGCCCACCACCACCACCACCGCCGTCGCCGCTGCCGCCACCAGGAGGAAGTGGCCCTGGTTCCCCGCTGCTGTACAGACCCCTCCCCTCCCCTCCTCGCTCCGCTCCAACAAGAAAACAACAAACTGGTTTTGCATACACGCATACATATTCTGTACAAACACAAAGACAAAAGAAACAGACGTAATTTGCCTGAAATGTAAATGACAAACGGGCTCGTTTCCGCTCGTACATGAAACCTTTTCGATTGACCGTTAGGAGACGAATGTGCTTTCACCAAAATCGGGCAGCCCTTGGACCATTTTTACCACGATCTCCCCCGTCGTCGTTCAGCGTCTGTCTGTACTTGAACGCGTGTCGGCGGGAGGGAGCCCATACGGCCGCCGAGCGCTCGCGGGACCGCCCGCCGCCGCGTTCAGAACGGCTCGTCATCGAGGCCGGTTTGGATTCGGCTCCCCCTCATTTTAAAACACATTTTAAAAAGTCATTTCAACTCAAAGGAATTGATTGCTCTTTAGCTTCTGCTGAAAAGCTGTGCTGATCTCAACCCCCCCAGCAGCCATGCAACACCGCCATCTACAGGCATCTGTTGTTCATTACAGTGGGTAACAAACTCTAAAACAGAAACAAAAAGCCGGGCGGCATCTCGAAATAATCAACAGACACGGTTGGAATGGCCTCGTGCGAATGCGCCGGAGCGCGTGCGACCACGTCGACTCCGGATGTTGTTTTTGCTAGCGTCGCCGGCTAACTAGCGGGAGACTTTTGAGCTTGCGCTGTTTGTTTAAGTGTACTTTTGGGGCCGCTAGCATTTTCACATGTGATTTTATACTGTACGGCTAACACAGTTCACGTGAGGCTTGACGGGTTGGGGGGGGGGGGGGTGGCCGCAGTCTCCTTTCTTTATTTATATCCATCCTGGATTTTTTTTTTTTTCTAGTTTGGACAAAGATGCTCTTAGTAAATGAACTTTAAGCTGGATATCAAGGATAAAGGAATAAAGGGTTTGATGGCTTTCATGTGATGTCTACATTAACAATGAAACAATGCAGGGTGTTTTGTCTCCCCTTCCCAACCTGCTGAGACCTCACACAGCATCACAGCAGATGACATGTTAGCATTTTCTCACCCACTTCTCTCTTGTTCGTCTTTTGATGTTTTGATTGATTTGGTTTCTGTGCATTTGTTAAAGGGAAAAACTCCTTTGCCAGATGAGGCTTGACTGCGAGGCGGGCGAGGACTAGAAACAGGCAGCTGCTGCCGCTGCCGCCTGCGTGTTTTTGAAGCGCTGGCAAAAAACAAATCTTTTCTGCCATGTAGTATTTTTCTGATTGATGGAAGGACTGGACGCAAAGGCAACATTCAGGGGTATCAGTAGTGAATGTACAATTATGATTTTATTTGGTTACTTTTCACAGTTGCCAAGCTTGTGACTGAAGGTCTAGACAACGGAACACAACAGAATATTGAATAAATTTCAACCAATGAGTCTACCATGCTTGTGTTTTTTGAATCACCTGCACGCTCACAGTCGACTGATATGATTGGTCTAAGAAAAATCAAATTTCCAGTTTTTGTGTTTTATTTTTTGCCAAGCATTGAGCTTGCGTTAACTTCCACACTGATACCTCATGATACAAAGGACTTGTTTGAAGAGTTTTTGGGGATGTTGGCCGCATGTAGCTGAAATGTAATATCTAGCAAAAGATACAATGCAGAGAATTACGTTGATATAAAACAACCCCAAAGTTTTGCGGTATAAAGCCCATTAATAAAATACATCATAGCCATCAAAGATGCAGGTTATTGAATATGTTTTTCGTGCCGAAGTTGCCAGTTATCAAATATTGCTTCAACCAATCGCGCACAAGGCCCTGAGCAAATTACATGGCAACGAGTAGAGGCGGAGATCTGATTGGACAAAAAAAAAAAAAAATCACATCCACATAGACACACTGGAAGCAATGCATCCAAATGAACACAATAGATAAACTCGAGAGCAAACATAAAAAAAATTTGGAATGTAAGTCGGTGTCGTGAATAATGTAACATTCGAATAATGTAAAAAGAGAACTTTTCGGATGCTGCTTGAGCGGGCATGCTACTGGAGTTCAGTGCGCATGCGCGCACACTTCCCCAACAGCAGGTAAACTAAACCACCATGGCGGCGCGAGGCCATGTGCAAGACCCCAACGACCGGAGACTCCGACCCATATACGGTGAGCTCGTTCGGCGGGCGCATGCACGCAGGCACGCACGCACACACGTCGGCTTGGCTTGAGCATCGGCGCATGCCGCCTTTCAACAATAGCAGCTTCCAGCCGCAGGGGCAGTTTTTCGGGGCCCCTCCATCGTCGACCAACGGCTGGCTGGCTGGTTCGACCGCTGGCTGGCTCGCTGGCTCCGTCGCCCCGCTGCGCGGCGCCCTATGACAGTGCACCTTTGCCGGGCTTGCCTCCCAGACCATA
Organism: Syngnathus typhle; assembly: GCF_033458585.1. Lineage (NCBI taxonomy): Eukaryota > Metazoa > Chordata > Actinopteri > Syngnathiformes > Syngnathidae > Syngnathus > Syngnathus typhle. The sequence goes on from NC_083749.1 coordinate 1,335,212, forward strand.
CTCGGGGGTGTGCTGCGGTTCTCTGCCGGTAGCTTTCCGGTGCTAACATGTGTGAAATACAAGAAAAGCCATTCGAACAGTTGACTGCTTTGCAGGGTTGTCGTCTCCTTGGCTATCTCGGTTGCTATTTGACAGCTAGCTTCAGCGGCTAATATGTCGCCGCATAACGCTTCTTTCATTGACTGTAGGTCTTTTCCCCCATCCGAACTTGGCCTTTCTGTGCCGGTTCTCCCGTCGGCTGACAGTCGGTCGAGTTTTGCCTCCGCGGGTGCGCCCGCGATGTGGCTTTTTCGCTCTCGTGTCGGCAGTTGAGCGGCTAAGTGGTTAGCTTTCATTTAGCATCGCCGCGGACAATGCTCCGGCCGGCTATCTCGCGTGGACTTATCACAGCTCCCAAACTTTAACCGTGGACACATCGACAAAGTAGGCAAAAAAACCAAGAGTTGCCTTTCCCCCTTGAGTTTTGCTTTATTCTGATACCATAGGCCGGTTTCCACAAGTAACTGATCCACTGAAATAAAAATAAATCTATAGGCTCGACACCAATGCCATATTTGGCTGATATCAAAACCCCAACCAAGATCACGTGCTTGCACAAGTTTGCACACCCTACACCGGGGAATGGAGTGCTTCAGTTCAAACATGAGCTCAATGCAACTTGGATCAATGCTGGCAAGTGTCAGTCAAAGTTTGCCCTCTTGGCAGCCATAGAAGAGCAACGTGACACAATCGCGGTCGGTCTGCTGCAGTTAATTTTGGCCGGCAGCTGTCCCCTGAGTGGCCTAACTGCGTTTGTGCATACTCACCATGCGACGTCCTTCCTTCCTTCCTTCCTTCCTTCCTTCCTTCCTTCCTTCCTTCCTTCCTTCCTTCCTTCCTTCCTTCCTTCCTTCCTTCCTTCCTTCCTTCCTTCACAACCATGAAAACGGTGACGCGTCTTTGAGAGCAGAGAGGACGGCTTTATTGTCTTTGATTTTGCTTGAGCGGTTGTTGTTTTTTTTTTCCCCCCCCTCAGACTACCTTGACAACGGCAACAACAAGATGGCCATCCAGCAGGCGGACAAGCTGCTGAAGAAGCACAGAGACCTGCACTGCGCCAAGGTACGCTCGGGGGCCCGGCGGCCATTTCACCCCAATGGGCCGTTTTCTCCTCATGGGCCGTCTTTCTTTTCCTCCTCCAGGTGTTGAAGGCCATCGGCCTGCAGCGGACAGGCAAGCAAGACGAAGCCTTCTCCCTGGCCCAGGAGGTGACCTCCCTGGAGCCCACGGACGACAACTCCTTACAAGCGCTCACCATCCTCTACAGGGAGATGCATCGGCGTGAGTACACGCGCCGCCGGCGCCCGCGCGCGGCACCGCAGCGACCGACCGACCGACCGAGTGTTGTGCATCGATGTGCTGCTTCCAGCCGAGTTGGTGACCAAACTGTACGAGGCGGCGGTCAAGAAGGTCCCGCTCAGCGAGGAGTATCACTCGCACCTCTTCATGGCGTACGCGCGTGTCGGCGAGTACAAGAAAATGCAGCAGGTAACGAAGAGCTAAGGAGGGCTAGCTTAATGCTAGCCTAGACCGCCAACATTTTTCATGTGATTTCTGCTTCCTTCGCTTCAGGCAGGAATGGCCTTGTATAAAATCGTGCCCAAGAATCCCTATTACTTCTGGTCCGTCATGAGTCTGGTCATGCAGGTACATGCCGTTGGCATCGTCTCGACGCCCGGGACCAGGCGGCCGTCTCCCATTTTTCATTTCTTGATTTCTTCTTCTTCAAATTGCACAGGCCATCTCGGCGCAGGATGAAAAACTGTCCCAAACCATGTTCCTGCCCCTGGCGGAGCGCATGGTGGAGAAGATGGTCAAGGAGGACAAAATCGAAGCTGAAGCAGAAGTAAGACGTCCTGCTCGCTTAAAGCTTCCCATCCCAATCTTGTGGACAAAAGTATTTGGACAGTGAATCTGAGTGCTCTTCAGGTGCAGCTCTACTTCATGATCCTGGAGCGCTTGGGGAAATGCGAGGAGGCGCTGGAAGTGATCAAGGGTCCCCTCGGAGGTAAGCTCACGGCGCCTCGCTCTTCCTCCTCCCGATCCTCACCGTGCCTCGTCGTTGCCGCAGAGAAGCTGACCAGCGAGCTTCAGAGTCGAGAGAGCAAGTGCATGATGTTGTACCGCCGACTCCGACGCTGGCCCGAGTGCAACGCCCTGGCGCACCAGCTCCTGCTCAAGAAGTGAGCCTCGTCTTTTGCGCAAATGGCGGCAAAGCACTGCCTTTGTCTAACCCCCAACTCCATTGCGGGCTCGCTCGCAGTCCCGACGATTGGCAGTTCTACCTGGCCTACTTCGACTCGCTTTTTCATCTCATGGATCAGTCGTGGAGTCCGCCGGACGATGAACAGCAGTGAGTACAATGCGCCCAGTGGGTGGCAAAAAGTACCAAGTAGACAAAAGTTGCCTTGCGGCGCCGCGCTCAGCTGCTCGGAGGGCGCCGTGCACCACACGGTGACGGAGGCGGTGAACTTCGTGGAGGAGAGGATCGCCGGCGAGGACGGCAAAGACGCTCGCTCGCTGCGGGGTCCTTACCTGGCGCGACTGGAGCTCATGCAGCGGCTGCGGCAACGCCGCCTTCCCCAAGAAAAACAGCTCGGTGAGAAGAAGAATAAGAAGAAAAAAAAAAAACACCGTTGGATTCATAAGAACTCCTTCTAGTTTTCAAATCCAAGGTGATCACGACCTCCTCTCTTTGTTTTTGTGGTCGCAGGAGAGCCGTTGGAGCTGATGGTGCAGTTTTTTGTCAAGTTTGGCGACAAGCCTTGCTGCATCACAGACCTCAACGTTTATCTCCACCTACTGGCCGCCGAGCAGCACGAGCAGGTGAGAACACCGCCTTGCCTTGCCTGGCCCGGACCGGAGCGCAGTCGCATGTCTCCGTTTCGGCACCTTGCAGTTGGTGGAGCGGCTGCGCCGGGCCGCCCCTGCCGGACCCGACGGCTCGGACTTCCCGGACGACACGGAAGCGCTGCAGAGGCACCTGTGCGTGTGCCAGCTGAGCCGGGCGCTGGGCCTGCATCACGCCCTGGACGCCGCCGCTAAGCTGAGGCTGGTCGCCGAGCTCAAGGCGCACTACCGGCACGGCCTCAAGTTTGGTGAGGAGCACGCACCGTCTCACATAAATGTTTCTGTTTTGGCCTTTTTCTCTTTTATTGGCGTTCTCCCTCCTACAGGGAAGAATGCTCTGAAGACGGAGTTGCAGTTTTCCGACATGTATTGCCTGATGGCGGCTCACGTCTACATCGACTTGTGGACGGAAACCGGTGGGTGGTCCTTCCTTCCCTCTCGCTTTCACGCGGTCCACCCGGGTGACGTGCTCTCGGGCTGCGCTCAGGGGACGGGAAGATGGCGTGGCTCGGTCTGGGCCTGCTCCAGGAAGGTTTGTCCAACAGCCCGTCCAACGCTCAGTTCAAGCTGCTGCTGCTGCTCCTCTACTGCCGCCTGGGCGCCTTCGAACCGGTGGTGGACCTCTACGCCAGCCTGGACGCCAAGCACGTCCAGCACGACACCATTGGCTTCCTCCTGACGCGCTACGCTCAGTCCTTGGGACAGTTTGCCGCTGCTTCGCAGGCCTGCAACTTCTCGCTCAGGTTTTTCCACTCCAACCAGAAAGATGTGAGTCTCCCTCCCTTCCCCAAACGGGATTCTTCTCAGCCATCGGCCCTAAATCCAAACGTGCCATCTGGCCCCCAGACCTCCGAGTACATCATCCAAGCGTACAAGTACGGCGCCTTTGAGAAGATCCCCGAGTTCATCGCCCTCAGGAACCGACTGAACCAGTCGCTGCACTTTGCGCAGGTCCGCACCGAGAGGATGCTGCTCGACTTGTTCCTCGAAGCCGACATGTGAGCGAGCGCACGCCCCCGAGGCGCCTGCCTGCCTGCCCGTCCGTCCGCCCGCGTTCACCTTTGTGACCTTTTTGTGTTCCTTTTTTTTTTCTTTTTCTTTTTGTCTTCCCTAAAATGTGTTGCAGTGTGTTGAGTCTGGAGGAGAGTGTGAAGACCATGTCTTTGTCCGCAGAGGAAGATGACATTCCCTGGGACAACATGAGGGACAACCGAGACCTCACGGTGTTCACCTGCTGGGACCCCCACGAGCGGTACAAAACACGCAAAGCGCTAATTGGCTAGCCGGCCGTAAACGAGCGCTCCCGCCGCCGCCGCCTGACAGGAAGTTGAACGAGGAGCATCGGCGGCATTCCCTGGAGGAAGAGCGTGTGTGGTTGCGCTTGCGCTCGCTCACGCTGCGCCTTCTCGCCGCCGTGGCGGCCATGGGACGCAAAGCCTCGCCGCCACAGAACTCGCCCACGGCCACTGAGAACGGCGTGACGGACAAGACGGAGCCGCTGCGCCAGCTCTTGACGCAGCTCGGCCAAAACCTGCAGACGGCCACGCAACTAGCCGAGAGACGCACGCAGGTATCCTCAAAGTCTGCTAGCCCAACGTAGCGTAATGCGCTAACGTAGCCTAATGCGCTAACCCCAACAGTACCCTTTCCTGGGACCGCCCGCGACCCGTCTGGCCGCCGCTCTTTCCAGCGGCAGCTGCCAGTGTCAAGCGGCAGCGCTGCAGCTGTCGCTCCACGTGCACCAACTGGACGCCGTCGGTCTCGGTGAGCGCCGCCGCCTGCTCCTCCTTCTTTTGATTGATTGAATTTAATTTTATTTTTCTTTGGACCGCTCTGCCCCCGCCAGACGAGTCGTCGGAGCTGCAAACGCAAATGTGCAACGCCTTCAAGTCGCTGGCCGTTCAACTTCAAGGTGGCCGCCGTCTCACGCAACTGCTCTGCCACCGCGGCCACGTGGTGGTCGTCGTCGTCATCGTCGTCGTCGTCTTCCCTGCTCTTTTGTTGCAGAAATGCTGAATAAATGCAAAGGAGACCTCCTGGACACAAAAGAGGGCAAATTAAAAATCCGGCCGTGGTTGTTGGAGAACCTCGTCTTCTTTGTGGAGGTGGCCCCTACCGCATGCACGCACGCCGGCCGGCCGCCTCCGGGCGTCTCGCTCATCTTCTCTTGCGCCGCTTGCAGACGGTATGCGTGGTCTTGTGGGTCGCCGGCTACATCACCAAGGTTTTGCGGCCGCTCAAGTCCAGCCTCCAGAAGAAGAAGAAGAAGAAAAAGGATGCCAGCACAGCTCAGGTACGCGCTGCGCTCTCCGACCCTTGCTTCCGCCGCTATAGGTTCCATCGTTTTGCTTTTCCCGCAGCCGGCGGTGGTGTGCGGCTTCCAGGGGTTGACGGCGAGCTTGCAGGACGTGCTCGCCCGGGCCCTGGAGCACGTCAAAGGGCAGGAGGTGGGCATGGCCGCGCTCAAACTGGCCGATTTGTCACTGGAAGGATCCACGGAGGTCAGTCTCGTTCAAATTGTTTGTGAGCGCGTAGCAAACGGAAACACCGGGCTAGGAGTTAGCGGCCAGCGAGCGAGCCGTCGAACTCCGGCGGCCATCTTTCCCCTGACTTTGTGTCTTTCAGGAGGAGTCGGCGTTTGCCAGGGCAGCCATGGACAAGCTGCAGAGCAGTCACCTGCGTTCGCTCCAGGAGGCGGCGGAACTGCTCAAGAAGCGAGCGGACTCTCTGAAGAATCTCAAAATCTGAATGCCGCCGTCACACCCGTCGTGTCAGCACATTTCCGGAACGCTGTCATCACTCACGCAGGCGCGCGGTGACATTCACACGCCCCTTTTTAGCCCGACTAGTAAATTATTGTACTGAATAGCTTGGAGTGCGAGAAACCACTATTTCCTTTGCTCGATCACTCGCGTGCCCTCCTCGCTGTAGCGTCGGCGTGCAAAGGCGCCATATTTGGCCCAGATTCCATCAGAGGTTCATTTAGGATATTCCCCCCCCCCCCCCGGGGTGCTTCTTTTTTTTTCCATGTGTGTCTGAATGAAGTCGAGCACCTCCGTAGTCGCAGTATTACACGCAAAAAAATGGAAATAATAGATAGCTTGCGTCACTTCCTCCTCAAAACGGCAGCCAGGGTGGCTCGCTCACGTCCATAACAAGCAGCAAAACCCGCACGTGGCGGATGCAAATGTTTTTTTTGTTTGTTTTTCTTCCCAGCCCCACAAAGGCGCATTTTGTTTGGTGCCGAGACTGATGCCAGCGCTTCAAAGAAAGGCACTGAGGCTTTCTGCAGTTCTGTCCTGGATGCGGGGCATTTACAATAAAACACACTTTGGACCTAATTGTAAATCGCCCAGGAAGCTGCTGTGTGTGCGTGCGTGCAAGGCTGCAAGCCCATGTGCATGTCAAAGCTTGTGTACATGAAGACAAAGTGTGTGTCATACGAGCACGTGTGTGTGTGTGCGTGCGAGAGAGAGAGGAAGAAGGTGAAAGAACTTTGGCCTATGAGAGGGTGTGTGTGAGCTTATGTGGCTGTTGGAGATGTCAGCGTGAGCCTGCATGTGTGGGAACCAAAGTCTGTTTTGAATGCATGTTTGAGCGAGCCGCTGTGCGTTTGTCTGACCTGGGGGGGAAAAGATGGCGGGCGTCAGAGCTCTACTTTTGGCCGCTTTCCCATCCGCCACGCAAGCTGCAAACATGAGGAATTTCCGTTTAGACTGGACCCAAGTTGCGCAGGAAGAGAAAAAAAAAAAAAAGCGTGCTCTCGATTGACAATCTGGACTGTCACTCACCACCACCTTTTGTTAGAAAATGGAAAAACAGAAACACTGGAATGGCAAAGCTTTTTTTTTTTTTTTTTTAAATAAAATGCTGAATGTGAAAAATGTATTTGCTCTCCTCGACAAACATGATTTGCCTTTGACCTCGTCTGAGTCGCAAGTGATCCGATTGAACCGAATTTAGAGCTCCGTGTTGGAAACAGGCCCATCCACACTGCCATACACGTGTGAGGCGCTAGGTGGCGATAGCGTTTCACGACTTCCTTGAGTAATCCGCCAACGAGGAGAAGAAGATGAAGTAGTTCAAGAGCTTCAGAAGCTTCCTGAAGTTTGTCCGTTAGGTCCGTTCTGTGGAATATGTGGCCCAATAAAAGCTAACTTGGATTGCTATAGTTGCGCTTGAGTGTCCACTCGTGTGACGTTTAGGAGCACGACGTTAATGTTTTGAAGTTTGCTACCTTGCGAAGCTAGCTGTCATCGTTTGCCTTGCTTTGTCTCTTTGTGTGGCATTTTGCGTGGACAAAACACATGAGCGTGTCTCTGGTGGTCATCCGCTTGGAAATCGCCGCCCAGTCTCCAGCCCCGCAAGGCTTCCGCTACTCGGCTGGTGAGTACGCAGGGCAGGGCAGATGGGCCGGACCGGACCGCGACGAACGTTGACGTTAGCCAGCCGGCCGGCTAACGAGCTGGATTGTCACAACACACACCGCAATCGTTTGAGTGGATCATGCTACCTGTTCACACGCCAGGCGAATCGCTCCTTATTAGTTACTTATGCCATATGAAGTTTTGTCATCTGTGAAAACCCAATGGTTGCCTTCAAACGTTCCTCACAGCCCTGCAGCAGGCACCTGCTAACCTTCACTCTTGCTGCTTTCAGCGAGCGGCGGCGGCGGCATGTCGGAGGAGCAACTTGAGGACAAATCTTTGGGCCTGGCCAGGCTGGCCCTGAGCGGCAAATCGGAGCTGGAGAGGAGCGCCGTGTTGCACCAACACATGGGCAGCAGATCCATGGGAGACATGGTCATCGAGACCTTTGAACCCAGCCCAGGTGAAAACCTCCTTTTGTTTTGGGGCGTAGTAGCTTTGCGTGTTCTTTGCCTGGCTGGCCAATCGAAGATGCGCTTCACGGTGTAGACAAAGGTGGCGGTGGCGAAGAACCAGGAGGATGCGCAGAGGGCAAGCGAGCCGAGTCGGCGTCGGCCCCAGACTCTCCCTCCAAGCAGCTGCCCCAGCAAATCTCCTTCTTCAGCGGGAACCCGTCAGTGGAGGTGGTGCACGGGATCTTGCACCTCTACAAGACCAAGTTGGACACGCGCACGCACGCATGCGTCGTCATTTTGGTGGCGTCGCGCTCACCGACTTTTTTTCTTCTTCTGCTCTCCTCATCCTTCTCTTTTGTTCCCCGGCAGCAAGATGACGTCGCTGACGGAGGAGGCGAGGCGCAGCGCCATGGTGTGCATCCTCACCGTTCCTGCCACCATGACCAGTCACGACCTGATGAAGCTGATGGCGCCCTTCAATGACGTCATGGAGCACATGAAGATCATCCGAGACTCCACCCCCAACCAGTACATGGTGCTCATCAAGTTCAGCACGCAGGTTTGAAAAAAAAAAAATATGTGAAATCACCTAAAAAAAAAAAAGTCAAGAAAGTCCAAAGTGTAATAGAAGACGCTAACCCTGGCTCAGGCGGACGCAGACAGCTTCTACGCCACGTGTAACGGCCGCCAGTTCAACTCCATCGAGGAGGCGGTGTGTCAGCTGGTCTACGTGGAGCGAGCCGAAGTCATCAAGTCGGACGAGGTGCGCGGCGCCGCCGCCGCGCCGCGCCGCCACCATCTTGCTGTTGACAAAGTTGCTGCGCTTCCTCCTCCAGGGCGCCAGTTTGCCCGTGATGGAGCTGACGGAGCTTCCCAAATGCACCGTGTGTCTGGAGCGCATGGACGAGTCGGTCAACGGCGTCCTCACCACGCTGTGCAACCACAGCTTCCACAGTCAGTGTCTGCAGCGATGGGAGGACGCATCGTAAGCGGCCGGCGCCGCAGCATTCACCGCACCAGGGCGTGCGGCACGCCAAAACATTGCGTCCCTCCCAACTTGCATGACGACTTGCCCCTCCTAGCTTAGCTCAGGAGGGGCCTTTCGTCCCCACCCATTCCTATCTGCCGTACTGATGGAATAAGTTGGCGCCCTCTTGCCAAAAGCTGATTTCTGGTGTCCCCTTTAGGTGTCCCGTATGCCGCTACTGTCAAACTCCCGAGCCGGTGGAAGAAAACAAATGCTTTGAGTGCGGCGTGCAGGAGGTAAGGAAGGCCCGAGTCTGGCTCCTCCCTCGTCGTGCCTTTGGTAACCTTGTTGCCCCCAGAACCTGTGGATCTGCCTGATCTGCGGCCACATCGGCTGCGGTCGCTACGTCAGCCGCCACGCCTACAAGCACTTTGAGGAGACGCAGCACACCTACGCCATGCAGCTCACCAACCACCGCGTGTGGGACTACGCCGGAGGTAGCGACGACCGTCGCCCGCTTGCCACTTGGCACGCGCGCCTTTAATGCTGGCACGTCGCTCTCACGGCAGACAACTACGTCCATCGGCTGGTGGCCAGCAAGTCGGACGGCAAGATGGTTCAGTACGAGTGCGAGGGGGACACCTGCCAGGCCGAGAAGATCGACTCCCTGCAGCTGGAGGTACGGCAGGGCGCCCGCTCCCCTCGCCGCCTCGGATGCTAACGGGCACCGCGCTTCCCCCACAGTACTCGTATCTGCTGACCAGCCAGCTGGAGTCGCAGCGAGTCTATTGGGAGAACAAGATTGTTCATCTGGAGAAAGAGACGGCCCAGGAGGTGAACGAACCGCCATGTCCTTGCTGTCATGGCGTTTGGGGGTCACTCGCCTCCCTCCGTGTGTGTGTGCGACGACAGATCAACAACATGAAGGCAAAGTTCAAGGAGACTCTGGAGCGCTGCGACAACCTGGAACGCCGACTGGGAGAAATCAGCAAGGACAAGCAGAGCACGGAGAAGAAGTAAGCTCGGAGGGAGCGCCACCGAGGCACCCGTCCGTCCAAGCTTTGGCTCGAAAAACACGCTTTCACGTGTCATGGCAGGTGCGCGCAGCTGAGCGCCCGCGTCATGAAACTCGGCCACGAGTTGAAAGAGGAGCAGGAGATGAACAAATATCTGCGAACCAACCAGACGCAGCTTCACACCCGACTAGCTGATGAGGAGCGCAGAGCCAAAGAGAGCGGTGAGGAAGGCGCCGAAATTGCTGCTATGCAAATTACTTCAAAGTCAAAGTCTGCTTTAGTGTCATGTCAAGGGCTTCACATGCCAAGACACACAAAGAAATGGAAATGACGTTCCCAGTATCCCACGGGGACAAGTCATAGTACACAATATACAATATGGCGCCGCCGCCGCGGCTGCTGCTGCTGTGTTCAGGCGAGCAGAAGGACCAGGCCATGGCCGAGCTTCAGGAGCAGCTGCGCGACGTCATGTTCTATCTGGAGACGCAGCAGCACATCCAGCATCTTCCTGACGAGACGCGGAACGAAATCCAGGAAGGCCAAATCAATATGGCGGCGGGACCCGCCGCCGCTGCCGCCGAGGGCGACGCCGGCCCCCCCGACGCCGTCCGAGGAAGGAGGGGCCGAGGCAGGAAGAGGAAGTAGAAAGCGTCCTGAGACTTTTGAAAGGCCGCGCTTTGGAGCATGTAAATACGTCCGTCTTTTCTTAACCTATTTATGCACCTTTGGAAATGATGTGTTGCAAATGACGCTGTCAAAACGTGGCCGCAGCAAATAAAAGAGCTCATTCAGGCCGTCGCTGGCCGGCCGGCTGGCTGGCTGGCCGGCCGGCTGGCCTTTCTACTCCTCCAATGGCTTCCTTTGCTTTGACTTGATGTCTCCTTTCCTTCTCCCCAAGTGAAAGTGCACTCACTTTAAAGTGAACCAACAGAGACGAGCAGAGCAGAGCTGCTGCTGCTGCTGCTGCAGCTGTTCTTTTTTTCCTTTTTTTTTTTTAGCTGACTGTTTTCCATGAGGTGGAACAAAAGAAGGAAGTGTTGTAATGTGCTGTCATATGAGATGAGAGCAGGATGAAGGAGGCGGAGCTGCCAGCGCGCCCGCACGCACGCACACACACACACACACACACACACTGCAGAGTGCACGATGGTGTGCAGCGGAGTAGTAGCGTGAGCACGTTCGAGTCATAACAGAGGTGAGTCCGTTTTTGTTTTTTGCACGTTTGACGCCTTCTCTTGGCGTGAGACTTGAGCAAGAAAGGTCGCCGCTGGCTGCTTGTGCTTGCACTTTGTGTGTTGATGGGGAAGGAAGCGGAGCCAGCCGCCAGACGTTTGGAATGCGGCCTCCTCGTCAGGTCTGCGCTTGCGGCAACCTGAACGTGACGCCAGCCGGCCAGACAGCCAGCCAGCCAGCCAGATCATGGCTTGAATTTCTCTTGAGGCCAAGATGGTCCGTCCATCTCACGGTCTTTTGCTGGGGGCGGGACCTGGCTTTCAAATCAACTTGCTATGTCATCTTTGAACGTTTCAACAAGTAGCAGTCTTAGCGTTATCGAGCAGGAAGGAGATGCCGCCAAGTCCTCGCTCGGCCGCAAAAATGACGAGAGACGAGTGGCTCCATTCAAACCGCATTTTTCTGGATTACGCAATGAAGCCAAGCCAAGCCGTCGCCCGAGCGCTCGCACCTCTTTCTCGTAGTATCGGCAGCAAAGTGAAGAAGAGCACTTGTTTGCCTGAAAGGATTCAACAAAATGCTTTAAACAACGTCACACTTGATTTGTGTAAGTGAAGCGGCGAGAGGCCAGCTGCCGTGAAGGCTCCGTGTGTGTGTGTGTGTGTGTCACAGCAGGAAGTGGCTGATGTCATCATGGTGGAGGGGTCAAAATGGTGTGTGTGTGCTCGCGCGTGTGTCGTCGTAACCTTTGGGTGCCGTGTGTGTTGTACAAACACGTTGGAGAACAGACAAAACCACCAAAACGTTGTCGAATGACAGGTTGTGAGAGGTCAGCGGCAGGTCAGCGCTCCCGACGGCCAATCCGACTGGCCGGCTGGGCGTCACCTTGGCTGCTTTGAGCAAAAGCACTTTGTGAATAATTGAACAATTCTTGGGCAGATGACTGATCAGGACAGCAGCTTGTCATCCTCCCACACAGAGGAGGAAGAGGAGGAGACCATGGAGGAGGACGGCGGCGGCGGCGGCGGGTGCCGGCCCATGATGGCGCCGGCGGCCAGCCTCTTGGGCGTGTCGTCCACGCTGCACGCCGTCATCCGCATTAAGCAGAAGTACCAGGCCCTGAAAAAACGGCGCCAGGAGATGGCGCTGGCCATGGGGGGCCTCCCGGGGGCCCCGGCCCGCACCAGCCCCAAGATCTTCACCTTTGACGCTGCTGCCGCGCCGGTGTCCTGCTTCCCTCCCAGGAAGAAGAAGAGGAAGAGGAGGGTGCTCTACCCTTACAGGAGGCGCCGGAAAGCCCCCAGAGAGGAGCAAAGCCCGGCCGAGTTTTGTCTCTACCTGCTCAGCGCCATACTCTTTGTACAGGTGAGCCCGCGCGCGCACGCACGCTCGCCCACCCGCCCGGCCGGCCGGGTCACGACTATCACCGGAATGATCAACACGCTCGATCCTTGTTGTGCGTCAGGTGTACAACGCCATCGAGAACCTGGACGACCACGTGATCCGCTACGACCTGGAGGGTCTGGAGAAGACGCTGCGCAGAGAGGTGTTTGGCCAGCAGGGGGCGGTGGAGGCGCTCACGTGGCACCTGAAGGACTTCTTATCCACCTACGTGCACAACAGGCCGCTGGTGCTGTCCGTTCACGGGCCCAGCGGGGTGGGCAAAAGCCACCTGGGCCGCCTCCTGGCGGGACACTTTCGCTCGGTGGTGGGCGAGGCCCTGGTGCTTCAGTACTTTGCGCTGCACCACTGCCCCCTGGAGGCGGAGGCCCCGCGCTGCGCCCAGCAACTGCTCTCGCTGGTCTCCGAGGCGGTGGAGCTGGGCGAGCGAGAGGAGAAGATCCCGCTCTTTGTGCTGGACGAGGCCGAGCACATGCACGGCCAGATCCTGGACGCCCTGCTGGGCCTGCTGGCTCCGTCCCAGGCCAACCAGTTCCTCAACGCCGTCTACGTGATCCTCGGCAACCTCGGACACGAGCGCATCACCCGCCACCTGCTGCGCAACGCCTCCAGTCACGAGCTCCTGGCGCCGGAGCTGCGGCGCCATCTGGAGGGCCGCCACCCCCTGTGGGCCGAGGTGAACGTGGTGCCTCTGGGCCTCCTGGAGAGAAGTCACGTGACGGAGTGCTTTTTGGACGAGATGAGCCGCGAGGGATTCTACCCGGACCGCTCCCACATGGAGCAGCTGGCGGCAGAGATGGAGTATTATCCCGCCGTGGGGGGGAGGGAGTACGCTGTCACCGGATGCAAGCAGGTGGTGGCCAAGGTCAACTTGCTGTGACAAAATGGGACAGAACACGACCGTGGGCTCGGCCGAGTTGGACAGAGCCGCTCCTTTGATCTGCAAACATCTCAAGTCAGCTTCGAGACTCACCTGGCACTCGATCGTTGGCAACGTCAAAAGGCACCGACGAGAAGAGAAGGAAGGAAGGACACGAGCGCCACGCACGCACGCACGCACGCACGCACGCTTTCTCTCCGTTGTCATGAAGACAACCGGGAAGTGAATTCAACGGGAGGAGGTGACATCACTGCGCTACGTAGCCTTGGCAGCTAGCTCAATGTCAACTTGGAAAGAAACTTTTGTGCCATTAAACATCTCCCAAAGACCCAAAGGCTTTGGAATTATTCCAGAAATCCAGTCAAATGGAGCTTTTTCCCCATCACACGAGAGAAGACCATGAATGTGTCAAATGACAAAGGAGCATCTCTGATTTGAAATAGCTTTAATCATAGTTGATGACATGGAAAAGTCAGGTCGACGTCACGCTGATGATAAGACCCGGAAGAAAAAAGAAAAAAACACTTTTGGGGGGGGCCACAGTAGATGAAAACAATCGGGTCGAAAAGCAAACTCGACTCGCTAGCAAGGCTAACAAGCAGGAGATTGTTTTCACCTAGCGACACCCTGCGTAAGCTAGTCGCGGCCACCTTCTACAGGAAGACATGTCACTCATACACACACACACACACACACACACACACAGGAAGAGACGTCACTCGCACACGGTCGGTCAGTCAAAGAGCACCAGCAGCGTATGCTCATCATCATCTCCATGCTCAACATGCTTGCGTGTGATTGGTGGGATGCGGTGCGTGTGGGGGAGGAGCTACATGACGGGCCTCTCTTTGTCTTCTTTGTCTACGCCTCCAGCTCAAAGCCCATGCCCACCTTGTGGCCGCCGGCGTTGAAGTTCTTCCCGTCGATCAGCGCCGACAGTGTGACCTTGACTCCTGGGAGGGGAGGGGAGAGCCACGGGTTAGCCGCAAGCTAGGCTAGCGCACCGCCCTGCCAGTCAGGGGTTAGGGTTGCTGCTGACCTGGTCGGAGGCTCTGAGTGTAGCCCACCCCGATGAGACTTGCGTTGTTGACTTTGGCCTGCGCGACGCAATCAAAGTTAGAAGGAGCGCAACGAGGCGTGCGCACGCCCGGCCGGCGTCTGTCCACTTACAGACAGCCAAGTGTCGGCGTCCATTTTGTACTTGGCGGCGATGCCGAAGCGAGTGTTGTTGCTGCCGGCGGTCCAGGCCAAGGTGACGGCCGTCTCCAGCGCCTCGTTCACTTTCTGGTAGATGGAGCCGCCGAACTCGGTGCCGTCGTTACTGACAAAGGCAATTTGATGATGTCACGCAAGGTGACGCGGCGACGCGGACGCACCGAACGACCGGCGTTGCCGACTCACACGTTGGTGTGCAGCTGGAAGTCTCCGGCCTTGTAGCCCAGCGCAAAATTGTTCTGAGCCAGTTTGGACTTGGCCGTGTCGAAGGCCATCTGGTAGCCGGCCAGCCAGCCCTCGTAGCCCAGCACGGCGGCGGCGTGCACCACGGGGCCCTCAAAGTCCACGTCGCAGCCCAAGTTGACGTAGTCGCGCTTGTAGCCCGTCTTCAGCTTGCCGCTCTTCTTGCTGCAACAGAACCGGCCGTCCGGCCCGCTTTTCAACACCGACCGCTCGCTCGGAACACAAGCGAACGAGGCCGACGCGCTCTCACCCCGTGTTTGGGACAAAAGACGTTTCCAACGCCACCTTCAGGCCTTGAGTTAGCTGCGGGCATACATTTATCAAGCGTACGCCACGCCATGCTAGCGCTAGCCTGTCGGCGCCACAAACCTGGTCCTCCAGCGTGACCTCGGTGGCTAGCGTGTTGTCGGTGTTCCACTTCTGGTTGACGCTCAGGCCCAACTCCTTCATCTTGTATTTGGTCTCCAGGCTGCCCGTCGCTTTGCCCGAGTCGGTGTTGCTGGAGCCCGACGTGTTGAACTCCTGCAGCCACAAAAAATCAAGCCATGGCACGTTTTCCGCAGCCAGCGCTCCGTTTGCTGCCGCCGCCGCCGCCACCGCAATATGCCCTTACGCAATGCTGATATGATACAAAAGGTCGTTGACAGGCATGTTAGGAAATGAAGAAACGCACAAAGATGCAAAAGGCAGGCAGATATTTCCTCATGGCGTGGTAGCGGAGGAGGCGGGCAGTAGAAATCTTTTTGTCACAAATTGTCAATTAGAATTATTATGAAAATTAGGAAAAAGATGAACTCAAGCAAACAGAGGTGACCGCGATGATGACGACGACGACAGCGGTCTTACCATCTACGCCGCGTTTCCGTGGTGGTCGAGGAGAAGGGCGGAGTCAAGGAGAGGATGGGGAGGGGGTCAAAGGGTACAAGGACAAAGAGCAGATAGACCCTCAGACGTGTTGGTGGGCTTGCTGGGAAGCATCTGGAGGGGAAAGGAAAACGAAGAAGAAGAAGAAAGGGAGACGCTCACCACGCCACTTTGAGATTTGGTCTTCAGGTCCAGCTTGACCAGTCCAAAGCCTGCAAGAAGGGACTTGGTCAAAGAACGTGTCAAACGAGTCAGGGCCACGCCACGCCACGCCGCTCGCGACTCACCGTAGCCTTTGCTGAAGATGTCCTTGGCGCCTTTGCCCAAGTCTGCGTAGCAAGGTGGCACAGCCATGATGCTGCAAGGCAAGACGCAACTATCTTATCGTCCGTCACATGGAGGCAAACAAGAGAGGATGAATAATCCCCTTCTGGGTGCTGCTGCTGCGGCTGCACTTTGAACAAATGCTCGATGGAGGACCATCTTTACTGATGGACAAAGGACACAAAGGGACAAAGGGTGCGCGTGCGCGCGGTTGACAGCTAGGTCGGCCCACCCAGCAACGAGCTTCTCTCCCTCCCCCCATTTGCTGATGTCAAATCCCAGCCTGCAAAATGCCAAGTGAAGGCGACGAGAGGCGAATAAAAAGAAGCGGGATTAAGCCATGCATGCCAGGCTGGCGAGCCGTCCGTCCGTCCGTCCGTCCGTCATTACATAATGCCAGCAAGCGTTAGCTCCAGCTCCTTAGCTCCTGGCTAACCTTGGACAGAACGCGATCAAAGTGAGGCAAAATGGCCATCGTGCGCGAGCGGCCACAACAAGACGCCAAAGGGGCCGCGCGGATGCCGCATGCTCTGCCCAGCTCACCGATCCAAATGGCGGGGGGTGGGGGGCGTCAGCGGAGGGAGCCGGCAAAGTCCTGCTGCTCCTGTGCTGCTCCTGTGCTGCTCGTGTGCTGGTCGCGGCGGTTTGCGTGAGGATGCTGAGCGGATTGACAGCTCGCTTCTTTCCAAGTCGCCACGACGGACGGGGGCGCTGTCGAGCAACGCAATGCGCATGCGCCGTGGTGATGCCCATTTCAAAGAGCAACTACGAGGCCAAGAGCCAAATCGCCGCCATCTACGGAAACACGTCACCGGAACGATGGCCAAAGAGCTACTTAGAAGATAAATACAATGTCAAAGCCGAAATGTTTGCGTATCTCCTATTTTATATCCGGATATATATTGTCAACTGTCACACGAGCGGGTAAATGGGTAGTTCAGTGAGAACAAGATCCATCTTTATGCTTCAAGTGTCCTTTGTAAACGGGAAGTGCACGTACATGGTTTCATGTTTTTTGACGTGTTTTTGTGGCTCGTTCAAGTCCCCGTGCAGGCCCCCCTTACTTAAATGTGAGTGGTCGCATTTTAAAAAGGAGGTGGGTGGTTGGGGTGGGTTGCGCGGTCCCGCCCCGCCCCGCCCCGCCCCGCGCCTGACTCGACGTTTACCAGCAAGGAGGCAGGCACGCAGGCAGCCAGCCAGCCAAGCACAGCAGAGGAAAAGTTGCCTGTCAAAAGTCCTCAACAAGGCCGAAAGAGAGAAGCGAGCGAGTGCAGTCCCAAGTCCAATGGTCAGGGCCGAACGTTGCACTTTGGACCGCGCCCGGTGCACAAAGCTGCAGCGGGGCTGCATGAGCTTTCATCCCACGGCGCCGCACTGAGTACCGACCGACCGACCGACCGATCGCAGTCATGTCTGCACAGCCGCGCTTCGTGAACCCCTTCCACAGCAGGACGCACAGCCTGGCCGCCGCCGCCCCTGCAGGCAAGGCCAAGCTGACCCACCCTGGCAAGGCCATCCTGGCAGGTAAGAATTTCGGCGGGCCGACGGGCGGTGCAAGGCAAGTTTGCTCCGTGCACAAGTTGTCAACCCAAAGTTCTTAAAGGCGCGCCCAAAGTACCAAAACAGAAGGCGCTTGCTTGCTCGCTCGCTCGCTCGGCATGCATTTTAAGTCTGATGATACTTGACGTTCTCCCTACTTGAGTTTGTTTCCTCGTCTATCGAATGAGTTGTGAATAAAAGTTCCCTCTTGAAATGACTTGAATTAGCATGAATAGAAGCCCCTTAAAACACTTACTTCAGGGTAGCACTGGTGTCGTTCGTTCTCTTTGATGAAAATGTTTCTTTTTCCATGCCTGGCCATGGAGCCAAATCATATGACGTTCCAAATCGAGGAAAACCTGTTGTCTATCCTCCATGCCACCAGGCGGCGATGTAATATAATGGTGTATGTCGCCATAGGCTTCGAAGGGTGGCTATATTCACTTTTGCCCTGATATTTCACCAAATATTAACGCAGATATTGTGGTTAATATCATAACCTTTTAACTGTACATTTTGATTTGACAAAAGGAGCCCAGTAGTTTGTTCAAATGGTTCAGTTCAATCATTACTATGACATGGCTTTGACACTTGCACAAACAGAGAGTCCAAAAGTTCTTCTTAACTTCTTGCTTATGTTGACTCCATGACCTTTGCACTGTGTGCCGAGAGAGCCCCCCCTAACACACGCACACACACATGCACACTGCGATGACAAAACACAATAGCCTGAGCACAGTGGGCCTCATTTTGTGTAGCAGCGGGCGTCGTGAAAAGAATCCAAGCTGTGTCGTGGCCTAAAAACAGCTTAGTCATTGACACCTTATGTCCAGACTTCAAGATGGACAATTAAGAAGATGGAAGGCATTTCAGCATCTATTCAATATGCTAGAGAGCACAGAAAAACATGACATGCGGGTGGCAAAGCTCAGCTCTGATGTGGAATGGCGTCAGGGGGCGTGTCCTCAGGCCGCCAGCCGCTCAGCCAATGGGCTGCAGGCGGCAGCAGCAGCGACTTATGCTGGAACTGGCTGAGGGAGTTTCAACGTCAATCTGTGCAGCCACTTTTTGGGACAGTTCACCCGTTCCATTCAGGTCCTTCCGCATTTTGGAATCAAAACATTCAAGTGTCCAAATGTTTGAATGGGATTCTTTTTTGCCCCCCCAAAAATGGAATATTGCAGATGATGACAAAGCGGTTCCGTTTCTTTGCGGCCACAATTTCTCACGGGTTTTTGTGCAGGTGGCATCGCGGGCGGCATCGAGATCTGCATCACCTTCCCCACCGAGTACGTCAAGACGCAGCTGCAGCTGGACGAGAAGGCCAACCCGCCCAAGTTCAAGGGCATCGGTCAGTGCAGCCGCGGCCGCCGGCGCCGCCGCCGGCTCCCCCCGGCGGACGCCGCTGACGCTTGCCCTTTCAGGCGACTGCGTCAAGCAGACGGTCAGCGGCCACGGCGTCCGGGGTCTTTATCGCGGGCTCAGCTCGCTGCTCTACGGCTCCATCCCCAAAGCCGCCGTCAGGTGAGTCGGGTCGCCTCCGACTGACCGAAGCTCGGCCCAGGCGGGGGCCCGAGCGAGTGACGTGCCAAGCGGCCGTCCCCTTTGCCAGGTTCGGCGTCTTTGAGTTCCTGAGCAACAAGATGCGCGACGGCAGCGGCAAGCTGGACAGCAAACGCGGCTTCCTGTGCGGGCTGGGCGCCGGCGTGGCCGAGGCCGTCCTGGTCGTCTGCCCCATGGAGACCGTCAAGGTCAGGCATCGCCATCAAGCATCCATCCGCGCGGCCGGCGGGCGCTCTGCTCTGATTTGCCCTTTGCCTCGCAGGTCAAATTCATCCACGACCAGACCTCGGCCAACCCCAAGTACAAGGGATTCTTTCATGGCGTGCGCGAGATCATCAGAACGCAAGGTCACACAAAAATGCACATATCGGGTGGGGGGGGGAAGCAAAGTCGTGAAGACAAGTTTTGTTTGTGGACGGCGCACAGGACTTCGGGGCACGTACCAGGGTCTGACGGCCACCGTGCTCAAGCAAGGCTCCAACCAGGCCATCCGCTTCTACGTCATGACCTCGCTCAGGAACTGGTACAAAGGTGAATTCTCCTTTCACGATGAGCACGCCGGAGCAGCGATGTCATAATGTTTTCATTTTGGGGGTTTTTGTTTTGCCCACAAGGTGACAACCCCGACAAATACATCAACCCCTTAATCACGGGAATGTTCGGAGCGTTCGCCGGCGCCGCCAGCGTGTTGGGAAACACGCCGCTGGATGTGATCAAAACCCGAATGCAGGTGGGTTTATTACTCGGGTGACCCCCTCGGCAGGCAACGACGGTTGTTTCTGTGCACGTCAACAGGGTCTGGAAGCGCACAAGTACAAAGGCACCGTGGACTGCGCCGTCAAGATCATGAAACACGAGGGGCCCCGGGGGTAAGTGGCCCATTTGGAGCGGCTGGCCGTGCTAGTGCTAGCTAACATTTTGCGCAACGCTTGCCCAGGTTCTACAAAGGGACCGTACCTCGCCTGGGTCGGGTGTGCTTGGACGTGGCCATTGTCTTCATCATCTACGAAGAGGTGGTGAAGGTTCTCAACGTAGTTTGGAAGACAGACTGACACAGACGGACGGACACTTCTGGGTTCCTTCACTTTTTCGGCTGAATTCTGAGCGGAGGCGTGCAAATGAAAAGTGATTTTTGATTTTATTTAAGGTATAATAGCGTGCAGCAGAAGCACCGTTGTCAGGAAAAGGCTTGTAACTCTGGAAGCGTTTGAACGGACGGCGGTGGCAACGACAACTTTCTTTTAAAAAGAGGCAAGAAAGCAGGTGACGCGTGGAAGGACCAAGAAATGATACTTGAAGATTCCTCTTATGTATGCAATTAGCTAGACGATGCTCTGGAAAGGATTCAGCTGTCAAAGTGCCTCTTAGGTTTTTCTTTGTTTCACCATTCCAGTCAGTGTCATCTGATTATATGAAAGAATGATTTATGATCACAAAATTCCACTAATTGTGCCTTCTATGCCATTCCGCCAAATCTGGGTGTTTTTAAGAGTTTTTATCAGATGAACGAAATGATATTAATTGCCTTTTTTTTTTAAATGTCTAGTGTGCCACATCAGAGTTTGGATGTGCGTTGGGTGCACATGCTACTTCAGGTGTTTACTTGATAACCTCAGCGCAGGCCCGGCCTGGCCTGGCCTAGTCTGACCTTGGCCTGGCCTAGTCTGACCTTGGCCTGGCCTAGTCTGACCTTGGCCTGGCCTACACGTACCTACCTGTATACAGTATATGCCTTAATCATGACTAACATATTCCATTACGCAGGGCTTCTTCAAGTTTTTGGGAAGATTCTCTTCCTGGTTGTTCATTCCTGTGCCTTAAGTCTTTCTCACTGGTTATGCTGTAAGGGCTGACAAAGAAAAATAAACTATGGCTCTTATTGAAAAAGTTCCCTGCGTGTGTGTGGTGGTGCTTTTTTGCTGCCTTGGCGGTTTTGGACCTGCGCTCTCGCCGTACATGTCGTCGCGTCATTTGGTTTGAGGCAAAAGAAGCGCAAGATGCTTCAGCTGCTCTAGATGTTGCTGCTGCTTGAAAGTGGCAAAGTGTAAACATGGCTGTCCACGTCGAGAGCAGCCGGGGCTTCTACTTCAACACCGTCCTGTCGCTGGCTCGCTCGCTGGCGGCTCACCGGCTGGCGCCGCTCGATAAGGTTAGCACTTTGCTTAGCATCCGGGCTAACTAAGCGTTCATCTTGCATAGCGGGCGAGTGACGTCATCGTGTCTCCTTTTGCCTTACTGTCAGCAATGTGACATTATTTTAGTCAAGACGAGGTCATGGTGAAATTGATTGGCGATCAGCCAGGTCGTAGGTGGTCGAATGTGGCCTTAGTGTTAAGCTGAAGTCGGCCAATGGATGATAATCCTACATGACTTACTTGGCGGTATGTGAAGGATGAATTGATTGACATTTTCAGCGTTCCATTCTCGAAGTATCATTTTAGTGAAGGAAAAAAAAATGCAGCAATTTCTGGCCAAGGTCAAACTGGAAAGTCAACAAGATGTGACTTGTTTTGAAATGTTACCACGTCAGACTTGTAGCATTTAAAAGATGGCCAAACACACACCTGGGCAACCTAGAAGAATCTAAAAGCCCCCAAACAGACGAATGCGGCATCAAGACAGTCCAGAAGCAAGAGGAGAAGATCTCGCCGTGATGACGCAATGTACGTCCCGCGGTGCAAAATGGTGTCCCGTGTTGTCGCGCCGGCAGGTGCAAAAGCTGCAATGTATGTGTCCCGTGGACGTGCGAGGCGTCTTCCAGCTGGACGAGAGGCGTCGGGACGCCGTGCTGGCCCTGGGCGTCTTCCTGGTGGAGTCCAACCTGCAGGTGAGCGCGACGCTCTCGGGACCGGCCGGCTCATTCCGGGCGGGCTCTCAAAGCGGCGCTGTCCTCTCAGCACAAAGACGCCATCGTGCCCTACCTCCTGGGACTGCTCAAAGGACTTCCCCGAGTTCATTGGATCGAGGAGGGCTCGCAACGGAAAGGACCAGGTCAAATGGGCGCGCCGCTTGTCTTCCGACCTTCTTCTGCACAACTGCGGCGCACGTAACCAACCACCCGTGCGCTTCCTTCTCCACTCCTGTAGGAACGCTTCCCGTGGCCGAGAACTTCAGCTTTTGTTTCGTGACGCTGCTGTCGGACGTCGCCCAGCGAGATGAAACCTTGCGTGGACAGGTGTGTGTGTTTGTGTGCGCGTGAGTGTATCTATGTGTGAGCGTTTTGTCATAGTGGTGTGATGATGTCACTGTGGCGTCAGATTGTGGAGAGCATCATGGACGTCATGCAAGTCCTGCAGGAGCTATGCAAGAACCCGCAGTCTCACGATAAAGGTGCGCCTTCCCCGTGGTCAGCCGGCCTCCGTTTTGCTGACTTTGTGTTTTGCTTTCAGCTCCCGCCTACGTGGAGTACACGTGTCGCTACACGGTGCCCACCTTGCTGGGCGCGGCGCGAGCCTTCGGCCGCTACAGCAACACCAGCGAGCCGCTGCTGTCCAAGCTGTTCCCGCGGCCGGCTGCGGCCGCCCCGTCGGCGGCTGACGACGGCGACGCGGCGCGACGGCGCTCCTTCAATGACTTCCGCTCCATCCTGCCCAGTTCCTTCCTCACCGTGTGTCCGCCGGAGACCCTGAGGTGCAAGGGCTCCTCCGTATCCATCGTGTCTCAACAGGTACGAAAAAAAAAAATGGTATGACTGGAGAACAAGAAGATAGGAACATATGATTTGATTTGTTAAAAATGTGTCAGTGTGAGAACGTGACATCGACGAATGTATAATGCAGCTAGTCAGCGAGCTAGCGAGTTAGCGGCTGGCTGGCTGGCTGGCTGGATGCATAGTAAGATTTGAGCAAATGATTTGCCCAAAAGCAAGACATTTTGACTTGAATTGTTTTGCCGGCTAGCTTCCAACGGGCCCGACGTTCTCACGATCCTTTCTTTTCAGGCCAGTCCAGAGAGGACAATGCTGAGCCCGAGCTCCCCGGCGGAGCCCTCGGCGCCGTACTTTGAAGGTGAGCGCCGGCGGCTCCTCCACCGACGCAGCCGATCGAGCCGAACGCCCGACCTCTGTGCAGGCTCGTACCTGCCCGACGGGAGCTCCGTGGACCCGGACTACTACTTCTCCACCATCAGTTCCAGCTTCTCCGTCTCGCCTCTCTTCACCGGCAGCAGCCGCGGAGAGTTTCACGTGGCCCTGGACACGCTCCGGCAGCTCCTGCAGATGGTGCGCACGGCACGGCACGCACGCCTGAGCGCGCCATCTTGACACATCTTGGTTTTCACCTTCACCAGGTTGAAGACATCGTCTCCGAGTCCTTTTTAAAGTCGCTGGACGAAACCTTGGCCGAGTTTTTGGCGGTAAGACGGCAGCTTGACTCGTTGGTCCCGAAACACGGGGACTATTATTTGACTCGCCAGGCTCTGCTCTGCTCTGGTTGCAGTCCAGTCCCGGTCTTCACGTGTACTACAAAAGCTTCAGTGACCCGCTCTACGTGGCCATCTTCAAGATGCTCCGAGACACCCTGTACAACCTGAAAGGTCAGTCCCGCCGCCCTCTTTTTGGATTCGTCCCGTGGGCCTCCCCCGCTTCACCCTCCCTCCCTCCCACCTTCCCCGCGTGAAAAGACCTCCGGACGGACTTTGTGAAGGAGGTGCACGACTTTGTGCTGGAGCAGTTCAGCAGCAGCCAGTCGGAGCTGCAGAGGATCCTGCACGACGTGGAGTACCTGCAGAGCGAGCTGAGCCCGCTCAAGCTGCGCTGCCAGGCCAACGCCGCCTGCGTGGACCTCATGGTGTGGGCCGTCACCGAGGAGCAAGGTGGGAGCCTCCGTCCGTCGCCAGCTCCGCCCGGCCGGCCGGCCGGCAGCGCCGCCTCATCTTCTTTCACTGCCGCCGCAGGAGCCGAGAACCTTTGCAGCAAGCTGTCGGAGAAGCTGCAGTCCAAGACTTCCAGCAAAGTCATCATCGCCCACATGCCCCTCCTCATCTGCTGCCTGCAGGTGAGTCACCAGTGGCGCTCGCTCCCGTCCTCCCTCCCTCTCTCCCTAGCCAGCCTCCCTCCCTCCCTCCCTCGGCAGCGCCGCTCTGATCTTGGCGCGTTTGTGCGGGCGCAGGGCTTGGGCCGCCTGTGCGAGCGTTTCCCGGTGGTGGCCCATTCGGTCACCGCGTCGCTGAGGGACTTCCTGGTGGTGCCCTCGCCCGTCCTGGTCAAGCTCTACAAATACCACAGCCAGTGCTCAGCGGGTAAGGCCCGCCTCCCGCTTCCCTCCCGCCACTCGCTCGGCTCATGCTTCTCCTCCTGTGTGCGAGTTGCTCAAGGAGGCGGCGAGATCAAAATCCACGTGACCAACGAGCACTCCCAGTCCACCGTCGGCGCCAACTCGGCCAGCAAGAAGAGTCAGCCCTCCATGTACGAGCAGCTGAGAGACATCTCCATCGACAACATCTGCAGGTGAAAAAACCTGGAGAAAGAAAAACCCCAGAGCGGGCGGAGGTGCAAGCGTGACCTGGTGTGACCTGGCCCTCAGGTGTCTGAAGGCGGGGCTGACCATGGATAACGTCATCGTGGAAGCCTTCCTGGCCAGCCTGTCCAACCGTCTGTACATCTCGCAGGAGAACGACAAGTAATGGCTGTCGTCCGTCCCCTTCCGAGGGCCCCCACTCACGTCTGCGTGTGGCACAGGGACGCCCACCTCATCCCGGACCACACCATCCGGGCTCTGGGCCACATCGCCGTGGCCCTGCGGGACACGCCCCGCGTGATGGAGCCCATCTTGCAGATCCTGCAGCAGAAGTTTTGCCAGCCGCCGTCGCAGCTGGACGTGCTGATCGTGGACCAGCTGGGCTGCATGGTCATCACGGGCAACGCAAGTGTCCCGCCCCCCTCGCCTCGCCGCCACCTCTTTGCTGACATGCTGACGCGGGCGCTCGCGCTGTGCCCCTGCAGCAATACATCTACCAGGAGGTGTGGAATTTGTTCCAGCAAATCAGCGTGAAGGCCAGCTCCATGGTCTACTCCACCAAGGACTACAAGGACCACGGCTACAGGTGGGCCTCGTCGAGCCCGCGAGGCTTTCTTTTTGTTTGACTTAACCGCATTGCGGCGGCGGCGGCAGGCACTGCTCTCTGGCCGTCATCAACGCTCTGGGCAACATCGCGGCCAACCTGCAGGCCGAGCAGATGGTGGACGAGCTGCTGGTCAACCTGCTGGAGCTCTTTGTGCAGCTGGGCCTGGAGGGCAAGCGGGCCAGCGAGCGGGCGGCCGACAAAGGCCCGGCCCTCAAGGTCTGCCCGGCCCCGGCCCGGCCCAGCTTTTTACCGGGCTGGCTCTGCCTGCTGTTTTGAGCGCCGTCTTTTCTTGCGCCGCAGGCATCGAGCAGCGCCGGCAACCTGGGCGTCCTCATCCCCGTCATCGCAGTGGTAAGCGGCGCCGCCCCGAACGCCGTGTCGGAACGTCTCCCTCCGCCTCTTGAAACGCTGGCCTGTGCCAACAGCTGACCAAAAGGCTGGCGCCCATCAAGGAGGCCAAACCGCGCCTGCAGAAGCTCTTCAGGGACTTCTGGCTCTACTCGGTGGTGATGGGCTTCGCCGTGGAAGGCTCAGGTGCGCCTCGGTCTGCCCGTATTTGTCTCGGGGAGAGAGACGCCGGCTGTCTGACTCGCCGCCGCCGCGCCCCCCCCCCCCCCCCTTAGGTCTGTGGCCCGAGGAGTGGTACGAGGGCGTGTGCGAGATCGCCACCAAATCGCCGCTGCTGACCTTCCCGAGCGGCGAGCCGCTGCGCTCGGAGCTGCAGTACAACTCGGCGCTCAAGAACGACACGGTCACCCCGGTAGCGCCGCGGCGACGCTCCAAAGGCGCAAGCGAGCGGCGGCGCCTTGCGGCCGCCTGACCCGCCGTCTCCGTCCGTCCCAGGCGGAGCTCAACGAGCTGCGCGGCACCATCATCAACCTGCTGGACCCGCCGCCAGAGGGCGCCGCCCTGGTCAACAAGCTGGATTTTGCCATGTCCACCTACCTGCTGTCCGTCTACAGGCTGGAGTACATGAGGTTGGTTAGGACCTTGCGGCAGACCCGAAAAAGTGGCCCGAATAACAATCGCTTGCCATCAGGATGCTGAATTCGCCCGACTCGGAACGTTTCCAGGTCATGTTCCGCTACTTTGAGGACCGGGCCATCCAGAAGGACAAATCGGGTAAGAGCCGTTTAGCAAGCGAGCCCCCCCCCCCCACGTTAGCTTGCGTAACATGAACGTCCTAAGCAGGCATGATGCAGTGCGTGGTGGCCGTCAGCGACAAAGTCTTTGAGGTCTTCCTGCAAATGATGATCGAGAAGGTAAGAAAAGTCAAAGTCTGCTTTCTTGTCCATTTCTTCACATGCCAAGACACCAAGAAATCGAAAGGACGTTCCCACTATCCCACGGTGACAAGACATAGAACACGATATACATACAACACCAAAAAATAAAAACAAGAAGGCACAAACAATGAATAAAGAAGAGTGATGAATAATTAAATAAACAAATAAGACAATAAATAAGAATGCAGCAAGTGTGCAGACAGTCAGAAGGCCTGGAGCGGGCGGCGATGGCCGGCGGTGGGCCCATCTCGCCGGGCGCGGCTTTCATCTGGTGTTCTCCTTCAGGCCAAAACCAAAGTGCACGAGGAGGAGCTGGAGCGCCACGCCCAGTTCCTGCTGGTCAACTTCAACCACATCCACAAGAGGATCCGCAGAGTGGCCGACAAATATTTGTCCGGTTTGGCTGAGACGTAAGTACCGCACGGGCGCTCGGCCCGGCCCGGTCCGCTCTCACGTGTCCTGGTGCGGCTGCTTTCTCAGCTTCCCTCACCTGCTGTGGAGCGGCCGCGTGCTGAAGACCATGCTGGACATCCTGCAGACCCTGTCGCTCTCGCTCAGCGCCGTAAGTTGGCCCCGCCCAAGTCACTTTTTCCCACTTGTGTGGAAAATGGAACCAATGATGTTGTCCAACACAGGACATCCACAAGGACCAGCCGTACTACGACATTCCCGACACGCCCTACAGGATCACGGTTCCCGACACTCACGAGGCCAGAGAGGTCAGCTCCTCCCCACTTTGCAAACCAAATCAACTCAAGAGAGGCTGCGCGTTCTCACCGCATTTGGCGATGCTTGCAGAGCATCGTGAAGGACTTTGCCGCCCGCTGCGGGGAGATCCTGAAGGAGGCCATGAAGTGGGCGCCGTCCGTCACCAAATCCCACCTGCAGGAGTACCTCAACAAGCACCAGAACTGGGTGTCGGGTCTGTCGCAGCACACGGGTCTGGCCATGGCCACCGAGAGCATCCTGCACTTTGCCGGCTTCAACCGGCAGAGCACGGCGCTGGGGGTAGCTCCATAGCTAGCGAGCTATAGCTTTGCCGCTTTAGCTTGTTTCGGTACTTGACGGCGTTCCGCTCGTCCCCCCGCAGTCCACTCAGCTGACGGAGAGGCCGGCGTGCGTGAAAAAGGACTACTCCAACTTCATGGCCTCCCTCAATCTGAGGAACCGATACGCCGGAGAGGTGGGCGCGCCGTCCCACCCGTTCTGGATCAAAGCCAAGGCCTACAGCTCCTCCTTTCCCATCCGCAGGTGTCGGGCATGATCCACTTTGCGCAGGCGCTGCGGGGCCAGCCGGACCTGGGCCGGCTGCTGGTCAAGCAGATGGCAGAGGCTCTGGACTCGGCCCGGCCCGAAGGCTTCACGGAAGTCATGTTCAAGCTGGCCGCCTTGCTCATCAGCAGCAAAGGTCGGTCGCTCGCTCGGTCACTCGGCTTGGCTTGGCCGTCCGTCTTCGTGTTGTGACGTCCGCCCGTGTTGGTGCGTAGAGTGCGACCCTCAGCTGCTGCACCACCTCTGCTGGTCTCCGCTCAAGATGTTCAGCGAGCACGGCATGGAGACGGCCGTCGCCTGCTGGGAGTGGCTGCTGGCCGCGCGTGCTGGCGTGGAAGTACCGGTAACCCAAAAGAAAGCAACCTTTTTTTTAGCATCACTTTGCAATGCGTTTGTGCTCATTTCTTCTTTTTTGCAGTTCATGCGCGAGATGGCAGGAGCGTGGCAGATGACGGTGGAGCTGAAGATGGGCTTATTCTCCGACGAGCAGCAGGAGGCCGACCCTCTGGCGGCGTCGGAGGAGAGCCAACCCGTACCCTGCCCGCCGGACGTCACGCCCCACCACATCTGGATTGAGGTGCGCCTGCCGGCGTCAACTCAACCACCCCCCCCCTCCCCTACTCACCTTTTCCCCACTTGGGCCTGGCGCTTTGCGTGCAGTTTTTGGTGCAGAGGTTCGAGATCGCCAAGTACTGCAGCGCCGACCAGGTGGAGATCTTCTGCAGTTTGCTCCAGCGCTCGCTTTCGCTCAACGTGGGCGGGGCCAAAAGCAACCTCAACCGACACGTCGCGGCCATCGGACCTCGATTCAGGTGCGACTCGCGCTTTGGCAGGCCCTCACGGACGGGATTTTTCTTTTTCTAATTCCTCCTGTCTTTGTTCTGCGCAGGCTGCTGACGCTGGGCCTGGCCGTGCTCCACTCTGACGTCATCACCAACCCCACGGTCAAGAACGTCCTCAGAGAGAAGATCTACTCCACAGCCTTTGATTACTTCAGGTGCGCACGAGCAACTGTGGCAGTGACCCCGCCAACTTGCATGTTTTATTTCCTTTGATTTGGAGCTGCCAGCCAAAATGGATGTCCGAGCGGGAGTTAAGCTGAGCTTGTGCTCCGTCTGCAGCGTGTCTCCCAAGTTTCCTACCCAGGGTGACAAGCGCCTGCGCGAGGACATCAGCGTGGCCATCCGTTTCTACGCCGGCATCCTGTCGGACAAGAAGTACCTGGCGGCGTGCCACCTGGTGCCCCCCGGTGAGCTTGGCACCACCCCGGCCCCGAGCACGCTCTCTGCCGGGATATTCGGATCACTTATCGTGTCCAGCACTTCTCCGATATCCATCTTAAGTAAGCCTCGGCCTCGACGGCGAGAGCATGTGTGGCGTGACGGGCGGGCGGGCGGGCGCGCGCGTGGCACATTTGATGCTTTGCTCGACCCTCAGCGCGCTGCTCCGAGATGCTCTCCATTCCGACTTGATTCTCTATAAGCCTTTGAGTAGCCCTGAGGACGAGAAGCACAAATGTGTCACCTGTGTGGAGATGCACGACTCCTCATCATCCAGTCAGTCAGTCAGTCAGTCAGTTAGTCAGTCAGTCCAACCATCCATCCATCCGTCCGTCCATCCGTCCATCCATCCATCCATCCATCCGCTTGCCCGCCCTTTCCCAATCCAGTACGACTTGAATCCTCCCCTCATCAATTCAGAGAGACGAACGAACGAGGCAAGTGGCCACGACTAGAAAAAGGCAAGCAAGCAGCCCGCTGGGGCAGCCCGTGAAAAAGGGGAAGGGCTTGAGCCTGCCTTGTGGGACACCAGGCAAACTTGTGAAGGAATCCCCGGGCAGGTTGCTCAGGCGAGTCCAGGATCCGCGCCATTCAGGGCGGGCATGGCGACATCTCCATCATCACTCGTGTGCCGTTTGTGTCGCGGCCATGACGGCGCGCTAAACGCGCCTTCTTGTACCCCCGGCCAGACAACCAGGACCCGTCGCTCAACAGTTTGTCGGTGATGAACGCCGCCGACATGCGAGGAGGCGGCGGCAGCATCGACTCCAGCGCTCGCTCGCAGCAGAGCGGCCAGGGATGGATCAATACCTACCCGCTTTCCAGCGGCATGTCCAGCGCCTCCAAGAAGTCCGGTGGGTTTTCCAAAGTCAAAGTGGAAAGCCTCATTTGGTGATGGCGTGACGCCGTGCCTCGCAGGAGCGTCCAAGAAGAGCAACCGAGGAACGCAGCTGCACAAGTACTACATGAAGCGCCGGACGCTCTTGTTGGCTTTGCTGGTGAGCGTCGGTGGATTTCTCCGGCCGTTCCCACCCCCGGCCGGCTCCAACCCGCCCTCTTCCCTCTTTTGGCGGCCAGGCCAGCGAGATCGAGCGTCTGAGCACCTGGTACAACCCGCTGTGCGCTCAGGAGCTGGCCATCGCCACCGAGCAGTCGGTGGAGACCAGCATCGCCAACTGGAGGTCCAAATACATCAGCCTGACCGAGAAGCAGTGGAAAGACAACGTCAACCTGGCCTGGAATATCGCGCCCTACCTCGCCATGCAGCTGCCCAGCAGGTCGGTGCGCTTGCGCCGTTCCAAAAAAACAACGCGGCCAACACCTGCGCCTTCCTTGGAAGGTTCAAGAACGACGCCATCACGGCCGAGGTGACCCGCCTGGTGCGTCTGGACCCCGGCGCCGTAAGCGACGTCCCGGAAGCCGTTAAGGTCAGGCCCGCTTTTTTTGTTCTTCTTCAAAATGGCTGGCAGCTTCGCTCAAGCGCTCCGCGCGGTGGCAGTTCCTGGTCACGTGGCACACCATCGACGCCGACTCGCCGGAGCTGAGCCACATCCTGTGCTGGGCGCCCGCCGACCCGCCCACGGGCCTGTCCTACTTCAGCAGCATGTACCCGCCGCACCCGCTCACCGCGCAGTACGGCGTCAAGGTGCTGCGCTCCTTCCCTCCGGTGAGTGCGACCCGGCCCGACCTGCCCCGCCCGCCGAGTCCGACCCGGCCCAGCCATGCTTCTTTCTCTTTGTTCCTTGTTTTTCTCCCCCTCTTCAGGACGCCATCTTGTTCTACATCCCGCAGATTGTTCAAGCGCTGCGCTACGATAAGGTATTTATTCACGTGGCGAGTCGCAGCCAGCTCCAAAAATATCGGGACGCTTGTGCAATTGTTGACCTCAGATGGGCTACGTGCGGGAGTACATCCTGTGGGCCGCGCAAAAGTCCCAGCTGCTGGCTCACCAGTTCATCTGGAACATGAAGACCAACATCTTCATGGACGAGGAGGCGCACCAGAAGGACCGTGAGTTCTCAAATCGTTTTGGTTGGTTTTCTTAAATTCAAACAAACGACCTGCCCGTCTGTCGGGTCCGGCCGGCTTCTCGGCGCCATCGGCCGCTCAGCCGACATCGGTGAGCTGCTGGAGCAAATGGTGGAGGAGATCACGGGATCGCTGTCAGGTCCGGCCAAAGATTTCTACCAGCGGGAGTTTGACTTCTTTAATAAGATCACCAACGTGTCGGCGATCATCAAGTAAGTCGGCGCCCCGAGCGTCGTCAACAAAAGCATCGCTGGACGTTGTTGAGGTGACCACCTGATCTTTCAGGCCAATCCCCAAAGGGGAGGAGCGGAAACGGGGTTGTCTGAAGGCTCTGGCGGATATCAAAGTTCAAGCAGGTAACCTCAATGGCGCTAACCCTGACGTCGTCGTCACAGTGAACAGAGAAATGCAAAATGTGTGTGCGCTAGGGTGCTACCTGCCCAGCAACCCCGAGGCCATCGTCCTGGACATCGACTACAAGTCCGGGACACCCATGCAGAGGTCGGAACCCTTGAGTGCTAACTAATGATGCTAAGCGCTTTGGAACTGTTGCTGTGAGCTTCGTTTGGTAGTTCTTACGGGACTTTGGGAGCTTCCTTAAGAAACCATGTCCAAACCAGTTGACAAAAGTAGTGCTTTGCCGCCATCTGTCCGTCCTCCTCCGCAGCGCGGCCAAGGCTCCCTACCTGGCCAAGTTCAAAGTGAAGCGTTGCGGCGTGAGCGAGCTGGAGCGCGAGGGCCTGCGCTGCCCGTCCGACTCGCTGGACGAGGACGGGGACAACCCGGATGCGGCGCGGCAAGTCTGCTGGCAGGCGGCCATCTTCAAAGTGGGCGACGACTGCCGGCAGGTGAGCCTCGCTTTTGCGCTGCCTTTGGAAGAGTGCAAAGCCATTGATTTCTTCTTTACTGGGGCGCAGGATATGCTGGCGCTGCAGATCATTGGACTCTTCAAGAACATCTTCCAGTTGGTGGGCCTGGACCTTTTTGTTTTCCCCTACCGGGTGGTGGCCACGGCTCCCGGGGTGAGTCTCCCTCCGACTCGGCCTTTTATTCCTCGCGAGCAGGCTGCGGGCAACGTGGCGCTTTGGGCCTCCTCAGTGCGGCGTGATCGAGTGCATCCCGGACTGCAAGTCCCGCGACCAGCTGGGCAGGCAGACGGACTTTGGCATGTACGACTACTTCCGCAACCAATACGGCGACGAATCCACGCTGGCCTTCCAGAAGGTGGTGGCGCCTTTACTTCGCTCGCTTTATCTTCCCGGTCCCGCCCGTGTCTCCGTTTACCTGTCCGTCTCCCGGTTCCCGCAGGCTCGCTACAACTTCATCCGTAGCATGGCGGCGTACAGCCTGCTGCTCTTCCTGCTGCAGATTAAAGACAGACACAACGGCAACATCATGCTGGACAGCAAGGGACACCTCATCCACATCGGTAAATGACAAAAGCAAAACAAGTGCTAACAGTCGCTACGCTAACACAGCGGTCCGTCTATCCGTCCTCTTGTCTGGGCAGACTTTGGCTTCATGTTTGAGAGCTCCCCGGGCGGCAACCTGGGCTGGGAGCCCGACATCAAGCTGACGGACGAAATGGTGATGATCATGGGTGGCAAGATGGAGGCCACGCCCTTCAAGTGGTTCATGGAGATGTGCGTGCGAGGCTACCTGGCCGTTCGGTAGGAAAACGCCCGTCCGCTCTCCGGTCCGGTTCGGTCGGTCGGGGCTCTCCAATGTGGCCGTCTGCCCCGCAGTCCCTACATGGACGCGGTGGTGTCTCTGGTCACGCTCATGCTGGACACGGGGCTGCCCTGCTTCCGAGGACAGACCATCAAGCTCCTCAAGTGAGTGGGCAAATTGTCAACGCCCACTGGCGGACGGAAAGGAACGGTGTGCTTTTGCTCCCGCTCAGAGGCAGGTTTAATCCTCAGATGAGCGAGAAAGAGGCGGCGGCGTTTATCATCAAGGTCATCCAAAGCTGCTTCCTCAGTAGCAGGTACGTGCAGGGCGAATGCTAACACCTAGCGGAGCGTTACGCTGAATAAGACGTTTTCACTTTTTGACTGTCCCTTTGTAAGGATACAAGAAGCCATTTTGGGTTGTTGTTTTTTTTTCCCCCCCGCCCCTCCAGGAGCAAAACCTACGATATGCTGCAATATTACCAGAACCAAATTCCCTACTGAGCTGAGCTGAGCTGCTGGCGGCGGCGGCAGCAGCAGCGAGTCCAAACCCTTCAAGCAACAGCGCTTTAGTCAAAGTGCTATCACCCTTCAAGCATCATCATCACCACCTCTCACCTCCGTGCACTTTATTTCTCGCACTATTTCAAGATCAAATCAAGATCAAATGTTACTTTGTGTGTTACTTCTCAGGCCACGAGGACGAGTCATCGCTGCAAAATCATTCCGCAGCGGCACTCTAGTGTGTTCTGGAAACTTTGTGTGTTGTGTGTGTGTATGCATGCGTGTGTGTGTGTTTGCCAACTCGTTTTGAGCTCTAGAAAATCTCAAGTTTTATTTGGCCCTTGTGCAATGGTTTTGAACTATTATGACTTCTTGCGAATATGTCCCAAACTATCCAGAAACACTTGAAAGTCATTTGACCCTTAAAAACAATTGACTCCGAGTGAGAGGAGAAAAATTGGCTGATAAAATACCTGAGGAAAAATTCAGCAACCACAACAAATGGCCAATTTGGGGATTGATTTTGCTCGGCCTCCCAGTAGTAAGCGTAGTGTGCACAAAGCCAAGTATGAGGGTCCCTCAAAATGCTTGCGGCAAACACACACACACACACACACCTGCACGCGTGCTGAACCTGTTTGGAAACATTCCTTGTTGTGTGTCATGTGATGACTTTTCCCCCAAACAAAGCCATGTCCTACTTGACGCAAGCGAGCAACCCGATAAGCGATATGCAAAAACTATCTATCTATCTATCTATCCGTGTGCTGTGTTTTTTGGAGTGTCAAAGTGCCCTCGTATCCTGACTCGTTGGTCTTCGAGGTGCAACTTGGATGAATGTTGGCCATTTGAGCTCTCAAGGTCCAAATCACGCCAACGCGAGCCCTCCTCCATCTTCTTGGCTCTATGACACATCCTTCGTGAAAAAGGCCCGCGTTTGCGCCCGAGAAATGGTTTTCTTTTCCATATTTGTCGGCTCATTCCACTTTTCTGTTGATTCGAAAAGATTAAAGCCTCACTTGAAAGCTCTTCCTTTTCTTTTCCTACACCGAGATTAAAACGTCACGAGCCTGTTTTGAAAAGAAGACATCCATCAGATCAATGTTCAGATGTCATAAGAAAACACCTGTCCAGGTACATTTGCACTGAAGTGGATTTCACTGGACAGAAGTGTACAGTACTTGCTCTGAATGAAACAAGTCCACTCCGGCGCGCTTCAGTGACGTCACCGGGATGGGCAGGTGGCCACGTAATGTCGGGGTGGGAGCGCTGAAAAGAGTTGCCTTGCTCCGCCGTCGATTTTGGGTCATGAAGAAGAGCAGCGGGAGAAGAAAGAAGACAAGAGACAAGAAGGAAACACCTTAGAAGGCGAGCGAGTTTGGTAGGTAGGACAACTTTTGGAAGCAGTAGCGATGAGCTTCGCTATCGGCCAAAGAGCAAAAGTTGACGCGACAAAAGTGAGCCTCGTTAGACAGGAAGTGCGCTGAGGCAACAGGAGAGGACGGGACGGCGCCGCACCGAACCGCACCGCACCGCTCCAACTTGACACCACTAGACCATTTTCATTTGACTTGGCTTCCGCTTCCACAATGTTTTCACCTCGTTCTCGTGTGTGAAGCGCACTTGTTGCCAGATTTGTCGACTTTCTTTGCTTTTCCTGTGGCGCGTTTAAAGCCCTTTTAGCCAACTCGCACCCAATTCGCCCTTTCGCACCCAATTTGCTGCTTCCTTGAGCAGCATGACTTTTTGGGTTTGAAAATGATGCGTTCGCCAACTTTCAGAATGTCGGCCAAATGACTTCTCCTCGCCAGTACGTGTCATTTCATCCTGTGAACGAACGACCGAGCGAGCGAACTTGTATTTTGGCCTTCACCGTTGTGTGAATTGGAGTCATTATTTTGCTTCATGCAAATACATGGAAATGTAACGTTTGTTCTAATTTGTCGTCCAAAGATTTCAAAATGATGCGTTTGTGAAACCTTGGGAATCCCACTTCTCATCAAATTGCTCACATTGTCCACCTTGCTATCGTTATGTTCAATGACCCTTGTCTCAATCTTGATTTCTGACTTCCATTATTATGTATGTATAAAAGGGTTTTAATAAGCAGTCATCCATCCATCCATCCATCCATCCATCCATCCCCATATCCCTCGTACTAGTTGATTTTGACAGCGCTTTATTTAGGTGCGTGTGTTTTTATTGGCCATGGATGCATGTTTATGAATACGTTAGCAAGACCATTGAAGCATTTCCACTTGTCGCTCTGGTACTCGTCCCAAAGCGCGGCCGAACGTCATCTCGGCCTTTTCGTTTGGAAACGTTCAACATTGGCACTGATGGCATCACGTATTTGGCTTTGCTATTTTTTTCTCAGTATTTTGGTTGACTTTTGATTGCTGTGGTTTTGTTTGCGTCCTAGGTGCTAACCGGCGTCGCGCTAAGCAGCCCGGCTTGCGGCGGCGGGCGCTCAATGTAAGTGGTGACGAGTGACTGCGTGTCAGCGAGGTATTGAACAGCATTTGCTATTTTCTTCCCCGCCCGCCGGCCGGCCGCTCCTGCTCTCCTTCGGCCCATTGACTGACCGTACGCAGTGCATCTCCGCGTCGCCACCTGCTGGCCGGGAGACGCACTGTGACTAGCATGAAGGATTCTGGGTAACTTGTGGTTTCGCCCTCTCGTCTTCTGTCACCTTCTCTTGCTTCGTGGTGCGACCCGAGACATCAAATGATGCAGTATAAAAAGTCCACACGCAAAACATTTGATGTCTATGAGTTAACCACGTTTGGCTTCACTGATGACCACTGATGATAATGTTACAAACTCTGTCTTTTCACGACTTGCATTTGTGTTGGTGGGTGGGTGGGTGGTTGTGTCCATTGTTGTGGACTAACTTGTGTGTGTGTGTGTGTGTGTGTAACGTTCGCGTCAGGGCCCCCCATCATCCTGATGTTCCATGGTGACCAGTACCTAGGCCGCACTGAGCATGTCCGCCAGGCGCCTCACTACGACCAGGTCCCGCCGGGCACGTTGCCCCGGGACCAGCCCTACGAGCCGGAGCCTCTGAGCGCCCAGTCGGCGCCTTACTTTGCCCTCAGCGCCGACCCGCTCCCGCCGCCGCCCCTGCCCGACCATCCTCCCGTCGGGCTCGACCACCCGAGCGACGGGTAAGCTGGCGACGCTCGGGGCGATTTTGCGTGCGTAATTGTTTGAACTTGCCGTTTGCCACGCAAGCGAGGGGACCGAGCGGGACCTGGACCCGGCCCTGGACATCAAACCGGTGCACCGCTTCATCCCGGACTCGTGGAAGAACTTCTTCCGGGCCAGCGATCGCAGCAGCAAAAAGGGGGCGTGGCCCGAGGCGCCGTCATGTAACGACAACAACAACGGCACCAGCGAGGGCGTGCGCTGCTCGCCTCCCCCCACCACCTCCGGGTCCTACCGGGACCCTTACGGGGGCTCGGCCGGCAGCTACAATTCGGCCAAGGAGCTCCTGGACCTGGGCGAGTCGGCGTCGGCTTCGGGCCGCACCTACCGCACGGCGCTGACCTACAGCGAGCGCGTGGAGGAGTACAACCAGCGCTACGCCTACATGAAGTCCTGGGCGGGGCTGCTGAGGATTCTGGGCTGCGTGGAGCTGCTGCTGGGCGCCGCCGTCTTCGCCTGCGTCTGCGCGTACATCCACAAGGACAACGAGTGGTTCAACATGTTCGGCTACTCGTCGCCGGGCGGCGCCTACGGCGGCGGCCTCTACGGCGGCAGCGCCACCACCTACACGGGGCCCAAGACGCCCTTTGTGCTGGTGGTGGCGGGCCTGGCGTGGCTGGTGACGGTCATCGTGCTGGTGCTGGGCATGACCATGTACTACCGCACCATCCTGCTGGACTCCACCTGGTGGCCGCTGACCGAGTTTGTCATCAACCTGGTGCTGGCCGTGCTCTACATGGCGGCGGGTAGGTAGGGGGCGGAGCCGAGTCCAATGCAAAATGAGCCGGATGCTAACGCGCCCCTCCTTCCTTTTGTCTGCGCAGGCATCGTGTACGTGCGCGACACCACCCGCGGGGGCCTCTGCTCTTACCCCGTCTTCAACAACGGCATGAGCGGCGCCTTCTGCAGGACGGAGGCGGGCCAGACGGCCGCCATCATCTTCCTCTTCCTCACCATGGTCATCTACCTGATCAGCGCCGGCGTCAGCCTCAAGCTGTGGCGCCACGAGGCGGCGCGCCGATACCGCCAGAGCAACGCGCACGAGGTGCCGCTTTTCTGAATCCAAACTCAATCCCAATTTCGAATGCTCACCGGATTGCACCTGACTCCTCGTTTTGGTTTGGTTTGGTTTGGTTTTTCTTCTCCCCGTTCATTCAGATGCAGCAGTCCGAGTTTGGAGCGGTTCGGTCGCTGGTGAGCGTCTCGAAGCAGCCGAGCGCATTTGGGCGGCCCGCTCGGTTCTCACGCGCCTCTTTTCTCACTAGCTGGTTCCCGCTAGCGCTGCGGCGGGCGCCAACCTCCCCCTGCGGGAATCCTCCCTGGCATCCGTCGGGGACGTCCCCATCGCCGTGGCCCCCAAGATCCTGCAGGGGGCCATACCGTCCGGCCACATCCCCAAGCCGGTCATCGTGCCGGACTACATCGCGTGAGTGCTTTGGAAGTGGCTTTTCCATCCGCTGGCAGAGTGTAAGAATTTTGGCGCGCAGGAAGTACCCGAGCATCCGCTCGGACGAGGAGCGCGACCAGTACCGAGCCGTGTTCAACGACCAGTACGCAGAGTACAAGGAGCTTCACGCCGACGTTCAGGCTGCCTGCAAGAAGTTTGACGAGATGGACGCCATGATGCGCAGCCTCCCGCAGCAGGCCGGCAGCCAGATGGTGACCACGCCCGACCACGCTCTTTGCGCTCCCTCTTTGCCACGCCCCAACCTCTCCTCGTCTTTTCCAGGAAGCCGAGCGCATCGGCAGAATCCTTCAGGAGTTCCAGAGGAAGAAAAACGTGAGTGCGTCGCTCCCTCCCTCCCCCCCTCCCTCCCTCGAGGCGCATCTTGCTGGCATTACATTGGTTGCTTGGCAACCCGGCAGGACCCGACCTTTCTGGAGAAAAAGGAGCGCTGCGATTACCTGAAGAACAAGCTGTCGCACATCAAGCAGAAGATTCAGGAGTACGACAAAGTGGCCGAATGGAACGACGGCTACGGCTGAAGGGCGGATGGAGCTGCTGAATCCCAAATGTCTTGGGGCTGTCTTCCGTGTTGTTTCATTGTGCTTTTGACCTTTTGTTCTACCATTTCACACATCAAAACGACAATCGCAAAGCTGGTTGAAATCCGCCGCCTCCACTTCTTAATGCGCTGCAAAAAGTCTCGACGCATGCTAAACGATGGGCGCGCTCATTTAAACGATGCAGATGCAAACGCTGGGACAAAGCCAAAACCTTCTCTCCTATTTAACGTCAAAGGCCAGTTTCCATCACTAGCTCCTGATCGCGCTGATTGAATTCTTTCTGGCCTAATATGAAGCGTATGTTTTTTTATCCGCGATGTACAGAGTCTTAACACTGAATAAACTTCATGAACGTGTGTGTCTTGATGAGTTCTTTTTGGTCGTATGGCAAAACTTGCCCATTTCACATTGACTAACTAGGTGAGTTACGCGCCGTGACTCACTAAAGAATGTGCCTCCTCAACTCCTGCAAGAAATGGTGATTTCTGATCAGTTCATCCTCACGTTCTGCAGGAGCCTGATCATTGAATCAGGTGTGTTGGACGAGGGAAACTTGGAAAACATGGAGGAATGCAAGGACTGTAGTTGGAGACCCCTGCTTTCGATCAAATGTTTTGGTTTTCACTTCGTGACGAAAGCAGCCTGCGCAACTTGCATGTCAACAATCCTTCCGCATTTGGAGTTGCATCTATTCTCGGCTTTCACAGCTTCAACACGGGTTCATTATTTGATACGTCTTAAAAGAAGTCCAAGTAAAATAGACTCGAGTGAGTGATTTTCGTTTTCACTCATTTTGCACATGTTGAACTTGAAAAAGGCATTTCGGACTTCCGTGTTTGGCGTTTCCTTGTGTGTTGAACTCAGCATTTCCCGTGACGTAAGTTGATACCTGAGTGGGCGTGGCCAGGCTGCTACCTTGTCGAGGTGTGGTCTGTTTCTTAAATTGTGTGGATTTCACTTGGAGGAGACATCTAGCCGGCCCGGCGGTGGACAAAGTTTCGGGTGAGTGAGTGCGTCGAACTTGTCCGCCTCTCTATTTGCTTGCTTGCTGTTGTTTTTGTGCCATAAACATTCCCATTGTTTCTTCTTTCTTTCTTTCTATAAGCTGGCGTGACAAAACAACTATGTCTCGAAATAATTGTACTGTCAGCACAAATATGACGTGATTGTTGTGAGTCTCCAAAAAAACTCACAACACCATTTCTCTGATGTTTTTAAATTGGGTACACAACTCCAAATGCATCTTGATTGTTTTTATTCTTTTTGTTTGTCTTGTGCTTCCACTGACAACATGGCTGCCAACTGGTTTCTGTCATGGGAAAGAATTGTTCCCCTTGCCTTACATTCTGGACGTGGAGTAACGGAATGGACATTTTGAATCATGTCTCGTTTGATTTCGCGACGGTCGGATGAGAACTGGAAAGGGGCTCGTGTTTTAAAGCGATGGTGGTCATGGAGCCGCACTTTGGCTACAATTCAATGGTTGATGTGTTTTTGTTCTTTGGCAGAAACTCGGGCGCAGTCAAAGACAAGCGAAGAAGCAGCAGCCATGTCCAACAGGCCAAAGGGGAGCCCGCCTCCCTACGCGTCGGATGGCTAGTAAGTCCCAAAGCTCTCTCAAGCAACGTCTTTGAATGGAAGCTGAACCTACGGAAGGTGAACATAACCATGCCCTCCCCTGGCAGCAACGCCGCCCCCCAGCCGGCGTACTCGTACTACCCGGAAGACGAGTTCCAACACTTCTACCGCTGGACGTCGCCGCCGGGCGTGCTGAAGATCATGGCCATCATTGTCATCGTGCTGTGCGTGGCCATCTTTGCCTGCGTGGCCTCCACTCTGGCGTGGGACTCGCAGGGGGCGCTGTCGGGCTTCGGCGGCGGCATCGGCGGCGGCGGCATCGGCGGCTCCTATCCCGGAAGCTTCGGCGGCGGCGGCGGCAGCTTTGGCTCTTTCGGAGGCGGCGCCTACGGAGCCGGCAACAACTACGGCTACGGCAACCTGGGCGGCAACTACAACGACCCCCGCTCGGCCAAAGGCTTCATCATCGCCATGGCGGCCATCACTTTTGTGGCGGCGCTGGCCATCTTCATCATCCTGGTGTCCCACCAGAGGGTCTCGGAGAGCAGGAAGTTCTACCTGGCTGCGATCATCGTCTGCGCCATCTTGGCCCTGTTGATGCTGATCGCCACCATCGTGTACCTGGTGGCCGTCAACCCCACGGCGCAGTCGCAAGGCTCGGCCTACGGCAGCCAGATCGCCGGCCTGTGCGCCCAGTTCCAGCAGCCGCAGTTGTCGGGGATCATGGTCAACCAGTACCTCTACCACTACTGCGTGGTGGAGCCACAGGAGGTGGGTTCTCTGCTGCCGCGGCTGCCGTCGCCATTTGGAAATGTCGGATTGGCACTTTTGAGCGGCTGTGCGCACTTGTGCAACCACGGGACGGACGCTCATGTTGTTGTTTTTGGCGCGGCAGGCCATCGCGGTGGTGTTTGGCTTCCTGGTGGTGGCCGCCCTCATCATCATGCTGGTGTTTGCGGTGAAGACGCGCAAGAAGATCAACGAGTTCGGCGAGAGCAACATCTTGTGGAAGCGGGTCAAGGTGCTGGAGGACGCCGAACCGCCGCAGGACGTCGAGGCCTGGGTCAGCGCCGGCCGTCGCAAAATTCTCGTCGGCGATATACATCGATCGGCGCAATGTTTTGATACGTCAAATGCGCCGCGCCCAAATTTGCCCGTGGTTAAGTCGTTTGATACAAGCAGAAAAAGAATCAAATGCCAATTTAGCCCAGTAACTGCTAATGCGGCGGCCATGTTGGTCGGGGCGCAACTCATCAGGTGACCTTTGGATCGTGGATTGTCACTTTGAGTTGAAACCAGTGAAGAGGTACAAATTGGTGGGATGTTGCCTTCACAAAGCACCGTCTGATTTTTGCCTCAGGTTAGCGTGCTTGTTAGCGTGCTTTCCGAAGCGGTCCGACCAGTTTGGCAGCGTGCAAAAACGGATGGGGGAGGCGGGTGGGACGAGGGGGAGGCGGGCGGGCGGGATGCCTGTTGGTTTCAAGGCGTGTCGCCACGGTGACACCGACAGTTTCATGGTGTCACATTCTCAAGGGGGGGGGTTCATTCACTCGCGTGCTGGAAGGTATAACAAGTTTGGAAAAGCCAGTTGTTTTCTTGGA
Organism: Syngnathus typhle; assembly: GCF_033458585.1. Lineage (NCBI taxonomy): Eukaryota > Metazoa > Chordata > Actinopteri > Syngnathiformes > Syngnathidae > Syngnathus > Syngnathus typhle. The sequence goes on from NC_083749.1 coordinate 1,376,604, forward strand.
GGTCACACGGGCTGACGCGACGGGTCTGCGCACGCTCGTCATTCCAGCGCCGGCCGCAGCTGGCTGAAAAGAAAAGAAAAGAAAAGACTGGATGAAATAGTCTGTATTCTGAAGAACATTTCCAACATTCTAGATGGAAAAAAAAAAAAAAAAAAGAAATTTTCTTTTCAACTCATTTGGAGTAACGTGAAGGACTTTTCAGGAAGAAAGTTGCAATGTTACAAAAGGCTTTTGTTTTAGTGTGCATATTTGAACCAGCAGGTGAACAACGTGTCGTTGCCGCCCGAGGAACTTCCCATGGCCGACTTCCCGGAGACGCTGCGCGGCTCGCGGGGTCGCCTGGACGACGACCGCAGCACCGACTACAGCAAACCTCGATACGGCTACGCGTAAGTCCGGCTGGCTCGGGATGACCGCTTCTGATGGCTCTCATTGTTCTGTCATCCTGGGTCAGGCCGGTGGAGGACGATGTCCGTAACGGCGTTCCTTCCAGCGCCGCCGACTCGGCCGCTCCCAGCTGGGCCGGCAGATCCAACGGGAGGCGGGGAGACCCCGACGCCGACTATGCGTCCTCGGGAGACGAGCTGGACGACGAGGACGCCGACTTCTACAGGTGGGTGCCCGCCCCCATCGCCTGGTGCGCCCCCCCCCCCCCCCCCCCCGGCTCTCAACGCTCCGTGGTCTTCCTCAGCGAGTTCCCGCCCGTCGCCAGCGAGCCGGAACGCAACGAGTACAAGCGGGAGTTTGACCGCAACCACCACGAGTACAAAGAGCTCCAGTCCGAGCTTGACGCCATCAACGGCAAACTCAGCGACGCGGACCGACAACTGGACCAGCTGCACAAAGGAAGCCCGCAGTACCTGGTGAGTCGGCATCTTCTGCCGTCGCGCAACACGTGTGAAATTCTGGCCCTGCCGTTTAGTTTATAAATTAAGCCACCATTTGAAAGACATCAGAAAAGGCATCATGCAAGGTGATGTGTTTTCCACCAGGACGCTTTGGACCAGTACAACCGGATCAAGGACATGAAAAAGGTGAGTAGGAGGTCAACAGCCATGACCAAACTTGCAACAAAGTGAAATGTGTCTGACCGACTAAGGCGAATAAGGCTGGCCTACAGCGATTCTTTCAGTCGCCACTAGAGGGTGGCCTTGCTGACAATCGCCGTGTTTGTTGCGTTGTGTTTTAAGTCTTCAGACTATCGCGCCAAGAAGCGGCGAAGCAAATACCTCAAGGCCAAACTCAACCACATCAAGAAGATGGTCAGCGACTACGACCGCAGAGCTTGAGACGCCGCCGCCGCCGTCAGAACAAACGCTCGCTCAGCCCGAAGGGGTCGGCCAGCCACGTCATGGCTGCCAGCTGTGAACCCTTTTTAAACAACAAGCTATATATTCGTCATGATGAATTTTTGCATGACGTTCCGCATGACAACTCGGTCCACGTGTATGGATCGAACAAGCTATTTTTAACCAACTTGTGTACTTAAGGCTGTATTTTTTATGAGAATAAAATGGCAAGAAATGTTTTCATTGACTTCCCGTGCGGCATTTGTAGAAATTCGGTGCCACATTGTAGCGAGTGAAAGCTTTCAGTCCGTTCTTGCCAAGGTTCCTTGTTTTGACTTGTAGCTAGTGAAACTGTCAATTGTTTTCCTTGCAGCAATTCGAAGATCTCATTGGAGCGCTCTCACTTCCCCGCCGCCCCTGAAGGCAGCACTTTGGAGAAAGTTTGAAAAAAAGAAAAAGTGGTTTCAACCAGGGCTGTGCACGGACGGTGTCCGCGCGCGCGCGCGTAACGCTAAGCAGCCTAAACAGATTAGCAGCACATTGTGCGCGCCTCACATTGTGTCTCACTTGAGGTCAATCCGGGTTCGTCTTTCCCCCGCCAATCAAGACCAGCAGACGCGCGCGCACGGATAACATCTGTCTACTCGCACACGGGTCGTCGACATGTGTTTGTCCATTCTGGCTGGCTGGCTGGCTGACTTTGAGACGGTCACGTGAACATGTTGATCTGGTGAAATGGCCACATGCGTTTACTTCCCGGTGAAGTTTTTTTCTCGTTGAATTGGTTCCTGTTACCGTCTGAGTGCTCTGAATTCATCTTCAGAACGTATGAACCGAAGGGATGGAGACGTGGCAAATATCACAAAGGTCAACACACTTAAAAAATGCATTTTGTGCATCAGCTGCCATGTTCGCCGTTGCTGGTCGCGACCGACCACGCAGGACGAGCCTTTCAAGCATGCAGGCACTTTCAAAGTCGGGTTTGGGATCCCGAGTGGCGTTTTCGATCGGCGCGGCTCGTGCTCGTGCTCGCGCTCGCCTGCCGCTGTCCCTTTAAGAGGACCCTAAAGCCGCTTAGCGCTCATCCCGCCTCGTTTCCCGACTTCAACAGCCCCATTTGGTACTTTTGCCGACCGAGCGGACCTCCTTCTGGCCTCTCCTCCTTCGCCGTCGCTGTGCGTTGCTTCCCACGTCGGGCGCGCGGATTCCTGCCGACGGAGCCATGACGCGCGCCGGCTCCCCGGGCAGCGCGCCCTCGCCTCTCAGGCGCGCAAGTGCGAGCGAGTGAAGCGAGTGAGCGGGCGTGCGCGCGCGCGCGCGCGTCCAGGTGCGTCCAGATGCAGAAGAGCGTGCGCTACAACGAGGGCCACGCCCTGCACCTGGCGCTGGCCGCCCGCAAGGAGGGCGCCAAGCGCGGCCCGGTCGGCAAACGCAGCTCGGAGAACGTCCGCTGGACGGATAAGTTCTTCGCGCTCTACCAGAACCTGCTCTTCTACTTCGACAACGAGCAGAGCGCGCGGCCGTCCGGCATGTACCTGCTGGAGGGATGCACGTGCGAGCGCGCCCCCGCGCCCAAAGTGGCCTCCTCGCTCGGCGGCAGCAGGGACGCTCCCGAGAAGATGCAGGTATAAGGCATCTTTCCAGCCGAAGCTGCAGGTTGCCTGGCTGGCTGGCATTCGGCGCTCGTGCACGTGTCGGGGTCAGGCTTTCTTTCGTGGGCTTCCGTGCGTCAGCCTGAGATGCTTAGACGTTTTTGCGAGTGGGACACGGGGATTGTCATGGCTTCGGACTTTGTTGTCGACTCGTGGCGCGTTGGTTGAGTGACTTGGGCGCCCGGCAGACACGTCGGGACGAGACAAGACGAGACGAGACGAGACTCTTAGTGGAAGGGGCGCGGCCCCTCTGCTTTACGCGCGTGTGCGTGTCTCATTGTTTTGGTTCATCTTCAACCCATCTGGCTGCCGGGGAAGCCGCATTAAAGCGCACAAGCTGCCTTGCTTATGTAAGAACAACAACGCGCGCGCGCGCGCGCGTGCAAGGCTTTAAGCCTCCTGCTGGTTGGACGCTGGCACACGCTACCAAGTGTTATTCATTCGCTTATGTTACATCATTACTACATGTGTGTGTGTGTGTGTGCAGTACTACTTCCTGGTGATGTTCGGCCACGATGGGCAGAAGCCTCTCGAGCTTCGCACCGAGGAGGAAGCCGACTGCAATGAGTGGGTGGACTGCATCCAGCAGGCCAGGTGAACACACGCACGCATGCACGCACCGTGGTTCATTTCAACTTACCTGTTGAATGATGCTACATGCTAGCGAATGCAAAAATCCCTTTGGAATACGAGTCGCAATGAAAGTCAAAGCTCGACCGGACGTGACTGTGCGCGTGGGTTTGGCCAGCTACTCGGATCTGCTCCTGGAGCGCGAGATCCTGATGCAGAAGTACATCCACCTGGTCCAGATCACGGAGACGGAGAAGGTCGCAGCCAATCAGCTACGCGCGCAACTGGAGGACCAGGACAGCGAGATTGAGAGGCTCAAGGCCGAGGTACGCCGCCTCGTAGCGTTGCGCTAACGCTAGCTGCTCATTGTTCCCAACAAAGGGACTGCCAAATAGTGCTAATGCTGTTTGCCAAATGCTAGCCAACAGCGGTTGTGCTGTGTCCAGATGGTGCTGCTCAACAGGACCAAAGAGCGCCTGCAGCCCGGCCAGAACCTCGTGGACGAAGAAGACCCCGACATCAAAAAGATCAAGAAGGTCAGTTGGCGGACGGCTCGCGAAGTGACCTCACGTGGTGTCACGTGGCCCGTCGCGTGCAGGTTCAGAGCTTCATGCGCGGCTGGCTGTGCCGGAGGAAGTGGAAGCTGATCGTCCAGGACTACATCTGCTCGCCGCACGCCGAGAGCATGCGCAAGCGCAACCACATCGTCTTCAACATGGTGGAGGCGGAGACGGAGTACGTCAACCAGCTGTCCGTGCTGGTCAACTGCTTCCTGCGCCCGCTGCGCATGGCCGCCAGCTCCAAGAAGCCGCCCGTCAGCCACCACGACGTCAGCAGCATCTTCCTCAACAGGTGCGAGAGTCGTCCGCCAGTTGTTGGGCTCGCTCACGCGCTTCTTCTTTTGCCCAGCGAGACCATCATGTTCCTGCACCAGATCTTCCACCAGGGCCTGAATGCTCGCATGGCCAACTGGCCCACGCTGGTCCTGGGTGAGTGACGGGCCTGGTCGCGGGCCAGCGCGCGCATCCGCCTGTCCGAGCCCGCGAGCGAGCGACCGAGCGAGCGCATCCGCCTGACCGAGCTCGTCGCCCAACTCGGGCTGTGTGTCGGGCTCGCAGCGGACCTCTTCGACATCCTCCTGCCCATGCTCAACATCTACCAGGAGTTTGTGCGCAACCACCAGTACAGCCTTCAGGTCCTGGCCAACTGCAAGCAGAACCGAGACTTCGACAAGCTGCTCAAGCAGTACGAGGCCAACGCGGCGTGCGAGGGCCGCATGCTGGAGACCTTCCTCACCTACCCCATGTTCCAGGTAGAGCAGCCCAGAGCGCATCTTCTCTGGTTGCCTTCAATGCTCAGCGGATGCGTCCTTAATGTCGCCCTTGCAGATCCCCCGCTACATCGTCACTCTTCACGAGTTGCTGGCGCACACGCCGCACGAGCACGTGGAGAGGAACAGTTTGCATTTCGCCAAGTCCAAACTGGAAGAACTCTCCAAGTACGTACAAACGTCGACGTGGTGCCGGCCGGCCGGCGCTGGGCAAGAGTGACAGCGTGCGTCTGCTCTGCGCGTGTGCTCAGGATGATGCACGACGAGGTGAGCGACACGGAGAACATCCGCAAGAACCTGGCCATCGAGAGGATGATTGTGGAGGGCTGCGACATCCTGCTGGACACCAGCCAGACTTTTGTTCGACAAGGTGGGTGCAGGCGCAGGCGCACGTCCTGTCCCCTGGCCGAGGCTTGAGCGGACGTCTGGTGTCCCCCCGCCGGCACGCAGGGTCGCTCATCCAGCTGCCGTCCGGGAGCGAGCGCGGCGTGCTGAGCAAAGTGCGCCTGGGCTCGCGCAAGGAAGCTGAGCGCCAGTGCTTCCTCTTCACCAAACACTTCCTCGTCTGCACCAGGACGTCTGGAGGCAAGCTGCACTTGCTCAAGGTCTGCGCCTCGGGGGGGGGGGGGGGGGGGGGGGGATGCACGAGGTTGGCGCTCGAAGCCTTTGTGCCGGTTTCTGGTTCCAGCAAGGAGGCACGCTGTCGCTGATGGAGTGCACGCTGATCGAGGACGTGGACGCCACCGACGACGACTGTGAGTGCGCTTTGTTCTTCTCGAGCCCAGCGCTTTCCCAAGCAAGCGTCCCACCCGAGCTGCCTGCCCGCTCGCTCGCTCTCTCTTTTGCAGACAACGCGGCGGGTCAGGGCTTCGGCCACTTGGAGTTCAAGCTGCTGGCGGAGCCTCCCGACGGCCAGAGCTTCTCGGTGGTTCTGCTCGCCCCGTCGCGCCAGGAGAAGGCGGCCTGGACCAGCGACATCAGTCAGGTCGGCGGAAAAGCGCCCACAAAGAGCGCCGGCCCCCCCCCGGCGTTGGGCTCAGCCCCTATCATCCCCTTTCTTTTAGTGCATCGACAACATCCGCTGCAACGGGCTGATGACCAGCGTCTTTGAGGAGAACTCCAAAGTGTCGGTGCCGCACATGATCAAGTAAGACGTGTCTTGCGGCGGGCGAGGGGATTTCCGGAGCCGTGACCCTGACCCCCCCCCCCCTTTAGGTCGGACGCCCGCCTGCACAAGGACGACGTGGACATCTGCTTCAGCAAGACACTGAACTCGTGTAAAGTCCCGCAGATCCGCTACGCCAGCGTGGAGCGGCTGCTGGAGCGCCTGACCGACCTGCGCTTCCTCTCCATCGACTTCCTCAACACCTTCCTGCACACCTACAGGATCTTCACCAGCGCCGCTGTGGTCATCGGCAAACTGGCGCTCATCTACCGCCAGCCCTTCACCTCCATCCCCGTCAGGTAGGGACACGCACGCACGCACGCACATCCGACCGCCTCTTCTCATTCCCATCCTCATCCTCCTCCTCATCTTCATCATCTGGGCGCTCAGGATCCAGCAGCACTCGTGCGATCGTCTGTCCGTCATGTCTCTGTGTCCCGACTACACTCTGAAGATCACCCAGTTGGCTCTGGATCAGTCCAAGTAAACCAAGACCCCCCCATAGTCACTCCATGCCCCGCCCCCCCACGCCACGCCCCCCCATGCGCTGACAGGTTCTCTTGCGTTGTCAGGTCTCTGGAGCTGTTCTTTGCCAGCAACCAGGCCTCGTGGGGCGCGGAGCCCCTGAACAACAAATCGCCGCGCCTGTGCCGCAAGTTCTCGTCCCCGCCGCCGCCGCCTTTGTCCCTCCCGTCGCGCACGTCCTCGCCCGTCCACTCCCGCAAATTGTCACTCAGCTCGCCCGTGGGCCCCAAAATTCCGGACCTTTGCTCCACGCCGTCGTCCTCGGCCGCCAGCTCCCCCACCTCCACGCACGGGCCGGGCCTCTTCTCCTCCTCCTCGTCGCCGCCTCACGCCGGCGGGCCCTGCAGGTCACGCTTCAGCTTTTCCTCGTCGTCGCCGCCGCCCACCGTCACCAAGGCCCCGCTGGATCTCAGTCGAGGGCCCAGCTCGCCCGAGCTCAGCCCGGGCGGCGAGGATGTCGGCGAGCTGCCTCGAATCGACGCCCTCTGCGGGAAACTAAGGAGGAGCATTCGCAGAGGTGAGCCGTAGGAAAAAAACAACAACGTACATTTGAGTGCGATGTCGGCGTAATGGCCACGCCTCCCCCGCCAGCCGTGCTGGAGTCGGTGTCTCTGGACAAGTTTATTCCGGAATCTCCCAGCACCGTCGGCAGCAACGAGTCTGGCGACGTGTCGCCGTGTCGCTCGCCGTCCACGCCGCGACACCTGCGCTACCACCGCCCGGGAGGAGGTAGCACTCACACCGCCGCAGCGCCGCACCTCAACCTTTGGCCACGCCACGCCGCTCATCGCCCGCCGCGTCTCGGCAGCGTCCTCGGCCGAGAACTCTCGCTGCCCCGTGTCGCCGGCGTCGGCCTTCGCCATCGCCACCGCCGCCGCCGGACACGCCGGCTCCCAAGGTGAGCGACCGGTGACTTTGAGTGTGCGTGGCTTTAAAAGGCCTCGCTGGGAAAAAAAAAAAAGCGTTCTTCTCGCAGCGTCGAGCGGCTCGGACAAGTCGTGCGACAAAGAGTTCATCATCCGTAGAGCCGCCACCAACCGAGTTCTCAACGTGCTGCGACACTGGGTCTCCAAACACGTGCAGGTCGGCCGGTGGCTCCAGAACCTTCTGCGCCTTTCTTGACCTTGTGGAATAAATGCTTGCACCCACCCGGCAGGACTTTGAGAGCAACGGGGAGCTGAAGGTGGGCGTGGTCAGCCTCCTGGAGGAAGTGCTGCGGGACCCCGACCTTCTGCCTCAGGAGAGGAAAGCCGCCGGCAACATTCTCAGGTTGGCCCGCCGCCGCTTGCACGGAAAGGAAGAAAAAAACGTGTTGACCCCGATGCGACTTGTTTGCCACATCAGCACCATTTGTCTAGAAGAGCAAGACGACGCTCAGCTCAAGATTGAGGACATTCTGCAAATGGTGCTGAGGACACGCCTGCACACGTTTGTCAGCGCATAATAACTGCAACTGTCGTTTTTTTTATGACCAACAGAAAAGTTCTCCTCTTCTTCACTTCATTGCGGTAAGAAAAGAATCCCAACGTTCATTCGGCGACGTTAGCACCCTCATCATCTGTGTGTGTGTGTGTGTGTGTGCGTGTGTGTGTGCTCGTAGGCAGAGAGTCCAAAAGCCGAGTGTTTGGAGTCCCTGTCTGCGATGGAGCTGGCCGAGCAGATCACGCTCCTGGACCACATCGTCTTCAGGAGCATTCCCTACGAGTGTGTCCAACTTTGAGAATGATATCCCAAAATCATGAGAGTCCGTCCACCTGCAGCATGTTGCATTTATTTGGAAATGATGATTACAATTGATTGTGATCGCCAAGCGACTTGCGCTTGTAGTCTGTCGCCCTCTAGCGGTCAGCTGGGACAATGCAGGTAGCTTCCACCAGAACAAACAATGCCTGAAAAATCCCCTATGGGTGCCCAAATTTGTTTGAGAAATGAAAGTAGTTTCCGGTATTTTATGCTTATGAGACTATTTCGTTTGAGAAATGAATTTTCCCAGTATTTTTCCTCGTATGAATGCTATCCATTTCAGGGAGTTCCTGGGTCAGGGCTGGATGAAGGCGGACAAGACGGAGAAGACGCCCTTCATCATGAGAACCAGCCAGCACTTCAACGAGGTGAGCGGAGCTCGAGCGGAGCTCAAGCGGACCTGCGCCGCCGCCGGCGCTCACGTCTTGTGGCCGGCTCACTCTCAGATGAGCAACCTGGTGGCCTCGCGGATCATGACGCACGGCGACGCGGGCGCCCGGGCCGGCGCCATCGAGAAGTGGCTGGCGGTGGCCGACATCTGCCGCTGCCTGCACAACTACAACGGCGTGCTGGAGATCACCTCGGCGCTCAACCGCAGCGCCGTCTACCGCCTCAAGAAGACCTGGGCCAAAGTCTCCAAGCAGGTCCAGGCCCCCCTCGTATGGTTCGGAACGGCGCTCAGCTCAGCTCAGCGTCATTATTTTTGAAATCATTTGTCGCCCCTCGCAGACCAAGGCGCTGATGGATCGACTGCAGAGGACGGTCTCGTCCGAAGGCCGCTTCAAGAACCTCCGAGAGACGCTGAAAAAGTACAAACGGCCACCTGACCGAGTTGGCGCCGTGCGCGCTGGTGACACGCGTGTCACCCAGAGTGTGTTTTCAGCTGCAACCCGCCGTGCGTGCCCTACCTGGGCATGTACCTCACCGACCTGGCCTTCATCGAGGAGGCCACGCCCAACTTCACCGAGGAAGGCCTGGTCAACTTCTCCAAGATGAGGATGGTAGCCGGCGCTCGCAAGCAGCCGCTGAGCGGCGGCGGCGGCGGCGGCAAATTCAAAAGCTGCTCTTTGTCTCCCCGTCAGATCTGTCACATCATCCGAGAGATCCGGCAGTTCCAGCAGGCTCCTTACAGGATCGAGCACCAGGCCAAGGTTAGCTGGGCCTCCGGCCGGCGGCGCCTTTGATTGACGGCTGTCAGGCATCACTTTGTGCTCTCGCAGGTGACTCACTTCCTGCTGGACAAGACGCAAGTGATGGATGAAGACGCACTGTACGAGTTCTCGCTGAAGATTGAGCCGCGCGTCCCGCCGGCCTAAGCTAAGCTAAGCTAAGCTAAGTGCCTGGCCTCCTGCCTTGTCCTACGCAGAGGCCAGGTTAATCCCCGCTCATTTGGATCAGGTGAGGCTTCCGGGTCTCGTTGCCTAGCAACCGGCGCCCCTTTTCTCCACCCGTTTCCCGGCGTGCAGGCTGTGGCTCACGCTGTGACATCACTTCCTGCGTGGAGTGATCACACTGTGACATGGCTTCCGCAGGGTCACTTTGCTTCAAAAGTGGAAGCACTAGAGGACACGGTGACATCCAAAACAATCAGACATTATTATTTACGATGAATATTTGAATTGAATGTTAGCTCCGTGTTATATTTAGCTTTCTCCTCTGGAGCGTATTAGTCGAGCTTAACGCCTTTGCACTATGTTGTCATTTGATATCTCCGTAGTTTGACGTGCTGTATTGATGAGACGTATGCTATTTATTTCGGGTTTTTTTGGGGGGGGGTTCATAGTAGCGCCTCATTTTTCTTTGTACCGGGTGTCCTTTTCCACTCAGCCTGTCACAATAAAAGTCCTTGAAAATATGTGTGAAAGTCAAAGCCAGCGGGTCACAGCGCTTGCGATTGGTCGGAATGGGGCTGGAGGGGGCGGGGCCTTGTTCCAGGCCAGCGTGCAAAGCTCATTAAAGGAGACTCTTGGGCCGAAGGAACAAACGGCAGGCAGCAAGCAGGCAAGCAGCCAGCGTCTGCGCAGGTACTGTGACCGCCCGCCCGCCCGACCTTTTGACCTTTGAAACATTGCTTGGGACTGACTGACTTTCTTGTGTGCTCGGATCCATTTGTCTTTTGCCTCATCATTTTTATTGCACGATGCCATGCCAGACTTGACCCATTGGATGGCCATTTGAAAGGTGCTGTGGGTCTTTTTGGATTTTCTAGATGCCCATCTCGTGAGCTTTTTTCATTTTCTAGTTGTGAGGTTCAGTCGTGAAAAGGCGTAAGAGTTGTTCTTGACTCCCACCTGGACGTGCTGGAGGATGTACTGCAAGTTCAGCGGCCATGGGAGGGGGCGGGGCTTAAGACCATTAAGTCGACTTAGCGTCTCTCTCTTCCTCTTTTGCCTTGTTTCTTCTCCATCGCCCTGGAAAAGGTCTCATGAGCGGGTTATGGTGGCGGCTGGCCCTGCGAGGCCCACGTCCAGCCTGTCTTGGCAGCAAAATGGTCCGTCGTCCTGCGAAGGGCTAAAAATAGGAGACGCAGATATAGACGTGGGCGCACAGGCGGCCGGACGACCTTCGCCAAAGCGCTGTCCAGGTGGCTAAGCTAACTGTCAGGCTCCTTCCGCTCGTAAGATGGTCACAGCGTGCTTCCGCTAAGCTTGTTAGAAGACAGACGCAAATCTGGTGCTAGGTCACCGACTGATGACCTTCCGAGAAGCTTCTCGTCCGTCGTACGTCTCCTCCACAAGACAAGTCTCCCGTTTTAGTTTCGGCTCCTTTTTTCGAAAGATGACTTTCTACCGAGATGTTTCCATTTTTTTATTGATTCATTTTTTTGTCCCCACCCTGGCTGCCTCCCTCCCTCCCTCCCTCCACCCAGCTCGTGACTCAAAGATGGCCAACTCCTTCACGCGCCTGATGTCGGGGCGCAACACCGCCGCCCTGCTGGCCAGCTTGGGGGCGGGCACGGTGGCGACCGGCTTCCTGTTACGCGACGGCAATTCTTTGGCGGCCGAGGCGCGGAAGAAGCTCTACCCTCCCAGGTAGGCGGCAATCTAGGCACACGACTTGATGTGGAATGACACGGTCCTTCTGGGCACTTGGCAGCTCCGACTTTCCTGACCTTCGCAAGCACAACAACTGCATGGCCACGGCGCTGACACCTGCCATTTACGGCAAACTGCGTGACAAGGTCACCCCCAACAACTGGACCTTGGACCAGTGCATCCAAACGGGCGTGGACAACCCCGGACACCCGTTCATCAAAACCGTGGGCTGCGTGGCCGGTGACGAGGAGAGCTATGAGGTCTGATTTGGTTTGGGCTTTTCTTCTTCTTCTTCTTCTTTCAATATTGTCGTCGAAGGAAAGGGCTAGAGAATCAAAGGTGCCGGATGGATTTGCAGGTATTTGCCGATCTCTTCGACCCGGTCATCAAGGACCGCCACAACGGCTACGACCCCAGAACCATGATGCACCCCACCGACCTGGACGCCTCCAAGGTGTTTAGCCGTCGCTGCTGCGCCAGCCACCGTTCTGCCAAGCCTTTCCTGCTCCAAACCACGCCGTCTTGTTGTTGTTGTTGTCTTGTCTTGTCTTGTCTTGTCTTGTCTTGTCTTGTCTTGTCTTGTCTTGTCTTGTCTTGTCTTGTCTTGTCTTGTCTTGTCTTGTCTTTTCTTTTCTTTTCTTTTCTTTTCTTTTCTTTTTTCTTTCCCACCAGCTGAGCGGCGGCCTGTTTGACGATAAGTACGTGCTGTCGTCCCGCGTGCGCACGGGTCGCAGCATCCGCGGCCTCAGCCTGCCTCCCGCCTGCAGCCGGGCCGAGCGCCGCGAGGTGGAGCGCGTGGCCGTCACGGCGCTGGCCGGCCTCAAGGGGGACCTGGCGGGCCGCTACTACAGTCTGGGAGAGATGACCGAGCACGAGCAGCAGCAGCTCATCGACGTAAGGCCGCCCACGCCATCGTTAGTGCTCTAAAGTTAAATGACATGTTGCCAGGCAGAAGTCACGGGGCACAATCTTTGCTGCCCCAGATTCCAATTAAAGAGCCGATTTCACTTGCACTGGGGCAATAAGGCAAGTGGCCCAGAGGCAAATCATTTCCAGTTGCTAGGCAGACTTGGACCGGAACACTCGTTAGGCTCGGCGAGGTCCAAAAGTCGCTTGTTGCCTGGCAGAGTCTACGTGGCCCGGAAAGTTGCAAGAGTTTTCTTAACGGCCGGCCTTACCTCGGCAATTCGATGCTAGCTTGTGTTTTTTTTTCGGATGGCGCTCACTCTGCAGTCATGTGACATGTGTTTGGTTTGTGATCCAATCCTGCCGCGCTCCTCTCAGGACCACTTCCTCTTTGACAAGCCCGTGTCTCCTTTACTTACCTCGGCCTTCATGGCCCGAGATTGGCCTGACGCCAGGGGTATCTGGTAAGACGGTTCCGGAACAAAAGAACCCACAGCGTTAGCCGTGAAGTATTAGCACCCGTCGCGTGCACTGCCCCCCCCTTCCCCTTCCCTCCCCTGTCCTTCTGCTTCTGTCAATCGGAGTGTCTTCTTCCTCTTCCACCTTGATGAATCCTGTAGGACCACTTCCTGTTTGACAAGCCCGTCTCCCCCCTGCTGACCTGCGCCTTCATGGCGCGAGACTGGCCCGACGGCAGGGGCATCTGGTAGGCCGTGCGTGCATTGTGTGCCCCATGCTTGCCCGTCCACCCGCCGCAGCACCCCCCCCCCTCCCCCTTTGCTTTCCGCGTCTCCGTCCCTGTGTTGAGAATGTTCCTCCCCAGGCACAACAACGAGAAGACCTTCCTGATCTGGATCAACGAAGAGGACCACACCAGAGTCATCTCCATGGAGAAGGGGGGCAACATGAAGAGGGTCTTTGAGAGATTCTGCAGGGGACTAAAGCAGGTACGCAACTTTTTGTTTTCGCTTGATGACTGAAAGATCCCGTTGATGTCGCTAGGCAGCCACCGGTGTGTGGAGGGGGGGGGGGGGGGGGGGTCGAGGGCGCGAAGGCCGATTCCCCAATTGTTGCTTCTTTTTCTTCAAATGTCATGTATTACCTTGCTGCTAAGCAGAAACTCATATTGAAGTCACCAATTTTTGTAAGTTGCAAGGCAGACTTGATGAGGAGCCATTTGAGGGTCAAACCCAAGCAAGCTTTGCACCCACAGGTGGAACATCTGATCCAGGAGAGAGGCTGGGAGTTTATGTGGAATGAGCATCTGGGCTACATCCTCACCTGCCCTTCCAACCTGGGCACGGGCCTCAGGGCAGGCGTGCATGTGCGCCTTCCCAAACTCAGCAAGGTCTCTCTGACACACACACACGGCCCAATTCACAGATTTGTTTTCTTCAATTGCACTTGGTGGCATCATTTATTTGCCTTGATGAGCCCGTCTGTGGTGTTTAGCATTATGTGTTAGCAATAAGCCAAGGCAGGCTTTTAAATAGAAAAGGCGTCAACTCCTTTGGGGTCCCGCAGGATCCTCGCTTCTCCAAGATCCTGGACAACCTGCGTCTCCAGAAAAGGGGCACGGGCGGCGTGGACACGGCGGCCACGGGCGACACCTTTGACATCTCCAATAATGACCGTTTGGGCAAGTCAGAGGTGAGCGACTCTCAACCTGTCTCTGACCTGTCTCTGGTCGGTCTGCTGCATTTGTTCAAAAGTCAAAGGTGGCCTCTTGGTGCACACAGGTGGAGCTGGTGCAACTGGTGGTGGACGGCGTCAACTACCTGATCGAGTGCGAGAAGCGGCTGGAGAAGGGCCAGGACATCAAGGTTCCGGCTCCCATCGTCATGTTTCGCTAATGGAGCTAATTTTGCGCGTCAGTAAAAGCCCTCTCCAACATGCTTGACCTTGCCCTCGCTTCACTTTTTTTGTAGGAATGAGTCACTTGTTGCTAGGCAGGATTTGTGTGGGATCATTCATTCCCACAAAATGGGGAAATCATTTGTGGGACACACTCATTCATGCTAACAATGGTAACGTTACTTGGGCAAATCCAAAGTCACACTACGGACGAGTCACTAGTTGCGAGTCAGAATTTGTGGGACACAATCATTGATGCTCAACAAAGTCACATTTGTATAATTACTTGTTTCTAGACAGGTTTCAGAAAAACACGAATCAGCATAGGCAGGGATCGATCGGCATGTTTTGACAAAAACATTTTTGGACACCGTCGTCGGCACACCACGTGCAGCCGCGGCCCCGGCTCGTCAGCCAAGTCGAGGCAGAAAAGCCACGAGAGTTTCCGGCAGTCAGTCCTCGGGTCGGGTCTCGCCATGCATCCTGGTGAACTCCTCGGCGTTCCTCATGAACTGCGCCCGGTCTTCCGTGTACTCGTTGGCCAGCTCGGCCCGCAGTGGCCGTTCGGGCTGCGGCACGTTGACCAGCGAGATCAGACACTGGATGACTGCGAACAAACACAAGACGGTAACGGCGCCGCACTCGCGCGGGCTCTTTCTGACCTCCGGCTGACCTTGGGAGGTCCTGGTGGCGGGCTTCCAGTTCTCATGGCTGATTATGGCCAAGCACACGTGACCCTTCTCGTCCACGTTGGGATGGTAGATTTTGGTCCTGAAGGTGATCCTGGGGGGCTTGAAGGGGTACTGGGTCGGGAAGTTAATCTCCACCCGAAAGGCTCCTTTGTCGTAAGGGGGGCTTTCCTTGCCGCGACCAAAAAGCATCACAAGTTGGAGCTCGATACGAGCGAGCGCTTTAGATGGAGCAAAGCAGACTTACGGGCACGATGAGACCCTGCCAGCTTAAAATGTTGGATTCGTCCACTTGGATGTTGCGGAATTCTCGGAAGCCCGATTTGCGCAGTTCCTCCAGCTCCTGAAAAGTATTTTGTCGGGAGCATCACATTTAGGGCTCTTATTTCTTTGGACTTTTGGAAGCAGCTCGCTTGGAGTGCGTTCTTCCACCAGATGTCACTAGTGGTGCTTCCACTCGAACGCTCGACGGCAGGGGCACGGGTGTCTTTTGCGTGCCATCTCGAGATGTGTGACATTTGAGCCGTCGTGGCAAAGGGACATTTACAGCGCACAAGCAGGCCTCCCTCGCAAAATGCTGAACGCTATGTTCGCCTGCGTACAATAACGTAAGAATGGTTGCCATGACACGTCACGTGAGTGTATCGCTCGAGATCTAGAATGTGGCTGGGCGTCTTTTGGGATGTACCTTGGCCAGTCTCCTGGCGGAAGTCATACTAACACAGTTGTTGAGTCTTCTCCCAGTCGTCGTAGCGAACGGTCGGGCGAATGGTCGGGCGGGTCAGCCGGGGCCAGCCGGGGCCAGCAACCGCTCGTCGCGGCGCGTGACGTTCATATTGTGTGAATCACACAAAACACAAATATCAAGGAGCTTGTTGTGCTTGTCCCAAAGCAACTCGTCATAATTGGCCAAATAGATTTTGTATGACGTTTTTTTTGTATGTTCAGCTTTGAAGAAATTACACGTTACATCACGATTTTTTTTTTTTTTTTTTTTTGAAAATGGAAGAAAGTGCCACTTGTTCTGGGTTGGGTACTTTCTTCCATAATTTCAATTTGAAATGACTGGGGTACTATCATCGTTAAAAAACACACACACACACACACAAACAATCGATTGGATAGACAATGTCAATTCAAAACAAATCCAGCATCGCTGTTCAGGCGCAAACATCGATGTCAGATCTCATCGATCGGTTCGCACTTTGCGGGTTTCTCCGTGTCTGCAAGCAATGTAGTGACCTTTTGAACTTTGAAACACTATACGTTTCGACCCACAGGTGACAAATTGTCAAGTTCGGCGGAGAGCTCGAGGATGTTGGAAATATGCAAGCTCAGCCTGATCCACAGGTCCGTTTCCAAGATGGCCGCCGGAGCACAGACTCCAGACTTGTAGCGTCAAACTCCGAAAGAAAGCGAAAAAAAAAGCTCTTTCTCCTCGGCCCACTTCAAAGCTCACTTAGCAACATGAGCGGACGATGACGTTTGTTAGCAGCACTATAGCCGAGCACGACGCCAGTAGAGCGATGGCAAAAGCCAGCAGGTAAAAGACAAACCGAGCTAGCTAACTAGCCAGCCAACCCTGGAAGCTATCCTGCTAGCCACATTTAGCACACAACGACGAACGAACAATAACAAATAACTCGTTCACGTTGAAGGGAGCGACGCGTCCATCCCCCGAAGCCCGTAGCGTGCTTAGCGGACTCGTCGACAGGGTTTACGGGGACAAAAGTTGAACGTGACTGTGTCTTAGCTATTAGCATCTCTGCTAACAACAACAACTCTGACAAGTAGACTTGACAGCTATCTCCTCGTCAATGTAAGCGACTGCGTTGAAATTGATAGAGAAACTTGTGTGTCAATCCCGAGTCGGCTGTCAGTCTTTTCCACAGCTCGATGTCTTTGGTCAATTTGGAATCCTGTCAAAGGTTTGCGTTTGGACTTAACGTACGAGCGGAATTTGCTCTGTGTCTCTAATCGTGACCCAAAACACTTCCCCCCCCTCATTGAAACGTACGGACATCAGTAACCCTAAATGGAATTTATGTAACAAGGGTCGACTCGTTGACTGTTCGATGGCCAATTTGATTGCCTCTTGCTTGCTCTTCAGGCTTTAGGAGGGATTGATTGTAAAGGCAGCATGGACAGCTTCTTCAAAGCGGCAGTTTGTGACCTGGACAAAGTGCTGGACGACTTTGAGCTGAGCGCAGGTGAGATGCTGAAGGTTTTGCACTTTCCTTCCGTCACAGGATGGAAGTGCACTTTCATTTTCGTCGCAGGATGGAAGTGCACTTTCATTTCCGTCGCAGGATGGAAGTGGACTTTTATTTCCATCATAGGATGGAAGCGAAGCGAAGCGCAGGGCAGGGCAAGGCAGGCAGGCAACCCTTGAGAAAACCTTGCGCTTCATGGAAGCATTGCTTTTCAATGACAATATTTTTTTTTGCCGTCTTGCAGATGATGTCGCCCGCAAGTCGGTCTTCGGAAAGTCCCCGCCGTACAAGTTGACGGCTTTGGGCTCCTCCGGGGCGTCCGGCGTGCCCCCCGACCTTCCCGACCTCAGCGCTCTCCGCTACGGCGGTGGCGCCGAGCGCAACGGCGGTGGCGCCGAGCGCAACGGCGAGGCCCCGGTACAGCCTCTGACCCACGTGGACCTGCTCTCCTCCGTAGACCGCGGCGCCGCTCAGAGCTCGGCACTTCCCTGCCCCGACCGGGCCCTCGAGCCTGTGTGCGACCTGGTCAACGACACGGGTTCGGCCGTCCGAGCCGACAGCCACGATGCCTTCGGTGAGCTGGACGCCGCCGAGAGGCGGTTGGAGGAAGAAGAGAAGGAGAGCGAGGAGGAAGAGGAGCTCCTGTTGGACTTCAGCAACCTGGTGCTGGAGGACCGCGACATGCCCAGCCAGAACTCCAACTGGCACCAGCAGCTGAGTCTGCTGGACATCATCCTTCCTGCAGAGGAAGTGCGAGCGGAAGCGCGAGATGACGGCGAGGCCCAAGACGAAGGCTACGAGGAGGAGAGCCCGGAAGACGACCCGGCCGAGACGAGCGCTCAAACCTCGAGGGCCTCGCTAGGCTCTCCGAAACCCCCGGCGGGTCCCAGCAAGGTGGAGTCGCCCCCAGAGTCGGACAACGAAGCTCCCGTTAGCAGCCCTGGAGAGCGACGCGAAGCTGAGGGGACGGAGGCGGACTCTCTGTCAGCTTTGGACGCTTCTTGCCGTGAGGAACCCCTCCACTCAATTTCCCAGCAGCAGCAGCTGCAGGAGCGCTGCGTGGTAGAGCTTCCCGCCCCCGTCCCTCCCGCCGAAGCTTTGCCCTCGGAGCCCAGCCCGGTGGACCTACCCGAGTTCGGCTTCGAGTATCTGCCCGAGAGCGACCAGGCTGAGCTGCTGGTCACGGACGAGGAGCTGGACGCCTTCCTGCGGGCCGAGGCCGAGCGGGGCGGCGTCTCCGTCCAGCCGGGGCAGGCGGCGCCGCCGCCCGACGGGGACCTTGCTTATGAGGAGCCGAGGAGTTGCGCGCAAGCTCTGCGAGGCCCGGCGTCTCCGGGAAGTGACAGGAGCCTGCCGACGCCGTCTCTCTGCCGGGACTCGCCTTGTCAGGAAGGGAGCCGTCCCCCCACCGAGCAGCAGCACATTTCCCACGGAGGGGCGAGACCCAAGCAGCCGCTCCCGCCTGCCTCCGCCGCCACGTCTTCCCAATCGGCAGACGAGGAGCAGGAGGAGAACCATGACCGCAACGAGGAGGAGGAGGAGGAGGAGAGTCCGCCACGCATGAGCCCGGGCTTCCTGCCGCATTCCCTCGGCGGCTCGCTCTACGCGGCACCGGAGCCGCCGGAATACACGGCCAGCTACGAGGAGCTCTCCGAGCCGCCGCCCTACCCCGGCGAGGGCGGCGCTCGGCCCGCCGGCTGGAAGGAGGAGGAGCCGGGCGGCCGGCAGCCCGCCTGGGTGCCCGACTCGGAAGCCCCCAACTGCATGAACTGCTCGCACAAGTTCACCTTCACCAAGCGGCGCCATCACTGCCGCGCTTGCGGCAAAGTACGTACACGCACACAGATGACCTTGGTGTGGCGATTCATTCATTCCTATTTACATTTGTGGCTGGCTGTGATCCAAATGAAAAGCGGCGTTTGGGAAATTTGTCAAATTCCATCGGAGCTGGTGGTCTGTTTTGCAACCTCGCCCGGAGGATTAATGGCGGCAGAGAGCATGAGCTTCTTGTACTTCTGAGCTCCACTTAAATCCTCTCGATTAAGAGCATTAGAGGAGCGTTTAGGAAGCGCTGTCGGTCCTGACCCGCTTTTGCCCCTTTGTGCGGCAGGTGTACTGCGCGGGCTGCTGCAACCGCAAGTGCAAGCTCAAGTACTTGGAGAAGGAGGCGCGCGTGTGCGTCGTCTGCTTTGACACCTTGCAAAGAGGTAAGCCAAAGGAAAATTCCGGGCCGGATTGGCCAAGGTATTCTAGCGGGCTTGCGCTGGCCATTTCGATATTTCTGTACCGGCCGTACGTGACGTGACGTGACGTGACGTGACCTGACGTGACGTGGCCTGACCTAAGTCCTCCTCGTCAGTAGGTGGCGCTACACTGCGGCCCTTTTCCACATCGGAAACATTAACGATTGACTGAGAGCCATCCTGAATTGAAAGACGAATCAGAACCGGGCTCTGTTTGAAACGACCGGCCAATGGCCTTTTAAAGTGGCTTGACTTGAGTTCACGGCCAACCGCTACCGGTCTTTTGGCGGACGCAGCGCAGGCCCTGGAGCGGATGATGAGCCCCACGGGTCCCGGTCCCAACCCCAACGTCCCGTCACAGTACTGCAGCACCATCCCGCCCCTGCAGCAAGCCCGAGCCGCCGGCACCCTCAACTCGCCGCCGCCCACTGTCATGGTGCCCGTGTCGGCGCTCAAGCACCCCGGCGGCAGCGACGGTGCGACGGCGCTTCCTTCCTTCCGCCGGGTCTCACCGGGCCCGCCCTCACCTCGTCGCCCCTCCTTGTCCCCGCTGCAGGCTGCCCCCGGGAGCACAAGCGAGTTTGGTTCGCCGACGGCATCCTGCCCAACGGGGAAGTGGCCGACACCGGCAAGCTGGCGGCGCCCGCTTGCCGGAGCTCACCCGAGTCGGAAGAAACGGCGGTACGCCCGACGACGCGACGCAACGCCAGTCGGGCGCCCACTCATCGGCTCCCTTCTGTCTTCATCAGTCGGGCCCGAGCGTCCCAGAGGGGGTCCCGCCTCCCCCTTGCGGCCCATGGCACTATGCGCTGCTGGCGGGCTTGGGCTCTGCGGTCCGGAAGGCTCCCAGTCTGCTGCCCGACTCGGAGGACCAACTTCCTCCTCTCCTCATTGCCACGGCGGAGGACGCAGCAGGAGGTTTGTTTGTCCCGGGTGGCCGGCCTGGCCTCTCCTCCCCTGACCTCTCTGACCTTGCTCATCTTCTCAGCAGACGTCTTGGTGGAGGAGAGCCCCGCGCCTTGCCAGATTCGACACCTCTTAGAAGAGGGGGGTCCTCGCCCTTTGACCTTTGTCCTCAACGCCAACCTGCTGGTCAACGTCAAGATGGTCACCTGTGAGTAGAGTTGGGGGGGGCTCGCCTTCCATGCTTGACTCCCGTTGGCCTAACCCAGACGGCGAGCGTGAGTGCTGGTGCTTGGGCTCCAACGGGCTGCGAGCCCTGGGCCAGAGGGAGCTGGTCTTCCTCCTGGAGCGTGTCCCAGAAGACCGAACGCCTCCCCGAGACCTCTTTGCGCTGTGCCTCAGTATTCAGCAGGACGCACAAAGAGGCAGGTGGCGCCGCGCCGCGCCGCGTGTCTGTGCTGGTTTGCCCGCTCGCCCGCCCGCTCACCCGCTCCCTCTCGCAGGCAAGTTTGTGGACGAGCTGGACAACGTGACCTTTGCCGGCAGCTTCCTGGGCAGCAAAGATCACGGCGGGATGCTCTTCTTCTCTCCCACCTGTCAGCCGCTGGAGGGCCTGACTCTGCCCTCGTGGCCTTTCCTCTTTGGCCTTCTCATCCAAAAGCTGGAGGTGCCCTGGGCCAAGGTCTTCCCCCTCAGGCTGCTTCTACGACTCGGCGCCGAGTACGACGGTGTGTACTTGTGCTGCATTCAAATCCCAGAGCGGGGAAGATTGTGATCTTGCAACGTCACTTTGCAGTCTACCCCAGCACCCCCATAAGCGTGCGTTTTCGGGAATCGGTTTATCGCGAGACGGGACACACCATCATGAACCTCCTGGCGGTGAGTCCTCGAGCCCATAGTTGTCGTGCGTTCAGCATGAAGGGTTGGAATGGGGGGGGGGGGGGGGTTTAGATCACCAAATGATTCCCGAGTGCGGTGTGTGTGTGTGTGTGTGACGATCATTGGGACTTTCCCGTCTGAACGCAGGACCTGAGGAACTACCAATACAGCCTGGCGTCCGTGGAGGGTCTGAGGGTCCACATGGAGGTGGGCCGCAGCTTCATCGACATCCCCAAAAGCAGCTTTGGCCAGGTGAATAGAATGGAATAGAATAGATCTTTATTGTCATTGTCACACATGTACAACGAGTGCCAACCGATGAGTGCGTGAGATAAAAAATCAATAGAATAAAAAAATACAAGCTAAAACCCCACAGAAGAATGATTTTCTTTTCGCTTCCTTCCACACGTCTGGAGGTCACGCCATATGTTTGCGCTTTGCAGATGCAGCGGGTGTTGAGCGGCGCCAACGAGCACGTGATCACCGTCGGCGCCACCTTGAGTCTGCGGGCCGACTCGCACCTGGTGTGCTTCCAGAACGAGGACGGCAGCTACCGGACGCAAGCCGCCAGCGTGCCCGGCAAGACGCGCACGGGTGGGTGGGTGGTTGGGGCGCCCGTCTCCCCTTTGACTCTGCGTCGGCGCCACTGAAGCCTTTTGCCTCCCTCCCTCCCTCCCTCCAGTGACAGGGGCCAGCTTCGTGGTCTTCAACGGCGCCCTGAAAGCCTCGTCGGGCTTCATCGCCAAGTCAAGCATCGTAGAAGGTCAGCACTCAACCGGTGTCACCCTCCGTCGGCTCTGGCTTTTGAAAATGTGACGTTTATGGGCCTTTTAGACGGTCTGATGGTGCAGATGCCCCCCGAGACCATGGAGGCCTTGCGGGCGGCCCTGCGCGAGCAGAACGACTTCAACATCGCCTGCGGAAGGACGGACGAGACGGACGTCCGGGAAAACGTCAGCGTGCGCTGGCTTGACTGGACGCCGCCCATCAACACTGGGTAAGATGGGACACTAATGTTGGTCTAATTTGTCTTAAAGTTACTGGGCAGTCATGGAAACTTTAGTCTGCCAAGTTGAACTCAAAGTCCAGCGCGCTGACTCGCTAACGCTGACTCCCCGACTCGCCAGAATGACAAGTGACGTGGACGGGCGGAGTCTGGAGGGCGCGCGCTCCGTGAGGATGCGGCAGGACGCCGAGTTCGAGTGTGACGGACACGTCATCGCGTGTTCCGAGGTGACACCCGCCGCCTTGTGATCCGTCTTGCCCGCCCGCCCGCCGCCTCCGAGGCTGACGGCGGCGGTCTCCCGGCAGGTCTTCTACCAGCCGACGTCCGCCGAGCACAGCCCCTTCCAGAAGGAGCTGGCCGCGGCCGCCTGCGGCGCTTTGACACCTCATCTGGCCGCCCTCGCCGCCAGCGCCATCAACTCCTTCAGCCTGCGTGTGTCCACGCGAGACGACGTGGTAGGTCTTTGGCTTGGTGGTCTCGGTGTGTCCGCGTGAGCGACAGGTATGGCAGCGCAGCGTCTCAACACATGTTTGCGCCTTGCAGGTGGAGTACCAGGCCGGTTGGGGCGAGCGCCCCCTCCCCCAGCGCTACACCAACGAGCTGGACAGCGCGCTGATCCCCGTCATCCACGGGGGCGGCGCCATCGTGCCCCCGCCCGCCCCCGTGGACATGGAGCTGCTCTTCTTCATCACACACGCCATCTGAAGCTCAAAGGAGCGGTTCTAGAAGAGGACAGCTTGAGGAGCCACCAAATGCCACGAGCCCGCCGCTGTTGCTCTCTTTGTGGTCGGGCGTTCTGCTGGCAGCAAACTCCAAACTTTAATGTGGTGACATTCGATTGACGTGCGTGTCCCCAACTCAAAGAGCAACGACTCAAAATGGGCCGCCCGCCCGCCCGCCCTCTCTACGGGTGTTGCAGATTTTGGCCCACCTGCTTTGATGCCGTCTCGGGGCCCAAGAACGGCGTTGATGCGAGAGGAGGCGCTTGGGCATGTCAGGTTTTGCTCTTGCGCCATCTTGTGGCACCTGTGGGCCATTACAGATTCCGAGGATCTTTTTTTGCCCCCCCCAAACCCCCGCTGACACTTCAATGATCATGACTGATCCTGAATGTACTTATCCTGCAGCTTTAAACTTGACAGTGTAGGGTTCAAAGGTCACCCTGTCGCCAGCGTCTGACCGAACTTCTCGGGGACCCCAGTGCATTGCGTGAGACCATTGTGTTGCTTTTTTTCTTCTTTTATTTCATCTCGGGTCTTTATTGAATAAATGTGCATAAGAGAGATGATCCGCGTGGTGTTTTTTCCCCCCCAAATGTGCGTGATGGGGGGCGTGTCCTGGACCTCCCCCAAGGCCAGTGTCTCCGCTCGCTCTCCGGCGTCCATTGTGTCCAGTGCGGACAACATGAGCGGGCGCGTTGGAGAGTTGAGCGCCGAACAAGCTGCTTGGCTGGCGCAGGTGAAAGTGGCTCTTGCTGACCTTTCTTTCCCCTTCCTTTGATTTGCCTCCACTTTTTGCTTTTGTCAAGCATTTGCTCCCTTGTTTGGACTTCCACCAAGTGTTTGTTGCTTTGGTTTTGTTGTGAAAGATGGACTTGACATGCTCGTTCCTGTCTTCAAGTCATTGTTTGTCGTCTCTTGCAGTTTCGCGACCGAATCGGAGACATCCTTCCCGAACTGCCGGCCCAACACGACCACTACCTGCTCCGCTGGCTCCGAGGTCAGCCGCGCCGCGCACGCACGCACGCACGCACGCACTGAGGGACTTTGAGTAGAGAGAGATAAGATAAGAAGTGTAAAGACTAAGATCAGCAAGACAAGCAAGGCTTGTTTGATTGAACTTGATCCCCACTTTCCCCCCCAAGAGCAAACAGCGTGCACAAATAAGTGGAGGCGCCAATCAGGCGAGCGGCCGGACATCAAGTTCTTTCGCCCAACTTCACAGCTGGGTTCTTTGATCAATAATTCCACAAAAGGGAGGATGAAAGTCCACCCTGGTCAAGCCAAATGTTTGTTTGTTGATTGAAGTGAAACTGGCAACTGCTTTGAGACCACCGTGGGTGGCTCTATTACCATTACTCACTAGTTTGAGTAGTTGCTTGGAAATGCAACGTGACGATTGCAACATTGCTTTGTGTTGCCTGTGATTCTGATTTCTTGTCTTTATTCCAGCCCGAAGCTTCAATGTCCCCAAAGCTGAAGTGATGATCAGGAAGGCAAG
The DNA here is from genome assembly GCF_033458585.1 of Syngnathus typhle. Classification (NCBI taxonomy): domain Eukaryota; kingdom Metazoa; phylum Chordata; class Actinopteri; order Syngnathiformes; family Syngnathidae; genus Syngnathus; species Syngnathus typhle. Next base: position 1,400,826 of record NC_083749.1, read on the forward strand.
CTGAAAATACAATTGGCCCTTTGCTGCATGTGGCCGCTTAACGTCACGTCCCCGTGTGTGTGTGTGTGTGTGTGTGTGTGTGTGTGTGCGCGTATATGCAGCACCTGGACTTCCGGAGGAACATGAAGGCGGACACCGTCATTTCCGACTGGACGCCACCTGAGGTTTGCGTGAATGGAGAGATGACGTGGCGGCGATGCCGTGGTCCCAATTTGCTGCCACGTGCGCAGGTGATCACGCGCTACGTGTCGGGCGGCATGTGCGGCTACGACAAGGAAGGCAACCCCATCTGGTACGACTTGGTGGGCCCGCTGGACCCCAAAGGGCTTCTGATGTCGGCCAGCAAGCAGGACTTCTTGAGGACCAAGATGCGCAACATGGAGATGCTGCAGAGGGAATGTGAAAAGCAGTCGGAGAAGGTCTGGCTCGTCGCGCCTTGCCCAAGCGCTTGCCTTTCGTTCCCTCATTGCGCCATCTGCAGTTGGGCGTCAACGTGGAGGCCATCACGCTCATCTACGACTGCGAGGGTCTGGGCTTCAAGCACATGTGGAAGCCGGCCATCGAGACGTACGGCGAGGTTTGTCCCTGGCGCCTCGGCCCTCCCTTTTGTTGGCGCCTGCCCGACGACGTGTGACCTTGCGTGTGACCTTGCGTGTGACCTTGCGTGTGACCTTGCGTGTGACCTTGCGTGTGACCTTGCGTGTGACCTTGCATGTGCCCTGCCCTGCCCTGCCCTGCCCAGATCCTCACCATGTTTGAGGACAACTATCCGGAAGCGCTCAAGAGGGTCCTCCTCATCAAAGGTAGCTCACGGGCGTTGTGGCCGCCACTTTGCCGACGGCTCTGACATTGGCCGTCTTCGCCGCAGCTCCCAAACTGTTTCCGATGGCCTACAACCTGATCAAGCGCTTCCTCTGCGAGGAGACGCGACGCAAGCTCACGGTTGTCGGAAGTAAGGCGGTCGGGCCCAAAACGGCGCCTCGGCGTGTTTCTTTGGAGCTCATTGTTCCCGCGTGAGCAGGCAACTGGCAGGAAGTACTTCGTAAGCACGTGGACGCCGAGCAGCTTCCGGTGGTGTACGGTGGAACCCGCACGGACCCGGACGGAGATCCTCGCTGCAGAACCATGGTGAGCGCACGCCGCAGCGACGGCGAGGACGCCGACGATGATGATGGCGGTGACGATCCGCAGATCAACTACGGCGGCACGGTGCCGCAGTCGTACTACATCCAGAACTCAATCAAGGTCCAGTACGACACCACGGTGAACATCGGCCGCGGCGCCGTCTTGCAGCTGGACGTCCACGTGAGCGCCCCCTGCAGCCTGCTGAGGTACGTGGCGAACATCAAGGTCGGAAACGCCCTCCCTGCCTTTATATTAGGCCTGAGCGTGCGCGTACGCTCCCCCCCCCCCCCCCCCCCCGCAGGTGGCAGTTCGCCAGCGACGGGGCGGACATTGGCTTCGGGGTGTTCCGACGCGCGGCGCCGGGCGGTCAGCAGGAGACGGCGGACGTGTTGGAGGTGCTTCCCAGCCAACGCTACAACGCGCACCTGGTGCCCGAGGACAACATGATCACCTGCCCCGAGGCGGGAGTGTGTGAGTGCAACGTGTCCAAGAAAGTCAGTCAGTCAGTCCGTCAGTCCGTCCGTCCGTGAATCCAATTGCCTTCCCGGTGTTTGTTTGCAGACGTTTTGTCTTTCGACAACAGTTACAGCATCTTGCAGTCCAAGCGGGTCAGCTACACGGCGGAGGTGCTGCCTCCCGCCGTCCGTCCGTCCGTCCGTCCGTCACCTTGACGACCACAGCGGCCGGACTTAGTCATTAAATATGATTGCATTTCATGACTTTGCCCATCTGGATTATCTCCTTCGCCCACGCTAGATAAATCCATTTGCATTTGTTGCACGCTGCAGGTCACTGAGCCACATAAGTTGACCATTACTAGTATTTCTATTGTCATTGAAGGTGATGAATAGCTCGGTAGTGCTGGAAACGAGACACGAGAGGGCGCTGTCGACAACGCGCACCCCACGACAGACGTCCGCGTAAGCGCCCGCGCGCGCGCGTGACGTCATGAGCGTATTATCCACTCAGGCGCGTGGATAATGCAGACATGGCGCATTGATTTGGGAGGCGCGCCACACGACTTGACGTCACAGCCGTCTGACGCGGTGGTTTGTTGACATGTGGAAGGTCACGCATGTCACGCCACCCGGAAGTGGACGTCATCAAGAAGCCGGCAGGACGAGTCTCGCACACCGCTGTCAAGGCGCCAAATGTCGGCCCGCAAGAAGCGAATTCTGTTGTCAATACGCATTTCCATTTTGATGTGTCCTTTAGCTGGGACAATTGAGGAGAGAAAAATAAGGCAGTCCAGTCGTCAATGCAGTCATAAAGCGCTTTAGCCTCTGGTCCCAAGTGAAAACGTCCGTCCTTTGAGGTAGGCCGAGTGGAGAGGGGAGGGGGGGTGTTGGGGGCGCGGCCTGCGGGACTGGCGTAAATGACGTCACCGCGCTCCAGCCACCAGTCAAACAAACATGGCGAGGGAATGGAGCGGCCAGCAGGGTTACATCGTCACTGTCCTCCTCTTCCTGTGCAGCGCAGACGGAGCTCGCTCGGAGGCGACCGGCGGAGCTGGCGGCGACGGGGGACGACCAGGGGGAGCGGGAGCAGGAGCAGGAGCACGGGCAGGAGCAGGAGCAGGAGCAGGAGGAGCTGGAAGCGCCGGCGCCGGCGGCACGCAGGTGCTCGGCATGCGGCTGGAGACGAGCGACAAGCCGGCCAGCACCACTGACGACGGCGTGCTGCAGGTGACCGAGGACAGCTCCGTGCAGCTCCGCTTCTACGGCCTGAGCCTGCACCCCGGAGCCTGGACGCTCATCCGCTTTGCGGAGCTCGGATCCTCGGACGAGGATGCGGCCAACGCCAACGGCGGCGGCGGCACCTGCTCGGACTTCACGAAGGACATTGCGGTCGGGACCTTCATGAATGTGAGCGGCCAGGGCACGTCGGGTCTGCTGCGCGTGCACGTCAAGCCGCTGCGCAAGAGCGAGTCGAGCAGCGAGTACGCGCTGTGCACGCGAATGGACGACCGGGACGGCGGCGGCGGCGGCCAGCGCTGGCAGCCGCTGGATGACCGTGACGGGCGCCTGCTGGTCGTGGAGGAGAAAAAGCCGCTGCTGCCGCTGTGGATGCAGGTCAGTGACGTCGAGCGCGCGAGCGAGCGCGCGCGCGCGCGCAGGTGGCTTTGAGAAAACTAGCAAGCCACATTTTTGCCGGCAGCTTCTACCGCTAAATAGCCAAGTAGAAATACTTGGAGCAATTCTAGTATACAATACATTGGTTGCAGAGTTCGGCTTTTTTTTGGGTTTGTTTTTGGGCCTTTCCTCTAGCTACTATTATTCTGGTTTGAGAAATGAGAAGCAATCTTTTCTTTTCCTGACCACGTGCCTGCTGGACCAGCAGTCAATGCTGGTGCTGTCGGGCATGTTCAGCGGTCTGAACCCGGGCCTCTTATTTCGCCAGGCCATCCTGACCACGTGCCTGCTGGTGCTGTCGGGCATGTTCAGCGGTCTGAACCTGGGGCTGATGGCGCTGGACCCCATGGAGCTGCGCATCGTGCAGAGCTGCGGCACGGACAAGGAGAAGAAGTACGCGCGCAAGATCGAGCCCATCCGGAGCAAGGGCAACTACCTGCTGTGCTCGCTGCTGCTGGGCAACGTGCTGGTCAACACCACGCTCACCATCCTGCTGGACGACCTGATCGGCTCGGGCCTGGGCGCCGTGGCCGCCTCCACCGTGGGCATCGTCATCTTCGGCGAGATCGTGCCGCAGGCGCTGTGCTCGCGCCACGGCCTGGCGGTGGGCGCCAACACCATCGCGCTGACCAAGTTCTTCATGCTGCTCACCTTCCCGCTCAGCTTCCCCGTCAGCAAGCTGCTGGACGTGCTGCTGGGCCAGGAGATCGGCACCGTCTACAACCGCGAGAAGCTGGTGGGGATGCTCAAGGTGACCGAGCCCTACAACGACCTGGACAAGGAGGAGCTCAACATGATCCAGGGGGCGCTGGAGCTGCGCACCAAGACGGTGGAGGACGTCCTGACGCCGCTGGCCGACTGCTTCATGATCCAGGTGACGTCACCCTTGGGTCAGGGTAGGCAGCGTGGGCGCGAGCCAGCAGCTGCTGAGCCCTTCTTGTCGCGGCAGGCCGAGGCGGTGCTGGACTTTGACACCATGTCGGAGATCATGGGCAGCGGCTACACGCGCATCCCCGTCTACGACGACGAGCGCTGCAACATCGTGGACATCCTCTACGTCAAGGACCTGGCCTTCGTCGACCCCGACGACTGCACCACGCTCAAGACCGTCACCAAGTTCTACAACCACCCCGTGCACTTTGTCTTCCACGACACCAAACTGGACACCATGCTGGAGGAGTTTAAGAAAGGTCAGCGAGTTGCCGCGGGGCGTGTGCGCGAGTTCACATGTGCGAGCGCCGGCCGGGCCGGGCCGTGCCGTGCCGTGCGTGTGTGTTGACCCCTTCTCGGCCCCTTCTCGACCTTCACACGGGAAGTAGCTAGCCTGAGGCATTCCCGCGTTACGATCGACGGGCCGCACCGACCAATCACCGAGCGGCCCGTCGTTTGTCGATCCGTGCCTCGATGTTGGCTGGCAACCAATCTGGGGCCGGGCGCAAGTCACAACTGTGTCACGGCCAGGCCCAAAGTTGCGCTCGCTCGCCTCCCTTTCTAACACGGTGCGCTCTCGTCGTCCGTCAGGCAAGTCCCACCTGGCCATCGTGCAGAAGGTGAACAACGAGGGCGAGGGCGACCCCTTCTACGAGGTGCAGGGATTGGTCACCCTGGAGGACGTCATCGAGGAGATCATCAAGTCGGAAATCCTGGACGAGTCGGACCTCTACAGTGAGTGGGCGAGCAAATTTAGAAGGCGCAAGCGGCTTTGCCCGGCTTTGGGATTAGCGGCCGACGTTTGAGGGCATTTGCAAAAGTTCCGTGACGGCGCTCGCGTTTGTCGCAGCCGACAACCGCAACAAGAAGCGAGTGGACGCCAACAAGAACAAACGAGACTTCTCGGCCTTCAAGCACGAGGGCGACGCCAAGGCCAAGATCTCGCCGCAGCTCTTGCTGGCCGCGCATCGCTTCCTGGCCACGGGTGAGCGTCCCGCTTGACGTCCTGTTTGCTTAGCTCCGCCCCTCGGTGACGCAAAGAAATTTGCTCTCTTGCCGTTTGGCCGGCAAATCTTTGGCCTTGACCAAGTGCGCCCTCTGGCGGCTGCCTGCCCGCGGCGATGCAAGTTTCCCGGCACGGTTTTGCTTTTGCCGGCCGGTCAGTCACGAGGTGTTGTTGCGCTCTTAGAGGTGAGCCTGTTTGGTGGCTTCCACGTGAGCGAGAAGGTCCTGCTGAGGATCTTGAGGCATCCCGACGTGGTGCAGGAGCTGAAGTTTGACGACAACGACAAGCGCGCACCGCAGCACTTCCTGTACCAGCGCGGCAAGCCCGTCGACTACTTTGTGCTCCTTCTGCAGGTATGCCAAATCCTTTCCGAAGAACTTGGGGGAAAAAGTTGCCACAGCTTCTGATACAATATTCATTGTGTGTGTGTGTGTCACCGGAGAACCCGCGTTGCAGATGCTGTCAGACTTGTTAAGTGTGTGTGTCTCCTCAGGGTCGAGTGGAGGTGGAGGCGGGAAACGAGAACATGAAGTTTGAGACGGGCCCCTTCTCCTACTACGGTGTCATGGCACTCAGCACGCCATCGCTAGGTGAGCGCACGTTTCCACCTGCTTCTTAGCTTAGGCGATTGTTCTCCTCTAAAGAAGGAAGGCGCTTCTTTTTGCCTTCCAAGCAGGCCGCGTCTGGCACGATGTAACGTAACGCCGCGTGGGCGCTCGGCCGACACGCGTCTTAATCCCGTGCTGAAAATAGCGCCGAGGGTTCAAAGGTGGCCGAGCGCTTTGATGAGCCGCGGCACCCCATGGAGCGTCTGGAGAGGCTTCCGATTGGAGTCTGCTGCTGTCACCAAATAACAACTTAATCCTGTCTATCTTTCTCCCCCCGTCTCCTCCATCTCCCAGCAGTGACCCCCCCCCTGTCCCCGTCGGTGGCGTCTCCGCCTCCGAGGCGCCTCTCACTTAAGAGGTTCTCTGTGTTCTCTCGAATCCCAGGTAAACATTGGCCGGGTTCATCCTTCACCCTCGTCGTCATGGTCGCCGTCAGTCATCATTAGCATTTGACCTCATTGGGGGTGGGTGACCTTGAGGATGCAAACGACAACAGCTGTCGTTTTTAGCTTGTCCACCAGAGGGCAGCTGAGAGTTAACACAGCAGCCTGGCCTTAGCATCTGTTTCCATGGGGATGAGTCCCCGCCCCCCCCCCCCCCCCTTTCCAAAGTCAACTCCACATTCCAGGTTCTTCTTGGCTTAGAGTAGAGAAAGGCCCGCCATGAGGCACGAGGTGTTTTGCATCTCACATGCTCGGCTAGGCTAAGCTAAGTGCTTGCTAAACCCAGCATGTCAAATGATTCCTTCCTTCCTTCCTTCCTTCCTTGACAGCACCTCAGATAACCTTGTCATCAGGTAACCCCACCTCACTCCTCCCCAGCCCCTAACCCCTCCCTCCCTGACATTACACAGCTCAGCCAATGAGACGGCCGCGCGCCATCAACGCACTTGGCCTCACATGGCGGCATGTTTGTCCTTTTCGCCTCCACGCCACCGTCGTGCGTCCGCCCCGCCCGCACCACACAATTTCATCAACACCACCTCGACACGCTCTTGCCGTCCAATCGCAGAGTTCCGTTCGCCCACGCACGGGGGCAACCTGAACCGCTCGGCGTCAGTCGGCGGGCCGGAGAGCAGCTCCATGGGGGGCAGCGCCGGTCAAATCCCGGGAACGCCCTTCCAGTACGTGCCGGACTTCTGCGTACGAGCAATCAGCGACCTGCAGTTTGTCAAGGTGCAACTAACAAAAGCCTTCCCCAAGCACCTTTCGAGTCGTTTAGGGAGCCGCTGTTTGTGCTACTCAGATCACCCGAGCGCAGTACCAGAACGCCGTGCTGACGTCGCGACTGGACAGTACGCCGCAGTCCCCCGAGGGAAGTCAACAGCGCCTGGATGCAGCGGCCACGCCGCCGGACGGGCGCCCCCCGCTGTCCCTCGCTACGCCTCCCCTCAAGCATCCGCCGTGCAACGCCGCCGCTAGCTCGGCGCCGCGCCCCGGCCAGGCGACGCTTCCGAGCAAGCACGCCGGCCCGCGCCGAGCCACGCCGCCCGGGGAAGCCGAGGGCATCCCGGGCGAGACCACCACGCTGCTGGGCGAGCAACACAACTGCGTGGACCCCCCCCGGCGACCCGGCCAGCCCCTGGCGCACGCGCATACCGAGAGCACCATCTGACACACCTCCCTCACTTCCTGTTCTTCCGTGACCAGAAAGGGCGCACGCGAAGGGTCTGCATGCCACCTTTGGATAAGTGAAAGCTTCTATCGTCCATCCCCTTTGGCGCTGTGCAACGGTGACGCACGCCATTGTCAATGTGCAAATTTGCTGCTTCCGGCCCACTCATCTGAGACATCCAAGGACCAGACCCAATCAAAACGGACACTTGACTTTGGGGCGTTCTCCCGCTTGCCAAGGCGCTGCGTGAAACTTTACCGTAAATTCTCCAGCCTCTTCCTGTTGTTCCATTGGCTTAATATTTAGACAACACTTTGGATTTCTTGTATTTGGTGTCTTGTTAGCTCCTCGATCACTGTGAAAAAAAAAAGGATATCAGCGCCATCCAACAAAATCTGTGTCACAAACTCCCATCATGATTTGGGGACTTTTTATGTGGGATTTTGTAAGGTGACTGATTAGCATTTGGTTTTGCCAGCCATTAATGAGAAGCAGCAGCAGCAGCTAGCTTTGGGGAGGTTAGCGTTGACAATGACAAATCCAAAATGCCACGAAAAGGGAATTTTTCCCGCAGGTTGGAGTAGTGGTGAGCGCATCCGACTCACATTGCTGAGGTTCTGGGTTCCAACCTGTCGGTCGAGTTAGCGTGCTAGGCTAACGCCCAACGTGGCTTCATGTTTAACCAGCGTGTCCGTGCCCTCTCTGTGTGTTTATTAACTGTGCGGGTTAAGAATTCAGCACGTTTACGTTCAAAGATTCACGGAGAGAAACATTCCGTCGTCGCATGCTGTCTGAACCTTTAACTTCAACGCTAAGGTAAGCTGTCGTTAGGGCAGCTTCATTCACGGTTGCTAGCATGTAGCTAACGTTATTCATGAAACTATAAAGGGAAAAATGAACCATTTTAAGTGGAAAGAGTGCAGTAGAGAAGAGCACTGCGCTTGCGCACACTGTAAATAACATTTGGATTTCACTTCTGCACGTTGTTGAACAAAGACGCACAATGTGGTGGAAACGGATCACGGTTCTCCTATTCATTTGGTGAATCGGTCGGGAATCACGAGTCACTGCTTTCCTTACGGACCTGGAACATTTGTTTGTTTATTTATTTTTTAAAGGTCGTCTGGAATGTTGTTTTAGAATGGAACGCGCACGCAGCAGCACCACGAAAGCACAATAATCGTCTTGCACTGTTTGGGCCGCTAAACGTGTGGCGATCGATTGATCGATCGATCCATCTTGCAGATTGACTACTGTGATGAAAGGCTGAGGCAAAGACACACCCCAAAAAGTAGTTCTGTAGCAATCTTAGCGTCTTAGATTTATGCTTGTTTAGATTTTTATTATTATTTAAGATTATTTTTGGTGTAAGAGCAGATGATCTATACATAAGTCGTTGCCCTACTATATGCAGACATTGTTCTGCTTTTCTTTCTTTCTTTCTTTCTTTCTTTCTTTCTTTCTTTCTTTCTTTCTTTCTTTCTTTCTTTCTTTCTTTCTTTCTTTCTTTCGTTCTTTCTTTCTTTCTTTCTTTCTTTCCTTCCATCACTCGTACTCTTTTGACCCTCTCGTGTGAACCTCGAGTGCATATCAACATCAAACAAGTCCATCTGGCCTAAATGTCTTCCCATTGACATCTGCATCCTTCCTTCCCTTCCTCGCAATGTTGACAACAACAATGTGTTGTTGTTTTTTTCTTCTTCTTCTCCTCCTCATTATTCTGCGTTGGGCATTGCAGTCAAGTTTGGGATCCAAAGGTCTTTTGGCAAGACACACGTTTGATTTTGCCGGTGGTGAATATTTAGCGCGTCTTCTGCAATGTTTGACAAGCCGGGAGTGTGCAACGGATGCAGTGGTGGTTTGGATCATCGGGCATCTCTGTCAAGGGTTCATGAATAAATTGGACTAGCTTTCTCTACACACCATCTGTGCTGTGAGCTCATTCAAACGGCAACGGTCCGATAGGATGTGCGCATGACTGCAATGTGGCAAAGCAAAAAAGCAAAGCAAAGCAAAGCATCCCAGCGCCGCGGAACGGAGCGGGCCGTAAGCAGGGCAGAGCCAAGATGGTCGCCGCGGCGCGCAGTTTCACGGGCGCCATATTGGCTCACTTGTGCTGCGTTCCCTGCCTGCCAGGACATTTGAGACCTCCGTCGCATTTATTACTCGAGTTGAGTCGAGTTACTTCTTCACCTCATACTTGAAGTGTGAAATGTGTTAAAAACACATACAAGTCAGTACGTAGACACGAGGCGGTGGTTCGTTTTAGCACCGTGTGGTAACCCACTACAACCGTAGCTTTTCGTCAAGCATATATATCCCTTGCACGATGTAAATCATGTATATGCACACATATGCGAGTGACTCCGTGGAGGTGTGATTTGTCCGTCCGTCCGTATCATCCATTGGCTGCAACCTTGCTTCTTCCGCACGTTTTCAACACGTCCACTTGTCCTTTGTCCGACTATTTGAACGCCGCAAGGCTTCGAGAAGGCGGGGCCTGCCGCGGATACCAGTCACATGACCCGCCCCGGAGTCAGCCTGACCAATTCCAATATGGTGGCCAGCTTGGCAGGTCTTCGCTTGCTGTTGATGGTATTGTTGTCGTGCGGGATCCGGTTGGGCTTGTGCGACCAGACGGCGGCGGCGCCGGCCCCGCCGCCCGTCGTGCGCCTGCGCCCGGAGGACCCCGCGGGCCGCGTGTGGATGAAGGCGGGGGTCATCTCGGCGCCCCGGGGATTCTCGTTCAAACTGCGGCTCTTCGGCACCGGTCTGAGGAACCGGACCTGGCCGTGGCTGGCCTTCGCGGCCGGGGATGCGCTCGGGGACCCGTGCGGGGACGACGACAGACGGCGGCAGGCCGCCTTCCAGGTGAAGCAGCCCTTCGTGGCGGCGGCGGCGGCCGAGGAGGATTGCGGCGGGCTACTGACGGTGGAGGTCGAGCCGGGGAGCGGTGGCGGCGGCGGCGGCGGCGGCGCCGAACAGCAGAACCTCCATCACGTGTGCGTGGAGAGCGGTGGCATATGGACCTCGGCCGGTGAGGACAGGCTGCGCGTGGCCGCGGACGAGCCTCTGCCCCCCGAGCCCATCCCCGCGTGGGGCCTGGCGGTGTTGGTGCCGATGCTGGTGCTCGTCTGCGGGCTGCTAAGGACGGTCCAACTCAGCTTGCTGTGGCTCGACCCGGTCGAGCTTTACGTGCTGCACAGCTGCGGTTCCGAGGAGGAGAAGCGCGCTGCCAAGCGACTGGAGCCGGTCAGGAGGAGAGGGAACTTCCTGGTAAAACAAACAAACAATCATGCAAAATCATTCCAACATGCTTTTGAGATGATTCTTATGAGCAAGATAAGGTCCTTGTAAAGTGAAGATGAAAATCTCTTGGAAATTGGACACCGCAGGAAACCCAAACTTTAGTTTTCTCCAGATTTTGGTCCCAAAAGTGGTGCCGTGACGGAAGTCACGCGAGTGCCGTCCCTAATGACTTTTTTTTTTTTTTGGGCGCGCACGGCAGGCGTGCTCGCTGCTCTTCCTCTGCGTCCTGGGTCACTCGGCCTCGGCGGTGCTGCTGTACCGGGCGTTGGGCTCGGTGGCGGCGGCCACCTTCGCCGCCGCCTTGGCGCTCTTCTTCCTGGCCGAGCTGCTGCCCCACGTGGTGTGCTCCGGCCACGGCTTCCGGCTGGCCCCGGGCCTCACCTGGCTGGCCCAGGTGAGCATGGTGCTCACCTGCCCGCTCTCCTGCCCCTTGGGCCTGGTGCTGGACCTGGCGCTCAGGCGTGACATCAGCACCTGCTGCATCCGCGAGCGGGCCATGGAGATGGTCCGCACCAGCGTCAACGACCCGTACAGGTACAAGCCTTGCTTTGTTGTCTGGACTTTGGTCTCTGCCACGTTGCCACCTTGCCACGTTGCCACGTTGCCACGTTGCAGTGAGTTTGTGAAGGAGGAGTTCAGGCGCGGGGCGCTGCGCAGCAAGACGGTGGAGGACATCTTGACGCCGCTGAAGGACTGCTTCATGCTGCCCAGCTCCACCCTGCTGGACTTTGCCACCATGTCGGACATCATGCAGAGCGGCTACACGCGGGTGCCCATCTACGAGGAGGAGAGGTGGGTCCCGAGACGCTAAAAGTGGGCTCGGAGTCTCCAGTCCGGTCGGTGCGGCCAGCGTCAGAGCGGGCGTCGGGCACTTTTGCGGCCAGGCGACCGAGTGCGTGTGCCGACTTACCTGCGCAGGTCCAACATTGTGGAGATCCTCTACGTGAAGGACTTGGCGCTGGTGGACCCCGACGACTGCACGCCCATGACCACCATCACCAAGTTCTACAACCACCCGCTGCACTTTGTCTTCAACGACACCAAGCTCGACGCCATGCTGGAGGAGTTCAAGAAAGGTGGTCTCGTATCGGCGGGCGCCGGCCGCTCCACTCCCTCCCGGTCTCCCTCCCTGTCTCTCTCCCTCCCTCGGCGCCAACCTTAGCTTATCGCCTCCAGGAAACTCTCACATGGCCATCGTGCAGAAGGTCAACAACGAGGGCGAGGGCGACCCCTTCTACGAGGTGCTGGGACTGATCACCCTGGAGGACGTCATCGAGGAAATCATCAAGTCGGAAATTTTGGACGAGTCCGATGGCTACCGTAGGTTCCCTTGAAGCCGGCGACGTTTGGATGCCTGGCGTTGTGGACCTTTGGGCTCTTTTGTTTGCTTTGGCAGTGGACAGGAAGGTGAAGCGTCCTCTGCCCCCCCTGGAGATCCCCCTGGAGCCTCGGGCCACCCCCGACGAGTTCTCGCTCTTCAAGACGCCCGAAGGCGAGCCCAAGATCAGGACGTCGCCGCAGCTGCTGCTGGCCACTCACCGCTTCCTCTCCAGAGGTGCGTGCATACGTGCGTGCGTGCGTGCGTGCGTACGTTTCCTCACGCCTCAACTGCGCTCAACGCGGCGTGCGCAGAGGTGGAGCACTTTGGCCCGGCGCGCGTGTCGGAGAAGATCCTTTTCCACCTCCTGCGCCACCCCAGCGTCAACCAGGAGGTGCACTTTGATCCGAGCAACCGCCTCAGCCCCGCCCACTATCTGTACACGCGCAACCACCCGGTGGACTACTTCATATTGCTGCTGCAGGTGCGTGCGTGGCAAGGAAGGGCGGCTCAGTGCCCGGGCTCAGTGACCCGGGCTCAGTGACCCGGCTCAGTGACCCGGCTCAGTGGCCGGGCTCAGTGGCCGGGCTCAGTGGCCGGGCTCAGTGGCCGGGCTCAGTGGCCGGGCTCAGTGGCCGGGCTCAGTGGCCGGGCTCAGTGGCCGGGCTCAGTGGCCGGGCTCAGTGGCCGGGCTCAGTGCGCGGGCTGTGACGGCAGGGTCGAGTGGAGGTGGAGATCGGCAAGGAAGGCCTGAAGTTTGACAACGGCGCCTTCACCTATTACGGCGTCTCGGCGCTCACGCTGCCATCCTCAGGTCAGCGTGGGAACTGCACCAACACTCGTAGGCTCTTTTTCCCCCTCCCCTTTACACGTGTGCCTCGTACAGTCCATCAGTCGCCGGTGTCGAGTCAACGTCAGTCTCCGCGAGATCCGTTTGATGCGCCCGAGGCCACCACGCCGTCCACTTACTGCCCGGACTACACGGTCCGAGCGCTCACCGACCTGCAGCTGGTCCGGGTACGTGCTCGCGCGTCACACACAGCGCGCGTGAGATCTCGAAGGCGACTTTGCGTGCATGAAGAGGTGACGGGGCGCTCTTGCGCTCGGTCGGGCGCAGGTGACCCGGCTGCAGTACCTGAACGCCCTGAGGGCGTCGCGGGGCGGCGGCGGCGGCACCAGCCCCGACCCGCCGGAGATCAAGATCCTTCCCAACAGTCACACCAAACTGCTCAACGAGAGGAACGCAGCAGCGGCGGAGGCGCAAGGTAAGCCGAGCCGGCTCGGCCTCAGGGGGGCTCTGCCACTTTCTCTTTCCCCTTTCCTGTCCGCTGTACTAATCAAGGCCTCTCTGTCTCTCTCTCTCTCTCTGCTTGTTTTGTTTTGTTCTTTCTTGGCTGACTTTCTGGTCCAGACTTGAACTTCTCTTTCTTTGACACCATAGACAACTACCGCTAGTGCGGCAGGTGAACGCAAGCGCGCATGCTACATCTCGGCTTATGCGTGTGCGTGTGTTTGTAGCTCTTCTTCGCCCCGAATGTTCAATTCAGACAATGCCTGCCCCTCCCTCCCTCCCTCCCTCCCTCCCTCCCTCCCTCCCTCCCTCCCTCGCTTCGCTCCCATTGAGCACATCTAATAGTTTCTTCCTTTTTTTTTTTTTTTGCTTTATTTTTAGCATTTATCTTAGCATTGTGCTGGTTTTATTGATTTCATTTTATGAGTGACATTTCAAAAGATGTGTCCAATATATTTGACTCTGTTCTAGTTTTAATCTTGAAATTTGAAATTGATTTCAATCATTTCCAATGACTAAATCCCCTTCTTGGTCAAGTCCCGGCACGCGCCCGCCCGCCCGCCCCCTGACTCCACTGTCCTGTGCTCTCATTGGTCAGCTTGCGCAGATGCAACAGAAATCGACCGAGACCAGGAAGAAGGCGGCGGCGGCGGCGAGGCCCGTGCGTAGCGATGGCCTCTTTAAGCAGCGTTGGCCCGATTGGACGAGACTGCGCTCCATTTCGTTGATGTCATTGTAGTTATCATCATCATCACCATTCCGTTTTGTAAACACTGTGTGTACATTTGTAGTATTTGCTTTTGGTGAATTGGGCTGTTGCCTTTCTTCCAAGTTTAACATTGCCATTGGTTACTTTTGCTGTTTGCGTGCCAAACGATGAGTGCGTGCGTGCGTGCGTCCGTCCGATCAGAAAGCCAGCCGCTCGATCTAGGCCGGATAGTCACGTGACCGGTCGGGCTGGTTTCCGTGGTTACGCCCAGGGGGTGCTCGGCCTTTGGCGATGCCAAGTGCTTGATAGGAATTTTCTTTGCCAAACATCTCACAGGACAAACACATTGAATCTTGAAGGACACTTTCAAAAGGATCTCATTCCACATTTGATTTGTGCTGAAGTTGCTGTAGCTAGCTAGTGTCATTGTAGTTGTCGTTTTGTTTGTTGCAACAACAGTTTTGATTGCGTGGGGACGTTCTGACTCCTCCCTAACTGGAAGCCCAAGCTAGCACCTCGACCCTCGTCCCATTTTCCCTCCGCGTGAGTGTTAGCATCAGCATGCTAACTGAATGAAGTCGTAGCCCACATTGCATTGCACAGTATTTTATTTTATTTATTATTTTTGGGGGGGCACCAGCTGACTCTAGTTCTCGAAACGAAAGCATGCCAAAGCTAATGAGACAACCTGGAAGCTAACATGTCGCTTTGGACGTCCTTTGAGTGGACTTGACCTATTGACCTTGGACCATAATCCAACGGGCTAACTTTAGCTCTCTTGCCTTTGCTGGTCATTACTAAGGTACTGAGGCTAAGATAGTTTGGGGCTCTACTAACATTTGTCACCTTGAAGAGATCTTTTGAATGGGTCACCATCTTGTGCGCATTTAACAGGCTAAGAGAAGATAACCTAAGATACGGTCGGACAATCGACGTTGCACAATTTAACAAGGCTAACTTTTGTTTTGGTAGTTTTCTGAAGGTGAATCCAATGACAAACTGATTAGCCTGAGTATCACGTTGCATGTTCTCTCATTCTGTGTGTTTGTTCCCCCTCTTGGAACAGCGGAAAATCTTGCTTGATATCAAGATTTGTTCAAATAGTTTGCTTCTTTTTTTTGTATAAAAAGTGAATGTATAAAAGAAAACTGTCAGCCCGGGGTGCAAGTATTTTCAAGTTAGACAATGTTTTTTAGAGGCGCTTGAACTTGTTCAATCACGTTACCTTTTTATAGTTTGACCTGCAGCCGCCATGTGTGATTTAATACTTTGAATGATTCCATTTTCCTAGGAAATAAAGTCAACCCTGTTCTAAATTCACCTTTGTCGTAGTTTTCTGTGTTGTAGCGTCCAAAAAAGGATTAAAGGAAAAAGCTTAACACTGCGCACGCTGGTCATCTTGATTTCATATAGCTGTAAGCATTTGGTCATGCTAGCTTTTGAGTTGTCGTGTATTGTGGCCTTAGCATGATGTCGTCTTGTCACGTTTGCATGTTGGTCAGGTCACGGTGAGGCGCTCGAGCACACGGCAACTCATTGACCTCATGTTTTGTGCACGGGCGGACGGGCGGACGGCCGGCCTTGTGTGTGTGTGTGCCTGTGTGTGGCGCCTCTGCCAGTCACATTGCAGGCACATGGCAACAGAATCTAAAAATAGCCCCCTCGCCTGCAGGATCAGGATTGCTTTGAATGCCTTGACATCCTTGCGTCTTCTTTCGCTTCCCTTCCCTTCTTCTTTCCCGTCCAGCACATCCTCTCCCATCCGTTACTCATCCATTTTTCTCCAATGAAATATCAGCAGCCTGCAACATGTTGCCGGCTGGGTCAATCAGTCCCAATCTGCAGTGCTGACCCACGCCATGTCATTTCGATTAGAGCAACGGCGTTGGGCCTTGGGCCTTTCAAATTCAACCGACAAAGTTATTCACCCGTTTGAATGACAGATGAGACGGCGTGCGGCCGCCGCCTCACGTTGGAATGTTCCCGTCGTCAAAATGTCAAGGGCTGATGAAATGTTACAAATGACTACTTACTGACAAGTGCTACATATAGCGCCGCTAACTCTTCTCATGCCGTACATTGTGAAGAGACATCTTTGACATTGAAAGCAGCCTTTGTGGGGGGGCTGCTGCTGCTGCAAAGTTGTGCGCTGTGTGTGCGTGCCTGCGCGTGTTACAAAATGTAAAGCACAAAACCAGCGTCAGGTTTTGAGTGTGGCGGTTGCAATGGTCCGGATGTCGCAGCCGCTCGGAGTAGCAACGGTGGAGAAAGTTGTAATGGCTTTCTTTGTTGCAGACGTGGCAGTTGACGGGACGCGACGGGAAGGCTCGTAGCGGCTGGCGCACGCCGTCCGCTCGGCCCCCGAACGAAAAGGTTGCTGCCGCAGTCCAAGGAGAGAACCAAACGCCGGTTGCAGAGAGCTGGCTGGCAATTTCCAACCCAAGGTTAAGCTGTATTTGACATTGGCAGGAAGATCCAAAATGAATGAACTCAATCCATTGCATCGTCGGCTGCTAGCCGCCGCCACATGCGCCCATCGTAGCGCTTACGCCGGGCGGGCGGCCGGGCGGCCGGGCGGGCGGCCGTGTTGCTGCTGCACCTTTTGTGTTCAAGCACGCTCTTTTACATGTGCTCACTGTTGCTCCAGACAAACTTGATGAAGCACACCAAACAAATGTTGCCAATCAACTAAGTCAGTTGAAAGAATTTCACACTCTTTATTTTGTCATTTCCTTTACACGATACATTTTCCTTTAGAAGTATTTGAAAATATCTTTTTTTTGCCGCTGTAATAACTTTCCTATAATCTTGTGTCAATAATATAGTTCTCTGTTGTTGGAAAAGAAAAAAAAGGAAAAAGAACATCCACGGACGTGTTAGCAGCATCTCTTGCTGATGTTTGCTTTTTTTGTTTCTTTTTTTGTCCTGACTCCCGAGTGAGGTGAGAAAGGCCGACGGCAAAGGTTTTCTCTTCTTTTTCTTTTCTTTTTTTTTTTTTTAACCCTGAACGCCGCCCTCCTCTGTCGGTATTGCTAAAATCGAGCCCTGGCTGTAATTTTTGGCTCACTTCACCCCCCTCGTCAATGGTGTGGCGGGCAGTGATTGTTTTCTTTCTTTTTTGTTTGTTTGTTTGTTCTATTTTCTCCCCTGTGTGTGAGACTTTGATTGGCAGGCTGCTCCTCCAAACCTGCTAAGCATCCCACGACGCAAACGACAACGAGGAGAACCTCTCAGCCTCCAAGACACGCACTTAAGTCACGATTGGAACACTACCGAGTCCGACTTGGGTGCCAAATGGCGCCGTAGCAGCACGAGGCCGATGAACGCTCGTGTACTCTTTATTCTTTTTTTTTTTTTCCTCCAATGCTGCCTGCTGTGGCTGTACGGGCGGTAGCGCGCGCGCGTGCGCAGACGCGCACGTACGGAGGCGGCGTGCGTGCGCGCACGCGCGCTCTCAGTCGTCATCCACGTCGTCGCCCTCCGACTCGTCCCGCCTCTCGTAGATCTTGTCCCGGTGGCGCTCTTGGATCTCCTTCATCTCGTCGGCGTAGCGGCTGAAGGCGCCGCCGAACTTGGCCCAGGCCTTGAAGGGCACCGTGATGGAGTTCCGGTAGCTGGGCTTCACCTCGCTGACGCGCAGGAACACGCCGTACTTGTTGGAGCCCACGTCGAAGAAGAAGCGCTTGGAGTCCACCATGATGGAAGTGCCCTCCGGGAGCTCGCCGAAGCCCCCCGCCGCCATGCCGCCTGCGCCGCAGGCCAGCTCGTCGTCGTCGCCGCCGTAGTCGTCGATGAGCTTGGCCAGGGCGTCTCGGAACTCGATCAGTCCCTGCGCCGGAAGGGCTATGGTCTGGCCGGACAACATGCCGCCCACCGGGCCGCCGCCGCCGCCCATGCCGAAGCCAGGCCCCCGGTTGACGGTCTGCCGGATCCGCAGGAACCTCCCCCGCTGGTTCTCCTTCAAGTCCAAGTAGTACTTGCGGTTCTCCCGCACCAAAAACTCGCTCTTGAGGGCTCGCCGAGGCCCGCCGTCCTCGCCGGCGGCAGCCTGCGCGATCTGCTCGGGGCTGCTGGGCCCCAGCTGGGCGTAGTGCTCGATAAAGTCCCCGAGGTAGTCGCGCACCTCGGCGGCCACTGACAGAGAGAGGGTCAGCCGACTTTTGGAGCCTCCGGCCCCGACCTCGGCGATCTTGATGAAGCGGCCCTTGCTATTCTGCTTGACGTCCAGGTAGAAGCGCTTGTTCTGGATGTCCAAGCGCTTGGAGGCCAGCTCCTGGGTCTCCTGCTCTCTCTGGAAGTGCTGGAAGCCGCCCCCCACGCCGCCGCCGCCGCCGCTGCTGCTACCGCCGCGCTCACTCCCGCTGTCACCATCCGCCATGTTCAGCTTCTGCCCATCTCCTCCTCTCTGGCAGGCAGGCGCGTCGCCTTCATGCGCGCCGGGGCTGCGCGCGGTTGGAGGCTCGCCATTGGCCGAGCCGCCTGTCGCTCGCCCGCGTCGCCAGGGTTACAGCCCTGCCATTCGCCAGCGCCTCCTGTCAGTCACGCCCCCGCCGGAGCGCTGACGCGCCATTGGCGGAGAGGCAAGTTCCGCTTGCGTTCTTCCCAAACTATTTTCAGCCTCTAGTGCCGCTTGCGTCAAACGTCGTTTGTATGATGACGTCATGGTCACGAAACAACGCGTCGGGCAAAGCTGCTGGGGAGTGACGTTAAAAGCACATTGTGGCCGCTTTAGCAAAGCACCGAACCGCCACTTGGCCCGGGCGGCGGCGGCGGGCGGGCGGACCGACCGACCGACCGACGTACGCATGGCGTCCGTGGCAGCCTTTTTCTGCTTGCATGTGACGCGCCTGTGCCGACAGGAGGCAGCAGAGTTTCACCTCGCGACAGGACTGGCCCCTCACTTAGAAAGCACCTATGACAACATTATCCATCCGTAGTTCCTCTCAAGAGTACGTACACTCTGTAGTACTGCAGTAGAGAGAATAAAGTGAAAATACGGGAACGTTCGTAAAAGTTCGGTAAGGAAGGGTATGTTGAAGCGGCTTTAACCGTTTTGATCATTTGAAAATAATAGCAAGAACTGACTCGACTTTCCTGTTGAACAAAAAATCCTTTGCTCATGTTGAAAAGTGGGTCGATAAGTCAATGATCATTTCAAAAGAAAAACAATCGGATCGTTTTCAGATACAGTATCGGTATGCAGATAAAGGAAAAAGCTTATAGCTTGGAAAGTTTTCAAATACGGGGAAAGTATTTCAGCCCACTTCACTGCTGCGACGTGTTGAGGCCGCCGCGGTGGAATGTGTCATGCAGTACTGGTGACATCCAGCGGCTGGCGGTGGCTCCTGAAAATTTGCAAACAATAACCCACAAACAGATGACTCCATGTTTGGGAGTGATGCGAGCCGCCCCGCTCACTCACTCTTTGTTTGAGCTTATGCCGTCCCAAAGTGAAGTTGAGGGTCAAGCAAAATGATCACCAGTGCAATGGCACGCAAATGATGACATGGCCCCATGTCCAGCGTGGAGCCCCATATGGTGCTGGCTGGTCTCGGTGGGGGAGGTTGGGTCGCTGACTGCCGCGCCGACTCGTCCCACCGGCTCCATCAAAGCCCGGGGAGCCTTTGAAGGCTTGATAGGGATCAATGGACGAGGGGAAGCGCTCCTGACGGACGGACGGAGAAGGCCTTTTCAGACGGGGCGGCAACTGCCGGCCGGCCGCCGTTGGCCAATCCGCTCACGCGTGGCGGCACGCGTCGCCATCGGCGCTGGGGTGCTCCTCGCCTTTTAGCTTTAAGCTTCCCAACTACACGGCTTGGCAAAGTTTGACTGACTGGCAGACAGACATACAAGAACTCTGCATGTGTGTGAGAGACGCCTTGGGTAGTGGGGCAGGGGGTGGGGGGTCCATAACAGTAGCAAACAGGCCCATTTAGGAGATGAAAGAGCCTGAATGGAGCCAATCAAAGGGCAGTCCAGTGGCTGTGTGTGTGTGTGTGTGTGTGTGTGTGTGTGTGTGTGTGTGTGTGTGTGTGTGTGTGTGTGTGTTAGGGGTGGTCATGGACATTCATCCCCATGTACTCCTGCAGTCTGCCATCATCCCATGTTGCCAATGCGAGCCTACGTTGCAAGTGATGGCGACAGTATGAAGTCAGGCAAGAAAAGGTCAATCCAACTCAACTGGCGGCCATGATGTCGCCAAAGCTCCTTTCGATGTCCGCGGAGGTGCGTGGCTGAGGTGTGTCTATCGGCAGGAAGGTCGTGGGGGGGTCTAGACTCACTGGAGCCTCATTGAGACTGAATGACTGCACTTGTGAGGGGAGGGTGCCAAGGAAGGGCTGCACCCTTTCATGTGCGTAGAGGCGGGCCGCCGCCGCCGCCGCCTATAAAAAAAAGCCGTGAGGCCCTCGCCCCCCCACTCCGCCCCTCCAGGAGGACGCTCACTTACCTGAACACACCACAGACGTCATGAGAGGACACTTTTCCATTGAGTGGATGGCGCAAAGCAGCCGCCGGCAGCGACCCAGCGTCAGCGGGGCGGCTCTCGCCGGCGCCAGCACCGAGAGCCTGCCGGGGTTCTACCGGAGGGCCCTCCACGACAGTGGAGGAGCCCCAGCCAAGAGGCCCAAGATGGACACCAACAGTGGTAAGTCTGACACACACACATGCACACGCGCACACACACATGCGCACAATGGACTTGAGTCATTCTTTTCAGACGATGAAATGTTACATGATTTTTAAGCTAACTGAAAACTGATATTTCTTTTCTACAATATAGAAATGAATGAAATGCTGGACATGAAATATCAAACTGAATTATGCACGCTAAAAAAAATGGTATCCAACAATTTGGTTGAATTTTGAAAAAATCATTCCAACGTGAGAAATAAGTTGTGCTGGCAGCTCCGGAGGCAGAGGAGGAGA
This sequence comes from Syngnathus typhle, assembly GCF_033458585.1. Taxonomy (NCBI): domain Eukaryota; kingdom Metazoa; phylum Chordata; class Actinopteri; order Syngnathiformes; family Syngnathidae; genus Syngnathus; species Syngnathus typhle. The sequence continues at coordinate 1,421,795 of NC_083749.1, forward strand.
CGTCGGGCTACGAGAGCGAGCGTTCCCTCTCGCCGCCGCCGCCGCCAACGACGCCCCCGTCCGGCAGGAGGCCGCGCACGGCCTTCACGGCAGAGCAGATTGGCAGCCTGGAGCGAGCCTTCAAGAGGAACGCCTACCTGGGCACGCAGGACAAGGCGCAGCTCTGCAGCAAACTCAACTTGTCCGACAAACAGGTCCGCTTGCGCTCGCGTCTGAGCTAGGCTAGCCCATGTTAGCTAGTCACGCTAGCCACGCAGCCCACTTTGCTTCGAATGCCGCCGAGATTTGAACTAGCAAACAGCACGCTGTCGGGTGCTTTGCTGCCATCTGGTGGCACCGACACGCAGTCACAAAAGAAATGTGAATGTCGTGCCAATGTTTATTTCCACGACAATTTGGAATGAATGCACACATCTTTTTCCTGCCTGACATTGTTATTTATTTATTTATTTATTTATTTATTTATTTATTTATTTATTTATTTATTTATTTATTTATTTATTTATTTATTTATTTATTTATTTATTTATTTATTTATTTATTTATTTATTTATTTATTTATTTATTTATTTGTTCTTCCTCCCCTGTTGTCACCGTGACGACGGCGCAGATCCGAAACTGGTTCCAGAACCGGCGCATGAAGCTGAAGCGGACGGTGCAGGACGCCCTGGCGGCGCACGCCTGCCAGGCCAGCGCCGCGTCGCGCTTCAGCCCCTACCCTGAGCTGCGGGGGTTCGGGCCGGCGCCGTACCCACTCTACCACCACCACCCCGTGCCGCTGCCGCTGCAGGACGGCGCTTTGGCTCAGCCGTCGCCGCACAACCTGCAGTACGCCTCGCCTCTGGACCCGCTCTACCGATACGGTGGAGTGCCGGGCGCCGTGTTGCCCGCCGCCGCCGCCGCCACGCCCCCGACTCCGCCTCCTCTGATGGCAGCCTACGCGGCGTACTACTGACAGACAGACAGACAGACAGACACAGTGGCTCTGTCTCGCTCGGTGGACCTTGGTGTTTTAAAATCTTTTTTGTTTGCGTGATGACTGTTGTATTTCTCACTCAATTGCAATAAAATGCAGCCATGCATGTTGCCTAGCGCTGGTCCTCACTGGGGCCACTGGTCGCCGACAAGCCAAGAAGCGGTCACCAGTTCGCGACTGGATTCAAAGCACTGACTGGAAGGAAAGGCACAGCGAGACAACTAATTGACGTCATGACGTGTCTTACATTTCAGGGAATAGGGGGCGCTTGTCGTTTGGAAACTTCGATCAGCTGCTTGAACTTTGACGTCACTGCCTGCTCTCGAATTTGCTTCATTTTTGGAAAAAAGAAGAAGAAGAAGGCTTTACTTTCGAAATGCAACATTTGTGCACCCACGTGGTACAAAAAGCGGCGTTTATTGACTAGAATAGAATAGAATAGATCTTTATTGTCATTGTCACACGTGCACAACGACATTTAAATTTGCCAGTAACCCCCAAAAAAAGGCTTGCTCAGCTGACTGGCGTGAGTTGATTTTTATTTTTTCGCTGACTGGCGTGAAGTTTTGGTTCAAAGTCTACTTCGGACATCGTGATCTTCACGCCCACTGGCGCGCGCCCACGTGACCAGCGGCACTTCCTCAAGCCGCAGCTCGCTTGCACGCACGCGTCGGCAAGTCGGTCATCTTCTGATTTTCTTGCTGCCTTGCCTTGCCTTGCTTTTGGCTTTCCTGTCTCCCTTTGTGTTGCTCGTCGGTGATGCCCGTGGGAGTGTTGCGCGTGCTCGCGCTGGGCGCCCTGCTCACCTGCGGCGCGAGGCGCGTGCTCGGCGGCGGGGGGCCCGGCAGCAACATCGTCCTCATCGTCACCGACGACCAGGACCAAAACCTCGGGGGCATGGTGAGTTGACCTTTGGAGCGACCTCCTTGGAGGAACATTTGACGCTTTGCTTTGGAAAACCTGCGTGCAGTGCACTTTCCCCCGAGCCAAATGTCAATTTCCCTTTGATTTGTTGCCACCGTGCGCGCTTTCCGTCGAGCCAAACTGGCGTTAACTCCCCATCAAGTGGTGGCGTGGCGTGGCGTGACGTCTTGGTTTGGCGACAGGGCATAATTGCGCACAGGTCACCTTGATTGGAATCAAATGAATTGAAGCCGAGTATTCGTCTTCCAACGCGTTCTTTGTTTTGTCTTGGATTGATCACTCCGCCAATCTCCACGCTGTCTAAATAAATAACTACGCCTTCCGTGCATCCAAAAACGTCGGTTTGATTTTAGTTTCGAGCCAATTTGGTCGGAATTCCCTTTTTGCGCGGACAACAAATGCCTAGAGCCTCTTCCAGATGAATGTGCTACAGAATTGCCAATATTCTTTGCCACCGTGTCCATTTTGCCTTGCCTTGCCTTGCCTTGGACAGACCCCCATGAAGAAGACCAAATCTCTGATCGGAGACGCCGGCGCTACCTTTGTCAACTCGGTGAGTCCGCTTGTGTTTGGGCTAATGCTGTCGACGGCCGCGCCCTCACCTGATCCCCCCCCAGTTCACGGTGACGCCGCTGTGCTGCCCGAGCCGCTGCAGCATCCTGACGGGTCGCTACCCTCACAATCACCTGGTGAGGAACAACTCGCTGGCCGGGAACTGCTCCAGCGCGGCCTGGCAGAGCCGAGGCGAGTCGGACGCCTTCCCCGTCTTCCTCAGCAAGAGCGGCTACCAAACCTTCTTTGCCGGGAAGTACCTGAACCAGGTGGGCCGACACATTTTCCCTCGCCGAGACCTTGGCTGGATGTGCGCCCGACGGACCCTGCTTTTGTCCGTCGACAGTACGGCAAGAAGGAAACGGGCGGCGTCGGCCACGTTCCGCCTGGGTGGGACCAGTGGCACGGCCTGGTCAGTGCTGCCTGCCTGCCTGCCTTTCTTTCCACACGCGCGCATAAATCAGAAGGTGGCGGCTGTGTGTGCGCCCAGGTGGGCAACTCCCGCTACTACAACTACACCCTGTCCAGAAACGGGGTCGAGGAGAAGCACGGCGACGACTACGCGGACGACTACCTCACCGACCTCATCGTAAGTGGTCGACGGCGTCTCGTCTCGCTGCCCAGCCGGCCGACTGGGCTTTCCCGCCCGCAGGCCAACCGCTCGCTTCAGTTCCTGGACAACCGCAGCCCTCAGCGTCCGTTCTTCCTGATGCTGGCGCCGCCGGCGCCCCACTCGCCCTGGACCGCCGCCCCGCAGTACCGACGGCGCTTCGCTGACGTCAAAGCGCCCAGGGACGGAAGCTTTGACAAGCCGGCCAAGGTGAAGGCAAAACCCACACGGCGCAGAACCATCCCCGGTTGCTTGTTTTTTTTTTTTCGCAGGACAAGCATTGGCTGCTGCGCCAGCCCGCCAACCCCATGGCCAAGAGCTCGCTGGCCTTCCTGGACGACGCCTACCGCAAAAGGTGTGGCAAACGCGAGCACGGCCGGCCGGCTCCGTGAGCGAGGTGAGAAGGAGCATGAACCCGCAGGTGGCAGACGCTGCTGTCGGTGGATGACCTGGTGGAGACGCTGGTGAGGAAGCTGGAGGAGCTGAAGGAGCTGAACAACACGTACGTCATCTTCACCTCGGACAACGGCTATCACACAGGTGAGCGGAAGGCGGGCTCCGCTCACGGGCGGGTTCCCAACACGCCGGCGCCGCTGTGTTTTTTGCTTTTCCCGCAGGTCAGTTCTCTCTGCCCATCGACAAGCGTCAGTTGTACGAGTTTGACATCCGCACGCCGCTGCTGGTGCGCGGCCCCGGCGTGAAAGCCAAGGTCACGCTGAAGGTCACCAACGAAGCGCCGGCAGATTTGAAGTTGTGATTGAAAACGGGAAGAATGGGTGATCATTTTGATTGTCGCCCCCCCCCCCCAGGCTCCCGTGTTAAACATTGATCTGGCGCCGACCATTCTGGACATCGCCGGCATCAAGGCCTCGGCCGCCAACTTGGACGGGCAGTCCTTCCTGCCTCTGATGGTCGGCCGGCGACGTCACCGCCCGCTCGGAAAGCGTGGCCCCCGCCCCGGCCTAACGTGTGGTTGTTGTGCGGCAGGCGCCGTCGTTGCGCGACGGCTCGGCGCGTCCCTTCTTCCTGGTGGAGCACACGGGGGAGGGGCTGTCCAGCGCAGACGCCAGCTGCCCCGAGATGGGGCCCGGCGTGTCGGTGAGCGGCCGGCCGTTTGTCCGATGGAAATGCTTTCAATGCTGACTCCACTCCACGGTGGTTTGATTTGCCGGCTCAGCAATGTTTCCCCGACTGCGTGTGCGAGGACTCCTTCAACAACACCTACGCCTGCGTCAGGACGCTGGACGGACGCGACGACATGCAGTACTGCGAGTTCGCCGACAGCGAGGTAAGCGCACGCGGGATGGCAACGTGGTCGCTTAGCAGCCGATCAAGGTGCTGTGTGTGGCAAAATGTCCACGAGCCTCTTTTCGCGCCACCAGTCCTTTGTGGAGGTGTACAACCTGAGCTCGGACCCCCACCAGCTGGAGAACATTGTGAAGAAGGTGGACCCGGCCGTGCTGCAGACCATGAACCAGCGCCTCATCAAGCTGCAGTCCTGCCAGGGCGTCGGCTGCCGCGCCCTCTCCTCGTGAGGGAGATGCGGCCAAAGCCGCCATTTTGATTAGCACCGGCCACGAGGACCTACTTCTTCTGTTTGGCCGGCGAAAGGTGCGCTCCACTTCCTGTTTAGTTCCCCATTCCACCACGAGATGAATGAGGCCTTGCGTCGCCGCCGTTAATCACTCACTCACTTACTCACTCACTCACTCACTCTTTTTCTTTCTTTGATCAATTTGAATGTTGCTGTCTGTCGCCGTGAGCCCGCTAAGTGATAGCGAAGAGCCACGTGTAATTGCCTCACGCGCAAAAGGGATGCCCTGAAATGGCACTGGCAGGCAGCAGCCTGACAAAACAAAGACCCCCCCCCATTCCAACTTGGTGGCCTAGGTGCCACCTTTTCGTACACTTTTCCCAAATGACTCCTTGTTGCAATTTGGAAACCAGGAATCTCACTTGTGACAGATGAAAGGTGAACTCTTCAAATTGCATAGCCTTGCAAGTGTTTGCACTGGCCAAGCCTTCCGTGTGAACGATTGCACTGTGACAAATGAAAATAAATGAAAAATAGTCTTTCTTGAATGTGCTTTACATTTGTTTTAAATTCCAGTTTCAATTGGGCTGAAATTGGAAACTGGTGTATAAGAAGAAGAAGAAGAATCAGATTTGTTGTAGACAGTCTGTCACAAAGATGGCCTGAATGGCAAAGGCCGTGCAAAAGCAGAAAGCTTATTGTCTCCGCTTTTAGCTCAGAACCCAGTGGTTTTGGTGAAACACACACACACACACACACTTCAAGACGAGGACCCATAGTTCCAAACAAAACAAAATCAGTGAGTGCGTGAACATGACTACACTTTTTTTGCCGCCCCCCCCCCCCTTTTTATTTTTTCAAGTAGGCCCGGTGAGTGTCCGTCATGGGCAATTTCTCAAATAAATTGGAGCAAGGAAAGGGCTGGCTTTGCGTGACAGCAAAGGGGAAGTCGAAGGCCGTCACAGATATTTGTACACTTGCTTCTCCTGCAGCGTCTGCACGTCCAGCTTGACGGGACATTTGTAGAAGTGCGACAGCAGCGACTCGGCGTATCCAATCAGGAAGTAGAATTTCGTCGGCGGCAGCTTTTGCAGCATGAGGGCGCACACCGTCAGCGCGTTGCCGCGCCGCTTGATCACCAGCTCGTCGGCCAGGCAGCCGTGGAAGGTGCCGAACATCAAGCGACGGATGAAGGCGTCTTCGACGGCGCGCTCCGCCGCGCCGTCCTCGCCCTTGAGGTTACCTGGCAGGGACGAAAATAAACATGGGCAAAAGGGCAAAATGAAGCGATTTGGCGAAGGTCATGTTTGGAGACGCACTGGTGTGCTGCGATAGCCATCCTTTGTGGTGGGCGATGTGGTGAGGTTTCAGGGCTTGTTCGTAGGTCAGAGGACGATCGCCTTTCCCCACTCTGATGCGAGCAGCTCGGTTCTGCCCGGCAAAAGAATCACGAGCCGGTCATCATGTCGGAGAAATACGGCGTGACGTCACCGTTGTGTTTACCTTGCAGCACACTGCTGTGACGTGAAGCTTTCGGCTCCCGAGTGTACTTGCCCTGCTCGCTGCAGCCTGCACCGAAAACAAAGCATCGGGCTTGCAAGCATTGCAGGCAGGAATGTTTCTCTTTTGGTACGATAGTACTACCCCACCCCCGGATAGCTGCGGCACAGTGCTCAGTAACAAAGAATAAAGTCAAAAGAAGAACAGTCAAATGCTCCTGGGAAATGCCTTTTCATCGCTTTACCCACCAGGAAGTTCAAGCATCCTGTGCTGCTCAAGGGCGTCGCCATCTTGCTCTCACTGTTTACGAGGCTAACACAATTTACATTCACTTTGTCCTTGTTTTGGCACAACATACAAAACGCAATTCATAAAATTGAATTGACCAAGGAACTACTTGAATCGAGTTTGATTTACACGTATAAGCTTGAAAATAAATGGAGAACTCGGTACGGAACAATATAATTTCTCTCGTAACGGATGACTATACATGCTGCAACCGGATGTAGATTAAAATAAATGTGAAAAAGTTAACTTTGTCGCATTTCTTGAAATAGGTCAACTAATTAGGTTCGTCTATTAAATGCATAATTGAGTGCGAACTTATTTTCTTGGTGTTTACAGTAGCGGGGTAGTTTGTTCCTGTCACGCTCAGCGTAAAGTCAATTTATTTTGAAAGTGTCCAACCGGATGCGTGGCATTGTTCTGGAAGGAACCCTCACGGACGTTGAAGAAATGCAAGGCTCCTGGCGTAAACATTGACTGTTTTCTTCTCAAAAGTCCGCTTCTTCTTCTTTTTTTTTTTGTTCGCACCAACGGCGCACAGAGCTACAGTAGAGCAACATTGAAGGAACCACGCGGAAAGTATCGCCATGTCGTCGCCACTCGAGATGACGGAAATGTACGACAACGCGCTGCTCGGCATTCTGCAGCACGTCGGAAACATTCAGGACTTTCTTCACGTCTACTTTGGCTTTTTGTACCGCAAGACTGATTTTTATCGACTCCTCTCCGGTCCCAACGACAAGATGGGCTTCCCGCCAGGTGTGGCCGAGAAGATGGTCTTGAAGGTGGGCTCGCTCTAAGCCACAGTTCCATTCATTGACGACTAATGTATTGACTGACGTTCACAGTCTTCAAAAGTTGAATCTGCCCCTTTTCCTGCGCAGACGTTCAAGGTGTTTGAGAAGTTTTCCGAGGAGATGCGGAAAACGCAAAAGCAGCACAGGGACGAAATGGCAGCCGCTCCAGCGGCGATCCAGGAGCTGGAGGTCACGTCTGAGGCGACGACGCAAGCAGCGACGACGACGCAAGCAGCGACGACGACGCAAGCGGCGAGCTCCTCGGCGTCATCGGATCCCGTTGCGGACTCTGAACCCTCAGCCATACCTCAGGCTCATGGCCCTGGCGGCGTGGCTCAAATGGACGGGAAGGCTGCGGCGTCCCGCTCAGACAAGTCCGTTTTTGCCCGTCATTCAAGATTCAAGAGTTTTTTTTCCCCCCCATTCATTCATTCATTCATTCATTCATTCGAAACAAAAGCATAAGAGGAGGGTGATATTTCCCAGCGTCCCCGAACACTAAGATTCACTTTTCCCAGTGTGCAGCGCATCAGTGCGCTCTACCCGATGGTGTCACTTTGTTGGAGCTGTGATGTTTCCCGGCGTCCCCGAGCGCAGCATGGAGACGACCCTTTGCTCTTTTTGTTCCCAGGCCAAACAGGATTGGGTCAGAGTTGGACTCGGACAGCTACAACGGTGCCGTGCGGGACAAGTACCAGTGGTCTCAGGACTACAACGACGTGGAGGTGCGCGTCTTTGTGCCCGAGGAGGTGCTCAAAGGCAAGCAGGTGAGCGAGCCCCTTTGCGGTGGCGGCGGCGATGATGATGATGATAATAATTCATTAAATTTGTATAGCGCTTTTGAAAAACCCAAAGACGCTCATGTGGCTAATGTCATTGTTCCCAGGTGAGCGTGAGCCTGCGCAACGACGGCATGCGCGTTTGCGTGCGCGCGGGGCCCGAAGAGCAGACGCTGGTGGAGGGCAAATTCTCGCACAAGATCAACACGGAGAATTCCCTGTGGAGCCTCGAACCGGGAAAATGCGTCGTGGTAATGGACCGAGCGCGTGGCACCTCAGTGGCTGGCGCACAGTCTCACGTCTTCTTCTTGCCTTCCTTTCTTTCGCCATCCTGCGGCCGGCCAGCTGTCTCTGAACAAGTCGTCGGAGGTGTGGTGGAAGTGCGTCCTGGAGGGCGAGGAGGAGATCGACGTGGACTCGCTGAACCGCGAGCGCTCCATGGCCAGCGTGGACGAGGAGGAGCACGCCGTCCTCGACCGCCTCACCTTTGACTACCACCAGAAGCTGCAGGGCAAGCCGCAGAGCCACGAGATGGTCGGTGTCTCTCTGTGGGTTCTGTGTGCCCATGTGTTTCATGGATGCTTATTTGCAGAAGGTGCACGAAATGCTGAAGAAGGGTTGGGAGGCGCAGGGCTCGCCGTTCAAGGGCCAGCAGTTCGACCCGTCCATGTTCGACATCCCGCCCGGCGCCGTGCAGTTCTGAGCTTTCGGCGCCGGACGTCCCGCCGCTTGCGACATCCTGTCGGTCGGCGACATCGCCGATCGCTCAGAGCGAAAGGATGAAGGGGACAAAATGGAGGATCTCGTCCGTCCGTCTTCCTCGAGGACAAAAACGAGTCGTGTTCGAAAAAACGTCAGCGAGGCAAAAAAACGTCAGCGCCTGATACCCAGACGGACAAAGCTATTTCTAAAATGAAATAAAAAGACAAACGTCACAGTGCTGTACGAGGTTGCTAACGTTTCACTAGATTTGATTTTAGTGCCGTCTTCACAACACGTGACGATGTGACGCTTAGAAGTTAGGCTGATGTCATTTGTCTTTCAGCCACGAGAGGGCAGCATGCGTCAAGTTGAGATTTTCGCCTCGTTATTGTTGCGACGACCAATTTGAACGCTGCTGAGCTCGTAACCGAAGCTCGCCTCGTAACTCACAAGGCCACGCCCATTAGAGGACCAAATGAATTTGGCCTTAGAGGTCCTTCGATGTCATTGATCATGCGTTCGTTCACTCCCTTCCTCCTTCTTTATCTCCTTTCCTACCCGCTTGCGTCCTAATTGCCTTCCCCGGCCGGCGGCCCCCCTTCTATCTAACCTTTCTTCCTCCAAATCTATGGCTCCCCTCCCCCCAAATCAGTCATGTTATGCGTTGTTCTAGGTCATGAACAGCAGCCATTTCCCTGGAATGTTCCAGCGCTTGCCAAAGCCTCCCCATTGGAATGCATACGCAAGCTAGGAAGCATGCGTGTGCGCCGCTCACCATGGCAACCAGCTGCTTCGGGCGTGTGCGCAGATGCCGTTTCCGCGTGCGCGCGCTCAAAAATGACAAATGTCAAAAATCATGCCCAAATGCTCCACCTTCCGAGTGGTGGAGGTTCAGCCCCAATGAGCTGTCCACCCCCCTTGACTCCCGGCCTGCCTCCCCTCTTTTCTCTCTGCTCTTGCGTGATAGGCGACATTGTGTAATGACTGCAGTAGGTCGCCACTATGCGGCAGGTCGTTGGGGGAGGGGCTGATATGATAGTGTGCAGAGGAAAATGAAGAAATGGGAAATCTCTGCACCTGTTTCCACGGCAACCCGGCTCTGAAGAAAGAGAAGGGGAAAAAACACACCAATGGGTTGCGACATTGTTCTCCCTCACACGCACGTGCACACTTGGACAGACTACAACACGCAAAGAAGCATCCATGCGCACACACACACACACGACACTTGGAATGGCCGAGAACTAAAACACGCACGGACACATGCAGCAAGACACTCTTTTATTTACTACTTTATTATACACACACGCACATACACACACACTTGTAAGTAGGGCACAAACACGACACCAATTTCTACGAAAAGACACCCACTTCAATAAGACTGATGTCGAACGATGAGCAAATGTGGCACGCTTATAAACACACCTCCACAACCAGACACACACAAAGTCCTGTAGAACAGGTACTTGCACACATACTACATGACGCAGCCACACGCGTCTACAAAACCCATGCATGCGACACACTTTTACATACACACTGAACTAGAACCATACATCGGAACACGCACACATTATAATAGTGCTATGAATGTTTGCAAACTTTTGGAGGCCGTATTTTTTGATTCTCTCGCTCAAACGGTCAGTACTTTCCCAAGATGGCGGAGGTAAAGACGCACGGCGAATACCTGACCATTTCCTGGTGACGTCACGCACACCAGTCGGAGGGGCGGGCGAGTGACGGTGACGTCACGAATTCATTATAGCTTGTCATTGTGCAATGGTCTGTTTTTGCTTAAGTGAGCTCCGTGTCCTCGACAAGCTAGCTGTAATTGGCCCGCCGAGTTAGCGTAATTTAAACGTGACGACGACCGGAAGTGTTAAGTCGCCCTTCCAAACACTTTTGCGCTGCGCCGCCTGGCTCTTCCTTGGGCACAAAATGAGCGTCGAGAGGGGAGACTTGACGACAGCGTTAGCCGACTGCGACACCGCACGAGCTAGCTAGCCTGCTATGCCGAGCTAAGCTAAGCTAAGCTAGGCTAAACTAGCTAGCTCGCCGAGGCGTCTGGCTTTCGCGACGTGGACGCGCGCGCTCAGACAGGTGAGCTGCGTGGGATTGACACGACGCGGGCACGGTAGCTTTGTGCGTACACTTCGTATGGCGCATATAGGAGCACAATTGCACGCGCAGTAGCGGGGTCGAGAGCACGCACGAACGCACACAGCAGCCAGGTAGGCGTTACCGAACGCGTCTCGTGCCGATCCCGCCGCGTGCACGCCGCTTTGTTCCGCCGTGAGCCCGTGGCGGGCGGGCGCGAAAGCCAGGAGCTGTGCGTGTGCACGTTGTACACTTCGACGGTGATCGTGTCCATCACACGCACGCGGAGGCACGGGTCATCGGTTCCACAGCGTGCGCGTGCACAAACGTGCTATTGTCTGACGGACCCATGTCCGGCCGGGTCGTGCGCGTGCACTCACAGCGCGTTGGCGCGTGCAGCAGGTTCTTGTTGTTTTTGTTTGTGTGCGGGCGGGCCTGCGTGATTTGTTCGGGTTGTATTTGTGGGATTCTTTGTGGTTGCGTGTGACCGACCATGCGGCACCTGTAGCGACTTCCACGCGTGACGTTGTGCACGTGCGGGTGAGGTATGGACTTGTGCGTCGGTTCCAGGTGCACGCTCACGCACTCGCAGTGCTAATGTCAAAGGTGAAAGCTTGACTTTTTCATTTTAACGACCATCATGCCTACCCAGTCACTCGCTTGTGTGTTGTACTTCTTTAGAAAGCACACCGCCACCTGCTGGTTCGGATAGAACTTTGCCGTTATTCAGTCTACCTCGTCTAAGGCATGGTAGACTCATTTGCGTCGACTGGAAATCGGGAGCTTAATTGCGTATCTAGGGTCGTCTTCCGATTGGCTGAGAGCCCTCGCTCAGTTTCACTGGCAGCCCTCCGACTTCCAAGGCGTCATCTTTGGCCATCAACGTGATCCCGCCATCGTCGTTCTGTTGGACGTGTCACGGCAGACGTAGATTCCACTCCACCTGTCCGTAAGGTGTTTTTATCGGCTTGATCAAATGGGATCGCAATCATATGATACACAGTCTGGGATAGCGAGCCCGGTATTCAAGAGTTTGGAGTCGCCGTGTTTGAGCGGGCGCTCGTCAGGTCCGAGGGCGAGGCGTCGTCAAAGCCGTCGTCCTGACGACGCCAAAGTGTCCGCCTCAGCTTCTTCCTCTTTGTTTTTCAGGGGGGCTTCCCAGTCACCCCCATGCTCCTCCAATGAAACCCCTCAACTCCATGAAACGAGCCCCGCATCCCACTCCTCAAAGGTAATTCCCAGCCACGCGCAAACGAGCCTCATTTCGCTCAGGAACACGGCGTACACGTTTAGTAAGTTCCAGTCGTGTTCTGGACTGATCTTTTGGGAGAAACTGCTCCAAAATTGGAATCCTGCTAGCAAACCGTCATTGGCTAATGAAAACAATAACAACAAATTAAGCATTTGAAAAGTTGACTCCAATTTGTAGCGCATCCGGCGGCGGCACGTTGGCTGTATTTGATACTCCGAGCCTCACGGGTTGGAAGCGTTAACTTCCCATTGGCGGACGTAGCTTGGCACTTGGCAACGGCAGAGCTCAACCAATGCCGATTGACTCGGGCACGGCGCTCGCCGTGTGCTGCGTCCCAAGAGCGAGCGCGTCTGAGCGTTGGCTACAATTGCATCACGACCGGCTGCAGTTTACGAATGACTTCATTTGTAATGGCACTTACGCGCTCTGAGCCTGTGAGGAGGAGGTGGTGGAAGCGGGCGCTAAGGGCCGCCGCTGCCTTCATGGCCCTTTTTTTTTTTTTTCTTCTTCTTCTTTTCCCTCCTTTCCCTTCCCTCGCAGCGGTGACGGCGCCTTCCTCCATGAGCCAGTCTCCTGGCAACCAGCAGCCAATCAGCAGCCGGGATCTCTCTCTGTAGTAACCACAGTGTGGGGTGTGACCAATCCCACGCACAGCCAGGTAACACGTGAGGCCGCTTTGTCAAGTAGCCAAGGAAAAGAAAAGCAGCACTTTGCATTTTGGCTAAGTGCGGAGATGCCACGGCTGAAAGCTAGCATTGGAAAGCAATGACCCGTCTGATTTGTTTTTACCGAGGCGCAGGTGATAGGAGCGCCACCTATGGGTCCTGGCGACGGGACGGGCGGTCACATGATGCCCGGCGGGGGCGGCGGGCCCGCTATGCCCGGCGCCATGGGACCGCAGTTCATGAGCCAGCAGGGGTACGGCGACGCCATATCCAAAGGCTACGGCCAGCCGCTCATGTACGGACGCCCCGGCCCGGCGTACAACCCCGCAGCGGCCTACGGCGGCAGGTGAACCAGTGGGGCTGGGGGCTCTTTTGGCTCATGTCGGATGGTGTCTCTCTCTCTCTCTCTCTCTGGGTCACGTCGAAATATGACCCAGCGAGCGGTCCTTTCTGTGCAGTTATCCCGGTAACAGCGGTGTGCGCCCGCCCTCGGACTTCAGCACGGCGGCCGCCGCCGCCGTGGCCGCCGCCACAGCTACCGCCACCGCCACAGCCACGGTGGCGGCCATCCAGGAGAAGCAGAACCAGGACATCAGCTACGCGCAGGTCCTCAAATGCCTTGTTTAAATGAGCCCATCCTAAACTCGGGACCCTAACGGGTGCCTTTATTTCAAGTCTTGAGTTCAATCCCTAATTGGAAAGCTTAACAGGTCCAAGTGGAAACCCTAAGCCCTTGCCTGCTACTTTCTTTCATTTGCAACTTTGCGCCGGGCCCGTAATCCCCATAGGAAAAGCTGGCCACGGCCAGCAGAGGGCAGCGTCACCTGGCTTCCTGACTCAGTTTGTGTTTCCCGGCAGATGGGCGGAGCCTCCTCGTACAGTCCCCAGTTCATGTCTCACGGGGGCCCTCACGGGGGCCCTCACGGGGGCTCTCGCGGAGCCCCGGTCATGAACCAGGGCGGTATGGTCTCGAGCAGGCCTGTGGCAGCGGCGCCACCCCCTGGCGGGGGCTTGTACCCTCCCCACCCCGGACACGTGCAAAAGATGCACGGCGGCGGATCGGGAGGGGCGGGGTATCCCGGTGGAGCCCAGGGACTCAAACGAACTTTCCACTCTGAGGTGAGAAGCGACCGTACCGGAAGCCAGGCCTCCGCTTCATTTTTCGACCCTGAGCTCAGTTGCCGAGCGAGCGCAAGACTTATTTGCAGCCCTAACCCTGCCTCTGACTTGTGACCGGGCAGTTTGGCGGCGGCGGCGGGATGTCGTCCATGTCGGCGTATCCTCAGCAGCCTCTGCAGCAACCTCTGCACTACCCACCCACAGCGCCGCAACGCTGCTCGCCCTCGTACCCGGCCGGCCGCATGCCCCCCGTGGGCCAGTACGCCTCGGGCTCGCTTGGCAACCCGCCCCAGTACTACAAGGTAATGATGGCTTTTTTCCAGCAGATGGAAGGCCCTAAACTAAGTCTTTTGTTTTTGGCTGTGCTCTTCAGTCAGAAGTGTTTAATGGGCAGGCGAGTCTGCCCCCTGCCGGCCCAGGAGGATACAACGCCTTCACTCAGGCGGCAGCCAGCGGGGTAAGTGGCGAGCGAGAGAAAGAAAGAAAGAAAGAAAAAAGAAAGAAAGAAATGGCCAATGATTGGTTTGAAGTGGCCAGCCCAAGCGCTGCGCTGCGTTGCGTCATCACGGCTGGGTCCTGATGCACGGCTTACACTCCTGTGTGGCCTCGCCAGCCCGGCCGGGGCGGAGGGATGCAGGCGTACCCCGGCTCGCCCATGGGCGGCAACCCCACACCTCCCGTGACTCCCGGCGCCTCGGTGCCGCCCTACCTGTCCCCGGGCCGCGACGTCAAACCCCCCTACGTGCCCCCCGACGGGAAAAGCAGCATGGGTGGCCCGCAGATTGCCACGGGTGAGGCAGCGCTGCGCAACTTTGTTTCGGAGCCTCGCCCTAAGCCGTCCGTCCGTCTCTTCCCCATCAAGGTAATCCCAGCGACGACCTGCGGCTAACTTTCCCCGTGCGCGACGGCGTGGTGCTGGAGCCTTTCAGACTGGAGCACAACTTGGCTGTCAGTAACCACGCCTTCCAGCTTCGAGACTCCGTCTACAAAACGCTCATGATGAGGTCAGGCGCCGCATTGGCTCGGGAAGGCCGCTCCCTCCCTCGTCCGTCCGGCCTTTGAAAGAAAACGTTGGCTTCAACTTGAGCCTGCGGCGTGACGGCCCTGTGCAGGCCGGACCTGGAGCTGCAGTTCAAGTGCTACCACCACGAGGACCGGCAGATGAACACCAACTGGCCCGCCTCGGTGCAGGTGAGCGTCAACGCCACGCCCTTGTCCATCGAGCGCGGCGACAACAAGACCTCCCACAAGGCCCTGTACCTCAAGCAAGTGTGCCAGCCCGGCCGCAACACCGTCCAGATCACCGTCACCGCCTGCTGCTGCGTGAGTTTTGAATAACCGTTTGGGCGGGCGCGCCGCGCCGTGCCGCGCCGCGCCTCGCCTCCCTTGGCGTTGCCTTTCCGTGTGACGGCGCGTTTGCTCCCGCAGTCCCATCTGTTCGTGCTGCAGCTGGTCCATCGGCCCTCCGTCAGGTCGGTGCTGCAAGGGCTCATGAAGAAGAGGTTGCTGCCCGCCGAGCACTGCATCACCAAGAGTGAGACGCACGCTCGATTGCGAGCACGCCGAGTTAATGCGTTAACGTTAAATGCGCTTCACGTTCATTTCCGTGGCCGACGTTTGCCCCTCATTTGGAAAAACAAAATATTGGCTATGTTGGCAAGTTTCCCCAAAAAAGCCCTTTTGAACTTGACAATCCTTTTCCCCTCCAAATCCTTTAAAAGGTGCATTAGTGCCACCTACAGGCTGGGAGTGGCAGAGTAAGTGTCTTGAAACAGCTGTCCAAGTGACGGATGATGTGTCACCGTGTGTTTCAGTCAAGAGGAACTTCAGCAGCGGCACCATCCCCGGGACCCCCGGGCTCAACGGAGAGGACGGCGTGGAGCAAACGGCCATCAAAGTCTCGCTCAAGTGTCCAATCACCTTCCGGCGCATCCAGCTGCCGGCGCGAGGGCACGACTGCCGGCACATACAGGTTCGGTCACGTGGCTCGCGTGAACCCACCTGGAGGATCTTGCGCCCAATGAGAGCAAGAGATGCGCTTTTTCTCTTCTCTGTAGTGTTTCGACTTGGAGTCGTACCTGCAGCTCAACTGTGAGCGAGGAACGTGGCGATGTCCTGTCTGCAAGTAGGTGCTTTATCAACACTGGCTAAGTCCGTCCGGCGTTTCTGGGCTGAAAATGCCGCTGTGCTTTGCAGTAAGACGGCTTTGCTGGAGGGTCTGGAGGTGGACCAGTACATGCTGGGGATCCTGGTCTACATCCAGAAGTAAGTCCGCGCCCCTCTCGGGCGGGAAGTGCCGCCGCCGCTTTGCCGCCGCCGCTTTGCCGCCCACTCATTTGCCACCCGGGTCCGCCAGTTCTGACTACGAGGAGATCACCATCGACCCGCTGTGCGGCTGGCGGCCGGTGCCGATCAAGCCCGACTTGCACGTGAAGGAGGAGCCCGACGGGCCGGCGCTCAAACGCTGCCGCACCGTCAGCCCCAGTCACATGCTGCTGCCCAACGTGATGGAGATGATCGCCGCGCTGGGACCCGCCTCCTCGCCCTACGCGGCGCCGGCCGGGGCCGGCAGGGCTAGTCCCGACTACAGCAGACCCGGTGAGAGAGAGAGAGAGCTCTGCTTGTCACAATGACTCAATTAGCCTTGTATTGTATACATTAAAGGCTACGCAACAAACTCATGAATCGTCAGCAAACTGTTCAAATATTTGAAAGAGCGAATGGAAATAAAAATTGCTAGCGATAACTCCATTTTTAATTTTGTATTGATACATGAAGTCCAATTTGCCTTTGCGGGACACATCTCACTCTCGGGCCTCGAGTTTGACACCTATGCTCTAGATTTGTACTTTATTTTGTCTTGTGCCAACCGTGGCGATGAACGTGCTGCGGACGTGAGAGCACAAATGAATGATTAACCCAAAGAAGAAAGTTGTCTGAGCCGACCGACCGAGCCAGGACCCGTTTCCTCGTCCTCTGACGTGCTTGTTTATTCCCTCCCTCCCAGGGAGCCGAGGCTTTGCCAGCCTATCGGCTTTCCCGGAATTCCCCAACACTCCCGGCACGCCGACCGCGAGCGAGTACCCTCCGTCGGGACCTCCGCTCCCCTACCAGGCCGAGCAGGTGAGCCAGACAAAACGTGGGCGATTCTGCAGCAGCCGTCGCTTCGGCAGCATTCGACGGCGGACGGTCGCATGGGTTTTGTAGTTTGGTGCCCCCGAGTGGAGAAAAGTAATAACTGCGCTTTAGGTGCTTTGGCCAGCGCTTCCTTCTTTTGCTTCAGTCATCGCCGACTGCAAACTGAGTTTTGATCTTGATGCTCAGTCAGTTGCTGAGTTCAAATTTTGAAGAAGACGTTGGCTTGCAAATGCGTCGTTTTTCAAGTTGAACAGCTGACTGACGGACGGACGGACGGACGGACTGTCTGTGCCTGCTGGTGACGCTGAGAGCCACTAAGCAAGCGTTGCTCCCGTTTGTCAAAGGCAGCTGGTGGCCAACTGTCGCCTGGCCTATTCTTCCCTCATGGTGTTTGTTTCCGCACGGCTAGGCCCATAATGCCTTGCTGCCGCAGCAGGCCGCCACCCCCAACCTCGGCGAGGAGAGGAGCGGCGGCGCTTCCCACAACTCGCGGCTGCACGCCGAGGGCTCCTTCGGCCTCGGCGGCCCCCCGGGAGGGGGCGGCGCAGAGGCGGCCGCCGATCACTCGCTAGATGTACGTGAGCTTTCTGCTCAGGAGAGCGATTTTCCGCAATTGCCGTTGCCTGACTTTTCTTTGCTGTGTTTTTTGGGGTAGCTTCTGCCCGAGCTGACCAACCCGGACGAGCTCCTGTCCTACCTGGGTCCGCCCGACCTGCCCAGCAACAGCAGCGATGACCTTCTGTCGCTCTTTGAGAACAACTGAGCAGCGCCTTTGGCCGCCTTCTTCATCTCCTTTCTCTGTTGTCTTTTTTTTTTTTTTTCGTCGCCTTCCGTCATTTTCGTCTCCTCCTTAATTTCTCCCTCAAATCTTCGGGAGGCAGGCTCGACCGTCTCCCAATTGCTGTCATTTTGTCCTCGCTAGTAAAGCAGTTCAGCACACGAGTCGAACAACTACGGCCTCGGCGCGCCTCGCCATTTTGCTCGTTCCTGCTCTCGACTCAGCGGCTCCTCTGTCCAACGTGGGAAAAGAGGAGCCGCGCCCCGGAGGAGCTAGCAGCGGTCATTTGCAGTTGCGTGGACTCCTTAAAAACCACCGCCCGCCCGTATTCGCCCAACGAGCTAGTGTGCTGAGGGTGGACGTTAGTAAGGCCTAAGGAATAAATGCTCAAACGCTTTTGCATATTTGAGGTGAACGTGTTGAATCAATGCGACAACGCCCACATTCCGTTATTCCGGTTCGGCAGCGTCGCCTTGACGCTCGTCTGAATATTCCCGTCTCGTCCTTTCGTCGCAGTACTTCTTCGACTTCTCCCTGATCATTATTTGTCCTTTTTGACACCGCCTCTACACAGTCTTCTTTCTAACAGACACTTTGAGAGTTCAAAAAAAACACGACGAAATTGTTGACTTTATTTGGAGGCGAAAAAGTGACAATTGAATTGCAAATTTAGTAGAAACCACGTTTTTAAGATGTAAACTATTGCACATATTTTGTAACACACATTTTAATTGCCATTGCTTTCTATTTATTTTGTAATCATTGTCGTCGTTGATTGTACCCGCAGTTGTTTTGTTCTTGCTGGAGGTTGAAAAAGAAGATTAAACCCATTGTATAATTTCAGCAGCATTTCAGTATGTTTGTTGCCTGCACTTTGAAGATACTTAAGACCGCAAATGTCAGCGCCAAAACAAAAGAAAAATCTCTTTTGGTCAATTCTGCTTTTAACAGAAACATGGAATGCAACACTTTCATCTACAAAAAAGACACGACTAAAGAACGCTCGGTTTGTGTTTTTCACGTGACGAGTTCGAAATAACATTTAGCGACAATAATAAATACAGACACCGCCCGCAAAGATTGTCCAGAAATTAAAAATGGAACACCCATCCCACTGCCCACCTTTTCTCGCGATTGATTGGTTGTCGCCCAGGACCCGGCTGCGATTGGCTTTCTGAATATGACGTCATATCAGAGTAGGATAAAAGAAATGTCGCTTTGCGTCTATCGTCGTCGTCACATTGATATTTTCGGTCCAATTGAATAATCCTTCGGGGTTCCGAAAGCCAATGAAAAGATGCCAAATCCTGTGGTTTTCTTTGACATCACCATTGCTGACGTCAGCGCGGGCAAAATCACAATGGAGGTAAATGATTGAAATGATGTCCGTACGTCTTTGATGGGTTTCGTGCGAGTGTCAAGCAACAAGTACCGACAACAACAAAAACGTATCGCTCCTTCTCGTACAAAGAATAATATTAATGATGACAATGTCAATGTTTGTTTTTCTTATTGCAGCTTTTTGCAGACGTAGTTCCAAAAACTGCAGGTAGGTCAACGTCTGCTTCCGCATGACTGACTGACTGACTGACTGTCTAGAAAGCGAAACAAACTCCCAAAATGTAACATCAATGAATAGATCTGCTGTCACAATTTGGTTACCACGTCGGCGGCCTCGCAGTGCCGCCTTCCCCCACCCCCCCCCCCCCCCCCCTCGCGTCTGCCACCAATCCCCAGAGCATGAGGAATGGATGTTTCTATGTTTGGGCTGTCAGAAGAACGAAGACATAAAATGGCTGCCGTGTTGATGATGGACCTTCTCATTTTGTTTGTTTTTCAATGGCAGAGAACTTCAGGGCACTATGCACCGGTGAGAAAGGTTTTGGCTTCAAGAATTCCATCTTCCACCGCATCATTCCCCAATTCATGTGCCAGGTACGCACTCCACAGTCCATGACGTCGTTTTGCAGCCCCTAAGCCAAACGTTTTGGCGCCCGCCACGCACGCAGGGCGGCGACTTCACCAACCACAACGGGACCGGAGGGAAGTCCATCTACGGCAAGTCCTTTCCTGACGAGAACTTCAATCTGAAGCATGCCGGCTTTGGGACGCTTTCCATGGCCAACGCCGGCGCCGACACCAACGGCTCGCAGTTCTTCCTCTGCACGGAGAAAACTACCTGGTTAGTGGCCGACGCCACCGGCACAATTTATAGGATTGATTTATTGAGCAAATTGGTTCAGAAATGGATTGCTAAGGAAGGTGCCACTTAAGGGCCACGTCTGAAACAAGCAAAACAAATCTGACGTGCTTGTTTTCTTGGACGCCAAGGCTGGACGGCAAGCACGTGGTGTTCGGGAAGCTTCTGGAAGGCACCGACGTGCTGAAGGCCATGGAAAGTCAAGGCACCAAAAACGGGACCCCGAAAGCCAAGGTTGCCATCGCAGACTGCGGCCAGCTCAAGTAGCTCCAGAGCGCCCCCTAAAGCTCACTCTCGTCCTTCCAAGAAATTTCTTGAAGCCTCACCTCACGATATAGGTACATGGGCATTAAAAAGAAAAAAGAAAAATCTCACCATACGTACATGGGCTGAAAGTACTAAAAAAGCTGCACCACTCACTGGTCATTTTTCAACCTCCAAAAACTTTTTTTTTTCTTTTTTTTACTCCACTCCCTATTTTGACACCGTTCCAATTTCTACATACTCCACACATCCACGACATTATTTTTCTCACTTCACTATGTTTTCATCTTTTCCCCGCCACCATTAAACATGAATATTTTCCCCAGAACTTGGTAAGAAGCTCTTTCCCATTGACGAGAGGTTACTACGGTCACCGACAATTGTGGAGTGAACGGGGCGCGGCGCGGCGCAGCAGGGAGGCCCTGGAAAAGAAGCAGGACCCAACTTTCACACCCTCTGGCTAGCGTGAAAACCGATTGTGAAACCCGAACCCTCGTTGAAAGCCAACTTGGAATCTTGACACAGAGCTTGTAGCCCGAAGCACAGAAGCACAATGGGAATCCCAGTCCTGAGTTTAAAAGGCAACTTTCAAACCCTAACCAAAGTTCGGAACCCTAATTTGTGAAGGAGACAAGAGAGGCACGACAGCGACAACAGAGTTTTTTTTTTTTAATGAATTCTTTAGTGCGGTGTGGGTCGTATGGCAAATGTTTTGATTTTGATGATTTGACTTTGTTGCGGTGGCAGTGGAGCGACCCGCCGGCCGGCTCGTTCACAAAGCCAGGGAGGCGTCGGTGCTTCGAAGGCAAATCAACAAATCAGACAGAGGAAGAAAAAGGCCTCTGATGAAGAATACAAGAACATTGTTTGCTTTTTCAGCGTGGGAAAAAAACGAAAACACGTTTGCTAACAAATGCTGGACGGAGGCGGTCATGATAACGAGCATTTGACCAAACGCTCCGTCTTGGTCCGTTTTCTGAGCGGGTCCTCGGCAGCCCGTCATGGTGGAGGCAGTTTTGTTCCGACGGTGACGTCGGCAGCTTTTCCGCACATTGTCTGACGTTAGCCGTTAGCACGAGCTGGTCGCCGCCGCTGCCGTGGAGGCGGCGGTGCGGCGACTCTCGCACAGGATGCCGTCCAGGCCGCTGAGTTGGCGCAGGAAGCCTCGGTTGGGCGTGACCCCGCGGTGGTCCTTCACGGTCTTGA
The DNA here is from genome assembly GCF_033458585.1 of Syngnathus typhle. Classification (NCBI taxonomy): domain Eukaryota; kingdom Metazoa; phylum Chordata; class Actinopteri; order Syngnathiformes; family Syngnathidae; genus Syngnathus; species Syngnathus typhle. Next base: position 1,443,176 of record NC_083749.1, read on the forward strand.
TGGCCTCGACCAGGGTTAAGTTCTGCCGGATCATCAGGTAGGCCAGGACCAGCGTGGCCGAGCGGCTCAGGCCTACCGCGCAGTGGACCAGAACCTGCCCTGTGTGCCCCAGCAAGTGTCACTTGTGACAAAGAGACAGAAGCTCCCTCCCTCCCTCCCTGCACATGTTTGGCCACAAACGTAGCCCAGCGCCAACCCTAACTCATGTGTGCACACTCACCTCCTCCAGAGAGCGCTTTGTGTATGAAGTCGGCGGCGGGGTAAAAGTTTTTGCTCATGTCGAAGGCGGGCGAGTCGTGCGCCTCGATGCCGAGGTACGTCACCTTCATGCCGGCGTAGGCGCCGCCGCCACCGTTGCGCCATCGGCTCTGCGCGCAGTTGACGATGTGAGTGATGCCCAAGCGCGCCAGCTCGCCACGGTCCGACGCCACGTTTCTGAGCAGGCAGGCAGGCACATGATCATTTGGAGGGGGAGCAAACAAAGGCTGCTTCAAAAAAGTTGGGAATGACTGAAACCATTAGAAATGTTTGCAGCAGCACATTGCCATGGCTCACTCACTATCCATTGCAATGTGTTTCAGCCATTCGACAACAAATGAAACTTGATTTGCGCAAATTCTTTTCCACCAATCAAATTGTCAGCGTAATTCAATCATTGTTCCAAATGCAAATTCTGAGCTTAATTCTGACATCACCCTGTCAGACGGCCTCAAAAGAACCCACCTTGAGCTCAGATTGATCAAATAAGTTGTGGTCGAAGCATCGGACAATGCGAGCGTGTGTGTGTGCGTGTGTGTGTGCCAACTGACTGGTCGCCGATGTAGAGTCCGGGCCAGACTTGATCGGCGTGGTTGCAGGCCGTCTTGCCGCTGCTCAAAAGTCGCTCCAGCTCCGACACGGAGACGCGCTCGCGGGAGTCCTGACGAGCGGGCGAGCTGCTGCGCGAGCGCGAGAAGCCGCACATGAACGCCATCCCGTCTGAGCACACGCACACGGCCTCACGTCAGACATACTCAGACTCAGCCAAGCGCGCGCGCGTGCGCGGCTGGTGGCGCTGGAAGCCCCCCGGGGCTCCAGCTGGAGGTCCGTTGGAAGCTCCAAGAACCGGTAAAAATGTGTAGCCGACCACCTGGAACCCTCCCTGGGCATGGCTGGCGGCGCTGGAAGACCCCCCGCCCCCGGAGCTCCAGCATAGCTGGGCGACTTTTTGGCTGCGCGGAGTTGTGTGCGCGTATTCGCGGTCGATGCGCGCGCGGGCGCGGGCGCGCCACCTGCATACCTCTGTTGTCTATCGTCGACGTCCTTTTGTTGTGTCACTCGAACGAATTCGCGCGCGCAGGTCGGAAACCACACGAGCAAATCCTTATTGGCGCCATTTTGTGACCATCATTTTCTTCATCATCATCATCATCATCATCTTCCTGTGCTTGTCGTGGTCAACAAGTCCTCCCAACATCATCACAACATGGCTTCCGGTGAGCGTGCTCAGCATCACCAGCCTAGACTGATGGAGTGACGTCATCGGCTGCGGCTTCTGCGCTCTGGCGCCGCCTGCCGGCCGCTCCATGAAGGAACTTAGTCGAACCGAACCAAATGGAGCCAGACAAAAGTAAAAGTGAGACGAACGAAGAAAGAAAGAAAGAAAGAAAGAAAGAAAGAAAGAAAGAAAGAAAGAAAGAAAGAAAGAAAGAAAGAAAGAAAGAAAGAAAGAAAGAAAGAAAGAAAGAAAGAAAGAAAGAAATTCAAGCGCCACATCAAAGAAATCGTTAAGCATTCCTTATTCCGATTCTAATGGATTTCAAACTTTATTTTTATTTCAATTTGAAGCATGCAAAGTTGTCCGCTTTATTTGGGTGACCAACGGTGGCGGCGGCGGTGGCGGCGGCGGCGGCGGGCCCCCCGAGCTGGCGTCTGTCTCCCGGCCGGGGACGGACGGACGGACGAGCTGCTGCCTTTACGTTCACAAGGTTTGGTCAACTTTGACCCAGTGAAAATACTTCAAGTAGAAAAGAAGCTTATTCACGTCAACCAAAGTAAGCCTTCCCTGAGCAAATCACCTTGTACATTGGGCGCATTGGCTGAGGAGTTGCGTTTCGTAAAGCGTGCATCTCGATCCCGAGCGTCCGTAAAGCGTGCATCTCGATCCCGACCGTTCGTGAACGCAGCACGGCGTCCGAGCAAACATGGCGGCGGCCCTTCTCTGCAGAGCGACCCAAGGTGAGCCATTTCACTACTTCGACGCCGCTCACCATTCCGGATGGAAAACTCGGGGCCGGGGTGCTAAGTCTCCGATGTCCCTTCGCTCGCTCGAGACTCAAGTTAGGTCATTGCAGCGATTAAAAACAACCACAACAACAAAGTGGTGGCAAAGGACAACCTTCTTTGCCACTGTCCGTCCCTTGTTTAAAGCACCGACTCCTTTGGTGCAGCCACATATTTCAACCAATCGACGTGGCGTGAATATGTACGTGTGACCTTTCTTGACCCTTTCATCGAGTTAGCGTGAAGCTAATGGACACCATTTCAGTTGCATGAGCAAATGAGAGTGGAAAGTTCTAGGGAAAGTGCCTAAGGCCTTGAAATGATGCCAAGCAACCTTGTTGTCGTCGTCACTATGTCTGTGTGTGGGAAGGAAGGCATTGGTGTCCCAACAGAAGTCTTGTAAATGATATGGCCTTCCTTGTAGCCGTGGGCCTGCGCGGATGGCGCGGCCTATCTCAGCTGGCGGAGCTTCCGGAAACCCACGACATGCTGCGGCGGACGTGCCGCGACTTTGCCGAGCGGGAGCTGATGCCCATCGCCGCCCGGCTGGACAAAGAGCAGACGTACCCGGCGCGGCAGGTATGCGGCTCCGTCCGTCCGGCCGAGCTGACCTTGTGGAAACTGCCCGGTGTGTTCCGCTCGCTCAGATTCTGGAGCTGGGCGCCATGGGCGTGATGGCCATGGAGGTCCCCGAGGAGCTGGGCGGCGCCGGCATGGACTATCTGGCGTACAGCGTGGCCACGGAGGAAATCAGCCGCGGCTGCGCCAGCACCGGCGTGGTCGTCTCCGTCAACAACGTGAGAGGCTTCCCGCCTTAGCCGGCCGGCCAGCCGAGCCTGCGGCGCTCTTGTCGTGGGTCTGTCACGAGTTGCCGCGGGACTCGCTTTGTCTCCCCCCGTCCTGACTTGTGCGTGTCATGGTGCCCCGCCCGTGTGTCAGTCTCTCTACTTGGGCCCGATCCTGAAGTTTGGTTCTGAGGAGCAGAAGCAGAAGTGGATCACTCCTTTCACCGATGGCCGTCGGGTGGGCTGCTTCGCCCTCAGCGAGCCAGGTAAGCGAGCCGCCGGCCTGCCGGTGGCAGGAAATCAAGATGTGGGCTGGCCGGCTGGCCGGCCGGCCGGCCGGCCGGCCGGCCGGCCGGCCGGCCAGCCGGCCAGCCCACATCTTGATTTCCTGCCACCGGCCGGCCGTCCCTCAGGCAACGGCAGCGACGCGGGCGCCGCATCCACGCTGGCGCATCAAGACGGCGACCATTGGGTTCTGAACGGCACCAAAGCGTGGATCACCAACAGCTGGGACGCCGCCGCCGCCATCGTCTTTGCCACCACCGACAGAAAGCTGAAGCACAAGGCAAGAGTTTGGGATGTTGGTGGGCCATGCGGGCATGGCATGGCTGACGCCCTGCCCTGTTTGCGTAGGGCATTAGTGCCTTCTTGGTGCCCATGCCCCACCCGGGCCTGTCGCTGGGCAAAAAGGAGGACAAGCTGGGCATCAAGGCGTCGTCCACCGCCAACATCATTCTGGAGGACTGCAGGATCCCGCCGGCCAACATGCTGGGCCCCCGCGGCGCCGGATTCAAGATAGCCATGGTAACCGGATCGCCCGACATCAAACTCTTTGGAGTCCACAGTTTGCGCGCGCAGGAAGCCATCCATCAAGTACGCGAGCGCCTTCGGGCTTCTGCCCGATACAAACGTTCACGTCGGCTTCCGGAGCACTTCTGCCGGCTGACGACGGAGGAGCGAGAAAACCCGGGGCCGGACCCCATTTGGGTTTAGTTGTCGGCTAACTGCCGTAGCACCGGAAACACGCCACCCGGACTGAGCTCGATGCGTCTGTGCCCCCCGAGCCCGCTGGCTTACCTTACCTGACCTGCCTTTGCAGCAAACTCTGGACAGCGGGCGCATCGGCATCGCCGCTCAGGCGCTGGGCATCGCTCAGGCCTCGCTGGACTGCGCCGCCGATTACGCGCACAAGCGCGTCGCCTTTGGCGCCCCCATCGGGAGGCTGCAGGCTATACAGGTGAGCAAGTGCGCCGGCGACATGCCTTTGCCCGGTTCCGAGCGGATTGCGGCTCAGCGCCCTTTGTTTGGCGCCTAGTTCAAGCTGGCCGACATGGCGCTGGCCATTGAGAGCGCTCGCCTGCTGACGTGGAAAGCGGCCCTGCTGCGCGACGCCGGGCGACCTTTCACCAAGGTAGGCGTCGGTTAGGGTTGGCAGCAAGTTGCGACGAGGCTTCTCACCATCGGCGTGCGTGCGTGCGTGCGCCCGCAGGAAGCCGCCATGGCCAAATTGGCCGCCTCCGAGGGCGCCACCTTCTGCTCCCATCAGGTGAGGCGGCTCAACGTAGTGCTCGGCGGACCGATGCCACCTGCCTCTCTTTTTCCAAAAATGTTTTCAATGCTTTTCGCTTGTTGCCCGTTGTGTCAGGCCCAATTGTTTCCAGCCGACCGCTTTTACCTTTCTTGTGTCGTGGGCCTTTAGGCCATCCAGGTCCTGGGCGGGATGGGCTACGTGACGGACATGCCCGCCGAGCGCCACTATCGCGACGCTCGTATTACCGAGATCTATGAGGGCACCAGCGAGATCCAGAGGCTGGTCATCGCAGGACAGCTACTCAAGGACTATTCCTAAGGCTAGACCTCAACGTACGGACCCGCCTGCAAAACATCCTAGCGGAACACAACAGTGTCAACAAAACATGACCATGTGCCTCTTTTGTTTGGCTCACGCTAAATGTTAACGCCTCGTTTTCTCTGATTTATGGATTGTTATGGCCATTGGCAAGCTAAGCATTTGGACAAATCACGTGTGCCTCAAGCCAAATCCCGATTGGGAACATGCCAAATGAAATACACGCCCTTTTGTAAGCCGCCAGTAGGTCCTTCCCTCCAGGCCCTTTTCTGGCCCCAGTGACAGATGAACATTCAATCCATACGATGACGCCTCGCAAATGACGTCAGCAAAGCAAAAATAAACACGTGCCCCGCACCACATAGTGTAGCCTATCGATGAGAAGAAATCTGGAAGAAGCCCCGCAGGAGCCCAAAGACTCCACCATCCAGTGCGCCAGCCACACCTGCAGACGCAAGAAATGTCCAGCAGATGGCAGCAGGACGCAACAAACGGCGTCAGAACGCCAAGGAGTGAAACTGACCAAACTAAAACCCGTGTGAAAACAAAAACAACAAAGCTATGTTGATGTTAAGCTGTATTTATATACGAAAATGGATGGATATTTTATTTTTTTGGATGAAGTGCATGTGGGGACGCGCACATCGTTAAAAAAATAGGATGCATCGGGTACACGTATGCATGTTTATGTAAATAAATAGCAATACCTATATACATAGACATACATACATATATATATAGACAGAGAGACAAACAAACGTTTAAAGCTAAGACTAGTGCTCATTTTTGCTGTCCCTAATATTTTGACCAGCCAAATCGTTTGAGCGCGCGCGCAGGTGAAGCTTCACTTCCGGGTTTTTTGCACGCGAATGACCAGTTACGTGTGTCGAGTGACGTCACAGCGCAGCTGTTCTCTGATGACGGCTGATCGCCCAAGCGTCGCAGACGTTCTCCTAGGCCGTGCGCGTGCGCGAGGATTTTGCACACGGAGTCCTTTAAGACGAGCGTGCCTGCCAGCGCGCACGCTGCACACGGCGGCACTCGCGCGAACCGAGCGGGACCCGATGAGCCAGCAGTGACGGACGGCGGCCGAGCTCCGTGCGGGTCACCGGGAGGCGAGCTCCGTGCGGGTCACCGGGAGGCGAGGGGGCCACTCGGCTTGGCTCAGCTCGGCTCGGCTCTTGGATGCCCGGACGCCGACGCTCTTCCACGGGGGACTTTGGCTTGTCGTCATGGTTCTTGGCAAAGTTCGGGCGGTGGCCGTGTGCTTTGACACTCTGAACGAGAGCAACCGGCCGGTGTTCTCCGGGGGGGAGCTGGTGTCCGGCCGCGTAGTGGTGGAGGTGACCGGGGACGTGCGCGTCCGCAGGCTAGACGTGACAGCGCGCGGCGTGGCCAAGGTCCGCTGGACCGAATCCCGCAACACCGCAGCCAACACGGCCTACACGCAGAACTACAACGAGGAGGTGGAGTACCTGCACCACCGGGACACCCTCATCGGCGAGGAGCGAGGTGAGGCGCGGCGCGGCGCATCATCATTATCGTTGTCCGCGCGCGCGCGCATCATCATGATCGTTATCGTCATCATCGTCACCGCGCTTGGCAGCAGCAAACAAACGCAAAAGCAACAAGCGCCTCACGTGACCGCCTCATCAAAATGTTGGCAACCGAAGCACGTGCACGACAACTGTTTGAGCGCGCAAACGTTAATCAAACACAGCAAGTGATGACAACAGCAGGAACAGGAGCAGGAGCAGAAGCAGAAGCAGAAGCAGGAGCAGGAGCAGGAGCAGGAGCAGGAGCAGGAGCAGGAGCAGGAGCAGGAACGGGCAACTGCTTTTTGTCTGCTCCAAGCGGTTCAAACCTGATCAATGACGCTACGGCGAGCGGGAGGGCGTTTGTGCGCGCTGCCTAAAATGCCAAGTTGAGGCTTTTAAATGGGGAATATAACGATTGTCGATCGCTTGAATTCGGTTTGGGGGCTGGCTAAGCGAAATGGTGGCTTCCTCCACCGAAAGGAATGTGTGCTTGTTGAGCTTCGGAGAAGAACGTCCACCCTTGAAACATTACCAATCAGCAGCACGTTCCGTGCATTGAGTTAGAAACTTGAACTGCGTATATTGAAGTGGCCTATTCGTTCCTTTTTTCTTTTTCACTTGTTTCACATCATCAGCGGACGTCCTTGTCGGCGATTTAAGACTTGACGCGAGGGTCTCCCCCTTGCACTCTACGTGCCGTCGGGGAGGTGGGCGGGGCCTGGGACCACTCAGCACCAATCAGGAGCGAGCTTCGCCAGCCAGGCTCCAATGGCGGGCGGGCGGGCGGGCGGTCGGTCGGCGAGAGAGAGGCTGTTCGGGCTGGTTCAAACTGGACTGCTGCAGACTGGGCCGCTCGCTCAAGACTTCTTGCACTTTATCTCGGCGCGTGCACGCTACAGGAAGCACATGGAAACTGCATGGTGGCTGCAATTGCTTTCCATTCAGGTTTACACTTGTCACAAGTCACATTGAGGGCTTCAAGTTGACTCGGGCCCAGACAAAGAGTCAAGGCAAATTGGATTTGACAAGCCGTCATGGTTTCAAAGCAGGCAGCCTGGTTCAGGCATCAAAGGCTTTCAAAATGACCAAGTTGGCCTTTGAGCCAAGTTGCCAGCCCGGCCGGCAAAGCCATTTCCAACCGACGCGCTCTCAAATTGTTAAACTCGTTAAGCTGTCAAGTCTAGATTGCGCCTTCGCTGTCCTAATGCGGCTCGTCCAAGCGGCTCCAAGGGCGAATGCGGTCGGGCGTGCACATGCACGGATTGCAGCCGTCGGGAGCCGCCCCGGACGCTTGCTTTCACATTTCTGTCCAAAGCAAAGGCTCAAATAGCAGCTTGCCATTTGTCTGGCGTAAACGGGCCCTAAGAGGACGGCTGGAGGGAGGGAGGGAGGGAGGGAGGGAGGGAGGGAGGGAGGGAGGGCCGGTCGGCGTACGTCAAAGTCCCGTCCGGCCAAAACGCCAGTTACCTTTGGCTTTCCTGCTCGCAGATGACGACGCGGCAAACCGAGGCGGCGTCACCGTGCTGCGCGGCGGCGGCGTGCACGAGTTTGCCTTCAGCTTCCACCTGCCGCAGATGTGAGTCACGCCGCCGCCTCGAGTAATGGACTCTTGCACAATGAATGTCAGAGACCGCCCGCTTCAGAACCACAAACAATCCCAAACAGAAGTAAATACCTTGTCTCCATCAAATGATGGGGAACAGTAAATTCCAAAAACACGAAAAAGAACTATTCCATTGCTTTTCGACCATTGCCGTAAATCAGTGCTTCTCAAATAGTGGGGCGCGCCCCCCAAGGGTACTAGAATAAAGTGTAATTGCGCATCTTCACAGCAGGGGGCAGTGGCGCTCTCATTGTTACTTCTGTGACGTTTGCGACAGTGCAACATTTTACCACTTACAAGACAAGTGAGGATAGTCACGGTGGGGAGGGGGGGGGGCGCGAATAGTTTTCTTCTTGCTAGGGGGGGGGGCGTAACAGAAAATAATTGAGAAGCACTGCCGTAAATTGACTTGACGCATATCTAGTCCCCCTGCGCTGGCTCACAAGCCGCTCTCAAAATAACGCCGTCTTATAGCCCAGTTTGCCTTGCTTGCTTGATTGCTGACGTTGCGCTCGCTCACGCAGGGCGCTGGCGACGTCGTTTGAGGGCAAACACGGCAGCGTCAGGTACTGGGTGAAGGCGGAGCTACAGCGACCGTGGATGCTACCAGTCAAGGTCAAGAAGGAGTTTGTGGTCTTTGAGCACATTGACATCAACACGCCCCTGCTGCTGGTAGGCCCCCCCCCCCTCCCCCCCGGGGCCTGGGGAGTGGCCGTTCAAGTGCGTCTGGGTTGTGTGTCCAGGCTCCTCAGGCTGGCAGCAAGGAGAAGACTTTGTGCTGCTGGTTCTGTGCGTCAGGTCCCATCTCACTCAGCGTCAAAGTGGCTCGCAAGGGCTACACGCCAGGTAGTGCTGGACTCCCTCCCGGCCGGCCGGCCCTGCCCCGCCCTGCCCTGCCTCACGGCCCGTCCTCCCCTTCCATCGTCACGTCCTTGCTGTCTTCAGCCTCCGTGGCGTCTTCCCATCCGCCGCTTGGTCTCCCGACAGCCTCTCTTGCCTCCCTCTCTTCCCAGGCGACTCCATCCAGATCTTTGCTGAGGTGGAGAACTGCTCCACCCGAGTGGTGGTGCCCAAAGCGGCGCTGTACCAGACGCAGACCTTCTTCGCCAAAGGCAAAGGCAAAGAGATTCAGCAGCTGGTGTCCCACCTGCAAGGGGAAGCCCTGGCGCAGGGCAAGAGTCAAAGCTGGGAGGGAAGGATGCTCAAGATCCCGCCTGTGTCGCCGTCCATCCTGGACTGCCCCATCATACGGGTGGAGTACGCCCTCGTGGTGAGCACCCGACATTTTGTTTGTTGGTTGACCCGCCCGCCCTTTGCAATTTGAGACAAAAAAGCCATAGTTGGCCCCGCCTCCTGCTCCTCCAGCTGCGGCTCCTCCTTAGCAAAAAAAGGATTGGGCAAAAACAAGTGTACAACCAAAGTCACAGCCATAAAACATTTCAGTCAGACCTCCTTTCCTTTAGGTGTACGTGGACATTCCGGGCGCTCTCAACTTGTCCCTCTCGTTACCGTTGGTGATCGGGACCATCCCGTTACACACCGCTGCCTCCCGCACGTCCAGCATCAGCAGTCACGGTAGCGCCTCCAGCTGGATGGGCGCGGCAGAGCACCCTGAGAGTAAGTCGCCCAAGCCATATGTGATGGAAAAGAAATGGGATCGCGTGTTTTCATCTCAAATGATTGGAGCGTTTTTTAGCTCCCCCCAGCTACGGCCAGCTGGCCATCCCAGAGTCACACCGCCGTCACTTCCTCCACGCCGTCCACGAGCAGGAGCAGGAGCAACACGCCAGCGCCGCGCTGCTTACGTACATCACGGAGTTCCGATACCTCCCGCCTCCGCTCTACGCCGAGGTGAACACGGACGGACGGACGGACGAACAGACAGACGGACGGACGCGCTTCCTGCGTGCGCCCAAAACCATTGATGGCATGCTCAACTTTTTGCACAGCGTGCCGATTGCACAACCGCTCATGTCCATGACCATTCATGCCGTGCTTGCTTGTTACTAACACGAGTATGTCCCCCCCCCCCCCCCCCCCCCATCAGGTGGACCCGTATCCCGCGCCGGTGGAGCCCGGCAGCCCCGACACGTGTGTGTCACGCTGAAGAGGTAGACTGCATCCGCCTGATTGGTAGATGGTCCTATGTGACGCCGCCCACTTGCCACCTTCTTCTCGGAAGCTCTTTTGCAAAAGCACCACCCGAGACCGCCAAGACGCCCTCTGCTCTGATCCGATCCGTTCTCTCCTGTCCCCCAGCTCCCAAGCGTCCGTTCCTCCCCTGGTCAGGATGGGAAATCACGCGTGTGCTGGAATGTGTGCGGGTTTTCTAAAAGCACACCGAGCAAGTTCAAAGTGGGCTGTTTTGACGTTTGCTGAAAGCTAAACCTGATTATTGTGAGAAGACTTTTATTCCGATGAGCGCATTCCCACGTGTCTGATGTGCAAAATGTTTACAAAAGAATTTGGTCACAGGTCCTTCAAAGTTTGGGAGCTGACTCAAGTGCAATAGCTTTTCATATTTTTTTTACAATTGACCTTTTCAATAGCTGTTGATGTTCTTGTCACTTTTGATGAGGACAAATAAAGTTTTATTTTATAAAAGCCTTTTCTCCTGCACAATGTGACTTGACAAGCCCAAGAGGATCGACATACTCACATTTCCTGTTAGCGAGGGCGACCGACCGACCGACCGACCGACCGACAGACCGGACGTTCTCTTTTCCCCGGGCTTGTCCTACTTTTGAGCCCTAAATGCCACCAATATCAGGTGCTAACCAAAAATCCTAAGCATTTGTGGTTGATGTGCTATTTGAAGCAATAATTACTGCGCTTTAGTCAGTCATTTATAAATCAAGTTTTCCCCTTTTCAATTTGTGGTCGAACGCCATACGTTGTTTTATTTGTAACTCCACTTTCTATAAACAACACGAAAGTATTACAATGTTAAATGTAAGTATCCAGTGTCTTTACAAATGGATAGTTTTGCTGCTCATGACGATTAAGCCCTGGATCTCTGTTGGTACCATGTCTCTTTTTACAATATACTAAAAGACAAAACTTTTTCCCAACAACAGAGAGAGAGAGAGAGAGAGAGAGAGAGAGAGAGAGAGAGAGAGAGAGAGAGAGAAAAAAGTAAGTATGATTGGTATCGCCCATCCCTAGCATCAAGTACTCCGAAGCAGAGGGTGGCGCCAGAGTGCAATTTGGTCTTTAAGAGAAGCAACGAAACACTGATCCAGGTTCCGGGGAAAACAGCAACACATGGATGACGTTTCAACTTCTCAAGGTAGTCTTGTGTTGGTTTTCTCAATCAAACGTTGTCTTCAACATATGAACTAATAGTCGTTTAGTCTTAGCAAGTTGGTCGATTGCGGGCCCACGTCACGTTAAGGAATGCGCCACAACACGTGTGCTAAGTTTTGAGCTAATGTGCTAACTAACGTACTGGCGCTGTTTACCAGTACGTTACATTTACGTTTTTCTGTTTTGGGGATCTTGTCAATTCCAATTCAAAGCCCCAAAACATAGCAATTAAGTGAGTTTTTTTTTCTAAATTCCCCAATTGATGTACTCTTATGTTAGATCGGTTGTGGCAGGCCCAGCCAGCCAGCCATCCATTGAATGAAATCTCTTGCCTTTTGCCCAGACCCTTGCACTCTGACGAGGTCATCATGACGAGGTGGGCGCGGGCCAACAACGTCCACAAGCACAAGGCCGCCGAGGCCACGCCCTGGAGTCGGCTGCGGGCCGGAGCAAGAGGAGAAGAACCTCAGAGGAGCCACGCTCGAGGAATGCAACCGGGCGGCTCGGCGGTGAAGAAGGCCAACAAGAAGAAGAAGGAATACACGGACCAGGATGTCAATGGCTTCCTGGCCTTTCTGCAGCAGGGCGGGCAAACGACGGCGGCGACAACGCACGGGCAGCAGGAGCTGCGGCAAGAGGTGGAGGTGGCCTTGAAGAAGGACCAGAGGAGAGAAAGCAGGAGGCTCAAGAGGCAGGCAGACAAGAAGAACAGAATGGTGAGCTGTTTCCCCCTCTCTCAAGACAAAGCCCTTGCTGTATTTTCGCATCAACTGACATTGTTTGCCATTTTTTATTTTTTTTGACCGTGGCCCACTTTTCACAAGTCATTGTTGTTTGTTTGGGTCTTCTCCGCAGCTGTGCTTCAACTGCAGGAAGCCCGGCCACGGCCTGGCCGACTGTCCAGAGGCAGAGGGCGACCGGGAGATGGGTAGCGACATCTGCTACCGATGCGGTTCCACCGAGCACGAAATCCACCGCTGCCGGGCCAAAGTGGACCCCGCCGTCGGTGAGGACAAGGACGTTTCCTTGTCCTCCCTCTGTTAATAACAGCGAGTGGACTTTTGCAATTGCAGGTGCCTACCCGTACGCCAAGTGCTTCATCTGTGGTCAGACGGGACATTTGTCACGCTCCTGCCAGGACAACCCCAAAGGCCTCTACGCTCAAGGTCCGTGAGTTGACGTATCGTCCATGTTATTCTGATTTCGGCCGCTAGATGGGGACGCAGTATTCCATTAGCCTTCTTTTTGACCCTTTTTTGAGTGGGGGGGGGGGGGGGGGTGGAGGCGATAGCTGCAAAAGGTTTTTGATTTGGTCAAATGACCTTGAATTATTGATTGACAGTGGCTGCATATGGCCACTGTCTGCGTGCGTTCCATTTTGACGCTCTCGTTTGCTTCCCAGGAGGGAGCTGTCGAGTCTGCGGATCTGTGGAACATTTCCAGAAGGACTGTCCCGAACATCAAGCCTCCAGTGAGTCTGACGCTGCTCTTCTTTTTTTCTTTCTGGGGGGAAAACCAAATAAGGAGGGGAAAGAAACAGGGCGTTGTTGAAAGACAAAGGGGGCAAAGTAGGGGAAATGCACGGTTCCAGAAAAGAAAGAGAGTGGCTTGCTTTATTTTCCTTCTTCAATTAACTCAGTTTAGGCATTCCAGCTTGCATTGATGTTTTTTCTTTTTCTTTCTTTCTTTCAGGTCATAACGTGACGTTGAGCTGGTTGTCCAACAACATGAGCGCCGACCATGAGGACGTCCACGTTCCCGTGGTCAAGAGCGAACCCAAGCGCCACAAAGTGGTGGTCTTCTGAACTTGTTGCCGCTGCAACCCTTTTGCCTCTTTCCAAAATCATTTTGTTCGCTTTTGTTATGCTAGTAAATCAATCAAAAGACGTCATTCTGTACGGTTTGTGGTGCTTTTGGTTTTTACCCACTCGCCCTGTCAACTTTGTCTGGCTGCTGAGAACCATTTAGAAAGGTTAGTTGCGACATCATTGATGAGGTCTTTACAAGACTTTTGCAAACCTAATCAAGTCCAGATGTTAACAGCTCGTGAATACAAGCAAGAACAAGAAGAACCTTGTGCACTCCGCCCTGGGAGGGAAACTTCAGACCCCCTCCGAGCCTTCTGTTTCCAAATGCAGCACAGAGGCTTCATTCAGCGATGCCACCTGCTTGCACTTTTACTTCCAACTCTTGTCCATCTTTGTGTAAACAATTCCTATTTCACATTCTTGGAAAGCCCCTGAAAATGCGCTGCAATCCGGCTGGATGGGCGGGCGCGCATGTGTGTTGAATTTATGGAGAACACTAAAACGCGTGCAATTATTGCTGGAGGAGACGCATGTTATCTGAAGTCCAGTCCCGCGTTGCTCCTGAGCTGAGCTGAGCTCGTCCTAATCCCTTCATTTCCCTTCTCGACAACGCGTGGCAGGCACGCAGCTTTGTTGCCTTTGCCTCTCAGGGCAGAAAACCAACCCTTCGCTCTTTTTACTCGTCATGTTCAAATTGTGCCTCTGAATCAGAAAAAAATTCATACAACAAGGAGACAATATATATATATATACATTTATACAATACAGCAGCTTCTTGTGTCTCCCCTTGCTGTATGAATTTTTTAAATATATATTATATATATATATATATTATATATATGAACTGCAAGTACATGAAAGAAAGAAAAAAAATCTATATATTTATGTGTGTGTGTGTAGACTATAATTAAATAGTACTATGATCATAAACATCTAAAATTTTTCAATTAAATTCTTGCGTTAATGAGTCGATGCGGTGTTTGTCGCCCGATGATGACGTAGGCGAAACTTGCTAAGCCTGTCGGGCGCAGTTATGGACCGGAAAAGATGCTAGTGAGACCATTTTTTTTATCCGAACCAAAGGGTAGGCAAAAGGAAAACACAAGTGGGTAAGTTGTTGCGTGCAACGCCCGGTTAATAGTGTGTTTTGTTCCGTTTTAAGCATTAGTGAGGCCATTCAAACTTGCCGGTGCGAGCTAGCTAGCAGCTTAGCATTCAACAAATGCGTGTGCTTTGACTTGACGTGATTTGTCTTGGCGGGGAATGACGTCATCCGCGCAGTTGACAGCAGATCTGGCGGCTGTTGTCATTGGCGTGAATTGGGGCTTGCCTTGTGCCGGCCGCTCTCTTCTGTGATTGCCTCTTTCCCCATGTCTCCAATCACAAGCTCAAGGGTTGAGTCCGGAAGCTGCCCGGCCCGCAGAGATGCACTCGTCCGTGAGGGAAATCCCGCTGTCGTCCGAGCCCGACTCCTCCTACTTCCTGCGTGTGGACGAGAGTGGGCGGGGCTTGGCCTATGGCTTCCAGCTGCTGCTCAGCGACGGACGACACGCTTGGAGTGGAGAAGGTCGGTCCATCCGGTCCTCCGGTCCATCCGGTCCTCCGATCCTCCGTCTCCAACTTTCATGAACTCCTCGCCATCCACTATTTTTTGCGAGTCGATCAGATTATCAGTGAATCACTGTCGGTCGGCTCTTCTAATTTCCCAGCGAGCGAGGCGTGGGTGCGCCAGGAGGCGGCTGAACTGGAGATGTCCACGGAGAAGTACGTCCAGGACCTGCGGGAGGCGCTGACGGGGGAGGCGGGCGTCCACTCTTACCGCTTCGCCCTGGCGCCGGCCGCGCCCGACGGCGCCCTCACACTGACCTACGACAAAGTGCAGAAGGACATCTCGGTGAGGCGTGAGCGGTCGCCCCGATCAATGCGCGGGCCCCACTACTCAAACGAGTGTGACGGTGTCGCGGGCGGGGCTGGCCGTTTCACCGTCTCTTCGTTGTCGCACCGCAGTTCAGGCTAGGCTCGACGCGGCTCGGGCCCGTCACCGAGCCCGAGCGGATTGTCGGGGCTCTGCTGACCCGCAGTCTGGAGAGAGCCACTTCTCTGGAGCGGCACAACCGGGAGCTTCGGGAGCACAACCTACGGCTACGACGAGAACACGTCCGCTTCGGCGCCGAGTAAATACTTAGCGTCTCTGCCGTGACGTGGCGGCGGCGGCGGCGTCTTGAGCGCAGGCCCGCCCGTACAGCCCGCGGCGAGCGCTCCTCCAGGCGTGGCTGTCCTGTCCTGGCTGCACTGCCTGCATTTTGGTTTTCAGGCTGGAGCGCTACGCCAGCGGTAAGGAGGCCCTGGAGGCGGAGCTTTACGCTCGCTTTCTTCACGTCCTCAACGAGAAGAAAGCCAAGATGCGCGGCCTGCGACAGACGCTCGAGCAGCTCCGGGAAGCCGGGTACGCCGTTCGCCCACGCTTCGGAGCGCCCACGTCCGCTCACGGCCCATACTTGGCGTCCTCGGCAGGAGCGGCGAGAAGCGAGAGCGGGCGGCTGAGGAGGCGGAGGGAGAGGCGATGGCGCCGCCGCCGCCGCCGCCGCTGCCGGCCGTTGCATCTTCCGGCGGTACGGCCGAGCATCCCATACTTTGGAATGCAGCCAAGCGGCTGACGTGATTTCAGCCTGGGTGGACCTCCGCATAGCGAACCCAGAGCGTCGGAGCCGTGTCGGACTTGTCTGTCGCGCTGAACGTGCGGGTGCTGTTTTCAGGGGCGCGCTCTCCTGGCCCGTGCGACGACAGCCTGATGGACATCGCCGACGTGGCGCCCAGTCGCAAGCGGCGCTTCCGCCACCGCCCGGGACCCTTGGATGCGGCCGTTGAGCGAGCGCACGCAAGGTGGAGGTCTTTGCAAACCACACGCTCCACTTCCTCTCTCAGATGGAACGAGTCCCGTCGTCCCACTGACCTGCTCCCCTTCCTTCCTTCCTTCCTTCCTTCCTTCCTTCCTTCCTTCCTTCCTTCCTTCCTTCCTTCCTTCCTTCCTTCCTTCCTTCCTTGCTTCCTTGCTTCCTTGCGTAGCAAGAGCGACTCCCCGGCGGCAGCCAGTCAGCAGCAGCCGGCGGCGTCAGAAGAAGTGGAGGACCTCTTTGAGGACTTGTGACAGCCGCAAGATGGATGAGAAGAAGCAGCTTTTGTGGACGTCTGTCCATCTGGGACTTTAGCCTTGGGCGTTGGGACGGTGCGCTGCAGCGAAATGATTGTTCCTCGAATAAAAAGTGTCCAGGCCTGTTGGGGTCTTTGTTTTCACCGCCCTCTCTTGTCGGAACCGCCCACCCGCCCGCCCGCCTCCGTGGAGTGGGCTTGGCGCCGTGTGCGCGCCGCCGCTCACTTGGCTGGCTGGAGCGGAGGAGGAAAGAGCCCGTGGAGCGCACGCCTCAGCCACCTCCTGAAGGTGAGTGGGATTCTTCCCGGCTGGCTCCTTCGGACGTCTTTTTTGAAATGCTTTTCCTGCTGTGTCGTTTTTGGCCGCATGCCAATTTCCCGGCTCGCATGCGGCCACTCCCCAAAGATGCGTCCCAGCGGAAGCAAACAAAAGATGGGTGACGCAACATGCATATTTCGCCAAATGACCTCAACTCTCTCCCTTGCGGGGATTTGCAAAAGTTTTCTTCCTTTCTTCTGTTATTTTCCAAAAGAGTCGCATTTTCAAAGTAGCGCCTTGTTGTGTCTGTCATCCAGGGCCTCGAGGGTTTGATGCAAGCCACCATTTTGGAGCGACGTTGGCTGGAATTAAATGGAGCAACTTCACGTGGAGTGAGGAGGAGTTGCATTTTGACAAAGCTAGCCATTTGGAGCCAGCGACAAGAGAGCGGCAAAGCACTTCTTTTCCATGACATGCGGCAGGGCTGCGGCCTGTATCCATCCTCGTCCTCGTCTTCCGGCCGGCGACCCGCGTCTGTCCTGGGTGGGATGCTTCCGCTTCTGGCCATCCTGCTGCCTCTGCTGTGCGCGTCCTCTGGCCGGCCCCATGCAGGTGACTTGAAATCGTTTCTTTGATTTCTTGCCGCTGGTCATTCCAAGTCAAAATTGCCGTCGCAGCGGCGGACGAAACGGAGCACAGCTGGCACGTGGAGGCCTCGTTGGCCGGCACCGTCCTGCTCCCCTGCCAATTGACCGCGCCCGCTGCCGAGAAGCCGAGGGTCAAATGGACCCGCGTGGAGTCTGGCGCCGAAAAGGTGGTCGTGGTGGCCCGGGGCGGCACCGTGAAGGTGGCCCAGGACTTTGCGGGCCGTGTGTCCTTGCCCGAAGGCGAGGCCGCCCTGGCCATTGTCGGGCTGCGGGCGAGTGACGCCGGCCGCTACCGATGCGAGGTGGCCCAAGGGATGGAGGAGCGGCGCGGTGGCGCCACCACCCTCAGCGTCAGGGGTGAGTCTGTGTCTCCTGGCCCGGTGAGACCAAAGACTAGCCGGCCGCCCGGCTACGCGATGTGGCCCCCTTGAGCGCCAAATGTTGAGCAAGGTGCGCGCTTGCGCCAGGTGCGGTCTTCCACTACCGGGCCAGCACGGGCCGCTATTCCCTGGACTTCCAGGCCGCGGCAGTGGCCTGTCAATCGGCGGACGCCGTCATCGCCACGCCGGAGCAACTGACAGCTGCCTTCCACGACGGGCTGGAGCGTTGCGACGCCGGCTGGCTCGCCGACCGCACCGTCAGGTGGCCGTCCGTCCGGCCGGGATCTTTTGTGGGCGGGCCCGCTAAAATGCTCCTTGCGCCTTTCTCTTCCAGGTATCCCATCAGGCAACCCCGACCGGGCTGCGAAGGCGACCTGAAGAGTCGGCCGGGCGTGCGCACGTACGGCGTCCGAAGCGCTAGCGAGAAATACGACGTTTTTTGCTACGTTGACAAACTAGACGGTAAACGGGGCTACTAAAAATGTGCTAACAGCTGAAAAGTCAAATGAAATGGGCTGCTGATGCTGGAGCTCCAACTCAGCCAATGTCACCGTTGATGTTTGCATTCCATTCAGGGGAGGTCTTCTACCCGCCGGCCGCTGCCGGCGGCGCCAAGCTGACCCTGCAGGAGGCGGCGGGCGAGTGCCGGAAGCACCAAGCGACGTTAGCGTCGCCCGGGCAACTGTTGGCCGCCTGGGCGGCGGGCCTGAACCGATGCGACTACGGCTGGCTGTCGGACGGCAGCGTCCGCTACCCCGTCACCGTTCCCCAACCGCAGTGCGGCGGCGGCCAGCTGGGGGTCCACACGCTCTACAAGGGCCACGACCAGACGGGGTACCCGGACCCGCAGGACAGGCACGGAGCCTACTGCTTCAAAGGTGACCTTTGCACAAGTTGCGTGGAAACTCAATCCAAGTTTGAGGGGCCAAAGCGTCGCAATCAACAGCGTCTCGTTTGCCTCTTTGAGGCCGATTGTCCGAGCGGGGCCAAAACCAAAACAGAAGGGTCGGCCGGGCTCGTCTGGACCGCTGCCTTTTGTCCTTTTACGGCCCTTTTAGCGCCGTCGGAGGAATAGCGCCGATACCCTGTGGAACCCGCCGTGACGTTATTTTTTCCAGCACAAACATGCGCTGTCGACGTGAATGTGTGAGCTCGCGCAGGAGGAACGTGAGCGCCGCTGTCGACTTTGGCCGACGTCGTCGTCGGAGGTTCTGGTACCGAGCAACTCGGCAGCTTTTGAACACCTGTCGTTTTGCAATTGTTTACTTTGAACGTGAAGCTAAAAAAAATGCTACTTGGTCCCTCTTGAAGTTGAAATTCTCTCTTCCTCTTCTGCAGCCAAGCTACCAGAAGCCACGTTAACGGCTCCAAAGAGTACCGGAGTGGCACCGCAACCCGGCGGCGCTTCGGACTTCTCTGAGCGGCAAACGAATCCCGTCACTCCTCGTCCGGCGTCGCGCGATGACGTCATGACGGAGAACCGGCCGACACAGGCGGAGCCGCCTTCTCCAGCGGCCACAACGCGGCCGCTCCGCTGGGCCGCCCTGGGCGGTACCGACCCGCAAGTGTTGGGCGTGACTCGAGCGCCGCTTTTCCCAGCCTCGGTCTTCAAAAAGGAAGCTCCGGCCCGATCGGTAGCTCTACCCGGAGAGGGCCAGCGGCCCACGCTGGAGCCACCGCTCCACGTCATCGTGGTCAACGTGCAGGACCAAAATCAATCGGGTAGGCCCGGCCGACCCGTGCGTTTGAATTGAATGCGACTTGCGCTGTATTTTCCAGTGGTTAAACTAACTGGTGGAGTGTGTCGTCAAAATTGCCTGGACCTGAGCAAGTCCATGCATATTTGATGTTGTGGACATTATCGCGTTGCAGCAACCGGATTGCCTTCGTCAGCATTTGTTTGTCACTTTCTTTTTGTCGTCATCCAAAATGTATTTGCGGTAAAGTCTGCAATCTGCACCTTTTTGGTTCAGTCGACCGCATCCTGCAGTTCCTCAACTCACCCGCGGGGAGCAGCGCTGTGGCTACCGCGCAAATGGCCGACGGCTCGCTTTGGATGGACGCGCCGCTCCTCGACCCCCATGCCGCGGAAGCGCCGCTGCCGACCGTCGGCTTCATCGATGGCACCAAACGCATCGTACGAACGTAGGGCTTTCATGACAAATCAAACTAAAGCGCTCGGTCAGAAAGTAGGGGAAAGTTGCAATCGCCGGACTGCCAATGGATGTGCTTTGACTTGACGTGGCGCTCTTTTGAAATTTGCCTCACATCATCCATCCCATCAGGTGATGTTTGACGCGCGAGCGCCGGAGGAGGCACGAGGGGAGAGTGCCGCCCCCGTTGGGGCCGGCCCGACACCGTCCGAGGAGCCCAGCGTGACGGACGCCTACCGTCTGGGCCATCCGTCCAACTTCCCAGCCGCAGCGTCAGGGACGAGGTGGGCCAGTCCCTCCGCCTCATCCTGGGACTCCAGCACGGAGGACATGCAACTCGGGGGTCCCTCGTTGCTCTCAGAAAGGGCGACGCGGGACGCCGGGGTCCACGCCGGGGTCCACGGCGAGGCTGCGCAGGCGTCCACCTTGGGCCCAGGTGCCGGCCAGACGCCGGGGGACGGGGAGGCTTCGGGGGAGCACGGAGCTCCTGTCGCGGGACACTTCGTCCCGGTTTGTCTGACACCGGACTTTGGAGACGCTGCGACGGAAGGCCCCCCAGCTGCCAACTGGCTTGACACGGACCCCGCTGAGCCCGCCAATCAAAAGGCGGAGTCCACCTCGCCGTCGGCAGGCCTCCAACAGGTCCCCCCGGGGCCGTGCGGCCCCGGCTGGCACAAGTTCCAGTCTCACTGCTACAAACATTTCCAGCAGCGTCGCAGCTGGCACGCGGCCGAGCAAGAGTGCCGCGTCCACGCTGCTCACCTGGCCAGCATCCTGTCGCTGCGAGAGCAACACTTTGTCAATGGTGAGTGGCGCCGTCCGCCGCCGCCTCCGCCCGCCGCTTTGTCCCGGCCCGGTGGCAATTCCCACTTGCTGCGTGCACTCAGGTCTGGCCAGCGACTACCAGTGGATCGGCCTCAGCGACAAGATGTTTGAAAAAGACTTCCGCTGGATCGACGGCAATCCCCTGGTGAGTTACGTTGGCCGACTCCATCGGCTCCAATATGACGACGGCTTCGGGGGAAGGCGGGCTCCGTATTAGCCAGCGACGAGCGAAGACGCCCACGGGGCGAATGACGTTTGTTTGCCTGCGCAGCGATTCGAGCACTGGCGCCCCAACCAGCCCGACAGTTTCTTCCGCTCCGGCGAGGACTGCGCCGTCCTCATCTGGCACGACAGCGGCCGCTGGAACGACGTCCCGTGCAACTACCGCCTGGGCTTCACCTGCAAGAAGGCCGCAGGTGCCGCAGGCGCCGCGTCCCCATGCCGCCACGCTACCCTGACCCTAACCCTAACACCCCCCTCCTACCCGCAGTGTGGTGCGGGCCGCCGCCCGCCGTGAAGGACGCCCGTGTGTTTGGTCCTCGGCGCTTTCGCTACGAGGTCAAGAGCGTGACGCGCTACCGCTGCAAACCGGGCTTGGTCCAGAGGGGCGCCCCCGCCGTCCGCTGCCGCTCCGACGGCCGATGGGAAGTCCCCAAAGTGGCCTGTGTCAGCCGTGAGTACCATGGAGGTGCAGATTAGGGCGCCTCCTGCTGGGCAATAGCGGTAGGAGTGGTTTCAGAGCGCCAATCTCCAATCAGCCTTTCCCATGCAAGCTAATTGCAAGGCAGCCCCAAAAGAAAGACAAAAGTGGAGCAAGGGCAAAAAGAACTTTGACTGAGGTACAGGCTTGCTCAGGGAATGTCCAAAGTAAAAGCAAGACCATGATGATCCCAATTGGAGAAGCTGAAAGTGTCAAAGCAACAAGCTTAAGGGCTGTGACCTTGTGGAAAACTTGCTCCGTCTGCGGTCTCACTCTGTCTTGTATTTCCTCTCAGCGGCGACCTATCACGCGCAAGTTCCCGCGCAGACGACGGGCGACGCGCTCGGCGTTCACCTCCACCGCGCGGCGACCGATCGTGACCGGCGGGCGGCAGAGGGACGACGGACAGCGCGGCGCTTGCGGAACTCGCTGTCGGCGCCCCGATGGTGACATTTGACACGCCGAGTGGCCAATTAAGACAATCCTCTCTTGCTATATTGTTTGCTTTATTAATGCCTTTCAATTTTACCATGCATTAAAGCGCCTCTCCCTCCAATTATGGGTGGGTGGATGGGTTGGGTGGGCGGATGGGATGGGATGGATGGATGGGTGGATGGGTGGATGGATGGATGGACGGATGGATGCACGTTGTTTTGTGATGGATGGATCCATGAATAGTACACCATGAATGTCGTTGGAGCAAAAGAACACAAAACATTCAGTGAGAGAATCGTCTTAGGTTGTTTTTTTTCTTTTTCTTTCCAGTGTGTGCGCGCGCGCGTTCCTTTGGGTCGGTCAATGGGTGTTTTTGTCTTGCGTGTGTGTGTGTTCTGTCCACGCGTGGCGCCTTTTAGCGTGCCGCCCGGCGTCCGGGCCCAAAACAGTAGACGCCGTACAGCTTGTGCTTCTTGTCGGGGAACCCGAGGAAGCCGACGGCCGGGCGGGCGGGACTGCAGCGCGGCCGGGGCCTGGCCACGGGGTAGCGGACGCTGCCGTCGGCCAGCCAGCCGGCGTCGCAGCGGTCGTAGCCGGCCAGCTTCCAGGCGGCGTACATGTGGCCCACGGTGGCCAGCCGGGCGCCGTCCCGCCGGCACGCCGCCGCCGCCTCGCCGTACGTCAGCTTGCCCACCCGCGGTAGGAAGTAGAAATCACCTGCAGGGAGGAGGGGCGGCGGCAGCTTGACCACACGGGGGGGGGGGGGGGGGGGGCGCTGTTTTCGCACCGGCCAAATCAGCAGCAGCAGCAGCAGCAGCTCACCTTTGTAGTGCGACGTGAAGCAGAAGACGTCAAAGCGGCTGGAGTCTTTGTCTCTCGGGCCGTAGCTGCGCACGCCCGCCGGCGTGTTCTGTCCGCCGCAGGGCTCCCTGGGGGAGGTGACGGGGTAGCGCACAGAGCCGTCGCTCAGCCAGCCGGCGTTGCACCAGTCCAGGCCCCTTCGCCAAGCCTCGCGCAGCTGCTCCGGGGACGCCACCACGCCGTCCTGCTCCTGGCAGGCCCGCTCGGCGTCCCGGAAATTCAGGTTGTAGCGGCCCAGCCGGGAGGAATACGGGAACACCAGCCCTGCAACGCGGTCCGCAATTCAAAAGGCGAAGGCTGGACATGTGGCATGTTCAGTGGCCTAGCCGCATGAAATTGAGTAGACGTGACCAGGCCACAAAGAAGTGGCGCCGCCGCCGCCGCCACCACCGCCACCACCGCCACCACCGCCACCACCACCAAGTCAGCCCTTTCTTTCCCGACCCATTTGCAGCCCCAGCCAGCAGTTTGCGCACGCATTAAATTGCAGCGTGGACGATTCACCTTCCAGGTCGAGCGACACGACCGCCGCCGCGTCTTCCAGCCCGTCGATGACCTCACATTTATAGCTTCCGTAGTCATCCAAAGTGATGTCATGGATGACCAGCGAGGCGTCCCAAGCGGAAGCGCTCCGCAGGCGCACGCGGCCGTGGAAACTTCCGTAGCTTCTCTTGTGCTGCTCGGCGGCGGCCAAAACATCCACCTGTGGTCAGTCAGACACGCACTCACGTGACCGAGCGCACCTGAAGAGGGCAAAGAAGTGTTTGGCGTCGACCTCCGTCAGCAAGCCGGACGGCAGCTTGGTCCACTTGATCCTCATCTTTCCATCGGGCGCCGGCCACCCGTCGCGGCGGCGGACGGTGCAAGGTAAGGTGGCGTCGCCGCCGCGCCGTGACAAGACTCGGGAAGGCTGTGACGTCACGGACAGCGCCTTATCTGCCGCGCACCCGAATGGGACAAATCATTTTTTGATCGCGATGCAAGTTGAATTTGGAGAAAAGTCTGGTTCGATTGCATGGGAAGGATCATGAATTCGTGTCGCAATTCCAGTCGTTGGTGCATGGGACAAGCGCCCGCTCACGTGCATGCGCAAAGAAAAACGCAGCGCAAAAATGCCGACTCAAAGAAAAATGCCTCACCCGTCTCGTGGACGTTCGGGGAAAGGTCCGGCTCGGGAGAAAACCATCGGAAGCCATCGGCCGCGCTCAGCCACAGCAAGGCCAACGTCAGCGCACGAATGGCGTCGCTCATCGTCGCTCGCCACTCGCAGATTCGCTTCACTGCAAAATAAGACGGCCAAAGACTCTTTCAACGACTTGGAGCGCTCCAAGAGTATTTCAAAAGAGGCCCCCTAGCTTGGCAATTTCTAAAAACGGCCAGTCTCCTCCACAAGGTTGATGTGGAGCGCAACCTTGTGAACGTATACGTCTGAGGCTTTACGCAAACGCACCTGTTCTGTATTACACGCCGCGCGGGACTGCGCCGACTCAGCGCAAAGTTTTTAGGGGGTGGGGGGGCGAAATCAATTACACGAAATCAATTGGACTCAATGGTGTGCACGTGAACGGGTGGAGCCACCAGGTCTCGGAGACCAACAAGGACTTGCTTGTCACTTGACTTCACTTGACAAAGCTTCTCGTCCATCGGAAAGTGTGATATTGTTTATCTTATATTCAGAGAGAATACAAACTCAACCGTTTCACAGTATATCTCGTGACCATTTTGAACGGATTGCGATTCAGATTGAAAAGAGTCAACGCGAACACGACGCAGAGAAAAAAAGTGACATGCATTTTTTGGAAGAAACAAAAAAAAGGAAGAGCCGTCGGCAGAGCTGGGCAAAACCGGAGGAAGGCTTGCACCATTTCAACTTTGGAAGGAGAGCAATGAAAGGTATCGAAGCTGCCATGCACTCTCTTCTTTCTCCATTACCGAGTTCATCTCACTGTGACAAAGCAAGACCTTCAAGCTGCGCTTCTGATGTCTACGTGAGTCAGGTGTGCATCGCATTTCCAGATGTGCACGTCAAAAGCAATGTCTTACTTTACCTGCTGGGTGGATGAAGAAAGCGCATGCGGGGCGGCGGCGGCGGCAGCGGCAGCGGCGTCCTCTCCGATGGCAAAGATGCTCGTTGAGGACAAACGGTAAGGGAACGAACGAACGGGTCAGTGACGCGCAGATGGAAAGGGGGAAGAGGGAGAAGTGCGGGGGGTGGGGGCGGAGCTACAAATCCAAACACAGCCAAGGTGGGAGAAAGGACGTTGATCACTTTACTAAAAAAGGTGGACTTGTGAGACTTTGCCGTTTTCTGTCACCAAATCCAATTCCTTGTCACTTTGCTTGCACTCAGAACAAATGTTTGTCTTTGTCCATCTCCAAAACGGGAAGCAAAAAGGCCGTTGCAGAAGCGTTGAAACGAGCTCGCCAGGCCGACTTTTCCATTCTGGGTCTCTTCTACCTTGGCCGACCTTTCCATCCTGGGTCTGCTCTACGTGGGCCGCGTGTTCCGAAATCTTGGGCAGCACTCTGAGGGCCCCTGAAACATTGCTGACATGTCCCGCCAAAGGACTATTTGGACGTCCGAATCGGGCAGAAAAACCACAAGAGCTTTGGGGAAAAAGAGCTCAAGTCGTTGCGCTTGAACAGAGCAAATGCCGCGAGTAGACAGACGAGGTCTTAGTCGCTCACTGACCTTTACTGCGGAAGGTCGAGGCAGCAGTTTTGATAAAGGTCAGCCGTCGGCGGGCCATTTAGACCGCACGGCGTCAACTCAAACCAATGACAAGTGAGTGGAGTTAAAAAAAACGGAATCGCACCAATGAGGCGTGATGGAAGGAAGGAAGGAAGGAAGGAAGGAAGAGAGGAGAATGGGTAGAAATGGGTAGAAATAAATGATTTTTCTGTTAAACTTGCGTGGCAATAAAAAAGAAAATCAACACTTATCTTCATTATCAACCCCCACAAAATGAGTGGCGAACGGCTAGACTTTCCCGGAATGCAGGTTCCTATCCGGTCCACGTAGGCGACGCAGAACGAAGTTGTCAAGCGCCCGTGGGAACGTCATCCCAATATACTAAGTGTGTATCAACTTTATAGTGTTCTTTTTATTTTCTTTTTAAACGTATTTCCATCCCTATTCCATGATAGCACGTATATGATGACGTCATGACGTCTGATAATAGTGTGTATAAAGTGTTATTTTTATTTCTTTTTTAAATGTATTTTCATCCCTACTCGGAGAATAGGTAGACGATGACGTCATATGCTGGAGACGAAACTAACATTTTGCGCGGACTGCCCTGCCCTGCCCCGCCCCGCCCCCAAACCTCGCTTATTTCCTCGCCACGGACCAATCGGGGCTTTTCGCATTGTAGTCTAGTGGCTTGTCGACCAATAGGAAAGCTCCAATCGAGCGCGGACTTTCTGGCCGGGCGCTCAATGGCGACGTTTGTGTTGCTTTTTCTTCGGGACAATGTTTCGACTTTAAACGCGACGTGGCCTCGTGAGCGTCACCAAAGCCGCCAGCATGAGCGAGTCCGGGTAGGTCGAGGTGACGCTATATGCAGTATGGTGACGTCAAGCGAAACTAAGCCGAGCGCCTCTCTGACGCCGCTGACGGAAGCTAACGTTAGCCTAGCCTGCTAGCTCGCAATGTGTGGCTGACATCAAACAGACGTTGCCGGATGAGAACAAATGTGTTCATGTCACAATGTCGTCACGTTGGACAAACAGCGGGCGGGCGGGCGGGCGATTTGTAGTCAACCTGCGCCACAACACAAATGAGGCGAAACTTCAAGTTGACTCGCTGGCAGAACGATGAGTGAAAACCGCGAGGACGCAGACGTCACGCAAATGTGAGACATGAATGGCTTCATTCATGGTGCACGCGTGCCAAGTTTTGGGGTCGGAACCAGTGTCCATTTGGGGCGGATTTGTGCCCGTGGATGCGCAGCGAACCAGAAACTGGCCGCAAAGGCTCACGGATTAACACTAAAATTGTGATTGGAGCCACACCGTTTTTGTCCCAATGTCAAAAGGTCATCGAGGGGGCACCTGCAAAGATCGAGCCCAAAATAATATGTCTGCTGTGTTTTTATGGTGTCGTGTTGCAGCACCAGTGACGAGTTTGAAGACAAGAACAAGAGGAAGGAGCTGAGCAATGAGCAGAAACGTGAAATTCGGGAAGCTTTTGAGCTCTTTGACACGGACAAAGACAATGAAGTTGATTACCACGAGTTGAAGGTGACTTGATGTGTGCGTGCGTGTGTGACGATCATTGGGACTTTCACTTAACTTGAGCTCTTTTGATACCCAAACATTACTTGTACTGGTCCTTTTCGGATTGATCATTTGTGAACATTTTCTCTCTGGTCCTTTGTTTGGCCGTCAGGTGGCGATGCGAGCGCTGGGCTTTGAGGTGAAGAAGGTGGATGTCATGCAGATCCTGAAGGACTATGACGTGCGCCAAACGGGCAAAATATCCTTTGAGGACTTCAATGAAGTAGGTGAGTGTACCGTCCCCCCCCCGCACTCCCCCCATGCATAGGCAGAGTCCACACCTAATTTGTGTCGGTGTGCGCGCAGTGAGCGGACTGATCCAGGAGCGCGACCCCAAGGAGGAGATCCTGAAGGCCTTCCGGCTCTTTGACGACGACGAGTCGGGAACCATCAGCCTGAGGAACCTGAAGCGCGTGGCCAGGGAGCTCGGCGAGAACACCAGCGACGAGGAACTGCGCAGTATGATCGACGCCTTTGACGCCGACGGCGACGGCGAAAGTAAGTCACGCCGTCGTCTTCGCCCGCAACGTTTCACCGCCCTCGAGCGTCGCCCTCCCCCGTCACCATTTGCCGTAACTGGTAGCCATGACGTGGGTCTCTGGCATCTACTTTGATTTCTCCAAATTCCATCATCAAAATACGACTTCTTACGTGGCTACGTGAGCGCTTTATGGCTAGCAAATGTGACGTACGTAGGAGTAGAAACAAGAAATGACGGCGCGCGTGCGCGTCTTGCCTTTGTTCGACAGTCAACCAAGAGGAGTTCCTGTCCATCATGAGCGGCGCCTTCTGAACATCGGGTCGTTCCTCGCACCCGGACCAATTTGTAAGTGATGATGTCATGCGTGCGGGAGCAAACGGGAGTGGGAGCTTGCTTGTGCGCACGACCTGTTTTATTTATTGAGAGAAAAAAAAAAAAGAAAAAGAAATAAATGATTTTGCTTTGTAACCCGGGCGCTCTTAGATCACACAGCCATTTTAGGACGGAATGCGAGCTCGGTACACTGCCAGGGCATGTTGTGACGCAACATCAAGTTGCCCAACAAGGTAGTGCACGTACGTACGTTGTCAAGCCCCAGGACAGGAAATGTAGTTGCAAAAACAATCTGAGATGTGGCTGGGGCACATCATCACAGTATTGCTCTTTAGTGGCGGATCAGTGTGGCAAAAGGGAAATTTGCCCCCGTCTTTCGAACTGGATGGCGCGGCGCTGAAGGTCGGCGGCCGTGTTGCGTCGCCCGGGTGGGCCCGATCGCACATGCTCAGCCCCGCCCGCCCGCCCTCGCACATGCTCAGCCCCGCCCGCCCGCCCTCGCACATGCTCAGCCCCGCCAACCCGCCCGCCCTCGCACATGCTCAGCCCCGCCAACCCGCCCGCCCTCGCACATGCTCAGCTGTTGGAGGCGAGGCCAGAAATAAAGGCAGCTTGCGCTTGCTCCCTGGCTGAGAAGCCAGTGGCGAGCCAAAAAGTTTCCATACGCTTGCCGCTGCGCAAAGCTGTCGGGGCGCCCATCTTCCTTCCATCTGCTTTCAGTGTCTTGGAAATGGCAGGGTCTGGTAGAAAATGGGTGTTTAGAAAGTAGCTCCATCCGGTAGATCACAAAAAATTCCCAAGTGGAAAGCACAGGCCGCACGATTGGTTCCAAATACGCAGAGTTTTCCGGATGGCGGGCCCGTCCTGTCCTGGGGCCTTTTAAAACAAAGCGGCAACAAACAAACCGCCGTAACCATACAAGGCGGCGCTAACTTGGCAGCGTCATTCAAAAGCAACACACGTGCAACACACAAACACAGACTTACTCACATAATGCACGCATGTACACATTTAGTCTCATGCACAAACACACCGGCATGAATGCAAGCGCGCGTGCACACACACACACACACACACACTCATGCATGTATGCGCAGCATCAGTGACACTTGAGCTGAATTTAGCCAGAGTGACATTGACAGGTGAGCTCATCAGGGAGCGAAGGAGGGGTTGTGCGTGCGTGCGTGCGTGCGTGCGACTGGGTGTGTTGTTCAGGGAGGGGCAAGTTGCTATCCACTCAGTATGGACTACATCTTCCGAGTGGGCTCGGAACGCCGACCACTTGCGCGTCTTACCTCCTCAAGCCAGCTGGTCTGGCTTGCCAATCTGTTTGAGACGAGGAATCAATAGGGAACCCACAGCTGGACCCGGCGCCTCGTCTTCCTGGGGAAGAGCACGCAGCGGTGAGTCCACACTTCAAAGAAAAACGGGTCTTTTCACGTCATCATGCTTAGCAACTAGCTGAAAATGTTCCTACTGTCAGCGAGTCGGCCATTTTGAGGCAGGCACGCACGCAAAGCGCCTGATTGGTACAGAGAGAGCGAGCACCACATATGGCCCCAATGTTTCCAAATGTAAGTTTGGCTGCTGTTTCTGTGTGCTTTTCCCTCATTTTGTGGGTGCAAATTGTGCCAAATGCAACCTAATCAGCCAAGTGCAAGTTTTTCTTCCCTTTACGACATGCACTTGACTTGGCCAAATGAACGCGCTAGCTAGTTGTGTTTTTATTTTTGGGAAACTCTTTTGGGACATTATCATCATTATAACTCTTATAATGAGTTATACATTATCATCATAACTCTTTCAATCCAATATATATTTATTATGAATTTTTAGAGTAAAATGATGCCGATAGCCACTTCAGTGCTCGCAATTATGGACTACTGTCTCTTCTTTCCAAACTTATTTTGCTCACAACCAGTCAAACACAGGACATAAATCAATAAAATAAAAAACTTGTCCACCAATTTAAAATGGGATTGGTTGAGGAAAATGTCTCGTGTGTGAGGTTCCTAGATGACTAGGACACATCGAGGCTGCAATCTGATCTCGTGATGACTTCGAAACATTAGGACGCGGTACAATCAATCATCACGAGGGTGAATAGATCGCCTGGGCTGGACCTAATGAAGCGTCGTCCAGTGTGTGCGGGCGCGTGTGTGCGGGCGCATGCGCGCGCTTTTATTCACGATGTGTCCACTGAGTGGCGCGCGTGCGCCAATCCAAAGTGTTCATCAGTTTCACTTGTTGAAAGTGTTTTGTCCCGTACCGCCTGTCACGTGATCGTCGTGTGCGTGCGTGCGTGCGTATGTATGTTGTGCAGGTGCTTGCGCGCGCTTCCTCGGTCTGGATCGCCGCGGGACGGACGGACCCTTGAGACGGAAGAGTCATGCTGCACTAAAAGACTCGTCAGAGGTGAGACGCGCGTCCGAGCGAGCGAGCAGGTCTTCAGGGATAACCCGTTGTCGCATCCCAGAGTTTTCTTGTGGCTGCCTGGCGCACGATCTTCGAGCTTTCCAGACGCTGGCTTGCTTTTGCGCTCCGGAGCATGACTCGGACATATGGCGAGCGGAACAAATTGGACTCGGGAAGAGGACTGACTCTTAGTTAGTTAGTCAGCGAGTTAGTGAAGAACCGCGTTTGTTATCGCTCAATTTAGAACGTTTTACCTGCTCAAAAAAGAAGCCTTTTGTGCTGCGAGTAGTCGTCACGTCATTTGAAGGTTTGGGGGGACCGACCGACCGACCGACCACCGCACGCGCACCTTTGACACTTTGCGATCGAATATTGCAAGGCACTCCACAGAGAATCGAATTTGTTGCTTCACCGTAAATGATGATGCTGATGACGTCGCACAAGCCCTTGGTGGCCAACTTACAGCTGTCCAAACGTCACATCATCGAAATAATGAATTGCACTGGCATCCCTCCCTCCATCCATCCCTCCATCCATCCATCCATCCATCCATCCATCCATCCATCCATCCATTCATCCATTCATCCGCTTGTTGTCTTTCAGACGGGTGAAGGAGGTGGCAGGCAGGCACACTCAACTGAGCTGAGCAAAAAAGAGCCGAGATGGGCCGGAAGAAGATTCAAATCGCCCGCATTGTGGACGAACGCAACCGACACGTAAGCGAACCCTAGCGCCGTCACGTCAAAGCCATGACTTTGGCACCAGCTCCTATCACGCCATGAGGCACACGCACAGTGACTTGGCTGTGGGAACAGTTCAGGAAATGCAGCCACATGTGCTTCCCGATGGCAGGGGGGGCACCACTGACACCCCATGTGTGTGTGTGTTCCCTTCTGCACCACTTAAAGGCCAAGCGTTGCGATTCGGTCGGTCGGGCTACGTGCGACTTGAGCGTTAGCCGCAGCGTCTCTAACCCGTTCCCCCGCAGGTGACCTTCACCAAGCGCAAGTTTGGCCTGATGAAGAAGGCGTACGAGCTGAGCGTGCTGTGCGACTGCGAGATTGCGCTCATCGTCTTCAACAGCGCCGACAGACTCTTCCAGTACGCCAGCACAGACATGGACAAAGTGCTGCTCAAGTACACCGAGTGCAACGAGCCCCACGAGAACAGGACCAACGCCGACATCATACATGTGAGTCGAGCTTGTGTGTGTGTGTGTGTGTGTGTGTGTGCGTGTGTGTCTGCGCAGGCCAAGCACCCGCCCACCTCAAGGCCGTGATTGGGCCTCTTGCATGCCGTCAAATGTGTCCTAACCCGGGCCTCTTGTCATTTGTGTGGACATTGGGCCTTGTATTGGCGCATGTTGTCCTTTGCGCTTCTCCCGATGATGGTCGCGTGGCGTGGCGTGGCCTTCTCTTGAGAATTTGGTTGAAATGTCGCTGAAGCAACATTTTGTGCGGCTCTCGTGCTGCTCTGTGGCGTCTTTCCCGTTAAACGCCCACGCACACACATAACAAGTGGAGCTGGTTTGTGTTGGCGGGAGGGAGCGCGCGCTCCTTCCCCGCCGTTTGCTAAAAATAGAACACAAGGGCTAAGAATAGCAAGGGCGGCTGTGGCGTCAATTTGTGCGTGCCAACGGAAAGAATTGAGACAGAAAGAATGAACTTTTCTTTTGCTGCTCCGTCTTGTTCCATTTCCACCTAAATGGTCCGCGCTTGGCAGTGGTCTTTCCTTTCGTACGTTCCCAGAAGAGGACAAGCTCAGTCGCAGGTCACCGATGACCCCAAAACTAAACGGGGACGTGGTTCATCCGGTCCAAACGGCGCTTGACACAACACACCATGTTTATTTGACGCCTTTCACTTACTAATTGCTCAAAATGAACTTCTCGTCAAGCTGGCAACTCTTTCTGTCCGAAGAAATGATTTTTGACCCCCAAAAAGATGTTGTGTTTTCTAGAAACTATCCATACTACGTATATTGGATGGAAAGAGTTATAATGATGATAATGTCCCAAAAGAGTTTCCTAAAAAGTAAATATTTGAATATTTTGCGTGTGCCCGTGTGCAGACCTTGCGCAAGAAAGGCCTCAGCGGCAGCAAAAGTCCCGACATGGAGGCGGACGACGACTCTGCCGGCCAGAGCCCCGAGACGCACGACAAGTACCTCCAAATGGGCACTGACGTCGTCCACCTGATGCTCAACAGACAGCCGGTCTGCGTGAGTTGCCGTTGTCGTGGCGACGACCTGAAAAAAATCGTTTTCCTCCTTGCAATTTGATGATGCGCCCGACCGCAGGGTCTGCCCGCCTCCGGCTACGAGATGGGCGCCTCCTCGCTGCTGTACCCGCAAGCCGGCATAGGGGGCGCCGCAGCCGAGCACAACCTGCCGCCTAGCCATCACGCTTCCATGCCGAGGAAGGCCGCGTGCCCCCAGCGGCCCCCCGGCAGCCAAGAAGAAGGTCAGCGGCCGCGTGGCAACCTGTTCAAGTCTCCGCATGTCATTTTTGTCACGTCTTCAAAATGAGATTTGGGCCAATTAACAGGCAACTCTCAAATCTTTCTGGAGCACCTTTGGCTTGACATTGACTAAATGAGAAATTGCAAGTCCAAAAAAAAAAAGAGGCCTGCTGGGCTTTGAGCTGACAAACAAACGCTCGCCGTGTCTGCCGCCGTCGCCATTTAGCGACGAGCAATGAAAAGCATTTCTTTCCTCCTCCTGCAGGAAATGGCGTTTACAGCAACCAGTGCCCCTCCCCTGCCAAGATGTCACCAGGGGGCGTGTCTCAGAGCCTCCAAGACAAAAGTCCGCCAATGAGCCACATACCCGACAACAAGAGCGGCAACATGGTGGCCATGGTGAGTGTTGGTGCGAGTGTAATTCCAGCACGGGCCAAGAGCGCGCGAGTGAGCGAGCGAGCGAGCGGTCGTGATGGTCGCCATTCTTTTTTTTCATGTCTCCGCAGAGCGCCATGATCAATCGCTCGCAGACGGCGCAGACGCTGTCCAGTCCGGCCGCGTGCGTGTCTTTTCCCGGTGCCGCCGCGGGAGGCTACCAACCGTCCTCACTGAGCTCCTTTGGCGCTGGTGAGTCGGCTGGGCTGGGCTGGGCTGGGCTGGGCTGGGCCGGGCCGGGCCGGGCCGGGCCGGGCCAGGCCCGGCCGGGCCGGCGCCATCTTGAGCCCGAGCTGAAGCGGAACCTTTCCACGCTTCTCAGACTTCTCCATGGCGGGCGAGCTGACCTCCCTCACCGCTTTCGGGTCGGCCGGGCTCGGCTCCGTGGAAGGCTGGCTGCAGCCGCAGCGTCCCGTCGGCGACCTGCACGACCTGCGCAGCGTGCCGCTCGCTCACATGGGGTGAGTGAAAGCAACAAGACACTTTAGTGCGTTCCTCCCTTTCGTAGCTGAAATGGAAAGGCAGCAGTCTGTGAAGCTGGGCGAGAAGAACTCTAGATGCTTGGACGTCAGCGCTGCCGAAAAATGGCTTTGTTCAGCACCCGTGCTGACTACTCTGTGTCTCGCAGGCACTTGTGTCACAACGCCAACTTCCCGTCGGGCCACGACCTCCGCATCAAGTCGGAGCCGGCCTCTCCCTCTGGGGAGCGTGTGGTTGCCCGCCCGGGGCGCTCGCCCGCCGGCAGCGCGTCCAGCTGCGGGAGCTCGTACGACGACGACGGCGGCGGCCGTGTCTTAACCCTAACCACTGCCGGCGGCGGCGACTTTCTCCTACGGGCGGCGGCGGCCAATCTGGACGAGCGGTCCAGCCCGTCCGTCAAGCGCACGCGACTGACGGAGGGCTGGGCCGCGTGATACCGACGGGCCGCGCCTTGTCACCTGTAGGCCAGTGTCTCATTGGCTGCGTTTGGAAGCCATCATTCGTCACTACAGGGGCGGGGGGGGGGGTAGGGATGGGCGATACCAATCATTTTTGATTGGATCCGATACCAAGTATTTCCTGCCCAAAAATACCCGATATCGATCTGATATCGATACCGGAAGTGTACATGAATTATTAACCTTTTTAGAAAACCATGAATGGAAGATGCATATTAATAGTACCACTTTAATTAAAAGGAGCTATTCTTTACTTTTTTCTCTCTCTCTCTCTCTCTCTCTGTTGTTGGGAAAAAGTTTTGTCTTTTAGTATATTGTAAAAAGAGACGTGGTACCAACAGAGATCCAGGGCTTAATGGTCATGAGCAGCAAAACTATCCATTTGTAAAGACACTGGATACTTACATTTAACATTGTAATACTTTCGTGTTGTTTATAGGAAGCGGAGTTACAAATAAAACAACGTATGGCGTTCGACCACAAATTGAAAAGGGGAAAACTTGATTTCTAAATGAGCGCAGTAATGATTGCTTCAAATAGCAGCACATCAAGCACAAATGCTTAGGATTTTTGGTTAGCACCTGATACCTGGATATGTCTTGCCTTTCTGAAACGCTGCTTCTAAGGTACTTTGGTACCTTA
This sequence comes from Syngnathus typhle, assembly GCF_033458585.1. Lineage (NCBI taxonomy): Eukaryota > Metazoa > Chordata > Actinopteri > Syngnathiformes > Syngnathidae > Syngnathus > Syngnathus typhle. Next base: position 1,477,718 of record NC_083749.1, read on the forward strand.
GCCTCCCTCGGTGTCGCTGCCTTAGTGTCTGCGGCACGTTTCAACTGCAGCTCTTCATGAAGCGTGGGGTGAATTTTACTTCAATGTTTTGTTAAGTTTGTGCTGTTGCCTGCCACAATATTGAATGGTTTTGTGACATATTTCACATCACGCCGGTGCAGCAGGCGGAAGGAAAAGTAGTGCTAGCATGAGTGCAAGTCGTCAAATTGGAGCAGAAAAAAAGGAGGAAAAAAATAGAACTAAATAATTGTAAGTATCCATATTTTAGCTAGGGAGTTCGATACTCAACAATGAGCAGCCTGGATCGATATATCGCTATTTTGGTATCGATCCGCCCATCCCTACTTGATGCGCGTGACGTGACGTGGTAACAGTGCGACGCACGTGTGCGTGCCGTGGTACTGCTGCAATGGCGACTGAGAGGCTCCAATTCCACCAAATGGGACTTGACGACCGTCTTTTGAAGGTAACACAGCTCCGCTCGGCTCCGCTCCGTGTTTGCATGCGAGTTAAAGCCAAATGGAAGAATGCTAAGGCGCCACGAGAAGTTGAGCCGCTCGAAAATGTCGGATTTCCTCTGCGCCGCCATTCGTCAACACGGTAGGAAAATAAGGCCGGGTACGACAGACAGCGTTCTCTGTTTGCGCAGACACGATAGAGAAGAAAAAGGTCAATGCCCAATTGAGGGCACATCATCCTAAAGCTCCCTTAAATTCATTTGTTTTGGTCATGAAGCGCCAGAAGAGAATGCCCGTGAGTGTAACACAAGGGATGTCCTCTTTTAGGCGGTGGCCGATTTGGGTTGGTCCCAGCCCACCTTGATCCAGGAAAAGGCCATCCCTCTGGCTCTGGAGGGAAAAGACCTCCTGGCTCGGGCCCGGACCGGCTCTGGGAAAACGGCCGCTTACGCCGTGCCCATCATCCAGCGCATCCTGGCCTCCAAGCAGGTGACAAACAAACAAACAAACGAGCAGCCCCGGAACAATCCAAAGTCCGTCCGGCTGCCAGCGCTCGTGTCTCGTTGTCCTCTTCAGAGTGTTCGCGAGCAGGACGTGAGGGCCCTTATCCTGGTGCCAACCAAGGAACTGGGCCAGCAGGTCCAGACGATGATGAGGCAGCTGACCGCGTACTGCTCCAGGGACGTCCGCGTGGCCGACATATCCGGGAAAGCCGACGTGTCTGCTCAAAGGTCCCAAAAAAGAAAACCGATAGCGTTATATTTGTATTTCCCCTCGTTTTTGGACCGCTGCCCATTTCTGCCGCTCTTTGCTTGTCGGCCGGCAGGCCCGTCCTGATGGAGAAGCCCGACGTGGTGGTGGGCACGCCGTCCCGCGTTCTGGCCCACCTCAACGCGCGCAATCTCACCCTGGGAGCCTCGCTGGAGACGCTGGTGGCGGACGAGGCCGACCTGCTCTTCTCTTTCGGCTTCGAGGACGACCTGAAGAGTCTGCTGTGGTGAGGGAGGCCATGCGGGCTTTGCCTCGGGAGGGAGGCTTGGAGGGAGGAAGGCATGGCGCGCTAATGCTAACATTGTGTGCTCAACCGCCCTACAGCCACCTGCCAAAGATCTACCAGTCCGTCCTCATGTCCGCCACCCTCAGTGATGACGTTCAGGCCTTGAAGGAGCTTCTGCTGCACAATCCCGTAAAGGCGGCCGGTCTTGCGGCGGCAGCGGCGGTTACCCTCGTGAAGCACGCGACGTGACCAAGAAAACAATGTCCCTCCGTCCGTCCGTCCCCAGGTGACCCTGAAGCTGCAAGGCTCCCAGCTGCCAGACTGCAGCCAGCTGCAGCAGTTCAGCATCCGCTGCGAGGAGGAGGACAAGTTCCTGCTCATCTACACGCTGCTCAAGCTGCGGCTGGTGCGGGGCAAGACGCTGGTCTTTGTGGGAGCCGTGGAGCGATGCTACCGCCTCAAGCTCTTCCTGGAGCAGTTCAGCATTCCCGCCTGCGTGCTCAACTCGGAGCTGCCCGTCCGGTCCAGGTCAGACCTTTCTGGGATTGGACTCCGTGAAACAGAAGGGGAAACCTGCGTCCGCTTGGCCGTCAAACAAAACGCAAACCGTGTTCCTCGCGCAGGTCTCACATCATCACGCAGTTCAATCAAGGCTTCTACGACTACATCATCGCCACGGACGAACGCAGTCTGGCCGAGCCTGGCGCCGCTCCAAAGCCTGCCGGAAGAGGCAAGAAGAAGAGCAAGGGCAGTGAGTCTTCTTTCAAAGTGAAAGACAACTCTTGAGGGCTGAGCAGACTCCAGCTGTGCTGTGCTGTGCTGTGCTGTGCTGCCTTGCTAGGGCTAGAGCGAAGGAATACAGCGTCTCCAGGGGTGTGGATTTCCAAAACGTGGCCAACGTCATCAACTTTGATTTCCCCGCCACCGTGGAGTCGTATATCCATCGAGTGGGAAGGTACGCCGGCCGGCGGCGCGGTCCACGCGAGGCCGAAGGCTGACGCTTAGCTTTCCTCTAGGACGGCGAGAGCCGACAACCCGGGCACGGCCTTGTCCTTCGTCGCTCACACGGAAACAGCTCTGCTCTCCGAGGTGGAGGAGACGCTGACAGGAGGTGAGGCCATCAAGAGAGCAGTGGCACGCGCACCTTTTCACATTGGATGGTTGGCGTAACGGTCTCGCTGTTGTCTCCAGACAACGCAGAATCGGCCCTGAAACCGTACCAGTTCAAGATGGAGACCATTGAAGGTTTGAGGTACAGGTGCAGGGTGAGTCTGAGTTTTTTTTGTCGTCGTCGTTTTTCCCCACCGTCACCCACAATACAATGAGAGCCCCGAGGAAGCTCACGTATGAATGTTGCCATCTGCCACCCACCAAAGGACGCCATGCGATCGGTCACCAAGCAGGCGGTGAGAGAAGCTCGGCTGAAAGAGATCAAGCAGGAACTGCTCAACTCGGAGAAGCTGAAGGTGAGCCTCGCTCGCTCGCGCAAGCGCTCCGTATTATCAAAGGTCACGAGCGGGCGGCCTCTGCTTGTCAATCAGACGTACTTTGAGGACAATCCCAGAGACCTGCAGCTGCTCCGGCACGACCGAGACCTTCACCCCGCCGTCATCAAGCCTCACCTGAAGAACATCCCGGAATACCTTAGTCAGTCGCGTCACGTTAGCTCCCTAGCGTGCTTTCATCTGCTCGCTTGACTTTGTGAACTTTGCGCAGTCCCCGAAGCTCTGAGGGATGTGGTGGACCCTCTGTCCAGAAGGAGGAGGCGAAGAGGGCCAAGCCAAAAGCCCAAACCGCACGGAGTGGCCAAAAGTAGCTTGAAGGTGAGCCGCGAGCCCACCCACCCCTTATGCCGACTCATTGGCGCCTGCTGTGTTTTGTTGAAGGGCAAGAATCCGCTGAGGAGTTTCCGCTACACCAAAAGGGAGCGCAACAAAAAGCCCAGCCATTCGCTGGAATGAGCTGCATTCCTCCTCACAAAAACATTGGCCAATTTTCAGATGGAACAAAATGTCTGGCTTTGCTGCGGCGACGCTTAGAGAACATCTGCCCACCTGCTTGCGTGCGTGTGTGTGTGTGCGTGCGTGTGTGTGCGCAGGCGCTCGCTCGCTGCAGCACATTTGATTGCGTTTTCCAGATGGAACCAAGTAAAATCATTTGAGTCCTGAGCCAGTTCATTTGTCAATTCTTGCATTGTTTGGAGGTGTCCCGGTTCATTCACGCTCACCCCGTCCTGTCGCCGCATCGCTAGCTTGAGATTGTCTCGACAGCAGTCTTTGGTGAAAGCAGGCGGACTCTTTTTTTTTTTCTCTTTTAATCTTGAGTAACTGCATCAAAAAAGCAACATTGGTTACATTGGTTGGTTAATGAACAGCCATCTTTGTTTTTCAAGTGACGCGGTGCGGTGCGGTGCGGTGCGGAGAGGTCTTGCCGGGTGGAGCTTGCGTCACGCTTTTAGAAGTGAAATGTCGATTGATTCGAGTGGCGTGCTTAGATGAGCAAAGGAAATGGCCAGTTGTCTTTCCTTTCAGTCGATGGTGAAGTGAAAGGGGTAGTCCTCGGTGGGCCCCGAGTCAAAGATGATGCTGTCAAAGGGATTCTCGGTGGACAAGTTGTCCACGGGGAACCAGGAGTCGTACCAGGAAGTGGTGGTCTGGGGCTTCCGCGTGGGGCTGCTGCTGGTGGTGGCAGCGCTCGTCGCGGCCGTGGTCGGGGGCGGGGTCCTGAGGCCGGGCCGTTGCTTCTCCAGACGTAGCCGGCGCAGCCGCAGGATCCTCAGCCGGCGCAGCCGCTCGGCTCGCTGGGCGGAGGCGTGCTTCTCCTCCGGGGAGACGGTGGCGCCGGGCGCCGTGGGGGTGGCGGCGGCCTTGGCCACCACGCGGATGGGCCGGTTGCCGTTGAGCGCCAGGATCTGCTTGATGCGGTCCCAGTTGGACTTGGCCAAGGTGAAACTGCAGGACGTGGCGCCCGCGTCGTAGCCCACCACGCAAAGGCGGGTCTGCGACGTGTAGCCGTCGGCCCTGGCCGTCACGCGGTACTCGCCGGGGTTCAGCAGACGCCAGTAGTCGCCGCCCGGGGCTGCCGTGAGAGACATGAAACTTTCTTGAATGGGCGGCATGAGTGCTGATTTTGAACTTTCTTGGGGTGTCTGTTTACCGGCGATGACGTCATGGCGAATCCCCTCCACGGAGATGGTGGCGTTGCCCAGTGCGTTGCCCTCCGTGTCTCGGACCACACCTTTGATGCCGCGATGCACCTGGGACAAAAAGGAGAGCTGAAAGGCAATGCTCCAGAGCGCTCGCTTGTCTCCCAAACGACTGAATATCAAAAGCTCTTTGAGGTCCTCGACTCATTGACAGTTCCAGACGTCATAGCTATCAACTGGCTCGGCAGCCGATGACTTCATTGGCGGTGCTCGGGGGAGGGAGCTTTGCCATCATTGAGATCCCGGTCGGGCGGTCCCACTTGTGAACCGGCCCGCAAAGTCCTCGCGCTAGCCCTTTTTTTTGCCGAGGGCAGGTTCTCAGTTAGGTTGTAGCCCATTTGTGTCCGTCTGAAGACGCGGCCCTGGTTCTGACCTGTTCGATGAAGGATAGCAGAGCCTCGCGATTGTTTTCCCACTCCAGAGGAAGTTCGCTCTCGTGCGGAAACTTGTCGCAGCCAAGGAAAATGGAGATCTCCAGGCAGTTGGTGTGAAGATAGCTGAAGTCGTTCATGCCTGCGGACGAGGCCCGCGGGCATGAACAGGGCCGGCCGGCCAGCCAGCCCAAATGTCAAGACGGAGGCTTACTTCCCACCACGGGCTTCCAGCCGGCGCCGTTGGCGATGCCCTGGCCCCCGGTGACGTCGTCGCCGTGGCAGGAGCCGCGCTGGACCTCGGTCATGGTCAGGTGGCTGTGGGCGTAGGACATAGCCAGCCAGCGGAACATGACCTCGTCGGGCGTCTCCCGCAGGGCGCCCTCCTTCTGACGCTGAATGCGGGCCCACGTTTCCTCGTTCATCTCGTCGCCGTCCTTCCAGCGGCGGCCGTCGTCGCTCATCTTGGACACGGACGTACCCGGGTCACCCACCGTACGGCTCCGAGGAATGCGTAAGCCGCATTCAAATGATTTTTTTGCCGATCGCGGCGATCCCGCCTCAAAATGCGGAGACACCCGAGTGACGCCCCCACCCGCCCCCCACCCCTGGGGGCCTTACCGAAATCTGCGGCCGCTGCGTGTCGAAAGGGTACGTGACCAGCTTGTGGCCGCCTTGCAGGTTGGCTCCCAACACAAAGGGTGTGCGCTCCATCCAGGAAATGATGGCTTTGGTCTCCACAGCCATCTGAAAGGCAGCCGCAAGAGTGGCCCGCTGGAGTCGCCGACTAGCAAACGCAACGGGAAGCAACTCACGGATCCGTTGAGAAAGTGCTCCGGCATGGGAATGTGATGGTTGGGTACAAAGCGCGGGACCCAGCCGCGATCCTCCGCCCCCCACAGAATGCTGTTGAGATCTGGGAAATTCTGGAAAAGGTCATAGCCCTCCGCAGTCCAGTGGCCCACAACCCAGTTGCCCATCTCAGATCCCTGAAGGAGAGACCTGATTAGACGAGCGAGAGAACGAGCGAGCGAGGGGCACGGGAGCGCGCTCCACTTTACCGCCTCAAAGGCCACCTCGTACGCGTCGGGGTTGAGGGACGGCACCAGATGGATCCTCACTCCATCCACCAGGCGGCGCACTCGAGAGTTTCCCCCCTTGTACTCCTTGCATAGGAACTGCATCAGTAGGAGGAGCAGCTCCCGGCCCAGCACCTCATTACCGTGGAGACCCGCGGTGTATCGGAATTCCGGTTCTCCTGGACAGGCCCCGCTCGGTCAGCTTGGACCAGCTGGCCCGCCCCGCCCCGCCCCGCCCCGGCCATCGCTCTCTTACCCGTCTCGTGCTCCCCGGGGTTGTCGGAGATCTCCATGGCGTACATCTTCAGACCCTGGGAGCTTTTGCCGACATTGTAGATCCTGGTTATGTCGGGACACTCCTCGTTGATCACCTTCATCATCTGGAGCCGGCCGACAAGAAGAGCGAGCTCAAACGGTGTTCTCGGCACACGGGCCGACACACTTCATTTCAAAGGACGCCGCCACCTGTCTCATGTCCTTGTAGTTGTGATGGCGGAAGTCGAGCTCGTCGGAAGACTGGACCTGCTCCTCGCTCCGGTGGCTGTCTGGAAGGCCAAAGTCATACACCTGCCGTCCGTCAACTGCGCCTGGATGGAGCCGCGAGGATTTACAGCCGCCGTTTCTCGGCATACCGACCGGGAAGCTGACAGGCCAGAATCTCGGCTCGGAGACACAAACTGCCGTTCCAGCTCTGCGGCAGGATCCGCATGTAGCGCGCCACCACCGGCCAAGAAAACTGGTTCAGTACCGGAGTGTCTCTGTCCACGTTCCCGTAGAACAACTGCAATGGAATACGGTTTGTTTCTCTCGCCGCCACGCCAAAGCGGAGCCGGCCCGCCACTTACCCACTCGGCGTAGCCGTCGTGAAGGACGCTCCAGTCGCGGCTGTCGTTGCTGAAGGCCACAAAGTAGGACGACACAAAGTCGTCGCTGTGGAAGGAAGGAAGCAAGGAAGCGAAGGAGGAAAAACACAAAATGGCGGGCTTTCTTCTCTGGTTGCTTTCCGCTTTGGTTCAAGTGCAAAAGTGCTTGAGAGACTCACAGCTGCTCAGAGTTCCTTCCCTGCGTGATGACGCCCGAGAACTCCACCTCCCGTCGAGCGTCCACCTCCAACCAGCTGTTGGTCTCCTCGGGCTCGGCGCACCAGGCGCCCCCGTAAAGATCTTCTTGGTTTGCAGAAGCCTGCGCGGATACAACCGGCGTTAGTCAAGCGTGGAGTTTGCCGCCCGCTCCACCGTGGTGGACCGGCACGTGTCACGCCATTGGCTTTGGATGGCTCCGTTGTGATGCGGCGGACGGACGGACGGACGGACGGACGGTCACTTTATGGTGGGCGACAGACAACCTGCATGTTGAGTCTTCCCCTGTGAGCGCCGAAGCCGTGTTGGGACTGCGAGGACGCCAGCAGCTGGTCGTCTTCCACGCGGTGAGACTCCAAGCCCAGAGGAGGACATTCTGGACACGGAAGCACGGGCTTCAGACACTCCAAGGCGTCCCCGTCCGCACGTTGCTGGCCGTGACCTTACGTTTGGGTTCCGGCACCTGCGAGGCCATTTTCAGCCTCTCCTCCTCTTCCGCCTCCCATAACTTCCTCTGGCGCTCGGCTTGGTGGGAAGCGCAAGAGATGCAAGTGTCAGCGGTGGCGGCCCGCCGTCCTTTCCCTCTTCCCCACCTTGAAAAATGCCAGAGATGGTCATCCCTGACCTTTTTCCGCCTTTTCCGCCTTTTCCCGCCGCGCTTGCTCCTCCTCTTGCTCTTGCTTCTTCTTGGCGACTGGAGAGAAAAGAAAATGTGTTGATGATGTCCAAGGACCTGGTCCCAGCTGGTGGCGGCGACGGCGGCAGCGGACGTACGGTCGTCGTAGTCGTACTCCTCGTACCAGGGGATGACGAAGGGGACCTCGGTGGGCTCTTCTGCAACGCCAGCAAAAGGTTCTCCAAAGGCAATCAAGCGCAGAGAGTCAGGTGAATACCTGGGATGGACGCCATCGGCTCCAGCGTGCTCAGCTCAGATTTGTCTCCACCTGAAACGAGCAAACGGGCCGTAGCTCAAACCGAGCTGCGTTTCTTAATTTGGCCACAGGGGGTCATCAAAGAGAGAGAGCGAGAGAGCGAGAGAGCGAGAGAGCGAGAGAGCGAGAGAGCGAGAGAGCGAGAGAGCGAGAGAGCGAGAGAGCGAGAGAGCGAGAGAGCGAGAGAGCGAGAGAGCGAGAGAGCGAGAGAGCGAGAGAGCGAGAGAGCGAGAGAGCGAGAGAGCGAGAGAGCGAGAGAGCGAGAGAGCGAGAGAGAGAGAGAGAGAGAGAGAGAGAGAGAGAGAGAGAGAGAGAGAGAGAGAGAGAGAGAGAGAGAGAGGGAGGGAGGGAGGGAGAGAGAGGGAGGGAGGGAGAGAGAGAGAGAGAGAGAGAGAGAGAGAGAGAGAGAGAGAGAGAGAGAGGGAGAGAGGGAGGGAGGGAGGGAGGGAGGGAGGGAGGGAGGGAGGGAGTGAGGGAGTGAGGGAGTGAGGGAGTGAGGGAGTGAGGGAGTGAGGGAGTGAGGGAGTGAGGGAGTGAGGGAGTGAGGGAGTGAGGGAGTGAGGGAGTGAGGGAGTGAGGGAGTGAGGGAGTGAGGGAGTGAGGGAGTGAGGGAGTGAGGGAGTGAGGGAGTGAGGGCGAGTGAGGGAGTGAGGGCGAGTGAGGGCGAGTGAGGGCGAGTGAGAGAGGGCGAGAGAGAGGGCGAGAGAGAGGGCGAGAGAGAGGGCGAGAGAGAGGGCGAGAGAGAGGGCGAGAGAGAGGGCGAGAGAGAGGGCGAGAGAGAGGGCGAGAGAGAGGGCGAGAGAGAGGGCGAGAGAGAGAGAGAACCGCCGGGACTTGAGCACGCTCACCTGGGATCCTCCTGACCAGGTCTGGTTCTTCTGGCTCCTCCCACATGGGCCGTACGGTGGAAAAGTGTCGGGTCGCTATGGAAGAAAGGGCAAGTTTGTCGTCACTCGCCGTCTTCAGCTGCCGTGCGGATGGATGGGCCAGCAAAGAGCACGTACTTGCGTCTGTGGCGGGTGCGGTGGGCGCTCTGGTGTTTGGCATCGCCGTTGTAGCGCCTTTGGCTTTTTTGCCCGCTTTGGGCTTCTTGGAGGCTTTGGGTTTCTTACTGGGCTCTTTGGGCTTTTTGGTAGGCTTGGGCATCTTCTGCCTCTTGGCCTTGGCCTCCTTCTCTGCCGCTTTCCTAGCTTTGGCTTAACGGAAGCACAACACGTCGGGCTCGGCTTTGGAATCAGACTTTGGAGCTTTCCCATTGGGGCTCCAAGCCGAGGTTGTGCTTTTCCGCCGTTGCTTTTCAAGCGGGCGGGCGGGCGGGTGAGCGGTTAGGCAGGCAGGCAGGCAGGCAGGCAGGCAGGCGGGGGCTCCAAACCAGCGTTTCACACCACAATTGGGGAAGCGGCTCGCCTTGGCTAGCCCCGCACGCCGGCGTACCGAGAAGCAACGCAATTGACAATGTCTGAGAACGCGGAAGGAGAGCTTGGTTGAAATTTGGCCTGGATTTGATTGCAAATGTAGCCGGAATGAAATTGGCGAGGCGCTCGCCGGCCGCCCGCCCGCCTGCCCGCCCAGCCTGCCGCCCGCCCGCCCGCCCGCCCAGCCTGCCTTCCGCCCGCCCAGCCTGCTGCGTCCCAGGACTCGATGGCCCTCACCTGCCTCCACCTCCTGCGGCGTTTTCTTCTTCTTGGCTTTGGGCTGGACCGCCTCCGCCGGTTCAGCCCCGGGCTCGGGTCGGGGGCGGGCTGTGCCCCGGCTCTCCGCCAGCCCCCGGGCCTCCCTCACCTCGGCCCCCCCTCCCCCGTCGGCCTCTCTGGGGCACAGCAGGACGCCCCACAGCGCCAGGAGCAAGCAGGTCGCCGCCCAAACGCTCCTCATGGCCGCAGGAAGAAAAGTCAAGAAAGAAGCCGAGCGAGTGAGCCAGCAGGGCCAGATGTGCTCCTAGACAAGGCGGACGTGAGGCCCTCGCAGGGGATGAGAGTTTTCAAGTTTGCGAGCTGCCTCCTCTTCCTCCTTATCCTCTTCAGACAAGAGACAAGGGAGGAGCTTGCGGACGGAGGCGTGCGAGACATTCCAGCCGGGGAGAAGAAAAAAAAAAAAACCCATACACTGCAGAGTCATCTGGAAAAGAACGAGCGAGGCCCTCCTCTCGGCAATTTTGCTGCTTTTGCTTTCCAAAGATGCCTTTAGCTCTTTTACGGCAAGATGGACGTTGCTCGCTCGCTCGGGCTTTTGACTTGCACATCAATTTTCCAATCAAGATCGAGGCGGTTCCTCACTGCACGACCCTCAATTGCAATTTGAAGGCAACGTTGACCTTCAAATAAAAGCTTGGGTTTTCAAAATGTGCTTTCAACACTGGCCTTTTTTTTTTCTAAAGGGATTTGAGCCAGAGATGGCTTTTTAAAATGACGTCGGGGTTAGGCACCTTTGAAATGAGGCTTCCCTAAATGTGCTCCGGTGTAGATTGTTGTGTTGGATTTCTTCTGCTTTTGATGCAACATTAGACATGTGCGTGCTGTTTTCGTTTCCTTGCCTGCTTATCGCATCTTCTCATGCAAGCTAGCAGTCAGTCTCTTTGTTTACTTTGGTCTTCATCTGTTTCTCATTGCTGACTTTTTCTTGTCACGCCAGAGGAAGAAAAAAAAACCCATTGCGCAACTAGCTGGACTGGCCGGATATTTCAACCATTTCTCACAAGAGACTGAAAAAACTTGTGGTTTTCGTTACGCCGTCATGACTGGGGGATTTGATTGTTTCTTCTGACGTTTCCACCTTTTCTTACGTGACGCCCCCGCACAACCTAAAAAAATAAAAGTGCCGTTCGTCCTCCGCGTCGAGGGTGTCGCTGTGGAGCCGAGCGGGTCCCTCGCGCGTCCCGTCTGGCGCTCTCGCCAGATTTCCTGCTCAACCAATTCAAACATGGCGTCAGCAGGAGAGGCGGGCATCCCTGCGGAGAGCCAAGCGGACGCAGCCACAACGTACGTTTGCTTTTCGACATATTTGAATGGGGAGATGTAACCCTCCCCTCGCCTCGGCGCCGTCCGGCCTCTGAAGCTGGCGAGCAGACGTCGTCGTAGTGAGTGCAGGAGATGAGATGAGATGAGAAGATGCCTGCCTGCCGGCTGGCGGCGGTGGGCCAAGTGGCCAGCTTTGTTTGAGGGGGTGCCAATGGCTTCGCTCACCGTCGTCTCGTGACGCTAAAGTGACCTCAGGCGAAGACGGCACCGGCAGTTTGAGCGAAATATCAACCGTGGTCATTTTGCCGTCTTCGTCGAGTTGCTTTTGCTCATCCCGAGGTGGAGCGAGCGCTTGTATTCCTTCTGGAGAATCACTTTTCCTCCTCGAACAAATGCGCTTTCAACATCTTGATTTATTTGACTCAATGACGGCGCACAAGTAAGTCATTGACGTGCTCAATCAGCCCGACTCTTGGAGAAAGAAAGAAAGAAAGAAAGAAAGAAAGAAAGAAAGAAAGAAAGAAAGAAAGAAAGAAAGAAAGAAAGAAAGAAAGAAAGAAAGAAAGAAAGAAAGAAAGAAAGAAAGAAAGAAAGAAAGAAAGAAAGAAAGAAAGAAAGAAGCCAATTCAGTCTCAATATTGGAGCGGAATATTGAGTCCTACCTTGCATGCAATTTAACGAACCTGAGTTTTCTCTTTATTAATGATCTCAAAAGACCCGAGTCATAGGTTGTTGTTACGCGTTGATGAAAAGTGGGCCACTCTGCTGCAGCGAGGCGCCGTCGACGGAGCTTGCGGTCGGCATGGACGCGGAGGCTTCCGGGGGCAAGGAGGGTCTGGCAAGTATCCCACCACGGCCCGCCGGCCTGGAGCCCACGTCACGTGACGGGTGGCCGTGCCGCCGCAGGACGGGGCGAGCGAGGCCGCGGACGCGCTGACCGGCTCCGGGGATGAGGACAGCGGGCGGCAGCTGGGCGAGGTGGAGCTGCAGTGCGCCTTGTGCACCAAGTGGTTCACCGCTGACACCTTTGCCATCAACACCGCGTACGTAGACCGCAACTCCCGCGCTAGGTCAAACGCTTGCCGTGACGGCACCGTTGCGTTTTCACAACGCAAAGGATCTCGCCTCCCGTCCCGCCCAGCCAAAATGAGCGCCGCCGTCTGTCCGTCTCCTCCGCAGGACTTGTCTGCCCTTCATGACCAACTACGCGTTCCACTGCAACGTCTGCCACCACAGCGGCAACACCTACTTCCTCAGGAAACAAGCCAGTGCGTCAGCGCTCCTCGCCGTTCGCTCCTCCCGGCGGCGGCTCACCGGCGGCGGCTCACCGGCTTTTTGCGCCCGCAGACCTGAAGGAGATGTGCCTGACGGCACTGGCCAACCTGACCTGGAGGTCCAGGAGCCAAGACGAGCATCCCAAGACCATGTTCTCCAAAGACAAGGTAAGTGTCTGCAAAAGAGAATAAAGCCAACGTTTGGAGTTGAGCAATAACCACCGTGTGTCACCAGAGGGCGACATGCCTGCTCATCCATTTTGAGTGCTGTGGATTTCAAATACGTAGTCTCCGATTTCTGAGCTGAGCAAATGTCCAATCCCAAAAAAGAAAAAAGGATTTTGTTTGGGATGACAACACACACACACACCTGCGGGCATTTTTGCATGTTTTCTGACAAAAGCAGCAAGCCGATCCCAGTTCATTTCTCGCGTCCGCTTTGGGGGACTGGCTTGTTTTTTCTTGTCATGTCGGTTGACCGCGCAGGACATCATTCCGTTCATCGACAAGTACTGGGAGTGCATGACCACCCGCCAGAGACCCGGCAAGCTGACGTGGCCCAACAACATCGTGAAAACCATGGTAGCGCCTCGCCGGCCGTCCTCGGCATCCTCGCCGTGCCCTCACGCTGCTGCTTTTTTTTTTTGCCCTTGTTCCAGAGCAAAGAGCGCGACGTTTTTCTGGTGAAGGAACACCCCGACCCCGGCAGCAAAGATTCCGAGGAGGACTACCCCAAGTTTGGCCTGCTGGACCAGGTAACCAGCCTGGGCCGGCGGGCGTGCAAGGCTCCTCCCCCCCCCCCCCCCCCCCCCAATTGATTGTTGTCATCTCTGGCGCAGGACCTGGGGACCATCGGCCCCTCCTACGACTCCCAGAGGCAGTCGACCCCTGCGCCCGGCACCGCCGCCGCCGGAGGCCTCAACGGTCGGTCGGTCGGTCGGTCAGTACAAGTGTCCTTTGGCGGGAAGACGCCACTGACCGCGATTGTGTCTTCCAGGTGGATCCTCTTACTCAGGTGAAGGCTCTTTTCAACGCCAGCGACGTTTGGAAAGGCAAATGTTGTGACTGGCGCCGTTCTGGCTCCAAGGTGCTCTGGCTGCAGTGGCGGGGAAAGGACGAGGAGCCAAGCGCAAGCAGCAGCAGCAGCAACAGCAGCAAGAGGGCGCCACCGCCGGCGCCACCAAGCGCACTCGCAGGTACGCCGCCCACCGCGCTTTGAAGGTGACGTTGGGTGAACGTGCGTTGCGGTGCGGTTCCTCCGCAGCGACCCGCTCTTCTCGGCGCAACGCCTGCCCCCCCACGGCTACCCTCTGGAGCACCCCTTCAACAAGGACGGCTACCGCTACATCCTGGCCGAGCCGGACCCGCACGCCCCTGACCCCGAGAAGCTGGAGCTGGACTGCTGGGCCGGCAAGCCCATCCCCGGCGACCTGTACCGGGCCTGTCTGTACGAGCGCGTTCTGCTGGCTCTGCACGACCGAGGTTCATGAAATGAATGTGGGCTTAGGGCGCCAAAGCATTGCTTTTGTTTAAGTGGAGCTCTTTGACTCAGCACCGCAGAGTTTGTGTGTGGCGGCCGATTTGGTCGACCGTAATGGAAGCTTCGAATGGGCCGCCTTCTGGCTCCTCTTCCTGTCGGAACCTGATTTTGATTGATGATTCCTCCCCAAAAGCGCCCCAGCTGAAGATCTCCGACGACCGTCTGACGGTGACGGGCGAGAAGGGCTACTCCATGGTGCGCGCCTCCCACGGCGTGCGCAAGGGCTCCTGGTACTTTGAGGTGTCCGTAGAAGACATGCCGCCCGACACGGCCGCCCGCCTCGGCTGGTCCCAGCCTCTGGGTGAGTTGCTGCCTGTCGGCGCCTGCGGGATGGCCGGGCCGTGCTCCGAGGAGCTGAAACGGCCGGCGAGGCTAGGCGAGGCGAGACGTAGCGCCTGTCTGTGAGCGTGGAAGGAAATCTCACTCGTAAGTTGCGGCGTGCGCAGGTAACCTGCAGGCGCCGCTGGGCTACGACAAGTTCAGCTACTCGTGGCGCAGCAAGAAGGGCACCCGCTTCCACCAGTCCCTGGGCAAGCGCTACTCGGCGGGCTACGGCCAAGGAGACACTCTGGGCTTCCTCATTGTGCTGCCCGAGCGCACCGAGACGGCTCGAGCGCTGCCCGACACCTACAAGGACAAGGTCAAATCCATTGGAGCAACTACTCCCCCCCCCCCCCCCCCCCAACCTGACCGCTTGCTCTCTTGTTTGCAGGCACTCATCAAGTTCAAGAGCTACTTGTACTTTGAGGAGAAGGACTACGTGGACAAAGCCGAGAAGAGCTTGAAGACCACGAGCCCCAGCAGGGTGAGAAGGCGCCAGCCAGCCCGCTGCTCAGCAAACATTTTTGGCGCTGAATGAGAAGAAGTTGACGATGGGCGCTTGTCACTGACCCGCCTACCGGCAGATGGTATTCTACAAGAACGGCGCCAGCCAAGGCGTGGCTTTCGAGAACCTGTTTGAAGGAATCTACTTCCCGGCCATCTCCCTCTACAAGAGCTGCACGGTGGGTGCCAACCGGGAGTCCACCTCAACGTTGCATGACAAAAATAGTTCACGCTTCTTCCCCCCCATTCTGTTTGTGGTTTACATGGAGTTTGTCTTTGTTTTGTACTGAATGATCCGTCTTGCACCAATCATCCTAAGCAAACGTTTCCTTGTCAACTCTTGCGCCGCAACCCTTCAGGTGTCGGTCAACTTTGGGCCACGCTTCAAGCACGCCCCTGAGGACGTGGCCTTCCAGCCGGTAAGCAAGCGCCTGCCTGGCCTGGCCTGGCCTGGCCTGGCCTGGCCTGGCCTGGCCTGGCCTGGCCTGGCCTGGCCTGGCCTCGCCTCGCCTTGGCCTTGGCCGCCCACCTTGGCCGCCCACCTTGGCCGCCCATCTTGGCCTTAGGGCGGTAGGGCGGCGCCTCCTCCTCCCTCACACTCTGTGCTTTGCAGATGAGCGACATGGGCTGGGGCGCCGTCATCGAGCACACGCTGGCCGACGCCTTGTACCACGTGGAGACGGAGGTGGACGGACGACGCAGCCCGCCCTGGGAGGGATGAGCCGGTTGGTCGGCTCAGTGCGGGAATGTCCAACCAAAGCTTTCCAATGTTCCGTCTGTGTACATCGCTGCCGTAGTCGTAAATAAATACTTCTCTCGGAGCAACAAAGTCAAATGGGATCATTTGGAGCCGGTTGAAAAATGAGCAGAGCCATCTCTGGCGTGAGGGACGGACGGACGGACGGACGGAAGGTCCGGAGACGTGGCTCAAGTTGCCCATGTTTGACATCGGAGCGAGCGAGAGAAAAGGCGGGGACGTGTAAATGATGCTCATTGCCGGCGCACTTTCCAATCCAATCGTTTATTGGCCAGGCTAAATGCGGGAGAAGAGGAGCTTGAAATGAACTTTTCAACCATGAATAGAAGCAATGTGTGACAAAGAAGCGCAGAAGGAAACACAAGCCCTCCCTCGGCCGTCGCTGTCTAGTCCGTTTCCGAAGCAGTGCGGCAAACAGCACAAATGGCGCGTGTCTGTTGGAAAGCCTTCAGTTAGGAGCCCACACCATTCCTGACGTGATGTAGTTGCTGGGTGTGGGGCTGCGCCGTGCCTCCTCTGGCACCTCTGGGGGGTGCTGTGGGGACACACACACATGAGCGTGGACGCAATTTGAAGACATCCTGACAAGGCCGGCCCGCCGGCACTTTTGGACAGTAGAACCTGCAAATGAAAACAAGACCGCTTGCGTCCCCCACTCATCTGGGGTCAGAGGAGCTCCGACTTCCCGCCCATCTCTGATTTGGAGCCTTGGCCCAAGGGCTTGACGGAGGAAAGAGGATCCCAGACTCTTGTTTCGTCGTGGGAAGGCGTGTCAGTGGAATTGGAAGGTAAAAAAAAAAAACAACTCACTAATTTGCGGAAGATCTTGTTGAACAGGTTGTTCTTTGGACTTTCAGGCGCTTGCGTCCACTCCAAGTCTTGAGGTCGCGAACCGTCGGGTCCAAAAAAGTTAAGGTCTTCGAAACAGCCCGTCTCGATGAGCTACGGAAGAGGAGGGAAAGGGGACACCGAGTCAACTTCAGACTGGGCCGGGCCGGGCCATGCCGGGCGTAGGGTGACTGGCCTCGTTCTGCCAGGTGATGGGAACGCTTCCCGTGGAGAATCTGGCGTAGAAGTTGTTGTCGTCTTGGTTGATGGTGACGCCCCTCACCGTGGCAAACTCCTCGATGTCCTGCACGTCGCTGCAGTAAACCAGCCGGGGCTGCGCGCCACCGCAAAGGGACTCACTCACTCACTCACTCACTCACGACTACGGGAAAAGCACCAAATGGGGGGCGACGGCGGCGGCGGCGTGGCTTACATCGGGCTTAAAGGAAGCCTCCACTAGCCCCGCCTCCAGCATGCGGAAGTTGATTTCCCGAAAGAAAGGATGCATCTGAACGTCTCGGCCTCCTGACGCCTGGCAGCCCAGCCTCCTGTTGGGCTCTTTGACCAGCAGCTTGAGAAAAGAGGGCAAAGTGGAGCGTGGCTCATTCAAGTCCTGCCAGCCAGCCAGCCAGCCAGCCAGCCAGCCAGCTAGCCAGCCAGGCAGGCAGCCAGGCAGGCAGCCAGGCAGGCAGCCAGGCAGGCACAATCCCCAAAGCTGAGCGGCGCCAACTGCACTTGCACTTGCGCTGCACCTTCAATACAAATGGATGAATTGACTACCTCAAGCCACGAGGCCTTCGGGAGCAACCTTGGCTGCCCGTCAAGAGAGGCCTGGCGAGCGCACCCCCACCCAGGGACGGACGGACGGACGGACGGACGGACGGACAACTCTTACCCAAAGCGACCAATCGCTCAAGCGGCTCATCAGCTGAGCAGTCAACTAAGTCCTTGACAAAATGGCCAAATGATCTGAACCAACCAGTCCTTTCAATAACCTAGTCAGTCGGTTGAATGCGTGGCACCTTGGTCGTTTCCTTACTAATTAGTCGTCGGATCGCTCGCTCGCTCGCTCGGGAGTTAGATTGACGATTGCCAAATCCTTGACTTTTGTGTGCCACTTTGACTTTAGGATTAACGGCCAAGAGTCCAGTTCCCAGCGTTCAACGCTTCCCACCACCACCACTACCGACCTGCGAGCAGATGTCTCTGGCGTGCGGCCCAAAGCGCTCGCCGTACTCCTCCCGCTCGCTCTCGATCCTTCTCTCCATCTCGTCCTTTTTGGGGTGCTCGCCCTTCATCCTGAGGACGGGGCGGCCCGCCGTCATCTCGTAGATGAGGCAGCCCAGACCCCACCAGTCCACACTGGCGCCGTAATACTCGTGGCGGATCACCTCCGGGGCTGGACGCAAGGAAGGAAGATTGGAGTGGGAAAAGCAAGCACGCTTCAGCCTTTCGCAAAGCGCACCCACTGACCCATGTACCCCAGCGTGCCCACGCGGCCCTGCACCACTCCGCTTTCCGACACCCGGACGGCCAGGCCCAGGTCCGAGATCCTGATGTGCCCTGTGCAGAGAGAAGAGGGAGTTGCCTTGTAATTGAGCGGGAATGTGAGCTTCGAGTGTTTTCGAGGACACGTGGCAATTAGAGTAGGCCACCACGCCCAATTTAGCCTTGAAAGAGAGAAAGAGAGAGAGAGAGAAAGAGAGAAAGAGAGAGAGACAAAGAGAAAGACAGAAAGAAAGAAAAACGTGGCAGTGTCGTAGCTAAAAATAGTTGCGTGTTTGCGCACCGTGTTCGTCCAACAAGATGTTTTCGGGCTTCAGGTCCCTGAAAGACAAGATGGCGTTTGTTGTCAGAGGCCGGTGGAATGCACCTATAGGTGGCGTGCAGGCATAGATGACGGGTGTCCCGCAAAAAGAAAGAAGGAAAGAAAACCAAAATGGCCGACAACGATTGCAAAGGATTCTCGCGGGGATCCATCTGTCCGTCCGGCGGTCGGTCGGTCGGCGAGGCTCACCTGTAAATGATGGACTTGCGGTGGAGGTGCATGAGGCCGCAACAAATCTCAGCGGCGTAAAAGCCCACTCGCTCGGGGTCCAGTCCGGGCGGGCCCATGTTGTAGATGTGAAAGTTGAGGTCGCCGCCGCTCATCATGGTGAGAACCAAGCACAGGTCGTGTTTGGTCTCGTAGGCGTACGCCAGGTTGACCTGAGGCGGAGGCCGCGTCAGAGTCTCCGGCAAGAACGGCACCCCAGCGCCGCCGTGCCTGCCCTCTCACCACAAAGCGACTGTTGACGCTCTCCAGGATCTCCTTCTCGTTGAGCGCCATGGCCTCGCCTCGCCGCTTCTTCACGTGCGTCTTCTCCAGCTTCTTGCAGGCGTACATCATTCCCGTGGCCCGCACCTTACACGCCCACACCTAAAGCAAGGCCATGTCAAGATTTTTGCGCGCAGCCGAGGCCTGTGGAATAATCGGAACGGCATCTGAGCATCAAGTCTAACGTAAGCCGCGTAGAAGAGGAAGCGCCGCCGTGGCTTGCGCGACTTAAACTCCGAAGCGACCAACGGTCTGGAAAATACGGTAGTAGGATTTGCTCGGATGTGACATCACCTCACTTGAGAGAAGGGACTCTCTAAGTATTTAGTATTGCGACTTGAGAGAAGGCACTTGGGCTCTGCAGGGGGTCGCTCCCTGGTTTCAAAGCCCAAAACCGAAGCCAGGCCGCAAAGTTCAACGTGACGCTCTCAATCTGTGTTGGCGCCCTAAACCTTTGAAGTGCTTTCCTAAAGTTAACGAGCAGAGCAGGAATGAGGAAGTCACCTCTCCGAAGCCTCCTTTGCCCAACACTCTGTATTGCCGGAAGTCGTTCTTGGTGACCGGGCGCCTGGAAGACAAATACGGGTGGATCGTTTGACGAGCAATCGGTCGGTCAATCAACGAATGGCTCAATGGCTCGCTCACCTTTCCAGCATCTTCCACTGGACGAAGCGGTCAAAGTACATGCTGTGCTGAAACTGCTCAAAAGGTTCTTGGCTGAGGAAGGCGTGAAGATCGCTAAACACAAGAAGGCGTCCGTCAACAGCAGCCTGTAAAGCCCGGCGGCGATGGCGGCGATGGCGGCGATGGCGGCGATGGCGGCGATGGCGGCGATGGCGGCGATGGCGGCGATGGCGGCGATGGCGGCGATGGCGGCGATGGCGGCGATGGCGGCGATGGCGGCGATGGCGGCGATGGCGGCGATGGCGGCGATGGCGGCGATGGCGGCGATGGCGGCGATGGCGGCGATGGCGGCGATGGCGGCGATGGCGGCGATGGCGGCGATGGCGGCGGCAGCGCCCGCCAGGACGTACTCGGTGCAGCCCGCAAAGACGTCGCTGGAGGGTTCGTGATTCAGACTCCACATGCAGCTTCGCTTGTGTTTGGACACCTCGGCGACAAAGCGGGCCGTCTGAACACACGTGTGCAAAGAGGTGAAGACCTGCACACACGCGGGAGGACGTGCTTGCACCAATACACACACATGAATAGTGAAGAACTCTTGAATGATGGCAAGTCCAAATGCTCGTCTCTCTTCATCCCGCTTCAACTTGAATTGGTCCTGCGGACAAAAGGAAGCGTGTGTCAAATGACCCGCAGCAAAGTCGAAAAAGCTAACGCCGCAACTGTCATTTGAAATGCTGACTTCAAGGCCTTGTTTGCGGAGTGTCGGGCATGCCTGCGTGTGTGCGGGTGCGTGCGTGCCTGTGTGTGTGTGTGTGTGTGTGTGTGCAGCTATGTTTCTGTACCAGAGCCTGACGCAGCTCCCCGTACTTTCGGAGTTCACCTCGGCTGTGACAGAACTGGTCAAAGAGTTTTCGTCCGATGGGCTGCACCACACATATGTCCCAGAAGTCCCGCACTGAACGCACGCACGCACACATAGACAAAGTGACAAAGTGACATCACGTGCGCACAGCTCCAAGGCGCACGCACGCACGCACGCACGCACGCACCTATGCTGGCGGCCAGGTTGCTGCATTGACTGATGTGCGGGAAGCGAAGCATCTCCTGCCATTTCCAGCTTCGGCCTTTGGTCCCGCCTCCTGCGCGCACACACACACACACACACACACACCCAAACCGTAACGTACGAGACACAGCGAGAAAGTTTGGCTGTGCCCGTTCTATTTTTAGCCTCTCAGGTCGAGCCTGCGTGACTACATTTTCGTGACGTGACATTGTCTCATGCCCTGCTGACATCTAAAGCCAAATGTAAGGCTTTTAACACGCGTGGAAGGAAGAAAGGACAGAAGGAAGAAAGGACAGAAGGAAGAAAGGACCGAAGGAAGCAAGGAAGGAAGCAGGTCACCGAGGTGACAAGGTCACCAGGTCAAGTTGGCAGACGCTGGCCGTTTGTGGGCCACGGCAATGGTAACGCGGAAGAACTGCGGCCAGCCCCATGTGGGCGCCTTGAAGCGTTAGCAATCCGAAGAAAGCCATCGGACAAACGAGCTGCGTCGTACGTACCTTCTCTGGCCCTGACGAGAGCCCTGTTGGCCACCAGACTGTCAATCTCCATCAAGGCATATGCGTGCGTGCGTGCGTGCGTGCGGACGAGTGTGTGGCTCTTTCAAATACCTGCGCCAGGGAGGGGGAGGGGCCTCGCAGGCGGACCACGCCCCCACACCTGGCTATGAAACGCCATTTTTTGTTCTCCTCATCACACCTTGCGCGGAAGGCGCAGCACATTTTCCTTTGGGTGGGGTGGGGTGGGTGTGGACAGGGCTAAAAGGAACATACCAGCTCAGTGGCCTAGTGGTAGAGTGAGTGTCTGCCCTGAGACTGGAAGGCTGTGGCTTCAAACCCCAAAGACTCTAAAAATGGGACCCATTGCCTCACTGCTTGGCACTCAGCATTAAGGCTTGGAATTGGATCACCGCTGCTGCTCACTGCTCCCCTCCCCCCCCCCCAGGGGATGGATCCAAATCACATGGGGATGGCTTCAATGCAGAGGACACGTCATCACACCCACGTGTGTGTGTGTGTGTGTGTGTGTGTGTGTGTGTGTGTGAGACGATCAGTGCGACTTTAACTAAATAACTTTGTGCCCCTTCAAGCACTGCTCTTTCTTAGTCTTGTCACACTTGTGGACCCCAAAAGTGTTTGGTCGTGGTGTGGAAGGAAGCGGAATCCTTGATTTGAACACTCTTTTTGCTACTCAAATTCAACACGGTAAGAAATCATGTGACTTTGAATTATGGCGGAAATCCCGTCAGCGTCCGTGTTTTTGCTGACGTCACCTCACCACCGCGGGCGGGCGCGAGTTGATGACGTCAAAAGAAGCCAAGGCGCATGAGAGCCCCAATCCCGACTCGCCTCGAAGCGACCGCATTGTGCAAATGTTGGGCTTCGACGGAAGCCGCTGAAGCGTCTCGCCCGGCCGAGCTTAGCTGCTTTAGCTTAGCTTAGCCTAGCCTAGCCAGGCTTGCTACCCTTGTGATCGGCCACCGGGCGGCACTCCAGTGGAAGTCGTGTGAAAATGTGCGCAACAAGGACAGCGGAGTGCAAGGAGGGCATTTGTGGGGCCGAAGATGACAAGGAGCGACAAGGGCTCGGCGCCGTTTGCGAGACGCCGCCGCCGCCGCCGCCGCAGCAGCATCAGCAGCCGCAGCAGCATCAGCAGCCGCCGCAGCAGCCGCAGCCAAGAGTTCACAGCGCAGGTTTGTTTGCACGCCTTCCTCCTCTCTCTCTCTCTCTCCCACAGTCAGTCAGGCAAGCCGCACCCCGTTTCAGATGTCTGTTGCCTGGAGTTGGACGGGCATCGGACAATTCAAGTTCGAGTGAGCCGCGTGCACCCCTTTTAACCAGCACTATAGCGTAGGTATCGAACTCAAGGCACGGCCGGGGGCCAGATAGGTGTGGCCCGCCCGCGAGAACCAACCACATTGTTTCATGGCTCAAATGACCATTTGTTCCTAAAAAAAATATTTAATTAAATGTCACTGATTTACCATTGATGCTGGAGTGCATCCTTCTATTTGACAATTATTAGCAAAGTTATTAGGAACATTTACATTGAAATGTCCCTCCCTCCCTCCCTCCAACAGGGCCTCTTCGTGTTAAAGAAGAAGAGCAGGAGGAGCACGTCACCAGGTGGCCATCCGCCGGTGTCCCGCTCAAGAGTGAAGGCGATGGAGACGAAGGTCCAGGCGGAGGGGCGGAGCCTCCCGGCGGCAGCCAGTCCAGTCGACGACGTGTGACAACGCAAGGTGACGGAGCATCGTCCCCTGCGGAGGAGGGACTCTCTGCGCCGGTGTCAGGTAGCGATGACGACGAAGAGGCGGCGGCGGCGGCGGCACGCTCTCCTCACGCTCGGGAGGACCATGGCTGTGAAGATGACGCGAGGTGCCGCGCTGACGCCAAACGCTGGCAATGTTCCCAGTGTGGCAAAACCTACGCCTATAAGGGCAGTTTGAAACAGCACGTGAGAACGCACACCGGAGTGAAACCTTTTGCATGCTCACACTGTGGGAAGCGATTCTCCGAGGCCAAAATCTTAAAACTGCACACGAGAACGCACACCGGGGAGAAACCTTTTGCGTGCTCACTTTGCGGTCAAAGCTTTTCTCAGAGGGGAACTTTAAGCAGTCACGCGAGGATACACACCGGAGAGAAACCTTTTGCATGCGCCTTTTGCAGCAAAAGATTTTCTCACAAGAGAAGCCTGGCGACACACGCCAGGACCCACACAGGAGAGAAACCCTTTGCCTGTTCGGTTTGCGGCAAAAGATTTCCCGAGAAGGGAAACTTAAAACGACACACGGGGACGCACGCTAGAGAAAGATCTTTAGCCTGCTCGGATTGCGGTCAGAGGTTTGCGCAAAAGGAAGACTTGAAACGACACGCCGGGATCCACGTTGTCAAGAAACGGTATACGTGTACAGTTTGCGGCAACACTTTCTTTAATAAGGGAAATTTGACAACACACACCAGAATACACGCTGGGGAGAGAGCTTTTGTCTGATGTGGCTGGACAATCAGTCATTCGTTCGTTCCCGGGATGGGAGGAGGAGGCCATTGGACACGTCTGGACCCCTAGCTTTTAGTGGTGGCTGGACCCTCTTCAAATCTCACACGACGAGCAACCAGCGCTCACGTGACGTGATGCACCGGGAACGAAAAGGTTGTAGAGCTCATCTTAATAAAATCCAACTCTTCAAACACTGAGACTGACTGACTGTGTATTTGTAACCGATGCGCATTGCGTGCGTGAGCCGCTGCCGAATTGGACCGATTACACGGCTTTAAAATGGAGCCTGCGCTTCTGCTGCCGTCGGCGCCAAATCCTCCTTTGCTCTCGGAAGGGGTGGGGGGCAACTGGCCTTCCACGCGGGAGCTTTCAACCTAGTTCTCGCCGTGGTGCTCAGCCGCGCCGGCCGAGTTGCAAAATTCATACGTCGCTGCTCTGTTCCGATTTTTTCGCGATTGTCTTCCGCACTTTAAGTTCTTATCTGTGCATCGATGCCTGATGCATCGATTATTTTAGGAATCGCCCTTGCGGCGCGCGTGGGTTACGCATCCGTTTGTCCCGACGGACTTGCCGTACATCGTCCGCTGCCGATGTTAGGTCGCGGTCGTTTCCTCTTGTCACTCGGCCGGCCGGTCGAGCGAGCGGCCTGCACACGCGCTTCACCCAACTTGAATGAAATATGCGTCATCGGTGAACGTAGCGAAGCCTCCCTCCGCGCTGGTCGTCAAGTGAAGGAGACCTCCCTCAGCGGTTCAGTCTCGTCGTCGTCTCGGTGCACGGTGTTTTAGCGTAGCATACTTTAGCTTAGCATGCCTAGCCTAGCTCAGCTCAGTGGCAAACAAAGCACCTAGCAAATGTGATCGTCGCGCGCGCGCGTGCGGGAGCGAGCCAAAATGTGTACAAGAGCGACAGCCAAATTCGAGGAGGAACGTTGGGAAGCAAAGGACGACAGCGCCAATCCAGCCAGCACCGCAGGTTTGCTGACCACGCGCTTCTTGTTCGCGAGTTTACCGCCACGAGGGCAACTTTCTGCTACTCTTGGAGGAACGCTAAGGTGTAAGCAAAGCACATGCAGACGTCATCCAAGGACTTCATGAAAATCAAGTTCAATGTGTTCATCCAGCTATTATACGAACCGCTTTCGTCAACACCAAATTCAAGTCAAATACACAAGTGCAGCAAAGCACACATTTTGTCTTTGTTTGTCACGCAGACGTCGCGGGAGGAGATGAGCTGGAGTCCCATGGAGGGGGAGGAGATGAGCTGGAGTCCCCTCGCGTGAAAGAAGAAGAAGAGGAGGAGGAGAAACAGGGGCCTGCTTGCGTTAAGGAGGAAGAGCAGGAGGAGGACGTCACCAAGTGGCCATCCGCCGGAGTCCCTCTCAAGAGTGAAGATGAAGACAGCGAGGAGAAAGATCCAGGCGAGGCCAGCAGAGGGGCGGAGCTTCCCGGCGGCAGTCACCACCCGGGTGCTGACGGCGATCCGGCGGCGCCCCGGTCGGACGGCGGCGGCGGCGACCACCCTCCGTCACGCTCTCCTCCTCACGCTCGTCGTCAGGACGAGCGCTGGAAATGCTCCGTGTGCGGCAAAACGTACGCTTCCAAGAGCAGTTTGAAGCAGCACACCAGAATGCACACTGGAGAGAAACCTTTTGCATGCCCACTGTGCGCAAAACGATTCTCCCAGAAGGGGGGCTTGACAATACACACGCGAACACACACCGGGGAGAAACCTTTTGCCTGCCAGGCCTGCGGCAAACGCTTTTCCGAGAAGGGCAGCTTGAAACTGCACGCCCGGACGCACGCGGCGGCCACCTCGTTTTTGTGCTCGGTCTGCGGCGACAGGTTCCCCGGCAAGGAAGATCTAAAAGTACACACGCGGACGCACGCCAATTGGAAACCCTATCTTTGCACCGTCTGCGGCAAAAGCTTTGCCGCAAACAAGTACTTGCGAGAACACTCGACGACGCACACGGGCGAGACGCCCTACGCCTGTGCGCTTTGCGGCAAAGGGTTCTTCAATAAGGGCAATTTGACCACGCACAGCAGAATGCATGCTCGAGAGAGACCCTTTGCCTGCTCCCATTGCGCCCAGCGCTTCTCTCGAGAGGAAGATTGGCGCCAGCACGCCAGGACGCACACTGGCGAGAAGCCTTACGCCTGCACCGTTTGCGGGAACCGTTTCCTCAACAAGGGCCATTTGACAACGCACACCAGAATCCACGCCGGGGAGAGACCTTTCGCCTGCTCCGATTGCGGCCAGACCTTCACTCGACGAGACCATTTGGCGAGCCACGCCCAAACGCACACGCGCTAGCCGCCCGGCCAACGAGGCCTCGGACGGACATGTCCATCGGCCGACTCTCCAGGCGTCGGGCCTACAATCGATTGTTGCTTTGGCAAAAGCTGGTCATTTTTGCACATTTGTAAACAAAGTCCCTCCTTCTGCACCTTTCAACCTTTTGGATCCATGCGCGGTTGTCTTGATTTGGGTGCGGCTTCCGTCCACATGCCTGTCCTGCAGGTTGCGTCCTTTCGCCAACTTGCTTTCTTTGTCAGAATTTTACCCCCAAGCCATCCATGTATTGGAATGAAATTGCATCGTTTCCATTCGTTCTACATAAATGGAAAATATAAAGGAAACATTTGAATGCATCTCTTTGATGGGTAAACGATTCCATTGTGTCACCCATTATACGACATCGTTCGACGCTCTTTTGTGGGGAGATTCGGCTTTTTGCAGTCATCTCGCGATACGGAATGAAGTCACGCGAGATTACGTTCCCCCCCTGCGAACGTCATCGCAGGTGACGTCCGACGTCATTTCCTTTCAGCCACGGTGTGTCCTCGCGAGGTGCTGCAGGTAACTCATTTCTTTTTCAAGTTTTTTTCCTTCGCACAAATGTCTGCTCTGACTGAGAAGCTCTTGCCCTTTGTGCGCCCCTGCCGTTTTTATTGGTTCATTTATTTATTTATGCCCCTCGCAAGCAACTGAGGAGGAACTGTGATGTTTGTATTAGCATGTTAATAGCTAGCCGCGAACTTCATGGCAGCATAAGGAAAAGAAGAAGGAAATGAAGTGAAACCTGCAATGAGAGTGTATTTATATCTCTGCTCGTACGTCTTTTCAAGGAGTGCTGGTAATCCGCTGGCTGGCAGGCATTTCCCGCGCCGCGAGCGAACGAACGAACGGCCACCTGCTGAGTGACTGACTGAGCGTCCGTCCGTCCGTCCGTCGGTCGGTCCACTGCGTTTCCAATAAGAAGCATCTCAAACTGAAAAACGGCAATGGAGTGAAAATTCAAAGCAAAATGCGTTAGAGCTGAAGTGCTTAAACCGGACTTTTAAAAGCATCTTTGTGTCAGTTGTTTATTCGTTTTATCAATGAAAAACGATGACTACCAATGAAAGGAAACTCCAAGAAACTAGACGCAAACTGTGCCCTCAGGACAAACGCATTCGTTTTGCGTGCCCTCGCGGCAGTCGTGGGATGGCGGGCCGGGCGGGGCGGGGCGGGGACACCCTCAACTGGTCGCCGGCACCCTCAACTGGTCGCCGGCACACACAGACAAACAGCCAAAGCAACAAATTCCCCCAAAACTCCCCGACGAAAATCAAAAACCAATGATAGGACCCCAGCCGATTCCACCCTTGAATGTCGACAGACTGCTTTTGACCCGCAATAACATTTGTGCGTCCGATGTGCTTGTTGCATAAACAGATGCCACGCCAGCGACGGACGGGATGACGACGGAAGAGCCCACGAGCCGCTGCAGTCCTTCTTCAGTGCGGTAAGAGGCGCTGTCGCCTGCCCAAAGACACTTGGGCTCATTTTGCTTCCCGCGCTGAGCCCGGCGCTGAGCCCGGCTCCCGCTCCGTCGCGGTTGCGACACCGTCAATGTTTTTGCCGCGATTGAGAGTTGGCGCGCACGTGGCTTTTCCCACCAGGTCGGTCGGGGGTGCGGCCAATAAGCGCTGCCGTTCTGCCCAGCTAGCTTGAGGCTCTTTGCGTCATCCTCGCCAGAGACAAAGGTTTCTGTCTGTCTGTCAATGGCTGCATTCTGAGCAGGCAAAAGGTTTTTCTCCAAATGTTGCCAAAGCAACCGCTTTCCCTCAGTGAGAACGTTTGTGAGCCCAAATACGTTAGCGTGCGCCGCGTCTTGTGTCTGGAACGCTGGCTACGCTACCGGGAGCGGAGGCCAGGAAGCTTTCCGAGCCGGCGGGCAAGCGAGGGCACAGGTGCGCGCGGCCCACCCGCTACTTGTCCGGGTCGGCAGGCTGCGAGTGCAGATGGGCAAAGAAATCCCTCCTCTCCAGGGCAATGTCATGGATGATGGCATCCAGGAGCAGCCTGGCTGAGTTCCTCTTCTCCAGACTGTTGTTGACCTGGGCCGTCAGCCACTGGAAGAAATTCACCTCGATGTCTCTCTCCACCGGGTCGTAGAAGTAGCCGTGTCTCCTGAGCGAGGCGAAGACGGCGGGGAAGAGTTTGGAGAGGAACTGCTGCGCGCAGGCTTGGGCAGCTATCATCTCGGCCGTTTCTTTCTCATTCGTCACCGCCGCTTTCTGCTGGGCGATGCGGCACTCCTTTTCCTCGGCGCGCCGGCGCTCCTGCTCCTGCAGCCGCTGGACCTCGGCCAGCTCGGCATTGCGCAGCTGCTCAAAGGCCCTCTGCTGGGCCCGCAGGCAGGCCAGTTCCTCCTCCTCCATCACCTCCAGCAGGGACTGCTCGATGGTCTTGCCCACCAGGACCTCCAGCACCGGCGTCACCTCCCGGTCAAAGTCAAACAAGTCGCCCTCCTCGATATGGGTGGCCACGTCTTCGCCCGATTTGGCGGGGATGAAGAGCGGAGTGGCCGGTCGGTCCAGGAAAGGGTCCGTTTGCGAGTCGTTGTCCTTGGTCACCAAGATGCGACTCAGCTCCTCCAGGTAGGACTCGGTTTGGACGTCCACGTGTTTCCGTCCGGGCAGGTTGTCGTGAGTCTTGAACCACACGTGGTCCCTGGACCGCACAAAGTCCACCGATCGCCTGCGGAATCCACGCTGCTGCTGAATGTCGGCCGCGTGGGGCGCCGCCTTCCGACCTTGAGCGTTGCCCCTGATCACCCGCCGATCGTACAGAATGTTGCCGTACTCGCTGTTGTCCGTAGGCGAGGCGTTCAACTTTGAGCGGCTCTCCAGCGGCCTGGGCCGACTGGAGAACACGTACGTTGGGTTTTTCTCCCGCTGAGCGTGGGAAAGGGAAGCCATGGCGGCAGGCGTGGCGAGGTGTGGCGAGGCGAAGCGACCCACTGGCTCCACAAACGAGGTTTGCCCCTCCCTTTGCCGGTTGAGGATTTGCCTCTTGGTCGTTGGCGCTCTTCCCAAAAAGCCACGTTAGCTTTTGTACGACCGGCACGTCACCACTTGCATCGACCTTGTGACATCATTTGGTCTGTCGCGCGACGCCTTGTGATGTCATTTAGTCACTTGTGCCTCTTGGTTTTGAATTTTCGGCTCTCGTGCCCAACTTTGTCGCGCGCGTCTGCGAAGACGCCGCCGGCAGCGTTTGCCTGTGGTCCTGCTTTTTTTTTTTGTCTTCTGCGCTCTGGTGAGCTCCTCTGGCCGTCAGATTGTGTTCATTCATTTGAATGCTTCCCATTCAAGAGGTGTGACTCGGTCGTAGGCAGATCCTTGCCGCCTAGTTTTGGTTTATGCAAGCACCCTTTTAGGCGGGCGAGGGCTAAAGCTAGCAAAGCTGGCGTTTGAATCATTGTGTTCTTTTTCCGTCTTGATTTGTCGCTGTTTTCAGTGTTGCCACTCTTCAGTAATGTCATTTTTGTCCCGCCTGTCCAACGCAGGCCCAAGGGTGCGAGCGGCAATTGACTGAACATCAACAATTGCTTGGCTTTCTCATGAGGAAAAGTCCTAATTGACTTAAGTCAAACCTACCGAAACAATCCATGGCAATATTTCACTTCCCAGCAACGTTGGCAGGGGAAGCACATTTGCGCTTAGCATGTGTGCGCTAGCTAACGGGGATGACAAGAACCAACAATGATAATGCCGATATCCTTTATTGGGTGGCCCTTTGCCGCCGTCGACGCTTAAACGCTTGCGGAAACAAATTGCTTCGGGAGCGACCAGCCACCCATGTTTTTTTTGTGGACCAAATGAACCGCTGGGTGTTTACAGGCGCACAATTTATTCGTCTTTGGCGCGAGTACAGAGGGGGTACCCGTCCAGCCGTGGACCTGAGCTGGCTACCGAGGATGCCGGCAAGCTTGAACTCTTCAGGCCAAAGCGGGCCCTAGTAGCGCCGGCAATTTTTTCACACCATAGAAAACTTTGGAATGGAACCGTAGCAGAACAAACAAACAAAAAGAATTGGACTTTAATTGTCACGTGGCGTTGCGTATACGCCTTCTCGCGGCGGGAGCCATCCTCAGCAGGTTTTTTTTTGGGGGGGGGGTCTGGCTCTTGTCAGTGTGCGCCAGCTTAGAAGGTCTTCCTGTGGATGGCGCGGGCGCGGTCTTCCTCGTACTCCCGCTTGGACACCCACATCTTCTTGAAGGTGTCCAACGACGCCAAGATGGAGCCTCTGCGGGTGGGCGGGGCCACACATTAGTAGCGACACAAACACTTCATCTCAACACTAAGCTCAAAACCGGGCTGGGTTGTCGTTCCATCTTAAATTCTATTCTTTGTATGGGCGCGCAAACACGGAACTCCACGGTAACAAGAAATCAGTTTGTACCCGATCCACGTGGAGTAGAGTCTCTCCTGGGGCGCCGAGATCTGGGAACACGTGGAGCAGCTTTAGTGGCGGGAGAAGAATAGAGAAGAACCGTAAAAGAAAAACTAAGTCTGACCTTGATCTTGACATCTTTGGGCGCAAGCTTCTTCACTTCAGTCAGTAGTCTCTCCCCAAAGCCTTAGGGGGAGGAGAGGGGAGGGCAGCAGTGAGTCAGGCCGTGCTCGGTGACAGACAGACAGACCGACTCACTCGTAGGCGCTCGCTCCCTCCCACCTTTGATGAGTGTGGACCCCCCGCACAGCACAATGGTAGAGAAAAGCGTGCGCCTCAGGTCCATGTCAGACTTCTGGATGGCGTAGGCCAGGACCTCGTGGATGCCCGAGCTCTCGTCGCCCACCAGGTCGGGCCGGAACAGCAGCTCGGGGGCGCGGAAGCGGGCCGGTCCGATCTGGACGCAAGGGCGGGATAGGTCAGCGCCGGAATGGGCCAGGCGGATGGGCCGAGAGGCGGCCGCTCACGTTTAAGGCGCTCCCATCCGGAAGGACGTACTGAGCCTTCTCCGTCTCCAAGGTCTCGTCCTTCTGAGGGTTCAGCGACAAGTAGCACGCCCTCTGGTGGCAAAAGCCGACACTACGTCAGTCACACCGCTTCTTTTTGGCCAGTTGAATTGTTGTTGTTTTTGTTAGTTGGCAGTTGTTGGAAAGGTTAGCATCAGGCTAATTTCCACTATATGTCAGCATTTGTTTGTGCAATGTGCCGGCAACTTCAACGCTGTCTTTAACGCTTGTGTGTTTTTAGGCAGCCCTCGGGACATGGCGCCAGCTACCTCTTTGATGGTGCGCACCACCTCGAACTCGGCCGAGGTGTTGAAGTTGTAGCCTTCCTTGCGCAGGAGCAGGCGCAGGTAGCGCGACACGTCCCTGCCGGCGACGTCCACCCGCATGATGGAGTGCGGGATGGCAAAGCCCTCGTAGATGGGCACCACGTGCGTCACGCCGTCGCCCGAGTCCAGTACCACGCCCGTGGTGCGGCCCGTGGCGTACCTGAGCGAGAGGACAACCGGCGGCGTTGGCCACCACGGGTATTCCGCCGAGCCTTTCGGAATTTCGACAAGCAAGCGCTGATCTGTGACGCAAACTTACAAACTGAGGACCGCCTGCATGGAGATGAAGAGCGCGGGAACATTGAAGGTCTCGAAGAAGACCTCGGCCGCCTTCTCGCGGTTCTTGCTGGGGTTGAGAGGCGCCTCGGTCAGAAGAACGGGATGCTGCCAAACAGACGGCCGACAGCTTTACAAGGCCTGCCCGCCCGCCCGCGGCACGACGGCCGTCGAGCTCACCTCCTCGGAGAAGGTCTGCAGCTGCTCCTTGGAGTAAACGTACTGCCAGATCCTTTCCATGTCGTTCCAGTCCTTCACGATGCCGTGCTCCATGGGGTAGCGCACCGACAGCAGCCCGCGGTGCTCCTGGGGTGGCGAGGCACATAGGGAGGGACAAGGCACCTGCATTGAGAACCGGCCTCGCCGCCTTGATGCAAGACTTTGTTGGACTTGTAAGTCAAGGTACGGCTCGCTCTCATTTTTGGCTCAATGAAGGCTGGCAAATGGCGCAAGCGCGTAGGGATTACCTCTGCTTTAGGGCCGATAAAAAGGTCTCCCTCCAAGGCGCCCGCCATGACGCGCACGTGTTTGGGACGCCCCACACTGCAAGAGACAATCAGCACATGCTTGTTTCCAAACCCGAAGAAGGGCGAGCAAGCGAGCGAGCGAGCAGGCCGGCCCGACTTACTAGTTGGGAAAACAATATTTGGGGATCTGATCTCCGGCGAAGCCAGCCTTGATGACCCCTGAACCCTGTGCACACGATTGTGAAAAGATGAAATGTACAGTGTGTGAGGAAGAGGAGGCTCATGAGACAAGGCTGCAGGCCACGCAACAACAAACCACCACTTTGTCCCTCCTCGCGCTCGCGCTAGCTGTGCTGGATCGCATCCCTTCAAGCAAATCTCACGCACGCACACGATGATCGGTCGCTTCTGCAAACATCGTCTCGTCGGTGCATTGCATTACCCCGCCCCAATTCCGATGACTGTCTCTTGAGAACGGAAGCTTTCCGATCCCTGATGCCTTACATACAACTGCAACGTGTTGTGATGGTGAATGTTCAAACAAGTGTTTCAAATAGATAGAATAAATGTGTTGTGACGTTGAAGCTAAATGCGGCTAGCTAGCTCGATCGCTAGCTAGCGTTTGTTGTCTGTCATTTGGCAGGTTAGCTAGAAGCCGGTCAACTAATATTCGAGGCTAGCCCTCACTGATGCTGATCGTCATTCGTCGTGTTTGTTTGTCGGTGCACATAATAACGAGCACAATGACAATAGGGTGGCGGGGCGGTTAAGCAAAAAGCTGCTGCGGCGAGCCCCAAAACAATAACGTTGCTAAGCTAATAGCTAGCCCTCGACGGCCTCGGTTTGGGTGTGGGTGAATGACGTCATCACACTCACGTTATCGATCACCACGGGCTGATTAGCTAAAATGTCATAGGACTCCATGACGGGCGAGAATGTTGAAGCGCGCGGCTGTCGGCGTCCACTTTCGGTGCTCAATGACGACCAAGGCGTGAGGAGGAAAAAAAGACCATCGACAGACCGCCCGCCCTCGCGCCCGTTCCTTCGTCGCTTCGTTCGCGTTCGTTCGTTGGTTGGTTGGTTGGTTCGCTGAGCCGCTCGACCCCGACCGACGCTCCTCTCCTTCCACGTCCCGCCCTCCAGCGCCGCCATACGTCGCCCCGACGGGCTCTCATCCGCTCTCACCAATCACATCCAGCGAAGCACACGAAAGGCTGAACCAATTGCAATTCCGATCGCTTTCCGACCGCCACTGATTCTAGTCCGTCCACTCCACTCGGTCGTAGCTAGCTGCTCTGTTTGAAAAAAGTAGATGCAATACGACTGGTTAGTTTTGATGCGGTCTCTGCAGAATTTTTTTTTATTTGAGTTGTATTTGTTTAATAAAACTCATGTGACGCACGGATTTCGATGAAGTTGTATTGTAATATATACAGCTTGGACATTAGCGTAAAGTCAGATTCCAGATACAATCTGAAGAGGATGACTGATATTTAGTTGGTATCTTTAAAAAGAAGAAACAGAACAGGCTGCATTGCACTGACTACTGTAAAACGTCGACGCGTTCTCTGAGGTTTTATCAACTCCGAGAAATGAGAATTTTAACTTGTTTGGAGGACTGAACCTGGCAAAATCAAAAAGATCTAAAATTATAAAATTATAAATATACAACAGACACTGAGACACACAAATCTTTCCCCCTAATTTGGATTTCAGTGGAGCCGGCGTGACGTGACGTGACGTATTTGATCTA
The DNA here is from genome assembly GCF_033458585.1 of Syngnathus typhle. NCBI lineage: Eukaryota > Metazoa > Chordata > Actinopteri > Syngnathiformes > Syngnathidae > Syngnathus > Syngnathus typhle. Next base: position 1,511,144 of record NC_083749.1, read on the forward strand.
GCTTGAAATGAGCGGAGCGGAACGTTCGGTTTGGTGTTGCAGTTTCCCACACGGGCCCTTTGTGTTGCCGACTTCCCCGGTTTCCTCTCCGGTCTTCCTCCGGCTCATCTGAATTCTATCTCGTCTTCTCCCGCTTGGCTGTCGTTGTCTTGGTCTTGGTCGTGGTCGTCTCTTGGACCGGGGCTCCGACGTTTTCGGCTTTGATGGCGGGAGGAGGCGGAAGTAGTTTGTTCAGCGGATTCCGGCTTTTGGGGCTTTACTGCAACCACGTGCCGCACGTGCTCCGCTACCATCGCAAACATCGGGAGTTCTATCTGGTGACTTCAGTGGGCAAATGTTTGCACACGTACAACGTAAGAACAAGAGCCGCTACGGCCTTCTTTCGCTGCCCTACTTGGACTTTGTGTGTGGTTCCCTTCTGACTTGTGCTTTTGTTTACGCTGCAGGTCAATCGTTTGGGCATCGTGGCCATCAGTGAGTATTGTTCTGGTTGAGGAACAAAGTGAGGGCCGCGATTGGCTGACGTTGTGTGATGCTGTCGCCTAGGTAACAGCGTCCAGGATGACATCACGTGCTTGGCGGCAGACAGGATGTTGACTTTTGCCGCCGCCGGCTCGCTGGTGCTGGCCTTCGCTAAGAACAAAGAGGTTGGGCGACTGACTCGCTCGACGGTCCTCGAGCAGGGACTGACTGGAGTGTTCTCTGCACGCAGGTGGTGATGCGTTACCGTGGACACAAACAGGAAGTGCGCCTGCTGCTTCCTTTCGGCGACCAGCTGATCTCGGTCGATGGCGGCGGGCTCCTCGTTGTCTGGGACGTTCAAAGCGGCGGTGAGTGAGGCCGCGGCCAAGGGCCACCCCCTGTGTGTGTGTGTCTGGCTATGCTTGCCGTTGCATCGCCACAACGCGTCGTGCTCTTCCTATGGGCAGAAGTGTACACGCAGCTGCACTTTGAGCCCGGCGCCTTCGAGGTGTCGGCCATGATGCACCCCAGCACCTACCTGAACAAAGTCCTGCTGGGGAGCTGCCAGGGCCCGTTGCAGCTGTGGAACCTCAAGAGCAGGTGAGCGCCAAGTCGAGTGGAGCGCAAGCCAAGAAGAAACGTCGCCGTCCTCACGCTAACGTTGGGATTTTTACCTTTGTGCGTGTGGCGCGGCCTTCAGCAAGTTGCTGTACACGTTTGCCGGCTGGTCGGCCGGCGTCACTGTGCTGCAGCAGGTGAGTGGCGCGCAGCTCCCTCTGGGTTAAGGTTGTGTGGTAGGGGGTCCATTTTTGCCAATACTGACAAATGACCTCCACAGAGCCCGGCGGTGGACGTGGTGGCTGTCGGCACGGCGACGGGCCGCATCGTCATTCACAACATCCGACTGGACGAGACGCTGATGGCCTTCACGCAGGACTGGGGCCCCATCACGTCGCTGGCTTTTCGAACAGGTGAGCGAGCGAGTGTGTGTGTGTGTGTGTGTGTTTGCTTGCGTGTGTCTGATCCGACGTCTGATTCACCCGCCCGCAGACGGGCCGCCCACGCTGGCGGCGGGAAGCCCTCAAGGTCACCTGGCCTTGTGGGACCTGGAGCGACGGCAGCTTGCGGCTCAGCTGAGACACGCCCACAAGACGGCGGTGAACGCCAGCTTCCTGCACGGCGAGCCGCTTCTCATCACCACCGCCGCCGACAACGCCATCAAGGTCGGCGCCGGCGCCGCGGCGCTTCCTCCGACCGCCTCACGCCTTTTTCTTTGCTTCTTCATCAGGTCTGGATCCTGGACCAGGAAGGGGGAGGAGCCAGGTTGCTGAGGAATCGCCAGGGTCACAGTGCCCCGCCCAGCGTCATCCGTCATTACGATGGGAAAAACATCCTCAGCGCAGGTAAGCAGCTTGACGAAGGACAGCGGCCTATTTCCATTGCCGCTCACAAGAAAATGTCTCCCCCCTGCAGGTCAAGACGGGACACTGCAGTCTTTCTCGACCGTCCACGAGCGACTCAATAAGAACCTCGGACACGGTCTGACTCCACCCACTTGCACTTGCGCACCACCTGATCCATTCTTAAAGTGTGTGCGCGCGTGTGTGCGCCCGCGTGTGCTTCTGATGAGCTGTTTGTGTTGTCTTGCTTATGCGTGTTGTTGTTGTTGTTGTTGCTTGTTTAGGCTCGCTCAATAAGAAGAAAGAGCAGAAGAAGAAGAAGGGCTTGTCGTACGAAGAGCTGCGGCTGCCCGCTGTCACCGCCTTCTCCTGCGGTTGGCGCACACGCACTCATGCGATCTCGGGGTCGAGATGACCAACATGACATCCGCGTTTATCGACAGCGGCGGCTCGCCGGTCAGACTGGGACGGCATCGTGGCGTGTCACCGTGGTCGCCTGGCGACCACCACCTGGAGCTACCAGCGCTGCACCATGGGGGAGCACCACCTCAGGCCGCCGCCGGGGTGCGGCGGCAGCGGCGCCGTCGCCACGGTAATTGCGGCGCTCTTGCCTTGCCGCCGGCCTTCCCGCGTTGATGCCGCCGCTGCCGCCTGTCTGCTTTCCCAGGCCGTCGACATCACTTCCTGCGGGAACTTTGCGCTCGTGGGGTCTTCGTGCGGCCGCGTCGACGTTTACAACCTGCAGTCCGGGCTTCACCGTGGTTGCTATGGGGACGAGCAGAAAGGTGAGTCCGCCGCCCCTCTGCGCGTATCTCCCTCCCGTTGACGCTGGCCCTTCCCGAAAGCTCACGACGGCGCAGTGCGGGGCGTGGCCACCGACACGCTCAATCAGCAGACTGTCACCGCCGCGGCCGATGGGCTCCTCAAGTTCTGGCGCTTCAAGACCCGCAGACTGGAAGACCAAATCCAGCTAAATACGGCGCCCGCGTGCATGAAGCTCCACAGGGAAAGGTAGCTAGCCACGCTTGCGCGTGAGCACATTTGTTTTGTGCCGCCGGCCAATCGTGTCGCTCACCGGCGTCGGGTCCTGTCTCCTTGCCACCAGCGGTATGCTGGCGGTGGCTCTGGATGACTTCACGCTGCTGGCGGTTGACGTGGAAACCAGGCGAGCCGTCCGCAAGTTTGCGGGTCACCTCGGCAGCACCAACGACATGGTGAGCGAGACGGGCCGAGCCGTAAGCATCCTTTAGGTTTTTCCAAGTTGCTGAGGGGCCGCCTCGCCTTTGTCAGAGTTTCAGCCCGGACGGCCGCTGGTTGATCACCGTCGGGATGGACTGCGCCGTTCGCACATGGGACCTCCCGTCCGGCAGGTGAGAGTCCCGCTCGTCTCCAACAAGTGCATGGAATCAAAGTCTGCATTCCCCCCCAGTCTGGTGGACTGCTTCCTGGTTCCCGTGGCGCCGGTGGGCGTGTCCATGTCCCCTACCGGAGACTTCCTGGCGACTTCGCACGTGGACAGCCTGGGCGTGTGCTTGTGGTCAGCCGCCAAACATTGGCTTTCTCTTCACGCAAATGAGCGCGGCCAATCACCACGCGCCTCTCCTCCTCAGGACCAATAAGAGCCTGCGTGGGCCCGTGGGGCTCCGCCCGCTGCCGCCCGACTACCGGCCAGAGACGGAGACTCTGCCGGGGGCGCCGGAGGCCGAGCGGGAGGAGACATCGGAGGAGGGAGCCGACGAGGAGGCGTACGCCTCGGCCGAGCAGTTGGGGGCGGAGCTCGTGACGCTGTCGCAGCTGCCGGAGTCCAGATGGAAACATCTGCTGTGCCTGGACACTATCAAGGTGAACGCATCATTGCGAGCGACCATTGCGCCGCGGCTCCCGTCACGCACGACACCGCCGTGACGACAATGTGACGACCGGGTGTTTTCAGAGAAGGAACAAAGCGGCGACGCCTCCCGTGTCGGGGCCGTCGGCGCCCTTCTTCCTGCCCACTGTGCCGGGCTTGACGCCGCGCTTCTCCCAACTGCAGCAGGAAAGGCAGGTTGGTGGCGGGCGGGCGGGCGCACAATTTTGTCCCGACACATTCTCGCATTGATCATCTGGTGTGTTTGTGTTAGTCAAAGGTGTCGAGCTGCAGTCTGCCATCTCGGGGCTCAAAGTTCAGTTGTGCTCTGGAGGCGGGTCTCGGCGAGGGGTCGTGTGAGTGCGTCGACACGAAATCGGATCGGGTGCGTCACGATTCCGTCATGAGTCGCCTTGCCTCCTCTTTCATCTTATCCAGTCACCGTCCCCGCGGAGCTGTTGAAGAGTTTCGGTCCGTCTGCCGTGTCGGTCGAGCTCGCCGGGCTGTCGCCTGAAGGGGGCGGAGCCAGCGGCGGCCTCTTTTTGGCCTTCATTCGCATGATCGAGAGCATGCTGGCCAGTGGGCGGGACTTTGATCTGGCGCACGCCTACCTGTCGCTCTTTCTCAAGGTAAACTGCGTTAGGAATGGTTTCGATTTCTAAGTTCTTCGCTCGTTGATTACGCGCCGGTCGCTCAAATCGGCGACTCGGCTAGAAAAGGACTAGTCGGTCGAATGGGAGATTTTCTTTCTGCAACCGTGTTTTCTTTGACAGCTTCACCTTCGCTCGGTGGCCCAGGATGCCGTTGCCATGGAAGCGTTGGTCCGCCTCTCCTCGCGGCTGGAGGCGGGTTGGGCGGAGCTCCGCGCATCCTTCAATCAGTCGCTTTGTTTGTTGACGTACGCCAAGAGCGCACTTTTGTGAAGATGCGCTTTGTGCAGGTCAATGTGCAGGTCTATGTGCTGCTTTGTTAGCAATAAAGCAAAAATGTTTCTTTTGACGTCAATGTGTTTTGAGGACTACTGTTGTTGAACCCAGCCAAGAGCAGGAAAAAGCGGGCGGAGTGTTTTTTTGCAATCAATTATGTCAGGCAATGTCGAATTGGACCCAGTTACCCGTATGGCAAGAGAAGCATGAAGTCAAGCTTTCCATTTCTTTCCTAAACGATGTGCTCAATCCCATTGACGTCACTTCGAGTGCAACGGACATAACTCCCGCCTCGTCCAACGTCACTTCCGTACACACAAGATGGCGGCGTCCTCGTGGACGGCGCGCGGCCGGACGATTTGCAGGTAATTCTTTTTTGGGCTCTTCTCCATGCTTTGAAAAGCTTGCAAGAGGCAGCAGTGCGATCGAACATGAATGACAGACGACGCACTGAATTGAATGGCGACAACCTTCACTCTTTGTCATTGTCGAAGACGTCGTTTAGATCTGCGCCTGTCATTGTCGCGTGAGCGTTATGCAGTCATCGCTGGCCGTATGATCTGATACGATAGCATTGATCACAATGTGTACCGCTGAACGAAACGAGTGAGGGTGAAGTTAAGAAGCATCGTGGACGAAGGCTCATCCGGCTGTCTACATTTGGCCGTCGAGAAATGCAATGACGTCTGTTGCGACGTCCAAAGCTGATGTGGTGTGCATTGGACTTGTGAGCTAGCTTCAAGATTACGTCCACAAGTAGCACTGAATCATGGCTATGGGCAACTTTTCCGTCTTGCAACACACGGGAGTTGGCTCCCCATGGCCTGGCTGGCTCCATGTAGTCGTCAGTCCTTGCTTTATTGCCATCCATTTCCCTCAGCAGTTCGCTAACAGAATTGAACAATATTACAAGCAATTGTTCAAGCGACTTCAAAACACACACACACACACACACACACACACAGCAAGCACTAAACACAAGTTGCGCAAGATGGACCCAACACACAAATCACGCAGTTTCAGAATCCCATCGATCAATGGCCCTCGAATGGGGTGTCTGTCGCGACGCTAACGCTAAGGTGTACGTTTCAGATTTAGTCCTGTGAGCTGCAGCCAGCGACGCTTCTTCAACTCTGGTAAGTTGAAGGAAGCCCAAGCATTGAAAGGAGGCGGGGAAGACTGAGGGCGGGTCAATCATCCGTCTCCCTTCTGTCAGGTCGCGGCTTCCTGTCGGGTTACCGGCCCCTCCCCGTCCTGGTGGCGACTGGCGGCGCTTACTACGGTTACCAGCAATACAAAAGGCGGGACCGAGCGGATGGAGCCCCGCCTGCACTGGCCACGCCCACTCAGGTGAGAAGTTGCCGTTTTGCCTCAGAAGGAGGCGGGCGGCGAAGTGGCCCCACGGCTATTTGAAAAGCCCAGTGAACGCTCGCTGGGCTGGAGTGGCCGAGGACCCGCACGGTCAACCTGGCTCTGCCTGCCTGCCTTCCTCCTGGCTGGCGTTGCTGGCAGATTGCCTTCCCCTCGCTCGCTCGCTCAGTCAGTCAGTCACCGATTGACGTCATTGGACCGCTCCCCGTTTAGCCGCTGTGACCAGGCGTGCGTCCTGTCCCGCAGGTGGCCCTCTATCGCTCCTTCCCCACCCGCCTTCTGTCTCGAGCGTGGGGTCGCGTCAACGGGGTGGAGCTCCCGACGTGGCTCCGCAAACCCGTCTACTCGCTCTACATCTGGACCTTTGGAGTCAACATGCAGGTCAGAAGACGCAACCAGCCTTGTCACTTTGAGTTGACGCCGCGGACGCTCGCACGTGCCGGGAAGCTGCGGAGCGTGCCTTAGCCGTCTCATTTGCAGCCTTAGTGCGGACCCTGGTGTCGTCCAATAGGAAGCGGCGGTCGAGGACTTGCGCCACTACCGCAATCTGGGAGAGTTCTTCCGGCGCCGTCTGAAGGCGTCGGCGCGGCCGCTTTGCTCCGCCTCCTGCCTGGTGAGACTTCCTTCCGCTACGAGCGCCTCCTCCTCCTCCTGCTGCGGCGGCGGCGGCGCAGTTCAAAAGAACGAACCGAGATGGAAATGATCGTTGACTTGTGATTGATGTCAGGTGTCTCCGGCGGACGGCAGGATCGTTCACTTGGGTCGCGTGTCCAGCTCGGAGGTGGAGCAAGTGAAGGGCGTCACGTACAGTCTGGAAGACTTCTTGGGGCCGCAAGATGGCCGAGACAAAGGTGAGCCGGGCGACGTCTGCGTCGGATACCCTCGAAACGGATAGCCGCGGCCGCCGCCGACTCCCCAAGATACTTTTGGCTGCGCCTCGAGTGAGTCGCTCTCAAGCCGTAGTGACTCTTGTTAGCGAGGCTGAAAGTGTGATGGAAGGCACGTGTGTGTGTGTGTGTGTGTGTGTGTGTGTGTGTGGAAGTGACCGCCTCGAAATGACCATTCCTTTCTTTCCCAGTGACTGCGGCTCTCTCAGCCAGCCTGAGCACGCGTGCAGAGGCGGCGTCCTTCCGGGACGGCCTCCTGACCAGTCCCGACAACGACCTGTTCCACGTTGTGGTGTACCTGGCCCCCGGCGACTATCATTGCTTCCACTCGCCGGCTGACTGGACGGTGGCGCTCAGGCGACACTTCACAGGTCACTTCCTGCTCCCTCCCGCTTTGTGTGTGTGTGTGTGTGTGTCAGTCAAGGTTGCAAAGTTCGTCAGGCATGGAGCGTGACGTATGCGGCATGAACGGAGTGAACTTGTGCGCTCAGGTTCGCTGCTGTCGGTGAGTCCGGGCGTGGCGGGCCGCGTGAAGGCGCTGTTCTGCCTCAACGAGCGCGTGGCTCTGAGCGGCCGATGGCGCCACGGCTTCTTCTCCTTCACGGCCGTGGGCGCCACCAACGTGGGCTCCATCCGTATCTACTTTGACCGAGTGGGTGGTCGCCCAAGGCACATATGGAAGCCGCCGGCTAGGGAAATGCGCGGCTAAGGCGTGGCGCGCCGTGTCCTGTTTGTGGCGCTTTCAGGAGCTGCGGACAAACGCGCCGGGCGACCTCAAAGGCCATTTCCACGACCTGCGTTACGGGGAGGAGCCGGCCAAAGGGGGCGTGGCCCTGCAGCGGGGGGAGGCGGTGGGCGAGTTCAACTTGGGCTCCACCGTGGTGGTCCTCTTCGAAGCCCCGAAAGCTTTCACCTTCAGCGTCGAGCCGGGACAAAGCGTCAGGGTGGGCGAGGGCCTGGGCAGCCTTTGAGCTGGCTTCAACTTTGCCCGCTAAATATCAGGGCGTGAGCTCCCCTAGTGCCTTGCGGTGGCTCTGTTGTCGCAATTGTCCTTGTTTGGAAGCTTTTTGGAAGGCCTCGTGATTTAAGGCCTGCCCCTGAAAGACTTTTTTTCAATGAAGAGCTGCGGTTTGGTTGACGTGTGCGGGCGGGCCACCCTGGGCATCTCGCTTGCATTTCTTGCTTGCACGGACGGACAAAGGGCGAGTGCATGAGTGTCGTCGGAATGCACGCTCTGCTTGTTTGCAATAAAAACAAAAAAAGGATTGTAATGAAAGTCGGTTATTAGTGGATTTGCGCTTTTGGCTGCCACCGCTGCCGTCGCAATAGGTCACGTGTCACGGTGGGCCATGGTTTCCACACCTCTCATTCAATAGATTTATTTGCAATCGGAAGTCCGGCCGTGCGCTGTCAATGTGAAAGCCGATCGGGGCTTGGAGTTCAAGTCAAGTTAGCGTGCGGTAAGATCAGGTCCATTTGAACGGTCTCAATGCTGGTCTGACCCCGCCCCTTGCTTTAGCCCCGCCCCATGCGGCAGCAGCAGCAGCACAGCCAATAGGAAAGCGGCTTGCAGCACTCGCCGTGGCTTTGAAAGCGTGGCTGGGCGAGGCCCCCGTGCGACCACGCCTCGGCGCCGGCTGCGTCCTTCCCCGCCCAAGCGCTCTTCCCGGCCGCCGCCGTCCCCTCGCCGCTGGACGACGTCTCGGCGACGCAAGGGGCAGAGTGGGCGTGCGTCTTGAGGGCCAGGAAGCAGGTCAAGTCCAGGTCCAGTGCGGCGGCTCCCCCCCGGGGACGGGGCGTGTTCTGGCGACACTGAGGACACGGGATCCATACCTGAGCGAGAGCAAATGGGAGGCGAGGTAGTCCCAAACGTCATAACGAAGGAACCCCGAGTCGATGGTAGCCGCCGCCGACAGGAGTCCCTCACCTGCTCGTTGATGACGGCGTCCAGTCGCTTCACGCACGCCTGGCAGAAGGTGTGGCCGCAGTGCAGTCGCCGCGGCAGCCGCGCCGCCAGGTCATAGCGCCCGAAACACACGATGCACCGCAGGGCTGCCTCCGCCGCCGCCGCCGCCGGGCTGCCTCCGCCGCCACCCGCCTCTTCGGCTTCGCTGGACATGCTGATGAGCTAAATGCAGACGTGCGGCGAGATTCTGACGGCGTGTCAGTTGCCAGATGGCACTAGAGGTGGCGCGGCGTTGAGTGCAGGTCCACCAGAAGCCCGAAAACAAACATACCGGGTGATGTCACATCCTAGCCGTTTCGGCGGTGGCGGCGGGATCCTGCTCATTCGCTCGCCGTCACGCCGCTTGGATGAAATATTCAAGGAGTTTCTTTCCGTTGGCCGCCGCTTCTCAGGTTGCGCTCGTAAGCGGCGGTTGCCGAGCAACCGGGGCAACAGGGGCTTGCGTCGCCTGTGATCGGACGCAGTTGGCCTCGCAAGTTGATCCTTTTCCCAATTGATCCCAATTGCATTTGTCGGTAGACGCATCCCATCTGTTAGCGGACACGTGTAGACTGGGATCAATAAGGGCGACTGAAATTGGGCTTCCCTGTAAGACCAACTCGATGAGCCCGTTGTGACATCCTTGAACGGTCGCGAGGAACGCTGATGCGCGCTGCAGATGTTTCTGTCTGGCAGAACGCCGTTCACAACATCATCCATCGATTCAGCAAACAAATAGCTCGTTCATTCTGTTCAATAACTTCTTTGACAAAGATGAATGACAAACCCATCACTTGAAGGATTTGGACTTTTAGTCTTGTACTCGGCCAAGTGGACAAAATGTCCTTTGTCTTGTATTGTATTATATCATGTGTGTTAATGTGTGTGTGTGTGGGGGGGGGGGGGGGGGGTAAAGTGTTGTGTGTAAAGAAACAATCGCAACATCAAGAATACAATTTTGAGGTCATATCATCCAATAAGCTTCTCCAGCCAGCCAGCCAGTTAATCAGTCAAGTCCTGATAAAAACACTGAAAACATTCCAACATCGTAAAATCAATATTTGGATGGCGAAAGAACACCAAGTGACACATTCAGTCTTTCATTTTCTTTGCATTAACGGGAGGGAGGGAGGGAGGTAGGGAGGCCTGTCTGTTGTCTGCTGCTAGGGCCCAGTTGCTATGGGCAAGCACCCAGCAGCTAGGTGTTAGCGGCTAGCAGGAAGCAACTAGTCGTTAGTGGCGAGCTGTTAGCGCCGCAGTCGCTAGCGTGTAGTCGTTTGCAGCTAGCTACTAGCAGGTAGGTCAGCCTAACAAAGCTGCGGCCGTTTCACATCTCTTCAGTCGGCGGCATCGTCCATCCACGGGGCCAATCAGCGGCGGCGGCGCAGTGACATCACTTCCTCCTCCTGCAGCGGTAGCAGCAGGCACAGCGCCCGCCGGCGCCGTCCTCGTCCGCTTCCTTCACCAAATACGCCGGCGGGGCCACGTAGGGGTCGTTGCCGTTGAGCGCCGCCGGGTTGCCAATCACCGTGGCGCCGTCGGTCGACGTGCGCAGATGGGCGCGGGGGATGGTCACTTGACCGTACGGGTTGTCCAGCGACACGCGAATGTTGGACGACATGGTGCTGCCGGCGAGCTGACAAGAGACGGACGAGAAATGTCACAAATGAGTTGAACAAAGGTCGCACTTCCGTGTCTTTAGTAAGAGCGGCCAGCCAGCCAGCGCAAATTGCGATGGAAACCCGAATGGAATCGTTGTGTGAAGGAGAGAGAAGAAAAACGGGCCACTGTCTTGCTTGCTGTACTTGCAGTGTGTATCGGCAGCTGGTATCGACAGCTGGTATCGGCGGCGGCGGCGGCAGCGGCCTCCTCCATGACCCCATACATTGGGCCGATGCCGCCGTTCTTGATTCCAATTGTCTGCCAATTGCTTTTTTATGGTTTGGTTCTGGCACAAAAGTTGAACCCACCACAAAATGTAGTACACATTGGAATAAGGATGGCTCTGAATTTGTTTGGGTGACTGCTGAGATTTGTCACCAAATGATTGACAAAGTCTTGTGCCAATTTGTTCAAATGGGACATTTTATTGCCGTTGTTCCAAAAGTCGCTGGCTGAGATTCCAACGGCGTTCCGCAACGGTGGAGGCTCGCCTCGGCCTCGGCTTAGGGCTTGGCGGCGGCCTCCCGCTCACCACCCGCAATGAGGATGCCTCAAATGGGAGTAAAAAGACGCAACGGGAGTCCGATTTGAGGGAGAAAAGTGTGACTTGCCTGTTGAAGCTGACGTGTCTTCAGGACCAAAGTTGAGCTGTGGCAAAAGACAATGGAAAGCTCTCACCCCCTCTCTCTCTCTCACCCCCTCTCTCTCTCTTGAAGCTGGCTCGACCGCCCGGACCTGTTTAACCGGACGACACGCCCTCCTCGGAGTGCACCAACATCCCATCCCCTTTTGCGTAACAGGTGGAATGTTGACAATATGAGTGGCCAATAATTAAGCCAGGAAAGAAGGCTTACCCACGGTGGCATTTTCACTTTCGACTCACTCGCTAGTCAATAAGCTTTGCTCTGATTGGCTGGATGGATGGATGGCTGTTCTCCTCAATTGGAAACAGCTTCGCTCTCGCCGTTAGGCGGCGGCAAGATGGCCGTGGCAAAATTCAGCGGGCCCACTCCAAGGCCCGCTGAATTTTGCACGCCCATCCACGAAACACAGGTCCCCGAACGCTTTTGTCGTGTTTCTCCCCAAATAAATTTGAAGCCATCGGCAGCGGCTGGGAGCTTTGCTCAGGCGCACGGTCGCCGCTTGAGCTTTGCTGAGTCCGGTGGGCCCGTAGCACAACCAAGGGGACGCACGCCTTCGACCATGAGGGTGTCGGGCGGGCCCCTTGCAATTTCCTCGTCTGCCGTCGAAAGAAAGAAGGAAAGCTTTCAATTGGATTCGGTTGTGGCAACCTGCACAGATATTTTGCTCATTTGGAGGGGCTTCCTTTGGCGTATGCATAAAACAACAACATTTTGATGGCATGGGACTTTTGGAAAAACACATCAGCAGAGGCATCTTGAGTGACACGACTTTAGAATGTTCAGTCACATTTATTTCCAATTTCCAATTTTTTTTTTCCCTTCCTCTTTTTTCTTCCAGCAGCAAAATACTAGAATTAAAAGTGATATTCAGACTTTTGTTGGGCTTGGAAATGATCACTTTGCCACGTCTGCAGTATATATCGTATTTCAGTTGGTTTGTCGTGTGTGCTGTTGGCTATCGATTGCGTCTACGAGTATCGATTCGGAGGATTGACAAAAAACAACAACTCATCAACTCGTGGATTTGGAAGGGAGAAAAAAAAGCAAAATGGCGTCTTGGTATCGCGTTTCCGTTTCCGGCGGAAGCTCCTCCTTGTTAGCCTTAGCTCTTAGCTCCGCGGAGGACGGCATCGGGAGAAAGTGCGAAACGGAGGAGAAAAGCTGCTCAAGGGGCGAGATGAGCGCGGACGGGGACCGCAGAGGACCGCGGTGACCGGACACCGAGTGTGTCACCCTAACCCAATTGCCGCTTTCCGGGTGCGTTGGCGCCGCCGCAGGCAGGAGAGCCACAAGACGCGCGCGGATGGTCCCACCCGGGGACTCGACTCACTCCTTCCGCACGCACTTTTCCTTTAGTTTGCCAGCAGCCGGCGCTTCGGTGTTGTCGCCGGGCTGGGGCTCTGGCTGGGGCTCCGGCTGGGGCTCGGGCTCGGGCTCCGGCTGGGGCTGGGGCTCCGGCTGGGGCTGGGGCTCCGGCTGCTGTAGACGCAGCAGTAGCTTGGGAGTTGGTCCAGGGGCGAGCAGCCATTGTTGTGATGTGCTTTACTTTGCTGTTGCTCGCTTTTAACATTCGTATGACCGCGAGGGAGTGTTTAGCACTTAACACGTTCATCTCACGTTGACATATTGGAAGAATGAAAGTTGTTTGAAATGAAAACCAATTCCAACAAGTGCCCAGAAGGTTAAGTCAGCGTTGTTGACACCCCCCCCCCCCCCTTTCTCTTTCTCTTTCTCCCTTTCTTTTATTTTGGGGGTCTCTCCTCAGTGGATCATGCAAACTTCCCCCCGTCGACTTTGCCGTTACGCCGCCTGACACATGATGGGCTTCGGTCGGGATCTAAGGAATTCCCATGAGGGATTACTCAAACTGCAGGATTGGGAATTAAAGGTATGTAGGCCTTTTACACACACTCTCCTCCTCCTCCTCTTCCTCCTCCTTCTCGCAAGCAGGAATTAGGGCCGCGGCGGACAATCATCGCAAAAGAAGTCTGAGCAAAATGTGGCATGGGAATGTCTCAAGGATTTCAGTTGTGTGCTCTCAAATTCAGAGTATTCCGACAATTTGACGTAGGGCCTGACTGATTCTATTGGATGATTTTTTTAAAAGATTTTTCACGTTACTAAGTGACAACATAAGAGAAAGCGAATGTCTGAAACAAATTGATCTCGTCCGCTCTTTGCCGCTGTCTCGTCAAACAAAAAGGTGCGCTATGCAAAGTCTTTTATTCATTGCAAATTCATTGACTGACCTTTATTTTGTGGTGCCAAATATCGGAATCGCCGACGTGAGTTTGGAAACCGTCGGTCACGGCTAAAATAGTCAAGTTGCTAATGAACGGATTATTTGCACCACCTGGAAGGCAACGTCACGCCAGCTGCGGCGTCCGCGTTGACGCCGATCGTGTATGTCTTCAGCTGCTAGAGACGGTCAAGCGTTTCATGACCCTGCGCGTGAAGAGCGACAAGGAGTACGCCGCCCTGCTGCTCAGCTTGACGCAGCAGGTGGAGAAACAGGAAGCGGCCGACTACGTCAGCACCGTCAGCAAGGTGAGCGGCGAGGCGGACGCCGACCTTCGGTCACCGCCGCCGACCTTCGGTCACCGCCGCCGACCTTCGTTCACCGCCGCGCCCGTCTCGTTACAGTCGTGGTCGCAGGTGGTGCGTCAGACGGAGGCGCTGGGTCGCGTCATGCGGGGTCACGCCGATGACCTGAACTCGGGTCCGCTGCACCGCCTGGCCACGCTCATCAGAGACAAGCAGCAGGTGAAGAAGAGCTACCAGAGTCTTCATCAGCAGCTGGAGAGCCACAAGCACAAGGTCTGCCGCAAATCTTTTTTGGGGCTTCCCATTTCATGGGCCTTGATTTTTGCGGGATTTCCAAATTGCACTTTTTCGTCGTCATTTGTGCTGCATTTCAAAATAGCCCTTTCCACCGAGCGACCTGCTCTCTCTCTTTCTGCTTTTAAATCTTGCGCTCAACAAACGCTCCCAATCTTTCCAAAGTTGTCGTCGAAGCGAATGAAGCCGCTGTGGGAAGTGGCCGAGATATATAAATGAGAAAAAAGCAACGTCACTCTCTGCCAGGTGACCAGGAGCGACCTGGACAAGCTCAAGTCGACGTATCGCCAGCTGAGCCGCGACGCCAACAGCGCCAAGGACAAGTATCGGGAAGCTCTCGCCAAAGGTTTGCCCTGGTGCCGGCCGAAAAGTTGACTGGGCCGCCCCGAAAGGTCTCTTCAGATTTCTTTGGGCAGGCCGCGAGGCGGAGCGGGCTCACGAGCGCTACGACAAAGCCACGGCCAAGCTCCACAACCTGCACAACCAGTACGTGGTGGCCGTGCGCGGGGCGCGCGCTGCGGAGGAAGAACATCGCCGGCGCGCGGCGCCCGCGCTCCTCGACGCCCTCCAAAGGATGCAGGAAGACATGACGCTGGCGCTGTGAGTATCGCCCGCAAAGCGTGTGGCCCATCAAAGGCGGGAACATTTGAGAGAAGTGCTCGCTCGCTCGGCTCGCTTGCTTTCTTTTGCTTGGCCTTGCATTCCTCTCCAATGGCAAGGGGAATTGCCAGAAGGTGGGATAGGATAGATGAGCAGCGGGCGGGTGCTCACCACCCGTGCCAAATGTGTGTGCAGGAAGAACATTCTGGAAGAGTACTGCGAGATCAGCAGTCTGCTGACTGACGAGGTCGTCAAAGTCCATCGTGAGATTTCTGCGGCGGTGCAGCAGATCGACCCGCTGGCCGAGTACCAGCACTTCATCGAGGCATACAGGTGGCCCGGGCGGGTGGATTGGCCTTTTGGGGCTTCCCGACAGCAGCGCCGCTGACCTGCGCGCGGGCCTGCCTGCCGGTCTGCCTGCCTGCCTGTGCCACGCAGGTCTCCCGAGAGCCCCGAGGCCAGCGTGGAGTTCGACGCGTCGCTGCTGGACGAGGCGGACCACCTGTCGGCCGACGAGATCCTCTGGAACACGCTGACGGCCGACGGTCTTCGGGCCATGTGAGCGGCCGGAAGGATCCTTCCTGTTGTGCCCCCAAATAGAAAATCCTTCCTAATTTGCGCATTGCCTCGTGCACAGGTTGTCGTCTGCCACGGAGGAGTTGGCGCTGACTCAGCAGAATCTGAGGACCAAAGAGGCCCTGGCGGACGACCTGGACGCCAAGATCAGCAGTGGCCAGCAGAACGCGGACAGGAAGTCCGAGTCAGTGTCTGCGGCGTGCCTCTTTGTTTGTCTGTCTGTGTGTGTGTGTGTCTGTCTGATCTACGTGTGTGTGTGTGTGTGTGTGTGTCCTCAGCTGCGTGCTCCTCCTCAGTCAGAAGCTGTCCCTCCTGGAGCTGCGCCAAAGCGTCCAATCGCTGCGCAGCTCCGAAGCCCGCCTCTCCTCCCAGAAGGCCTTGCTGGACGCCACGATGGCGGACGCCCCGCCGCCGCCGCCTCCTCCTCCGCCGCCGGCTCCGCCCTACGAGGACGACAGCCGCTCGCTGGGCTCGGCCGTAAGGGCGCTTATCCCCGATGAGAGAGAGAGAGCCCGCTTTGCCTCACGCCTTGCTTTGTCTCTGCTCCTTCCAGGATAGAGGCAAGGAGAAGAGCTCTCGCTTGGACACGCTGCGTCACTCGCTGGCCGGAATGATCCGCTCGCCAAAAGCCATGTTGGCCTCCTCGTCCTCGGTGAGACGCCCTCCAAAACGTTGCCGTCCGTCCACGTCCCAAAATCCCGCACTTGGCCAACAATCACGCACGCGGTCTTCCATGTCAAAATGGATCATGGACCCTCCCCCATTTTTGGATCCATACTAGTCTTTTCCATGAGTTAGATTTTTTTTTGCCAAACATTTCAAGCGGCCAAATTTTCATCTACTTTTCCAAATGACGCGTTCCCTTTTGTCAGCATTTCTTCGACGTCGTCCCGTCGTCGGAGCGCCCCCTGGCGGAGCAGGAGTGGTACCACGGCGCCATCCCGCGCACAGAGGCCCAAGAGCTGCTTCGGCAGCAGGGTGACTTCCTGGTGAGGGAGAGCCACGGAAAACCGGGAGAGTACGTCCTGTCCGTTTTCTCGGACGACCAGCGGCGACACTTCATCATCCAGTTTGCCGACGTACGTGTGTGTGTGTGTGCGTGCCCGCTGTCGGAACCGATGCGCGCTCACCCTAACCCCGCTTTGACGCTGGCCGTCTTTCTCGTTGCCTAGAGTCAGTACCGCTTCGAGGGGACGGGCTTCGCCAATATCCCGCAGCTCATCGAGCACCACTTTTCCACCAAGCAGCTCATCACCAAAAAGTCCGGCGTGGTGCTCCTCAACCCCGTCGTCAAGGTACCTGATGGCCCGCAAGCGACTCCATGACGTCGCCCAGGTGTGTCACCCGTGTGTGTATTCTCTCTCACCTGCGCAGGACAAAAAGTGGATCCTCAACCACGAGGACGTGGCGCTGGGCGAGCTGCTGGGCAAGGTGAGTGCGACATGAATGAAGAACACGCGTGCAAAAGCAAAATAAACAACAGTTTTCATCACATTGATGCAATGGCGGGTGGGCCAGGGCCAGGGCCAGCGCCAGCGAGCTCGGGCCGGAGATGAACCCGTCTTGATCTTCCCGCAGGGCAACTTTGGCGAGGTGTTCAAGGGGACGTTGCTGCGAGATAAAACGCCGGTGGCTGTCAAAACCTGCAAAGAAGACTTGCCTCCGGAACTCAAGATCCGCTTCCTGTCAGAGGCCAGGTTGGGCCCCCCGCATCCAGATTGACGGCGGTGGTGGCGGGCCTTTCCATGGCCAGCTTCCGTTTGATGCCTCCCTCCCTCCCTCCCTCCCTCCTGTGTTCAGGATCCTGAAACAGTACGACCACCCCAACATCGTCAAGCTGATCGGCGTGTGCACTCAGAGGCAGCCCATCTACATCGTGATGGAGCTGGTTCCAGGTAGGTAGGCGCGCCGTCCCTCCGTCTGTCCGTGCCTCTCCGTCCTTTGTGAGCCCGGCTCTCGGCCGCCTCGTCAGGCGGCGACTTCCTGTCCTTCCTCAGGAAGAAAAAGGACGAGCTGAAGACCAAGCAGCTGCTGCGCTTGGCCGTGGACGCGGCGGCGGGCATGGCCTACTTGGAGAGTAAGAACTGCATCCACAGGTGAGTGGCGGCGATGACCACGCCCCCTGCTGGCGCTTGTTCGCTCACACGGTGCTGTGCTGTGCTGTGCCTGCGCCCTGCCAGGGACCTGGCGGCCAGGAACTGCCTGGTGGGCGAAGGCACTTTGCTGAAGATCAGCGATTTCGGGATGAGTCGCCAGGAAGACGACGGCGTTTACTCGTCGTCCGGACTCAAGCAGATTCCCATCAAGTGGACCGCGCCGGAGGCGCTCAACTACGGTGAGGAAGCATTTATTCTCAGCGTCAGTCGTGAGCACTCGAAAGGCGGCTGGCTGGCTGGCTGGCTGGACGGCCAATCCCCACCGGCTTCCGACTCTTGACGTCTTGGAGGAAGGTTTGACAAGCCCCGATCGCAAGCGGAAGAACCTTTGGTTAAAAACGTCGAGCAAAGCCATTGGGCCTTTTTTTTTTTTTTTTTTAATCCATCAAATCCGTCTTCCAAGCTTGATGACAAGCAATGCGAGTGGCGAGTGAAGGGCGGCCCTTTGACCCGCAGGTCGTTACACCTCCGAAAGCGACGTGTGGAGTTACGGCATCCTGCTGTGGGAAACCTTCAGTCTGGGGGTGTGCCCTTACCCGGGCATGACCAATCAGCAGGCCCGTGAGCAGGTGGAGAAAGGTGAGCATTGTCTCCCGCTGCAATACGCCCGCCCGCCCGCTGACCCTGCAGTCGCTAGGTTACCGGATGGCGTGTCCTCAGCGGTGCCCAGACGACGTGTACAAGGTGATGCAGCGCTGTTGGCAGTACAGCCCGGAAGAACGACCCAAGTTCGCCGAACTGCAGCGAGACCTGGCCGCCATCAAGAAGAAATGACGGGGCCTCCTTATTTGGTGCCGGTGGGTGCTTTTTTGTTTTGCGCGTGTGGCATTTGAACAGTACCAATGTCAGACGTGGACGTTTGCGCGGCACTGCTACCAAATGGGTTTAGCGCCAGCTGCCGTGACTCCCGTCGGCAAAGGAGAATCAAACAGGAAACGTGCGCGCTTTCATCGATAATGACAACAAATAAAATCAGTTAGAATGTTGTTTTCACATGAAACTAATTGATTTCCTTTCTAACCCTGTAACCACAGCAACCACACTAATGGCTTTATATACAGTATATATATATGTGTGTACATTCATGCTTTACTTTTTATTTGTATTTATTCTTTTTGTTTCTCAGCAAATCTTAAAAAACTTTGAAAAGACAATCAGTAATCATGTTATTTCTTGATGTGATGAGTCTTGAGAGGACAGAGTGGCCACCCGGTGCCGCCTTTCCGTACGTCGCTAGTCCCGCCGACTAATGAAAGCTTTTAGAAAGCAATTGCTGCATTTAGGACGTAAATCAAACCTTTGCGTGTTGATCACAGCGCGGGGCTGTAGCTCCATTACGGCAGCAGCTCCCGAAAGATAATGGCTTAAAAAAAACCCCAAAGTACATCCAATTCAGGCCTTAGTGATGTCGACTAATTGCAACTCAAGTGAATTTATGAAAATTGTAAACTTCCAAAGAGGGTGGGCAGGGTGGTGGCTTTGGGGTGCGGTTTGTAGCCAATTCGCTCCGCCCTCGACGCAGCGGTACAGCTGGGCGGGGTTTCAATGACGTCAGTGCTGCCCACAGAGTCCCCGCCCACTCCGGCTCCCGACTCCACCTCTTCTCGTTGCCGTTTCCGTGCCTGCAGGAAAGGAAAGCAACAAGCAGGGAATCCAAATGCGCTCTTTTGCTTTGCCCGACCAGAGTGAGTCAGATGGCAAATGGAGAAATGACCTCGAGCTCTTTCTTGATGCTCTCAAACTCGTCCGTGTCATCGATCTTAAGCTCCAGACGAGTTGGTTTTCTCCTCAACATCTTTTCGGAAGCTGGTGAAAATGTCAGTACAAATCAACAGCCACGAGCTTGACTCAATCCCGATGGTTATCTTCAATCGTTCAAAATGTGCGAACGTATGTTTACCTTGCTTTACGTGCTGTGTATGTACAGTATATTCATAGTCAAGTCATCATTGACAAAAATCTGCCATTTCAGCCCAAGTTTACAATGGTGAAAGTGTTTATAAGGCTTAATAAGTTTCGGTCTTACGTTATATCTGTGCATCTTACTCTTGCTGACGTATGTATGTACGTACGTACGTATGGATTCGATGCTTGTCAGCCAAACATGGGAATTGGGGGTGTTTGCTGCAATTTAACTTCTCTAAGTACGCCATTACTTGAGTAACCCAAAGAAGTCCACCGAGTTGAAGAGCTTGGCAAGCGGTTGAAGAGCTTGGCAGGCGCTTGACACTAGCGCTTAGCCCATGCTGACTGACGCATTTCCCAACGTTTGGCGTGAACGCGGCGAAAAGGGTGCTTTCTCCCGCCTTTGACGCAACAAGTACGCAAAAATGTACCTGTTCAATTGATTCCAAGTTGCGTTGTGTCCTCGCCGAAATGACTTTTGTAGTCTTTTGCGGCTTGAGATGTTGTCGTTTTTCGTTGCTGTAGCAGCGCCTACAGGAAGCGCAACCTCTTCTTCTTCTTCTTCCGTCAGATTTTCCGCAGTGCAGCCGTAACGCGGCGTAATACTGCCCTCCACGGCTACAAGATGGAAGAAATCGCTAGCGAGCGAGCGAGCGAGCATTAAAACTCTGCGATGGTCGCATGACGTCAGTCCCGCTCGCTCTCGAATTCGGACGGCCTTAACGTGACTTTGGACACCGGCCGCTGAGCCAGCCTGTCAATTTGGACGCAGCCCATCTCATCGGCGACAAGTGTAACCTCTGAACTCCAAAGGATGTGACGTATCCTTTCACATCCGGGCCATCTCCCATTCGTACTGCGCCTCATCGCTTTTGTACAAATGTGAGTTTCCTGACTTTTCAATGTATATTGTCGCGATTGGCTTCCATTACTCTAGCGGCTACGAACTCAAAGGAAGGTCAGATGTTGTCATGTGAAATTTCAGCGCTCCTTTGATGCTCCATGTGGCTAATGCTAACGCTAGCCGCGAACGGTAGCGGGGCACGTTTGTTTGATAGGCTCGCTCTTCATTGTTGTCATCGTTTTCAAATGCTGGCGAAAATGTCATTGTTTTTCTAAAACCATTATGCTCCAGTGAATGCTGGGTTTAACGACACTTGTTTGTTGCAGGTAGGTAGGTAGGTAGGTAGGTAGCTGGTGTACTATGGTCATACTTTTAGTATTCCTTCATGTCTTAGCATGTCACGTTCCTTGTGAAAATACTTCCTGTTGTGCCCCCTCACTAAATCTGTGATTGTAAAATGTTAGCCGTTGGCACAGGCATGACAGTAATCCATTCTTTTGTTGTGAAGCTTTGCTCCGAGATGTCAGACGAGGAGGACTTGGCCCCTGCCCCGAAGAAAGGTCGCGTGTTCTACGGAAGCTTGGAAGAAAAAGAGCGCGAGCGTCTGAACGCGGAGCTCGCCGGGGCTTTGACGACGGGATCCGATGGCGTCAAGGCAGGAATTGAAGCGGGAAACATCAACATCTCGTCTTGTGGGTGACGCCGTTTGAAGACGCCCGCCGCAGGGCGCCCGCCGCACGACCCGCTGCCCGACCCGCGTCCCGCTGCCTGACCCGCGTCCCCCTTTGCTTTGCAGCCGAGACGCTGGAGCTGGAGGAGCACGTCAACGAGAGGCAACAGGAAGCGCTGGCCGAATTTGAGAGAAGGCGGCGAGCGCGGCAGATCACCGTATCCACCGACGACACCGAGGTCAAGGCGGGGCTGCGAGCGCTCGGAGAGCCCATCACCTTGTTTGGGGAGGGGCCGGCGGATCGGCGGGAGAGGTTAGCCGTTTCCCTCAACTGTGCGCTTTCACTTGCATCCCCTGCCTCATCCCTCTCCTTTGACCGCTGTCTTGTCCACCTTTCAGGCTGCGTGGCATTTTGTCCGTGGTGGGTCCAGATGCGCTGAAGAAGTCCAGAAGAGACGAAGAGCGAGCCAAGCGATCCCAGGCGGAGGTTAGCAGCAATCGGCACGTCCATGTGTATGAAGATGCAAAGCGCCCGTGTTTTTGCTTTGCCTTCTCGACAGTGCCATCAGACGTGGTACCACGAAGGCCCGGCTTCTCTCAAGGACGCCCGCCTCTGGTTGGCTCGTTACTCTCTGCCCAGGTGAGTGGCCAACGACTCGGTCAAAGTGGACGTGCAAATATGAGAAGCGCGTGCGTGTGCCGGCTGGCAGGTCGATGAAACGTCTGGAGGTGGCACGGGGCCAAAAGGAAATTTGCGAGGCAACCAAAACCATCCGCCAGCAGGAGCTGAACAAGAGCCTGAGAGTGAGCGCCAATTGCCATCGCCGGGCGGGCGGGCGGACGGACGGACGGGCTTTTACTTGTTGCTGATGTGCCGCTCCTCCTCAGAACTTGAACAACTTCTGCAGTCAGATCGGCGACGATCGGCCCATCAGCTTCTGCCACTTCAGTCCCGACTCCAAAATGCTGGCCACCGCCTCCTGGTGATATACTCGCCGCGCGCAGAAGCTGGCAGCTAATGCTACGCTAACGCGATACTTGCCCGACAGGAGCGGCTTGTGCAAGCTGTGGTCTGTCCCCGACTGCAACCTGATTCGCACGCTGCGAGGTGGGCCGGGCCGCTGGGGAACGCCGTCGCGCTTTGTGGCTTCTTGTTCAAGACTCCGCCCCTTTCTGTCAGCAGGTCACAACACCAACGTGGGCGCGGTGGTCTTCCGCCCGCAGGCCGGCGTGTCTCTCGACCCGTCGGACGTCAGTTTGGCCTCGTGCGCGGCGGACGGCTCCGTGAAGCTGTGGAACCTGCTCAGGTAAACCAGGCGGGGCGGAGTCGAGGGGAAAACAAAGTCAAAGCTAACGGCAGCCTTTCCTGTGCGGCGGTCGTAGCGACGAGCCGGTGGTGAGCATCGACGACCACGGCGAGCGGGTCGCCCGCGTGTGTTGGCATCCGTCCGGAAGGTTCTTGGGATCCACGTGGTAAATTGCCGCCGCCGCCGCCGCCGCGCATGCTCAAAAGTGGCACACAAAAGTGCCGCTGACCGACGAATCGGACAAAATGTGTTTTTTTCTTCTTCTTCTAATCGAGCTTTCGGTGAAGTTGCAGAAAGGCCAAACGATCATGGTGACTGCATTCACGGTCTGCTCGTTTCATGATGGTGCGCTCTCTCTCCCCCTCTCCCTGCTCCGCCGTGCAGCTACGATCACTCGTGGCGTCTTTGGGACATGGAGGTGCAGGAGGAGATCCTGCACCAGGAAGGCCACAGCAAAGGCGTTCACGACCTTCATTTCCATCCCGACGGTTCGCTGGCGGCTACCGGGTAAGCGCCAAGTTGGACGTAGGCGAGCGCTCGGAGCCAGCGCGTCTTTGGGACGAGGTGACCGACGGACGGCACACGTCTGAACGGGCTTGGTCTTGCGCGGCAGGGGCCTGGATGCCTTTGGCAGAGTGTGGGACCTCCGCACAGGGCGCTGCGTGGTCTTCCTGGAAGGACACCTTAAGGAGATCTACAGCGTGCACTTTTCCCCCAACGGGTCAGCCAATCAGACCACGGCAACCTTTTTTCCGCTTCTCCTGTAAGAATGGCAAACAAGTGACCTCCCCCCCTCTCACTCAGCTACCACCTGGCCACAGGAAGTGGAGACAACACCTGCAAGGTTTGGGAGCTGAGGAACAGGAAGTGTCTCTACACAATCCCCGCCCACCATAACCTTTTGTCGGGCGTCCGATTCCAGCGTAAGTGCCGCCGCTCCGTTTCTGCTCAATCTCGCTACCATGAAGCCACTTGATTGCCTTTTCTCAACCTGTGCGCGCGTGCGTGCGTGCATGTGTGCGTGCGTGCGCAGCCACGGACGGCCAATTCCTGTTGACGTGCGCGTACGACAACGTGGCCAAGGTTTGGAGTCACCCCGGCTGGATGCCGCTGAAGACGCTCGCCGGCCATGAGGGCAAGGTAGACCTTTGCTCTTCTCTGTCCAACCCCAAAGTAGCCACGAGCGCGTCTCGGATTCAGCGCTCCCTTACTATCTTAGCAAAAAAGCAACCAAAAAAAAAGGCGATAAATGATGACAGCTCATTTTTGGCCAGGTGATGGGCGTGGACGTTTCTCCCGACGGCAAACTCATCGCCACGTGCTCCTACGACAGAACCTTTAAACTTTGGATGTCAGAGTGACGCAGTTGCTTGTTTTCCTAGTTCTGCTTCTTTATGCAATAAAATCATCTTTTTTCAGTTGCTGTTCACATACTTTGAACTTCTTACACAATTGTTTTGGGGGGAAAGCACTTCAATGGAACAACTTGTATGGTTTAAGACAAGAGTTGCCTTCAGATCCAAGTGAGCCTCTATCTCGCTGGAAATGGTCGGTCCCGCCATAATAACACGGGCTAACAATTAGCATATTACACATGTTCTTGATCCTCTGCAGAGACTATTGGGCACGCCAGAAGAGGCAGCGCGATGTGCAATGTGTGAGGGGAAAAACAAGTTCCTTTCTTTTTGAAAATGATTGGATATTTTATTTCCTCATCGTTTGAAGTCATGATCACCCCCTCCACCACCTATGCTTTACTGACATAGCCTTTGGCAGAGGACTGCTTTCGGGTTTGATTTGAATGGTGAACAAGTTTGCAGGGCAGCGCTTGACGTGCGTGACGCAGAACGTTCTGACGCGTGCGCGTGGCGTCACTACGACGACGCCGCCTTCTGCTGCTCCGCGTGGATCACCAGCCCCTTGGCGATCAGGTCCGGGACTTCGACGGCGAGCCACGGGCCGAGCCCGAGCGCCATGAGGTGGGCCAGGCCGAAACGAGGCGCGTTGCGGGCCCACAGCGGCGCGAAGTGATCGGTCAGGCAGATTTTGCCGCCGCGGTACATCTTGGCCGTCTTGCCGTCCAAGTCCGGCAGGGCCACTTCCGGCGCCGTGTCCGGGTACGTCACGGGGATGTCGAACTCCAGGCGGAACTCGTAGCGCAGCAGCTCGTGTACGAACCAGCACGTGCCGGTCCAGCGCGTCCCGTCCGCGTTGGACTCGAGGCGGAACCAGTCGTTGTCGGCGGCCTTGTTGTTCTCCACGAAGCGGATGAGGGCTTGGTACTCCTCCTTGAGGCGCTGCGGCCAAAGGGCGCGCTCTCGCGGGCCCGCCTTCGTTTTAAGCAGAGGAATCTGAGACACCGTCTTGCGCGTGCCCTCGTCTGCCATCGGAACGAGTGAGCGAGCGAGCGGACCAACTGATGTGGTGGGCCAGCACAAACGGGACGATCCGCGGCGACGCTCGCTGACGTGGACCAGAGTTCCGCTGTGTCGTCACGTTTGTGGCCGCCGGCCGCTTCCTCTCCTCTTCAGCCTTCTGCTTTCCGGCGTATGACCGCCACCTACTGGCCTGGGTTGGGAATTAAATGAAAACGACCCAAATGAAGAATTGTCCTTTATTGACTTCACTTGCTTGTTGTTCGACGACTTCAAATCATTCCAACAAGCACTCGCAAACAAATTCAAACTCACAATTAGGATTTCCTTTATATATGTATATATATATTCTTATATTGAGCACTTATGTTTTCTGGCCGATTATTATGACGACAGCATTTGGCATTTCACAACAGATGCGGCTTTAACAAAGTGCACATAACACCAATCCAACAACAACAACACGACGATAATATTAATAAGAATCAAAGAAAACAACAACAACAGCAGTACACGGTGACGCGTAAGAATGCCGTAAAGTGTTTGGTGACGCCACAAATTTAGCGGAAGCTGTCACCGAGCAGACAAGAAGAACTTCCGGACCAGACAGCCATCTTCCCATGTTCTCTCTCTCATCGTTCCTCTCGAATTTGTGACTTGTTCACCTTTTCGCTCATCTTCGACGATAACCAAACACGTCGCCATCGAGTACAAGTAGCGAGCTCGCGTCGGCGCAAAGATGGCGGCCGACCGCCGCGAGGACAAAGGTAGTTGGGCTAGCTCGCTCGCTCGCTCGCTCGCTCGCTCGCTCGCTTGCTTGCTTGGCCCGTTAGCTTGTCTTTGTTGTGCTCTCGCTACTCACCTTATTGATCTAGCTCTAGCCTCCGTGTTGTCTCCTCAACTGCACCGGCTTTCATTTCAAGGAAAACACTGATCATATCACCTACCTGCATACCTACCAACCTTGTTGTTGATGTTGATAAGATGCAACTCTTTTGAGTCCCAATTGTCCAAAAATCGAAAAAAGATAGCTGCCGTCTCATGCCTGAGGGAGGATCTACATCGATCGACATGACTTTTACTAGAAGTGCTGAGTCCAACCTGGTTTGGGTTTGTTGTGAATTTGAGCGCCCGTTGCCTAAGTTGATTCTGTCACCTGATAGATGGCGAACTCACCGTGCTAGAGGACATTTTGACGGAAGCGCCGGATCAGGACGACGAGCTGTACAACCCTCAGACGGAGCGACACATCACCGATAAGAAAGGTAGCGCCTGTGCTGTGCTGTGTGTGTGTGTGCGCGTACGTGTGTGTGTGTGTGTGTGTGTGTGTGTGTGTGCGCGCGTGCGCGTACGTGTGCGCGTAAGTGTCTTTTTTTCTCATCCATCCATCCATCCAACCATCCATGTTCTTTTTGGCACGTGTGCGCTAGGAACGAAGCGGAAGAGCGAGCATTCAGAGTGCCACGACCGCAAGCGGCTACGGGGCTCCTCCAGCCACGCCCCCTCCAGGTCGTCTTCGGCCAATAAGCGAGGCTCGGGGGCGCCCCTCTCCTCCTCGTCCTCCAAGAGGTCGGCGAGCAGTCCTCACAGACGCCACGTCAGCGGCTACCGCGGCGGCGACTACGACGAGCGAAAGAGCCGCCGAGGGATGAAAGACGCCGGCGGGCGCAGCCGCGGAGGCGAGAGAGCCAGATGCAGACGCTCGCCCAGGGACGCCGCCAAGCAGGTGCTAACAGCTCGCTGGGCGTGACCTCACCGCCGCTGTCTGACAGACTATTAACAGCGCCGGAAAAGACATCCATGTCACATATCTGTCTGTATTTGTTTCTTTGGCGCAACGCAGAAGCGCTCCAGCAGCCCCTCCCACCATCCGGAGGACAACCAATCGGAGGAGGAGGCGGCGCCGGAGTACGCGTCGGAGCAGCTCTCCGGAGGCTCCTCCCCGGCCGCCGCCGCCGCCGCCACCTCGCACGACGAAGAGCAAGAAGAGGAGGAGGTGGTGGAAGAAGAGGAGGGTGAGGAGGACGAGGAAGAGGAGGGGGACGGCGAGGAGGAGGAGGAGGGGGAGGAGGAAGATGAGGAGGAGGAAGGCGGGAAGGAAGAGGAAGGCGAGGACGAGGAGGAGTACGAGCGGCGCGCCGAGGGCAACGACTACGACACGCGCAGCGAGGCGGGAGATTCCCGCTCGGCCTCCTCCGTCACTTTCTCCGACGGCGAGTCGGCACGCTCGGCCTCGGACGCGTCAGGTGGGGAGGGCCATCGCCGCCGCCGCCACCGCCGCCATGGCTTC
This sequence comes from Syngnathus typhle, assembly GCF_033458585.1. NCBI lineage: Eukaryota > Metazoa > Chordata > Actinopteri > Syngnathiformes > Syngnathidae > Syngnathus > Syngnathus typhle. Next base: position 1,537,848 of record NC_083749.1, read on the forward strand.
CCGTTTGTGAGCGCCTTCTGTCCTCACAGGTTCCCAGAAGAAGCGGGAGAAGCTTTCGTCGTCGGTGCGCGCTGTTAGTAAGTGGGCCGATGGGGCTGGGCTGCGCTGGCTCGCTGGCTCGCTGGCTTCCTCTTTTGGCTGAGCGTGCTGAATTGCCCTTGTCTCACAGATCCCACCAGCAACCTTCGCTACATCCTGCGCGACTCGCGCTTCTTCGTCATCAAGAGCAACAACCACGAGAACGTCTCGCTGGCCAAAGCCAAAGTACGCCGCTCGCCTTTGCTTTGCCTTTTCTTTTCTTTTCTTTGAAAAGCGGCCGCAGACGAATGACTGCCTCTTTAGCTCTTTCTTTTCATTTCACGTTTGAATGAATGAGCCGGAGTCCTTTTCTTCCTGTCCTCTCCTTGCTTGCATACGTTCCTCGTGGCTTCGCTGACCTGCGCTCTCCTCGTCCGCTTCAGGGCGTGTGGTCCACGCTGCCTGTCAACGAGAAGAAGCTGAACGCGGCTTTCCGCTCGGCTCGCAGCGTCATCCTGGTCTTCTCCGTAAGGGAGAGCGGAAAGTTTCAAGGTGAGGCGGAGGACGAGTCGCGCGGGCGGACCGACGGACGGACGGACGGACGGACGGCGCCAGCTGGTCCGGCCGCAACAGCGCCTTGACAGCCTGCCGCGCGTTTGCAGGTTTTGCCCGCTTGGCTTCCGAGTCTCTTCACGGCGGCTCGCCCATCCACTGGGTGCTTCCGGCCGGCATGAACGCCAAGATGCTGGGTGGCGTCTTCAAGATCGACTGGCTGTGCAGGTGACCTGGCCCGGCCCGGCCCGGCTCGGCTCGGCTCGGCTCGGCTGCCTCACTCACCCTGCCCGCCGCACGTTTTGTCTGCCCTAACCCTCCCTCCCTCCCTGTCAGCAGGCGGGAGCTCCCCTTCACAAAGACGGCTCACCTTTCCAATCCCTGGAACGAGCACAAGCCCGTCAAGATCGGACGTGACGGACAAGTAAGAGTTGCATGTTTGTACCCTCGGGAAGGGAAAGGCAGGGCCTGCTGAAAGAGAGAGCGGTCACGCTCAGCCACCGCCGCCACGCTTTTGTCAGGAAATCCAGCCAGACGTGGGCGCCCAGCTGTGCGCGCTGTTCCCGTTGGACGAAAGCGTGGACATCCACCAGGTGGCCCGGCGCGTTCGCCACAAGCGTGAGACCCCTCCGGAAACGCGACCCCGCGGCCGCCCGCCGCTGCGCGAGCCGGGAAGGTTAGCCAACCGCCGAGCCCCGCCTCCCACTTGCCGTTGTTCTTCTGCTGCCGGACTTCGGAGACGGCGACCGATGGGCTCGCCGGGCCCGGCAGCCGTGGCTCGGCCTGGCTCGGCCTGGCTGGGCTCGCTGTGGAGTTTTGCTCAGTGGGAGTCCAAATGGTTTCATATGTTTGTTTGACTTTGTCTCTTTGCAGGAGGTTCACTGGTAGCCAGTTGAAGCTAGCCAAATCTAGATGGACTGTTGAGAATAAAAGCATTGGCTGGACTGATGGAAGGAAGCAGGAGGGGGCGAGGGAAGGGGAAAAAATGAAAGCGAGAGAGAGAGGGAGAGGGACTGCCATCTCCACTTGGACTCTTTTTTTGCCTTTTTCTTTTTCAAGGCCTTGCTCATTTGATTGGGGGGGGGGGGGGGGGGGGACAGGGAGGCCTCACTGGACTATCCCACGAAAGGGCGGTGCGGGGGGAGGACAATTTGTCCAGTCTGGTAACCCATGGACCTGATCAAACGACCCCGCATCCTCCCAATGAGGGAGAGAGAACACTTGAAAACGCACCGAACGAGGACGTTTTGTCGCGGTGTGGGTGTGTGTGCGCGTGCGTGCGCGGGCGGGCGGGTGTGTTGCTCTCTGCCGAACTCTAAAGTGTGTATTTGATGGACTAAAGAGAGTCTGGGGGGTTGGGGCTTGTCTTTGGGGACTGACAGGACTGCAGACCCCCCACCCCCCCCTCACCCGTTCAAAGTAAGAGGCTTTGTTTGAACAAGCCGTTATCATGGTGGACGCGGATGTGGAAAGAAAGAAAGAAACTTTGTAGACTCCACTTTTACACCTCAAGCGGTATGTTGACCCCTGCCTGGCCTTTGATTTTCTTTTGCAAGTCTACCATGACACTTTTTCTTGTTGTTACTCTCGCAAAGATTCGGAAGCGTTACCGTGCGCGCCATTGTCGACCGACGCGTTGTCAACTCCTTACGCAGACTCGAGCAAGCGTCCCGCAAGGCTCGCAAAGCAACCAAATTTGACTCGAGCCTCAGTAAGACTTTAATCCCGACCGACAGTAAGAAATATCACTTTGACTTTAATTCCCACCGACTAAGTGGACCAGAAAGACCGGCCGAGGGTAGACTGGGATAAACACCCTGGTAGAGACCTGGACCGGGAAGGCGGAAGACCAACCCGATGGCAACAGTCAGACAAAGACGTGGACTTTAGGACCTTGCGTTCCAAACCGAGACGTTTTTTTGTACCCGGCCGCCGGCCGGGCTTGTCAAAGTGCTTTGAAGGTGGTGTACTTCTTTGCAAAAGACACGTCCTCTCGTCCTCGCCGTAGCAGCGAGCATGCGTGCGTCTTACGTGTCAACTTGTCCACGTAGGCGTCGTCTCCAAGAGTACGACCTCCACGGCAGGAAGCGACCTCGGGCCGAGTGTCCGGACTTCGACCAGCGATCAGGTTGTGGTATGAGAGGCCGGGCCAAGAAGCCTCAAATGTTGTCTTTTGCGTGTCGTCGGGACGGGGCGCGGCGCTGGCTCGCCCCGCCCGGCCCGGCCTGGTCGGTCGGTCGCCGCGCTCACGGAGCAATCTCCTTTGCTTTCCTTGGCAGGCTTCATCCCGGACCTGCGTGAGCAGCCCGTGGACAGGTGAGAGCCGGCCCCGAGAAGCGGCCAAAGCGCCGGGCCGTGCAAAGCTCACGCACGCTGCTGTTCTTTTTGCAGGCGCTTTACCAACGTGAGGCGGGACATTTTCCTCAACGGGGTGAGTGGCAAAGGTCGCGGCCGGCCGCAAGCGTCGGCGCTGGCTAACGGGGCTTGTGTTTCCCGCCAGTCTTACGACTACATGAGAGACTATCAGCACAACGTGGGACCGCCGCCTCCTTGGCAGACCCTGGTAAGCCGCGGAGCGGAGTCTTTGTTTCTCAGCGCCGGCCGCCTGCCTCGGGACTGACCCGCTTGCGCTGCCGACAGACAACGTACCCCGGCGTGGAGGCGCCCGCCCCCCACCACCCTCCATACTACCACGCCCCGCCGCCCCTGCACCAGGCCTATCACCACCATCATCATCACCCCGTGCCGCCGCACGAGGCCCCGCCCCCTCGCTTCCGAGACAAACAGCGAGCGGCGGCGGTGCCGCATCGCGCCTTTGCGTCCAGTCCGGTGAGTCTCCGTTGTGGTGAAGAGCGGGAGCGGGAACTGACCGGCGTGGGCTTGTTGGTCGGCCAGCACGACTACGACATGCGCGTGGACGACTTCCTGAGGCGGACGCAGGCGGTGGTGAGCAGTCGGCGGGAACGCGAGCGGCAGCGCGAGCGAGCGCCGCCGAGGCGAGAGCGACCTAGAGAGCGAGAGCGGGACAAGGAGCGGGGCCGCTACCGCAGATGAGTGAAGTGAGCATTTGCATGCTGCTGCCGCCGCCGTCCGTCCGTCCGTCCGTCTGTCTTTTGCTTGTTGATGATGGCCTGCCTCTCCTCCCCTCCCCTCCCCTCCTCTCATTTTCTCCCTCCCGTGCAGGAGAAGTGACATCACGGAAGAAAAATGGGGCCGCTTTGCAACTGAACGGATTGCTGTCCGTCACCTCCGCTTGTTTTATTGCAAAATGCCTGTCCCTGCCTGGCCAACACCAAATAAATGACTTGTGTTCTTTCACGTAACTGTCCTGCACGCGTCTTAAGTTCTTCCGAGAAGAAGGAGGAGCGTGGCGGCGGCGGCGGCGGCGGCATCACGTGACTTAAACGGCACGGCCCGCCGTCTGCAAAGTCCTCGGTAGCCGCCCGACCGCTACGCTTGTCACGAGATGGCGGTAAAGTACTCCTTTTGTCTGCTTGAAGTTCTTCCGCGCGATCCCTTGCTCTTTCTCAGCTGTAGAGGGCTTCCGTGTACAGCAACCAGATGGTGGCAAAGCGCTATTTAGCTCTGAAAGCGTTCCGTGGCACGTGGATGGCATGGGACGAGTAGCGTGTCAACACTGCGTTGGTGGTCAAGGTGCTTTCAAAGCAAGACGAAAGGGTTGTGCAAGTGCTTTGTCTGTGGCCTTTGCCCGACCCAGCACACACACCGGAGAAATGAGGTCCAAACGGGCGTGTGACACACGCATGCACGTTCTTTGGCGCCAGGGTGTGACAAAGTGGGGAGCTGCCAAGCTGAGACATTGTTTGGGAAGCGCTCGGGACGAGGCAGCCATGGAGGATTTGTGTCGACTGACTGGGCGCTTTGGATCCTCTGTGGGTGAGTTGAAAGACCTTTGCATTTCCATTTTCTTCCAATTGTGACTGTGTAAATTGCAACGACAAAAGAAAGTGCTCATGTGGAGCGCAGTGAAGAGCACCGTGGCGCGGCGTCTGCCCAGTCGTTGCGGCCCGCGTCCCACTCGTACGTTGTCAGGACTGGAACGCCACGTGGTACAGCAGCGAGCCGGAGCTGACGCGGTGCTTCCAGCACACCGTCCTGGTTTGCTTGCCGTGCGTCTTCTTGTGGGCGAGCTGTCCCGTCCACCTGCTTTGCCTGCGCCTGCGGCCCCGCCGACCGCCCCTCCCGCTCTCCTTGCTGTGCTGCGCCAAGATGGTAGGATGGATGGATGAATATTGGTGGGGTGCATGGATGGATGATAGCTAGCTTGCTAGATAGATAGCTTGCTAGCTCACGTGCCAAGAAAAGGACTTTTTTGTTGACGTGAGGATGCGTGCGGTGTTTGCTCGCTCGCAGCTGCTGAGCTTCACCTTGGCCTCCATGAGCCTCCTGGAGATTTTCGACCTCCTGGTGAAGAAGAAAGAGGAGGAGCTCCAGCAGCATCACGCCGTTTTCCTGCTGGTTCGATGCTTCACTCTGGTGTGTCCCGTCCGTGCGACCGGCCCCGCCCCTCCGCTCTGCGAGACTTGAGCAGCTCCTTGAGCAGGTATGGAAGACCTGGTTCAACACACAAGTGGGCCTGGCTGTTGCCATGGTGACAGGCATGACCCCCCCCCCACGCCTTCCCCTTTTGTCAGCTGCCAAAAGTCACAGCAGCCCGAAGAACAATTTCCATGTTCATTTTGGGCAGGCTTGCCAAAAACGTGTTAATGCCTGATCCAGACGGCCATCCGCCTCCACTTCCGCCACTGCACCGTCCTCACCATCGCGCACCGTCATGGACTGCGACAGGTGAGCGCGGCAGGCAGCCAGCGCTGAATGTTGCGCCTCCGTTTTGCCTTCAGGATCATGGTGATGGAGCGCGGCGGCGCCGTGGTGGAGGTGGACGCCCCCGCGCGGCTCATCCGCCAACAAGGACACTTTTACCAAATGTGCCGACAGGCCGGATTAGTCTGAGCCACGTGTGCAGGATCCCGTCCCATCCGGTCCCAGTTTGTTCAGTGCTGGCTGCGGCCGGCCGTGCATGGGTTGCGTGTGTGCGCTGACCCCGCCGCAGCACGGGTCGCCACTTCCTCTTGGAGGCGCAGATAAGGCACGCAGCCCTTTTTCCACGCTCACCTGGGACCTTTCCCGACACCACCAAATGATTTGTGACCAAGTAGGCTAATAATACTGATACAAATCCAGCGGAAAAACGCTTGAGGTGCCAGTCCAAAGTGTTGCGCAATAAACTCGGAGTGCTTTGTCAGAGAAACGTGCGTGTGCGCCTGTTTGTGCTGGATTATTTGTGCAGTTTCAAGGATTGTGACTGCAGGTTTGTCTCCTTGTGCAAATGGTGCGGGATCCACATCGCTCCCTCCCACTCCCCCCTTGAGAGGAACGTGAGCAGAATCCAAACGACCGGGAAGTGACGGGCGCCCAACGGAACATTCTTCCCTGGACTCGTCCCGTGACGTCAGCAAGGATCCGCGCTCCCATTGGCCCGAGCGTCCCCTAAAAGGCCCGCGCGGCCCGCCGACCCGCATCCCGCTGAAAGATGTGGCGTTCGTCGTGGTCTTGTCAGCTGCTGGTGGCCGTGGTGGCGTCCTCGGCGTGGTGCTTGGAGCCAGAGAGCGCGGAGGCGGGTCCGCGCCGCGCCCGCTTCTCCTCCAACAGCCCCGGTGAGCGCTTTGCTTCTCGCTCGCTCGCTCGCTCGCACGCCCGTCGCCGCCGTGTCCGACGCGATGCTGACGTCCCGTTTGCGTGGCCGTAGCGGAGGTGGCGCGCTGCCTGAACGGCGCGGTGGCGGTGGGTTGCGGATTCTTCTCCTGCCTGGAAAACTCCACTTGCGACACGGATGGGATGCACGAGATCTGCGAGCTGTTCCTGCAAGCTGCCGCCACCTTCGATACGGAGGTGACCAACGCCGGCGAGAGTGACAGAGGCTCCTTTGGCAATGGGAGTGGCGACAAACGCTGCGCCCGGCTTGTGCGCGCCAGCCGTGTGCGCGCCCGCCTGCCGTGTGCGCCCCCGCCTGCCGTGTGCGCCCTTGCCTGACCTGTGCGCCCCCGCCTGACCTGTGCTCGTAGGGCAAGACGTTTGTGAAGAAGAGTCTGCACTGCGTGGCCCAGGGCATCGGCAGCAAAGTGTTCCAGACCATCCGCCGCTGCAACATCTTCCAGAGGATGATCGCCGAGGTGCAGGAGGAATGCTTGGTGGCGCACGACATCTGCGGTGCGGCGCGCCGAAACCCGCAAGCCTTCGCCGACGTGGTGCAAGTGCCCACGCACTTCCCCAACAGGTTGGCAGCGCTCGCGTCCCCCGCCCGCCTTCACCTCACTCGCCAGTCGGAGCACGCTGCATGTCACGTCCCCATTTCGAGCCAATGCGTTGTCGTCAGTCTCGCGTGGCTGAGACGGACGGGCCGGTCTTCCCTTGCGATCGACCGACCGACCGCACGCACGTTGGCTCCCAATTGGTGCGCGGGACCTTTGCACAAATGCTCTTTGTTCAGTCCATCGCCTGCTTTGGAGTCAATGCCAATAGCAGCACGTGCCACCACGTGTGCCATGCGCAGGTACTACAGCACGCTGCTGCAGACGCTGCAGGCGTGCGACGAGCAGACGGTGGCGGCGGTGCGCACGGGCCTGCTGGGCCGTTTGGGCCCCGACGTGGAGACCTTCCTGCAGATGGTCCGCAACAAAGACTGCGAGGCGGGCGGAGCCGCCGCCGCTGCCTTCGAGGACCCGTCCGCCTGGAGGAACGTGCCCGTTTTCAACGTGCAGCCCGGCTTCCGGGGACGCGACCCCACCCACCTCTTCGCCCGCAAGCGTTCGCTGGACCGCCAGGGACCCGCCGGCCGGCACGGGTAGAACATGCCGCTGTACTTACTATGTGGGAGTATTGGGAGGACAACAAAGCAAGCAGAATCAGAAAAATAAAAAATAAGAAATCAAAATAACGTACGTTTGAATTCAATATTGTCAAGGCTTCGAAAAATGAGGGATTTTTTTTTTTCATCAAAACCACAAAATGCATGTAGGAAAGGGCTACACTTACTTCACTTGTGTGTGTTGGGTGCGTGCGTGTGTGGATGTGGGTGCGTGCGGGATTGATTCTTGGGTTGATCATACAAGTTAAGAAATGGCTTTAAAAAAATAGCTCATGCATAGCAAGGTTGTTTTAATAATAATTAATAATTCATTCAATTTGTATAGCGCTTTTCAAAAACCCAAAAGACGCTTGTTAACCCCCCCCCCCCCCTTCCACGAAAATGCCATGCATAGTAAGGCTTTTTTTAATTAAATAAAAGAAAGAAAAAAAAGGCCATGTATGGCAAGACTTTTTTTAGTTTAAAAAAAAAAAGACCATCAGGGGTAGTCGGGGCCCCGTCTTCTTCTTCGTCTTCTTCTTCTTCTTCGTCGTCTTCTTCTTCGTGGCGCCTCCCTTCTTCTTCGCCTCTTCTGCCCTTTTCGCATCCAAACAGAATCAAAATGTCGGCCGCAAGGTTACTCGCGCGTTGGTCCGTGAGAGCTTCTTCGTTTCCCTGGCGCTTGGTGGGCCACCACCGACCCGCTCTGGTGCCCGCGCCGAGCCGCAGCATGGCGGCAGGAGGTGAGTGCCGAGCCGCGGAACCTGAAACAAGCCGCACGGCTAGCTTTGTCCTCGACAAGGACGAAGAAGCTACTGCGCTCGCTCCAAGCCTTTCCATTCATTTGTAAATGGCTTCCACAGCGATTGTTTCCTTAGCCGTCACTGAAGTCCAACAGTCAGTGTCATTTTGCCGTCCCGAAATAATGCCAAGGGAGTTGGCACTTGCGTGCAGCAGGGGCTCGACCTTTCAAGAGGGCCCTAGTCAGCCGTCATTGGAACGGCCGGCCGGCCGGCCCGCATTGGAACGCACGGCCGGCCGGCCCGCATTGGAACGCACGGCCGGCCGGCCGGCCGTCATTGGAACGCACGGCCGGCCGGCCGGCCGTCATTGGAACGCACGGCCGGCCGGCCGGCCGTCATTGGAACGCACGGCCGGCCGGCCGGCCGGCCGTCATTGGAACGCACGGCCGGCCGGCCGGCCGTCATTGGAACGCACGGCCGGCCGGCCGGCCGTCATTGGAACGCACGGCCGGCCGGCCGGCCGTCATTGGAACGCACGGCCGGCCGGCCGGCCGTCATTGGAACGCACGGCCGGCCGGCCGGCCGTCATTGGAACGCACGGCCGGCCGGCCGGCCGTCATTGGAACGCACGGCCGGCCGGCCGGCCGTCATTGGAACGGCCGGGAGAGAGCGCAAAAAGCAGCATTTGAAAAGTCCAACCAAGGTGAATTGTTCAATCCCAAAGGCCTCCCTCCTTTTAGTCCTGTGCAAAGTAAGACCATTGGAGTAAATGACAGCTAATGGCAAAGAGCATCTTCTTAGCTAGCGGCAAAGAGCATCCTCTTAGCTAGCACAGAGGACCCAAACCTCCATCGCACATTCCGTGGCTTGTTCAGAATAAATGGAGGGAATTGCCATTATATTGGGTGAAAACATTGACCAATTATTTCAACATCCAACTCGATCGCGCTCGACGTGCGATCGATAGCAACAGCGATTGTCAAATGCTGAATCCAAATGATTTCCACTTTGTTCAAATGTGAGCGTTGCGGCGTCAAGCCAAACGGCGCCAGATCTAACGCGCCGTGTGGCTTCAGGAATCCCCACGGACGAGGAGCAAGCCACTGGTCTGGAGAAGATCATCATGAACGCCATGAAGGAAGGCTCGGTAAGAATCTGCAAACCAGGCCGTTTTTGCAATCACACGCTGATCATTGGCAGCAGAGGGAAATCCCAATAACTGATTCACTGGCCAATTCATGAATGCCCTTCTTTTTTTCTCCTCATTTGGATGGGTGAATAATTCACAAATGCTAAAGCCGTTTGAGTTTGGAAAATGTATTCCATTTGGCGGAACAAACCTACGATACCGCCACAGACCACTAGAGGGCCGGTATCGGAGCAAACTTACTTTGCTGTTGTGATGGCGGAACCACGTGCGCTGTGCTTCAGGATCCCTACAGCATGTTGAAGCCCAAAGAGTACGCCGGTTCCAAAGCGGATCCTCACCTGGTGCCCTCCATCACCGACAAGAGGATCGTGGGATGCGTGTGTAAGTAGCGAGCCCCTGCACCCCACAAAAATTGACGCGGCACCCCAAACAAGGCAAGGGGTGGCTCGGCCCAAGGAAAAGCGCCTTTGCGTGGGCGGGCGAGAAGCTAGCTGAAAGGAGCTCAAGGCAAAGCCAAAGAGCGGACGCGCCTCATCGTTGCCGTCAAGCACTCCCCATGCCGATGACGCGAGTGAGCGAGCCTAACCGGGTCGGTCGCTTGTGTGCGCAGGCGAGGAGGACAACACCACTGTGGTTTGGTTTTGGCTCCACCAAGGCGAGGCCCAGCGCTGCCCTTCGTGCGGCTCCCACTACAAACTGGTGGCCCACCAGCTCCCCCACTAGGACGGGACCGACCCGCTCGCTGGACGTTGTGGCAAAGGCTTCTTCCTTCCTATCTTCCTTCCTTGCTCCCTTCATTCCCTCCCTCCCTCCTTGCCGACGTTCAAATAAAAAGGCCCGTGTGTGGAACGGTGGTTGTCGCCTCTGCGCCTCTATTTGCATTAGCAATGTGCTCCCTCTTTTGCCAACTTTGTTTTCGCTTCACGTAGGCTAAATGAGAAATATTTGCAGCCTTTTTCAAACAGCTTTTATTAACCAGCACCACAGAAAGCCGGCCCGCCGAGTGCGCCGTGACAGCTGGACGCCGGCCGGATGAAGGAGTCAGTAGAAATGCGGGCCGTGGCCCTTTCACTTGCTGCCGGCGGCGGCGGCGGGGGTGAGCTCAAAGCACCCCCTCTGGTGGAACTGCATGTCGCGGATGCGGCGCACCGACTGGATCTGAGGCTGGATGGCCGAAAAGTCGTTGCAGTGCCGGTAGTCGCCGCTCTCCAGCAGGTACTGGTAGCCTCGGTAGCCGGGGTACTGGTAGCCCACCCACCTGCGGACCCAGCCGGCGTTCAGCCAGCGTGCAGCCACCTTCCCCTTCCAGCCCGAGCTCGGCGCAGATGGTAACCCGAATGTATGGGTGGCAGACTAGCGCTGCGCTGTACCGTAGTGTACTTACGCTCCGCCCGGGACCTTCACGCTGCCCACCCGGTCGCAGAAGCCGTGCGCCCACAGGGTGGGAACGTCGTCCTCCTGGATCTCCATCTTGTTGCCCTTGAAGTCAGAGAGCTCATGCAGGCAGATTTTGTGCTCCAAGCTGTCCTGTCAACATCAGCACCAGCGCTAAGTCAATGTCCTTTCGATCAGCCAGCGCGATGCCGATAGTGGCTGCCGTTTGCGTCGAGCCGCCTCGTTGAACTCAAAGTCAAGTCCGCTTTATTGCCATGTGATGAGATTGACGTGAAAGCACACTTGGTTTGACTTTGGATTGCAATTAGCCATAGCATCCAGCAGAGGCGTAGCCAGGAATTGTTCCAGTAGGGGCGCGCGCCCACAGGGAAGAAAAACTAACGTCACCCACGCCGTTCGCTGATGGCTAAAACAACATCCGGGTCAGGGAGGCAAACGGGGAATGGCTAACATCGCGCGCATAGAATAGCGCAAGCACATTCGCGCAAGACCGAAAGAAAAAACGGCATGAAAATGAAGAATCGAAAAAGCTCCATGTTTTTCAACCGGGGCCGCAGGGCGTCCGAACCGGGGCGTCGGGACGCTCGTTGAGTTCTCCACGCCCCAACCGCGACAAGGGGAACCCTCTCGAGCCCGTGGGAATATGCTGACCGTGCGTACCATGGAGATGGGCCGGAGCGAGGTGAGACAATCGCTGCGGTACGAGTTGCTCCAGGTGTCCCAGCGAGGATACTCTCCCTTCTCCAGGATGAACATCTCCCCACGGAGGTTGGTCTGCTCGAAGGCAACAAAGCTGGAAGAATGGGGGGCAGGTGGAGGGGGCGGTCGGACCGACGGGCGGGCGGGCGGGCGGCGAAAGGTTGAGGAAGAGCAATGAGCGGAGAAAGGTAACGTCGGCAGATGTGCGGCTCTTACGGGCCGCTGTCCACGATGATGCTGCGCACTCGCTCCAGGCCTCGCTCGCAAATGTTCAAGCACTCGCTCTGAAGCTCCAGCGAGCGGCCCTGGAAGTTCTCCTGGTCAAACAGCGTCAACTGCAAGACAAAATGCCAAGCTTGGCAAGCGTGCTTACTGGCCATACGGTCAAGCCGGCCGGCTCATCCGATGGATGGGCTCGTGCCAACTGCTCGTCCGACTCACTTTGAAGGTTCCCTGGCTGGGCCCGGCGGTTTTGGAGACCTTGCTGGAGGCGGCGGGTCCACCTCCCTTGTTCTTGGCGTCGGCGCCTTGGCTGGAAGCGGACTTGGCGGTCTGAGACATGGCGAGCGGGGCGGGGCGCTGGAAGGAGTGAATCGAGGCTCATTCAAATTTGGAAGGCAAAAGAGAAAATAAACACAGGGTATCTCAAACTGAACACAAATCAGGAGAACATTGGGATTCAACGACATCATGAGAGGAGGGAGGGATATACCACATCCACGACTGTCGTGATTGCAATCAATTTTATGGCGGGGGCAAAAAGAAGCAGGATGTTGGGATGGGGGGAAGAGAGAATTTGCAAGCACAGGTCCATCTGAGGATGGACGCTGGAGGAACCTTGGTCAGGTGGGGCTCTTAGGGGCGGGACGGGGCTTGAATGAACTCTTGTCAAATTTTCACGCAAGGCCAGCAGGCGTGGAGCCGACCTTCTCCACCACCCCGCCGTTAACGGGGAACCGCAACGATGGCGACGTTTTGCCAGTTTTCTATTTTTTTTTTTTTGCTTTGGGCAGTTACATTTTCCATCCAATCGGTTTTGCTGCGCGAATGCGTCTTCTTACCTGCGTGTGGCGTCGGAGCGGTCTCGCCGGCGTCGTTCACGTTTGACACGGCGCCGCCGCTTTTATAGCCTGGCAAAGGCCGAGGGCCCGCAGAAAGAAAACGCCGCGTCATCACACAGTTGGGCCGGGTCGTGGCAAGCCCTGGAAGCCCCCCCACCCCTGTGAGGAAAGCGCTGATGCTGTTGTTTTGACAGACAGGGAAAGAATGTATAGGGGGGTTAGTTGGGTGTCGCTGCGGGGGTACAATGAGGTCATCCCTCCGTCAGCCGTTTATCCCCCCCCCCCCCCCCCCAAAGAAACTCCACAAAGTAGCAGTGGTGTTTTGTTTTGCATTTGTTTTCTTTCAAATGAGTGACGGCAAAGCCAAAACCTGTGTCCTTTTTAGCTTCTCTTCTACACTTCAGTGTTTTGTTGGGCCTCCTCCTTCTAAGATAGCAAAAGAAAGAAAAGTTCAACTGCGCTAGATTTGCGCCGAGGACGGAAATAGCCCCCCCCCCCTGTCTATACTCCAACACTAGCATTTAGCATAGCAAAAGGGTCATCTTCTCCCTTAGCGCCTCGCCCGCTAACGACTACAGCAGTATGCGCCAGTGGCCTGCTAGTTCCCGAGCGCTACTTGCTAGTTAGCATGATCATATAGTGTTTGCGTGCGCCTGAAGCTTCTGTTCTTCACGAGGCCATTTCTTTGGCGTGTACTCGCTCCGGCGGCACCTGGCCTGGTTGGGATGCGGCGAAGCGGTCCTATCACGTGGCCGGCCGGCCGGCCGGCCGGCCGGCGCCTCGGCTCACACACAAAAGTAGGAGCGAGCGGCCGCTCTTCTTGCTGAGCGGGGCCTTTTGCGGTGGCCCCCTGCCAGGGAAGGCTTTAAAAGAGCGGGGGGCCCCCCGGTTCCTCTCATTCGCCCTCATCGGCAGCAAAGAGCATCCGCCGCTCAGGAGGTGAGTCCTGGCTCATTTGTGCGAGTGTAAGCAAGCGAGTGTAAGCAAGCGAGCCACGCTTCCATCACATGGTGTATTCTTGAGCAAGCAGTAAGAACACGTTGCGAACAAAAAGCCAACGGGAATCTCAGCGGCAGGCAGGATGACAGACAAACTGACATCGCTGGCGTAAGGCTAACCATGCGGCTCTTCCTCACAGCTACAACATGACGCACCATTGCACCAAATTCTCCGGCCACTGGAAGGTGAGTGCGCCGCAGATGCAACAAATCACGTGACGTGTGGCCCAAAATGACCAACAAGTAGTAACGGATGCAAAATGATGATGACAATGCGGCAGATCATCGTGTTCGACGAGGAATGCTTCCAGGGCCGGCGCCACGAGTTCACGTCAGAGTGCGCCAACGTGATGGAGTTGGGCTTCGAGACGGTGCGCTCGCTGCGCGTGGAGAGCGGCGCGTGAGTGCGCACAACACACGGCCGGCCGGCCAGCCGGCCAGCCACGCGCTGACCGTTTGCTCTCTTTGCAGTTGGGTGGGCTACGAGCACGCCTCCTTCCAGGGCCAGCAGTTGGTCCTGGAGCGCGGCGAGTACCCCCAGAGCGACGCCTTTGGGGGCAGCAACGCCTACCGCATCGAGAGGTTGACCTCCTTCAGGCCCGTCGCCTGCGCGGTAAGTGCCGCCCCCGTAAAAGCGCCCGCTTCTGCCGCAAAGGCCCGGCTTGAGTGCGCCTGGTGTCCGGCAGAACCACCGAGAGTGCCGCATGACCATCTTTGAGCGTGAGAATTTCCTGGCTCGGAAGGGCGAGCTGAGCGACGACTACCCCTCCCTGCAGGCCATGGGCTGGTGCAACAACGAAGTGGGCTCCCTCAAGGTCCAGTCTGGAGCGTGAGTAAAAAAAGAAATGAAGTGAGATTCAAACAAAAGAGTGCGTGCGTGCGTGCGTGCGTGCGTGCGTGCGCAGGTGGAACAGTCGGCGTACTGTCGGCGTTCTGTACTCGAGGTAGCCAGAGCCGTCCTCGGCTCACACCATCTCCTTGCGCTCGCTGCCTTGTGTCGCCAGCTTCGTGTGCTACCAGTACCCCGGTTACCGTGGTTACCAGTACGTTATGGAGTGCGACCGCCACTGCGGCGAATACAAGCACTTCAAGGAGTTCGGCTCGCACTGCCAGACGCCTCAGATCCAGTCCATCAGGCGCATCCAGCAGTAGAGGCCCGCTCGATCCGGCCCGGCCCGGGCCAGCCCATCCCGGCCCAGCCCAGCCCAGTCCGGCCTGGCTGCCCCTCCCCTCTTCTCCCTCCCCTCCCCTCCCGCAAGCACAATAAAGCGTCCTTCCTAAACATGCCTGTGCTCCTCTCGTGTTGTCCTTCGCGCGGGCTCGAGGGCGCTCCATCCCGCCCGTGGCTGCTGAGGGTTCGCTAACTTTGGAGGAAGATGGAATCCTCCGGTTGGCCGGCAAACTCACAAGCGTCGGTCGGTCGGTCGGTCGGCGCTTTCTCTTTTGTGGCCGGTGTTCCACAAACGCCAAACACGTGGGGGGCGGGGCGGAGCGGGGGTTGGCACATTGATCGATGAGGAGCGCTCGCTCGCTCGCTCGCACAAAACCGCTGGACCAGAAGCCGACCTAAAGTGTTAGAACTCCATTTTCTACGATGCACTCCAAGTGTGCTCTCTTTGTTCTGCTTGTCACTTCAAAAGCAGCCCCCAAATCATGAGTCCTACTCACGTTGCAGTAGAGGGCCGCTACTGAGCCATGTCTGCCATCTAGCGGTGGGTGAAGGAATGAATGACTCCAGTCAACCCCTGCATGCTGACATTTTCATTTCATTTGTCTGTCGACGGAATATGCGAACCCGTAAGGTCCGTCCGTGCTGGTGAGAAGGAAAAGTCCCACTTGATGTATGCAAGACAAAAAGAAAGAATCAAAATGAGCCACGCTCGAGGACTTGGAAACTGGTTCCTCCTGTCTTTTATTTGTTCTTTGCTTCTCGGTGCTGTGCCGACACCTGTTCCCAGTATTGAACTTTCCCTCCCTATTGACTTTGCCGAGCGGCTCAACATGGACGGGTTTGAACGAGTCACCTTTACATTGGGAAGGGAACAGGATCCACCGGTGTCTCCATTCTTTTTGTATTTTGACCAAAAAGGATGCTTAGAACACACGCTCGAAAATGACGTCATCAGTAGGCTCTTGCACATTAATGGTGAACATAACGTGTGTCTGATGCATCCCCCCCCCCCCACACACACACATACACGCGCGCGCGCGCAACGCAAGTCCCATTTAACAAGGTTTTCTACCGAAGCGAACACTGATCCGGCTCCGTCTGATGAGCCACTCCGTGTTTTGTCGTCCTCTTCCGCCGCAGTGGGAGGAAGTGAAGGCACCAGAAACGGCTGCAGCAGCAGCAGCCGCCGCCGCCGCGCCATCGAACGAAAATTGACCAAAACACGCAGGATAGCAGCTGTTGCCACTGCCGCCGAGACATGTTCGCTACCGGAACCGGGCAGCGACCAGCATCTGCTTGGTGAGCCCGACGGATAAAACCGAATCCCAGCCACGGAACCCGAGCCGGACAGAGGCGCCCCCAGCTCGGCCAGCCGTTCGGAAGGAGTCGCGCGCGGGGAGCTGGCGGAGCACGAAGCCCCCCCTACCCCACCCCTAGACTTCCCTCCCGTGTGTCGGTCGGGACGCGGCCGCCCAAAGCCCCGGTGGTCTCCCAGGTGCCCTCCGCCCTTTGCTCTTTTTTAAACATTCTCATTCTTCTCGCCGCCATTTGCGTCGCGGAGGCAGGCAAAGTTGAGCAAGTAAAGTGCAGCCTCTCGTCGCCCCTGAAGCTCCCCAAAGCGCCATGGAAGCTGTCTGGCCCCGTTGACGTCGCTTGGGACGCCCGCGCGTTTTGCAGGCCGCCCGATTCCCCCCCAAACCGAACACATACGTCGAGCTGCCTGCCTGCCTGCCTGCCGGGTAGCCCGCTAGCCTAGCGTGTTAGCTCGGCGGCAAGCTTTTTTTCAGTGGCAATCTTTATTGACAAATTGTGCTCAGCACGCGACGCTATCGAGGCGGGCGACGGCGCCTTAGCATCCTGGCTAGCCCCGATGCTAAGGCAACATCGCCGTCGTAACGTTTAGCTTCTTGGCTAGCCGCGTGCTAACGAGCTCAGCGAGCATCGCTGTCGTTCGTGTTTAGCATCCTGACGCGAGCTCGCAAGAAGGACCAGGCTCGTTACGCGGCCCGGGAGGCGAAGTCGGTGCGGGCAGGACTGACTGACTGACTGACTGATTGACTGATTGACGGACTCACTGACTGACTGACGGACGGACTGACTGTTTGTGGAATGCAAACGAGGCTCCCTCGCGCGTGTTTACTCGCTGGGGGACATTTGCTTTACGACGAGAATCTTTTCTATTTTTTCCTTTTTTTGGGGGGTTGCTTTAAAGGCGCAGCAGCTGGCGGATCTTTTCAGCTTCTCGACCGGAGCAAACGCGCACCGTGTGAAAAAGCGTCCGCCCGCCCGCCCGCCAGCAGCTCGGCCGGCCGGCCGGCGTGGACCTTGTCTTCGGGGCTTGAAAGGAGACACATGCTGTATCGAGCCGCCAGGATCCCTCAGGGCACTTAATGGGATTACGAGATCGCCGATTGAACATTCGCTGAAGACCGCCAGCGGCATGACACGGTGAGCAAGCCGCGGACATTCGCAGGAACTCAGTCCAGCCCAGCAGCAGGAGCAGCGGCAGCAGCAGCAGCAGCAACAACAAAACGCCCCCCCCCCCCACCCCCCAGATGCTGGTCCCATCTGGCGTCGGAGGAGCCCCGCGTTTGTGAACGACTGTCGAGCAAGCGTGAAGATGGCTGACCTGGAGGCTGTGCTGGCTGACGTCAGCTACTTGATGGCGATGGAGAAAAGCAAGTCGACCCCTGCCGCCAGAGCCAGCAAGAAGATCATCCTGCCCGAGCCCAGGTACGAGTCAAACTTGTCTGTACGCCAAGGTCATTTGCATCTTCATTGTCTTGGGGACACCAAATGAGGCGCTGCACGCATATGTGCGCATTTTAACACCGCGCACACACACACACACACACGGAGGCTATCTTTGTATCCCGCCCATTTCCCGGCGGCCCAGGCCGTGACTCTGGCCCGTACGTTGCTTGATCCGTTTCAATACATGACTGGAAATAATTTGACGGCGACCAAATTGCACCCCAAACAACAGCACATCGGGAAAGCTGCCTGGCTGCGTGCGGCGCCAACAGCTGGAAGTTTAAACGGCGCCAAAGTCGAGCAAGTTTAGTCACAGGAAGGGGAGGGGGGGGGCAAACCACACGCCGATCGATATACGCTCCGCAACGGAACAACCCGGATTGGACCCAGCCCGACGGCTTTGCGTGATCTGAGGCTTCCTGGCAACGGAATAGCAGGATGCCTTGCTTGCTTGCTTCCTTGCTTGCTTCCTCCATCCCTTTCTTTCTTCCTCGCTTGCTTGGTTGTTCCCTCCGTCTCGTTCTTTCTTGCTTGCTTCCTTGCTTCCACCACCCATTCATCCCTCTCTCCCTTCCTTCCTTCCTTCCTTCCTTCCTTCCTTCCTTCCTTCCTTCCTTCCTTCCTTCCTTCCTTCCTTCCTTCCTTGCGTCTCTCTCTCTCTTGCTCTGTAACGTTGAGCCAATAACGTGCAACAGGTCGCCGGTGTGCTCATGGAATGGCGTCGTAAGGATTAGCCGCACGGCGGGCCCTAATCGCCGAGAGCGCCCGCGCCGAGGTTATTCTCGGCACCCGCAAGCGCGATGGTCTTCTCCTCCGTTGCGCGATGGTCTTTTCCTCTGTTGCGCGATTCCTGCGCTTGAAGAGTCCTTCGTTTCCAACGGCGACCCAGAAAAGGCCCCGCCCCCCATCAAACGGAGGCCCACCGATTTGTCGAGCAGCAAATGAACGGGCGCGTCTACCTGAACCAAGAAGAAGGCTTTCAGAAAGGTGCACCCGCGGGCAAACGGAGGCCGCTGATTGTTTTCCACGGCCTTCTTGCGGCCAGCGTCATGTGTTTGACGTGTCAATATTGAAAGGCGCGTTTGCACAGCGACCGGTCCGGGCGCCTCTGGCCTGTTGACGCTCGGCTCGAGTCGAGCCGAGCCGCTCGCTGTTTGTCTTTCTTCAACGACTTTGGGGCCGGGCGCCATTTTGCGCTACGACTTCCGGCGCCGGTGGATGATGGCAATGAGGAAGAAAGGCGGCGGCATCGACGACGACGGCTCGTTTGGCTTCCGCTGTGTCGTCTCGTGACCGCTCGGTGGCCTGTCAATCAAAGGGGGCGGGGGGGCTGCTGTTGCCTTGGCGACTATCTCTAAAGAGGAAGTTTGTGTGTTCATCCAGAAAATGCAGACAATAACAATGTTTCCTATTGTCAGCCAAAAGGGGCCGGGCCGTTTTTGTCAATGTTCCGAGCCATTTTGGTCACAGCCGGCCAGCCGGCCAGCCAGCCAGCCAGCCAGCCAGCCAGCCGCGGGTCCCGTCTGTCCCGCTCGATGGCGACTGAAACGCGCTTCCCTTTTGTGTCCTCAGCATCCGCAGCGTGATGCAGAAATATCTGGAGGAGCGTGACGAGCTCACCTTTGACAAGATCTTCAACCAGAAGATTGGTGAGTGCCCCTGGCGGCCTTGCTGTTCCGCTTTTGTAACCGGCCGTGTCACGTTACGCAAGGGGAAGTTGAACATTTGCCGCCGAGAAGGAGGAAAACATTTTGCTGTGCAGGCCGCCGCCCGCCCGCCCGCTGCCTGACGACGTACGCTTCGACCGCATCGTATTTGCGGCTATTTGCAAACAATTGATTTGAGTGCTGAAGAAATACATTTTGGAAGTAGTGGGAGAGCTACGTGCCGCTACGTCCGTGCCCCTGCGCGCCGCCATCTTTTCATGTTGCGCTAGTGTGTGTGTCTGTCTTTCTGTGCATTTTCTTCTTTTTCTTTCTTTCTGTGCCCCCCCCCCCCTTGTTGTTCTTGTTCTCAGTCTGCCTTGGCATCCCCCCTCTCCGTCTGTCAGACTTGTGGAATGGATGATGGAGAGTCGTGGGTTGCCAGGCAACTGCGGTTGCCACGGCGACGGGACCCGTAGAAGAACGCGTGCGCGCGTGTCTTAACCGGTCGATGGGGAGAAATGAAATTGACGGAAAGACAAATCAAGCCATGAGGAAAAGGGAGCGGCGGCAAACGGAGCCGGCCGGGCGTTAGGTGTCAAGTCGTTCCCGCCGGGCGCCGGCGACAAGGCGCAATTTGCGGACTCTCAATTGGGCCAGTGCGCTCGCTCACACCAAATGTTTCCGCATGCGAGCCAACGCGTCGTCCTCTTTTGGCAGCCAGCGGCACGTCCATTTTTTTTGATTACCCATTGGGACCGCAACGACTGCGCATGCGTGTCTTGTCTTATTTGTGTGTGTGTGTGTTTTATCTTGTCATGTTTTGTGATTGCGTTTGTCTGCTTTTCGCCACCTGTGTGTGTTTTTGGTTGTGCGGGCCGACACGTGTCCGCTGGCCGTCTTAATGCCTCGGGCCAGCTGTCACTCAGGTCCGAGCGGCGGATTGACCGTGTCGCGTGACTTGTCGGCAGGCTTCCTGCTCTTCAAGGACTTTTGCACCAACGAGATCGACGAGGCCGTCCCGCAGCTCAAGTTCTATGAGGAAGTCAGTGACTGTCGGGCTCTGCTTTTGGGTGGGACCCGGCCCCTCGGCGCTGACCCGCCTGCCGTCCCTCTTCTGCTCTCTCTCGCAGATCAAAGAGTACGAGAAGCTGGACTCGGAGGAGGAAAGACTCAGTCGCAGTCGTCAGATCTACGACGGCTACATCATGAAGGAGCTGCTGTCGTGTTCGCACGTGAGGACCCGCCCGCTGGTAGAGCCGCCCTCTGGTAGAGCCGCTCGGGGGCCCCGACTGACCCTTGGCCTTTTGCTTTCCCTCTCAGCCCTTCTCCAAAAAAGCCGTGGACCACGTCCAGGGTCATCTGGCCAAGAAGCTGGTCCCCCCCGCCCTTTTCCAGGTAAGCGGCGCGCGCACACACACACACACACACACACACACACACACACACACACACACACACACACACACACACACACCTCCTTTCACCCCCCTCCGGCATGACGCTAAGCTGTGTCCAACAGCCCTACATCGTGGAGATCTGCGACAGCCTGCGGGGGAGCATCTTCCTCAAATTCATCGAGAGGTAGTGAGACACAGGGAGAGCCCCACCAGCCGCCATATCTCCCTCTGTTCTCGCTCACCCCTTCCTTCCTTCTTCCTCTTTCCTCCTCCTCTCGTCCGCAGCGACAAGTTCACCAGATTTTGCCAGTGGAAGAACGTGGAGCTCAACATCCACGTGAGTAGCGCATGTTGACTCGCTGGCGGGGAGAGGAGGGGCCGGGCCGGGGCAGGCCGGGCCACGCCGGGCCACGTCAGGGCGTCAACACCCCATCCCGCCCGTGTCTTGCGCACGTCCGAGTCAAGCGCCACATCTGGCCTTTCTGGTGTCTTTTGTCAGCAGCTGACAATGAACGACTTCAGCGTCCACCGCATCATCGGCCGCGGCGGCTTCGGCGAAGTGTACGGATGCAGGAAGGCCGACACGGGAAAGATGTGAGCCTGGCTCGGACGGCCGCTCTCGTTACACGTGGGTCGCGCCTTCTGCCGTGACGCGCTTTGTTTCTCCTGACGCAGGTACGCCATGAAGTGTCTGGATAAGAAGCGCATCAAGATGAAGCAGGGCGAGACGCTGGCGCTCAACGAGAGGATCATGCTGTCGCTCGTCAGCACGGGGGTGAGGCGCGCCGGGGGGCGACGGGGGGGCCGACGGGGGCGGGGCTAACCTGCGCCTTCTTGCCAGGACTGCCCGTTCATCGTGTGCATGACGTACGCCTTCCACACGCCCGACAAGCTCTGCTTCATCCTGGACCTCATGAATGGTAAGCGCGGCAACATCGCCAAAGTCGCTGGCTCGTTCGGCCGTCGCGTTGAACCCGGTCTGCGCTCGGCGGTGGCAGGCGGCGACCTGCACTACCACCTGTCGCAGCACGGCGTCTTCAGCGAGAAGGAAATGCGCTTCTACGCCGCCGAGATCATCCTGGGCCTGGAGCACATGCACAACCGCTTTGTGGTCTACAGGGACCTGAAGGTAGGCCCCGCCCACAAACGCGCCCCACCCACGGCCCACCCACGCCTCTGTCCCGCAGCCCGCCAACATCCTGCTGGACGAGCACGGTCACGTCCGCATCTCCGACCTGGGCCTTGCCTGCGACTTCTCCAAGAAGAAACCGCACGCCAGCGTGTAAGTGGGGCCGCCGGAGGGAAGGCCAGGTGGCGCGTGCGGCAGGTGCGCTAAGATTGGGCCCGTTGCAGGGGCACCCACGGCTACATGGCCCCCGAGGTTCTGCAGAAGGGGACGGCGTACGACAGCAGCGCCGATTGGTTCTCGCTGGGCTGCATGCTCTTCAAGCTCCTTCGAGGGTAAGTCTGTCCAGAAGAAGACCACCAAATTGGAGCGCGGGAGTGAAACCTTTTATCCAGAGTGTCACGTGTGTGTCCTCAGGCACAGCCCGTTCAGGCAGCACAAGACCAAAGACAAACACGAGATCGACAGGATGACGCTGACCATGGTAAGAGAAACTGTGGCGAGCTGAACTTTAGCTGCGGCTCTTCATCTCGCTCCTCTCCCGCCCGCATCAGAACGTGGAGCTCCCCGACTCG